>NW_025767364.1:0-618796 GCF_003918875.1 Haliotis rubra | reverse complement strand
ACATCGAATACACTGTTACTAGACATTCATGATCGGAACCAGAATTGCCCCCAATGTGGGTCTTTAGTCATTTGAGAGGGGAGGTGGGGGGCTCGAACCCCTGAAACTACCTTGAATCCTCAGTATTAGCTGTGATTCCATTCACTGGCTTCATTCTACTTGTATTTTTTCAGTTAGCAGCAAATGGGTGAACTTGGAGATGCTGTAGTGGGTCAAGGGTACATGTCCTTCTATTAATTCACTCACAAGACTCAAGAGAAAAAGGTACATGCAGCATGACTGGTCATAAATATATGTCATCATCATGTAAATATAATACAATATTGAAGAATAACTAAGTACAACATCCATGTTTGACTGACTGTACCCTCCATATCACCTCACTCACTACAGTGTCTGTCAGACTGACTTCTCTTGAGAGCTGGTAGTTGCTAATTTGCTGATGTGTAATAGTACACAATATTTTTGTCACTCATTCACTCACTCACTCACTCACTCTTTTCACTCACTCACTCGCTCACCTACACTTGTTTCCCCAGGCTATCATGAACAGAAGTTGAAGTGCCAACCATCCTCCAGAGTGATGTCTTCACTGTCATGACGCACTACTATGGAGGAGGATGACGATACTGTAGAGAAGGATGAAGAGCGTGGAGTCACACTCACCTGGACAGTATGCACCACAGGTACAGCTCTGTCCAGATTAGAGGGATCACAAACATTTATGAACATAACATCAGACATTGTACTCAAACTAGACATGATGACAGACAGGCTTGATCCTTGTCATTAGCTAATCATTAACATTTTGGGGGATCTCCATGATAAATTGGCATATAATGGGAACTCAATTTGAGTTGATCTATAGTTCATTACATGCTGAAGAAGATGTACCACTGATAGACAAGAATAAGCTGGTATTACTAAGTGTTTAATACCTCAAAGTTCATGCTTTATTCACAGTGGGACTACTTTCACTAAAAAGATAGTGAAGACTCTCAACATCCTTTGAGTATATACAGAGGCATTACATGTAGAGATGGTAGATGACTGGAGAGAAGCTTATGCAGTCATCTATCCTATGTACCCTATTGCTAGGCTGACATCACATGACTTTGTTTTGCCAAGCGTTTGAGCAAAATTTTACAAATTACGCCGGGTATTGTGACGTTGTTTGTAGCTTGCGGTGAGCTTTATGCTTCGCAACAAAGTCTATGTTTAAATATGGGAGTTATGACTTTAGCCATCAGACTTTGAGCCTCAGTGAAAAGCTGGCCAGCACACTTGACCCATCCAGTCAACCAAGAATCAAACAGTGGCCCACCATTTTCATCTTTTCAATATCCTTTTTATTGTGTCAAAATCTTGTTCTTTTATGATAAGCACTAAGAAGCGTATTTCATCTTTGTTTTAAGTTCATCTTTCACAATAATCTTCAAAAACAATTCTTTACTGAGTGGTGCTTTCTTTGGAGTTATTTTGGTGTGTCAGTAAATCCTGTGAGACATAATTACAACAAGGTCTGTGCTACTGTGTTTTGTGTGGACAGAGTTCAGGTGTGGACAGCCCAAGCAAGGTGGCTTCACAGGTGAAAATGGACAGAGTTATTTTCTTGTTGTTTTTTCCAGTCTGTTATTTTTCTTTTAATGTTTATACCTTGTTTGCTGGCGGCTTGATCTGTTTGTTCAATTTCTCAGAGATATGTTAACTAGTTGTTCTCTTTGATTCAATATTTTTTATGCGAAATTTGCAATAATTGTGATCTTTTACCCTATCAATCATGAGCTGTTGTTATCAGGTCTCGTGACGTAAAATCATTGTAAGTCTGTAAAAGCAGGTTTTCGATTCTGTGCAATATCATGAAGGGCTCCTGGGAAGCCCAGTTGTCTAAGGTACCATATTTTTGTTGTGCAGAGTTGTGTCCCTTGGGTATATCAGAAACCTTTTGAATATTGGTTTGAGTCCTGGTTTAGCCAGTTTATGTTCCTAGCATCATACTAGCACTTGTGATTTCCTAAAGTGGTAGACGCCCTCCCACATGATCCTGTGTGGCTATGACCTACCTACAGTGTTGCATCCAGCTGCCAGATTGCCGGATTCCCCTATTAAAATCGAGCATTTCCTCACGCAGTAAAATGACTAAAATATCGACTCACACCCGCGCGGTGGGTCTCGCGGGATGCATTCTCACGCGCCTTTTGGTAGTATAAATGACTACTTTTACACTTTGACACCCACAAAGGCGGATGATCAACTGTTTTGTGGATTGTCTCTTTGCCAGACTCACACACTAAAAGCGGATGCTTTTTACGACAATGCTGCAAGTCACAAGTCGTGACGCAATTCATTTACATATCACAAATCAAAAGCGCTTATAGGATATTACCTTTGGTAAATATATAAACAAGACCGGATGTCACTCGTAATCATGTTGATAAACTCTTCCGATTCGTTGTTAAACCAAGAAGTCCGGATTTCACCATTTTCTGAGAAACGGGTCCGGATTAACGAGGGTAGCCTAGTGGTTAAACTCTTCCGCGTTAAACCAAACTTTCGTCATGCTGAAGATCGGGTTCTAGTGTCCCGCCTGTCATGCTGAAGATCCGGTTCTGTCACAATGTGAAGCCCATTTCTGGGTACCATGCCAGTTATATTGCTGGAATATTATGTAAAAGCGGCAAAATAAACTCACCTCGCCACTCACTGTTCTCTCTTTCATGACAAATATGCAAAGCAGTTACTTGACCTATATCTATTTCTCGGGTTATATTAATGTACGGTGTAGGTCGTAGGGTTTACTTCAGCCAATCAGGTGCTGCATAATAAGCAGCTTCGGTGACAGTCGCAATTTCTTTAGCTTGATGATTGGTTTACCCATGACTACGGTGTCAGACGACGAATAGCTCACATTTTTATTTTCTTGTATATTGAGAGTCCCGAACGCTAAATTCAGTGTTCACTGTAGTTTGACCTTTCCCTCAAAAGACATCCAGTCTAAGTAAATTTGGGCTCAGTATTATTCGTTACACTGCTATCATTGTTTGATTGATGGCTCATAGACGCCTAAAAGGTTAGCTGATCGCGACTTTCTACAGGGGTTTGTTAGACCTAGTATAGAAGTGTAATGAATAATACTGAGCCTAAGTTTACTTAGACTGTGTACGTAACTACATCTCAGTGTTTATCAGTGTATTTTCTGTACAGGTTATTGACACGCTGGCTCTTCATCTACCGCCAGAGAAGCTTGTCCCAGAAGTGGTAAGATGATAAATTTGTTATTAAACAAGTCCAAGATATTTTAGTTTATTAAATCCTTACAGATTGTATGTGTCATTTTGATTTCATCAACCCTGCCATACTGTGAATGCAATGAAATATTTTAATAACAAATTTGTTTATGTTATGTAGACATTGTCGAGCTTCAGATGTAATGAGAAACCATGCGCCCTGTTGCTATGGTAACTATAAGATATGTCTTCTTTAAGATGCCTCTAGTTGAGAGTGGTCTGGCCAGTGACAAGCCAGGCTTCCGAAGCTAGATGACATCGCCATGGCGATATGCCGAGGGGTGTGCCGACTACATCATGAACAAGTAAGCTACCATATTGACTTATCAACATCAGCCCACTACTGCAGCTGAAAACTTAGCTCTATAATGATGAAGTGTGAAGCCTTTCTTGTCTCCGGGGAGTGTTTTCATGGCATATTTCATAGCATCAAAATAGACCCTCAGTGACTCATTCACTTCAGGGAATAATAGCATATAAGGTAGCTTAGTTGTTAAAAAGTGTTTCATGATCATGCTGGGGCCAGGGTTTGATTCCACATATGGTTACAATGTGTGAAGTACATGTCTATCGTCCCCTGCCGTTGATATTGCTGGAATATTGTTGATGCAGCATAAAAGCCATATTCACTCACTCACTCTGGTGAGGGGAAGTGGGGTCATCACAAATGCCTTGCTTTGATTCTAACATACAAACAATTGTAAGAAGCCCATGTCTCTTGTCGCGTGGATATTGCTGGAATATTGTTGAAGCAGCATAAAGCTATATCCAATCACTCACCTTGGTGCAGAGATTTGCACGCGTTTTATCAATGTAAATGTCTCTTGGTTACTGAATCAAAAATAGCAAAGGCACATGGGTACAATGTGTGAAGCCCATTTCACATTGGTGTCCCCTGCCCATGATATTGCTGGAATATTGCTAAAAGCGGCGTAAAACCATACTCACTCCCTCACTTACTGGTACTCACAAACATGTCGATAATCTCACTTATTTTTAACAACTCTCTCTTGTTTAAGAGAAGAATTGTTTGCTAATCAAAGGTCCCTTGAATGTTGCTGAATGTGTTGAGTTGATTCTCCATGGTTTTATTCTCCCCAGGAGCTGAAAATGTTTATTATTATTACCACCTCCAGACACCTGAACGCAATCCTGCAGTGTGTATGTAAAGGCCTGAGTGATCCCGATCCCATTGTTAGAAACTCGGCCCTGTTTGCCCTGGGACAGTTCTCCTCGAGCATCTACAGGTAACCATAGCAACACAGATTGGCTGGAACCCATGTAGATCAGGGTTAGAATTAGTCTTCAGCAACCCATGTTTGTTGAAAGAGGCGACTAATGAGATTGGGTGGTCAGACTCAATGGCTTGGTTGATGTATGTCATAGTATCCCTGTGGTGTAGACTGATATCCGGGATGCCAGTCACTGGATTCATAGTATCTGGTCCAGACTCCAATGTCTGGTCCAGACTCAATGGCTTGGTTGATGTATGTCATAGTATCCCTGTGGTGTAGACTGATATCCGGGATGCCAGTCACTGGATTGTCTGGTCCAGACTCAATGGCTTGGTTGATGTATGTCATAGTATCCCTGTGGTGTAGACTGATATCCGGGATGCCAGTCACTGGATTGTCTGGTCCAGACTCGATTGTTTATAGATATTATTTAGCTGGAATATTGCTAAGTGTGACATTAAACAACAAATGCACTAGCAGATTGGCTGGTTTGGGTCACTTTTTCTACAATGATGTGAATGAATGGCAGAGATAGTTGTTTTGACAGTGCATACTGGGATTTCAATTGTTTTGATATTTAATATTTGCTGACCGCCTCCGTGGTGTAGTGGTTAGAGCGTCCGCCCGGAGAGGGGAAGGTCGCGGGTACGATCCCCGACCGCGTCAGACCAAAAGACGTTAAAATATGGTACTTGTTGGTCCCTGCCTGGCGCTCGGCATTAATGGGTACATCAAGGACTGGTCGGCTCTGAGTCAGTATAATGTGTCTGAGTGGGGTATTCATGCTTCACTGCGGCATGGTATCTCAGTGAGCTAGCACTATAAAAGCTAGCACTATAAAACCAGCTTCAGACTGGGCTAGTACAAGCAGCCGCGCATACACATACACATACACACGCATGCATGTCGTCATATGAGCGAAATATTCTCAAGCATGACGTTAAACCCAATTTCACCTCACCTCACCTCACCTCACCTCATATTTGCTAATGGGGAATTTGTTCAGAGTTTTCACTCATAAATGTTAGTAATTGATCCATGTATGTTTTAAGAGGAGATTAACAGGATCAGGTGATCAGGCTTGTTGACTTGATTGGATCATTGTATCTCCATTGGGTCGACTGAAGCTCATGATATCACTCACTTGCCCATGTAAAGACAGCACTGTCGTATACCTGGAATAATTCTGAGTGCAACAAACAGTTAGTATTAAAATCGGTATGATTCTTTCAACACAATCTAATGTGCAGTAGTACATGAGAAATTGAATGTTTAACTGAACAGTGGCATACAGTCCCTTTTAATATTGATGATGAAGACATTGATGAAGATTTAAATCTGTCCAAAATTAAAACTTAAATGTTTATTCCTTCTCCATCATAGCCAAACATCAGCAAGTTTGCCTCGGAGTTACTGCCGCTGTTGTTCCAGTATCTTGGTCGTGCTACACAAGAGGCCGACAAGAACCCAAAGGGTCTCACCAAGAGCTACTACGCCCTGGAAATGTTTATTGAAAATCTAGGTGTGTGAATAGTAGTAGTCAGCAACTTTAGTCATTGTCTGAGGGGCGGTTGGGTAGCCTAATGGTTAAAGCTTGTCACGCCGAAGGCCCGGGTTCGAATCCCCACATGGGTACAATGTGTGAAGCCCATTTCTGGGGTCCCCCGCGGTGATGTTGCTGGAATATTGCTAAAATTGGCGTAAAACCAAACTCAGTCAGTCATTGTCTGAAGCCTGAGTCGAGTAAAATTCTGTTCAATCTGGCAGGCAGCAGGAAGGAGTCCACGTAGCACTGAACTCCAAATTATGCTTGGAGCCAGATGTAAACTTCTGAATTGCTGGGACTACAAGTTAATGGTTGGGTTTCATACATGTTTCTTGTTCTTTGTTATCTATGTAAATATCGATAATCAAAAAGCAATGTTCACTCACCCCTAAAGGTCATGGTCTGAGTGGTCTGTATTTATGACATCAGTGTCCTGGAAGCAATTGTAACCTTTGTGATTTTCAGAAAAAGAAATTCTTCCTTTCTTGCCGAACCTGATGGAGCACCTGTTGACGGTGTTGAAGAGTTCCCCATCGATGAGAGCCAAGGAGCTGGCCATCAGTGCACTAGGAGCTGCAGGTGAGTCTTTCTGACCCTCTGGAGTAGCCCCTGCCCCAGCCCAGTGCCCTATGTCCAGCCCCACACTGTGTCCTTCGTCTTCTTCCTGCATCCCCTTCAGCATCTCTTCCTGTGAAACCTCCTGCCCCCACAATATTTTCTACAGATTTCCCGAACCCGCAGTGACTGATTGATCTCGGTAATCCCCACCCCATGCCCTGTAGATCACCCCAGCCCTGAAGATCACCCCCAGCCCCGAAACCATGCCCTGTTGACCACTCCTACCCCCACAGATTGCCCAGTATAATACCTCCAGCCCCCACGCCATGCCCTGTAGATCACCCTCAGCCCCCAAACCATGCCCTGAAGATCATGCCTGCCCCCATACATTGCCAAGTATAACACCCCAGCCCTACAGATTACCCCCAACCCCTACACCATGCTCTGTATATCAACCCCAGCCCCCCACACCATGCTCTGTACATCAACTCCAGCCCCATATGGTGCCCAACAGATTACCCCAGCCCGATATGGTGTCCTACAGATTACCCCCAGGCCCACACCATGCTCTGTACATCACCCCTCAGCCCCCAGATCACCTCTACCCCCACAGATTGCCCAGTATAGACCCCCAGCCCCCACACTGTGCCTTTGTAGATCACCCCCCAGCCCCCATACAATGTCCTGTAGATCACCCCAGCCCCCAGATCACCTCTACCCCCTACAGATTGCCCAGTGTAGCACCCCCAGCCCCCACACCGTGCCTTGTAGATCACCCCAGCCCTTATACCATGTCCTGTAGATCACCCCTGCCCCCAGAGATCACCTCTACCCCCACAGATTGCCCAGTATAGCACCCTTAAGCCCTCACACCGTGCCTTGTAGATCACCCCAGCCCCCAGATCACCTCTACCCCCACAGATTGCCCAGTATAGCACCCCCAGCCCCCACACCATGTCCTGTAGATCACCCCCGCCCCCAGATCACCTCAACCCCCACAGATTGCCCAGTATAGCATCCCCAGCCCCCACACCGTGCCTTGTAGATCACCCCCAGCCCCCCAGATCACCTCTACCCCCACGGATTGCCCAGTATAGCACCCCAAGCCCCCACCGCAGGTGCCTTGTAGATCACCCCCGGCTCCCAGGTCACCTCTACCCCCCACAGATTGCCCAGTATAGCACCCCCAGCCCCACACCCTGGCTTGTAGATCACCCCCACACCCCAAACCATGCCCTGTACATCACCCTAAGACCCATATGGTGCTCTGTAGATCAAACCCTCAATCTCCACTTGTGTTTTGTTCCTGCAGCTCTGGCAGCCAAGGAGGGTCTGGTGCCATACTTCCCTGAGGTGATGGATCACTTCAAAGTTTACCTCACTGCCGTCGACAATGAGGACATGAGGAAACTACAGATACAGACTATAGGTACGATAGTATATAGCTACACAGTTAAAATGGAAGTTTCTCATAGTTGAAATAGGAGGTGACTGTTGCATTTACAACTTTTGTTATTGTTAAATAATTTCAACCAGATAGTAATTGTTTCCTCCTCTGTCAGACTGCATCATTGTTTCCATCCTTGATAAGGGTATTGTGTATTTATTCGGTTTGAATGTATACCCTGATCCCCATAGACCACCTCCATAGCTACCATCTCTCTTGTAAGTGAGTGAGTTTAGTTTTACACTGCTTTTAGCAATATTCCACCAACATCACAGTGGGGGACAACACCAATGGGCTTCACACATTGTACCCATGTGGGGAATCAAACCAAGATCTTTCACATGAAGAGCGAATGCTTTAACCACTAGGCTACCCCACCGCCCCTCCCTCGTAAGAGTAATTTGATTTCACCGCTGTTTTAAGGGCAGTGCACTATGCTTCATTCTTTTTCATAGAGATCGTCCTTGGGGTACATATTATGCATTTTCCGCGCTGAAAATGTCCTGTGACAGTTTTATCAATCTTTTTTAATAAAAATATTGTACAATAAATAAACTCTTTTTATTTATTATACGGCCCCCACCTCGTGGAGTTACCTCCCGTTGCGCATGCGCACCAACTGGGTAAGCACCTAGGCCTGTATCATCATTCCTTCTGCTGTCACTGCCATGTATGGATGTGTCGTGCAGAGCTGAACTCCTTCACGCTTTCGAAGTTTAAGAGAATAATGTCTGGGACGCCACCACCTGTATGTATGGTCTTTATTTTGTCCTGGAAAGGAACAGTAAAGCTTTGCGGTCGGTTGTCTCATAATTGTGACTTTGTATTAATTATTTTACGCTAACTTTCCCGTGGTTTACGCACGTGTTGCTATTCAATGGCAGGAAGTTTAGCGTGCCACGTGGTTGTAATATTGCGTTTTAACCAACTATTTCTTCCCGTGGTCGCATTCACGTATTCTTTTTCAGAGAGATCGTCCTTGGGGTACATATTATGCATTTTCCGGCTGTAAAATGTCCTGTGACAGTTGTATCAATGTTTTTTGAATAAAAAGATTGTACAATAAATAAACTCTTTTATTTATTATACGGACTCTACCTCACGGAGTTACCTCCCTTAGCGCATGCGCACCAACTGGGTAGGCTCCTAGACCCGTATCATCATTCCTTCTGCTGTCACGGCCCTGAACAGACGTTCGTTGTGATTACCTTTCATGAGCCGCACGGGCGCTTGTATTTTTAAGATGTCTGAGACACCACCTGTATGTTTGGTTTTATTTGTCTAAAACAATAACAGTAAAGCCTTACAGTGGTTGTTTCATAATTGTGACTTTGTATAAGTACTATCAAAATACACGCAAACTTTCCCCCGTGGTTTACGAAGTTTGCTCTGCCATGGCGGGAAGTTTAGCTGCGTGCTGCGTCGTATTATTGCGCTTTAAAACCAACTATTACTTTCCGTGGTAACCTTCACGTGATTTTTCAATGTTTTCTACGTGTTTCTCTGCTGCTGGCCACAAGTTAACTAACATGTTTACGGTTTGTTTCCAGGCTTTTACCTGTTGTTCGGTCTGTGGGGAAGTATTCCCGGGCTGACAGTCACTCCCAATCGCGTGGCCTGTCTGGAGAAGACGGGCCATGTGGCTGATACATGTTCAATTTGTCTGGCCTTTTCCCCGGCACAGAAGAGGCGGCGGCCGACACCCTGTTTTACCGCGAGATGCGCGGAGGCGGAGGGGACCTGACGCAGGTTCCCCGCCAAAATCTAAACGGGCGCCCAAAAGGAAAAAATCCCGCGGCCCTTCCCCTACCACTTCTTCGAAAGTGGTTTTGACATGTCTCTAATGGAGTCGATGTTTCAGCAGCAGATGGACTCAATGAAGTCCTTCGCTCGAGTCGGTTGGAGGTCTCCGCCAGGAGTTCCTCGCCCACTCGGGCCGGGGCGGAGAGTCCGGGTGGGATCGCCGGCCTCGGCTAGATCCTCAGCCTTGAGGCGCCTGTCGATCCGCTGCCTCTGGCTTCGATCCGGGCGCCGGCTGCTGCTCGAGAGGGAGGTGCTCCCAGTCCCCTCGAGCTTGGCGCTTGGGCCGCTGAGTATTCCTGGTATTCCGTCCCGCGCACACCCGCCCATGAGAGCGAGGCACCAGTTCTGCCTGGCCTGCCTCCAGCCGCCTCGGGACCGGGTCCACGCACGCCGGGCTGGCGCTGACGACGGAGCAGTCGGTCTGTTCCTCCCTTCCTGTGGTGCCCAGCGCCAGGCAGTCCACCGGGTCGGGTTAGGGTCCTTCACGGGAGGAGACCCAGCCTCTGACTCGGGCTCGGACGCCGAGGCAATGGAGCTCGGGAGGTCGAGGAGCATGACGGCAGCTTCCGCTTTGCTTCGCCTTGCGGGAGGTCCGCAGAGAATTGCCGAGGGCCTACCCCAGGCCGCTGGTGCCTGCTGGTTGCGTGGACTCGACTGAGTTCCGCTTGCCTGGTGAGGCGCTTTGCCCCTAGGCAACCCTCACAGACGCAGCCCGCATTCTGCCATCGCTGGTCGCGGACGGGTCGATCCCTCTTGTCTGGTACCCGAGTCAGGTTTGACTTACCTGAACTCGCGCGGCGCGCTTTACCAGCTTGGGGAGGATTCCCTGTTCGTCGCACCGCATCGCTGACGAAGTGTGTTTTCACTTCCGCCGCCTCTGGGGAGGCTCGGCTTCCTCCGGAGCAGCTCCGGCTGCTCGGCAAGGGCCCTCACTCCACCTTTTGCCCTGGCGCTTCTGCGCATCGACGCTGCATCGACCTACGAGGAGGTCTACCGAACGCTGATGCAGCAGGTGCGGTGGTGGTCCATGAGGCCTACCTCTCCTCGATACAGAGGTCGGCCCTGGAGGCGGAGGGGCATGCTGGCGACGCGGTCCCCGCTTGTCGTACTACTCCGTCCAGCTGTCGGAAGTTCAGGCTCACCTCGCTACACTCTTTGGCGGTCTGCTGCCGCGCCGACGGTGATGTGCGCAGTCATGGGGATGCGCAGGCTGTGGCTGTCGACGCCTAGGTACTCGGCAGCAACACAGCAGACCTTGCTGGCTCTCCCTTTCCGCCTGGGAGCGACCCTCTTTCCCGGGCACAGCAGGTCATACGGGAGGCTGCCGCTGCAGCTACCTCCTTCAAGGATTCTAAGGCCTTGTTGGAGCACCAGCGGTGTCTCGCGCCTCAGGCCCCGCGCCACCTTCCTCCGCCGGGTGCAGCCTACACCGAGTCTGCCGGGCTGGCTTCGGCCGCTTGGTAGGTAGGCGGAGGAGTAGGTCCGCCAAGGGTAGGGGCAAGGAGCAGTCCTCGACTAGCTCCCAGCCTTTTGGCTGGCGCTGAGGTCTGCCCGACCTCCCGTTAACCCAACAGGCTGCCGCCAAGCCGTGTGTCACACCCAGTCAGCTCCGCTACTAGGGTCCACGCGCGCTTCCTACCCCATATCCCAGTGGGAGGCGCTTTCTCTATTCCTGCCGGAATGGGAGAAGGCTACCAACAACGCTTTGGGTGCTGGCCACGGTCAGCATAGGCCATCTCCCACTGTGGAAGCGAGTCCGCCTCGACTTCACTGCATACGCCGCACTCCGTGCCGCATGCCAAGCCAGGCGGACATATTGCGCCGACGGTTCAGGCTCTGCTGGACAAGTCCGGGCAATCGGCGATTTCCACCGGGAGAGGAACAGGCGGGATTTTACTCCACGCATTTCCCTCGTCCCGAAGAAAGACGGCGGTTCCGGCCCGATTCTCAACCTCAAGGGGTTGAATCGCATGCTCGGTACCATCCTTCAAGATGGAGACACTGGCGCGGTGATCTCATCTGTTCAGCCCGGCGATTGGCTCACGCCAATCGACCTAAAGGATGCGCGTATCTGCATGTACCCATACATCCCTCGTTCAAGCAGTACCTCCGGTTCTCTTCACGGCGGGATGTATTACCAATTCAGGGTGCTCCCCTTCGCATATCGACTGCCCCAAGGGTGTTCACCAAGCTCATGTTAGTCCCAGCTACCCTAGCTCGCTTTCGCAAGGAAGGCGTTGTTACCCTTACCTAGACGACTGGTTGCTCGGAGCACTAACACAGCCAGCGAGTCAAGATGCTACTCACACAGTGATAGACATTCTAACTCGACTGGGGTGGATCATCAACCTCAAGAAATCCCACCTGGTACCCACCCAGGACTTGGTTTTCTTGGGCTAGCGATTCCAAACGAACAAGGATCTCGTTTCCTTGTCGCCCGACCGGGTCACCAGAGTTCGGGAGATGGTATCTTCATTCCTCTCCCAGCCCCAGGCACCAGCACGGACTTGGCTCCGTCTACTGGGCCATATGGCGGCGAATGATCTCTGTAGTGTGGCGGGCGCGGTTGAGGATGCGCCCCATACAGCAAGCTTTGGCTCGGCTGTGGACTCACACGGAGGATCTGGAGCCGCAGTCTCACAGTCCCCGAGTGGTTGACACCTCACCTTCAGTGGTGGACAAATGTCGGGAATCTCACCAGGGGTTCCCTTGAAAATCCCGACGCCAGCTCTCACAGTTCAGACAGATGCGTCCCTCACGGGCTGGGGGCGTTCTGGTAGTTCGTCGGCTTCGGACTCTGGTCCGGGTCCGCTCACCTTCACATCAACGTGTTGGAGCTGAGAGCTGTGCGCGTTGGTATTCGAGCGCCTTCAGAGAGCATGTCCGTGGCCAGGTAGTCCGTCTTCAGTTAGACAACCAGACGCCATGTCGTGCATCCTGAAGCAGGGAGGCACGGTGTCCCCAGCGCCTCTCGAAGCGTGGGACTTTCTCCTCTGGAGCGACCAGCACGATTGTCAGGTACTCCCTGTTTATCTCCCGGGCTGGAGAACGTCTGCGAGCAGATGCTCTCGCCGGATCCTGGCCCCGCGACGAAGTGGATGCTCGACAGGCAGATATTCACAGTAATCTCCCAGTTGTACGGGTCGCTCGAGGTGGATCTGTTTGTCCGGCGGGGCGCATCAGACACCCGTGTTCTGCTCTCGGATACCGGACCAGAGGGCGCTGGCTGCCGACGCCTTCCTGCTGGATTGGACGGGCAAAGTGCTCATGCCTCCCCGCTACCACTCATTCCCCGTGTCCTTTCACAGCTGTCCACCCAGCCAGCTCGCTACTTGTGCTACTGGCACCGCTTTGGCCGTCACAGAGCTGGTTTCGGTAATTCTCAGGTTTCTGGCTCAGCCTCCTGTTCTATTACCTTTGGCGACCGACATTCTCACTCAGAACGGAGCTTCCCACCCAAATCCACGGATTCAGTGGGTGGCTTGGCCTCTGTCAGGTCTAACCTCGAGGCACGCTGAATTCCTGCAGCAGTTGCAGACACAATTCTGGCTTCGGCGGCGGATTCGACAAACGCTCAGTATGAGGATAGGTGGTCCCGCTTATGCGCCGCTGGTGTTCAGATAGGGGCATTGCAGATCCTTTTCTGGCGGATTTAGTCCGGTATTGGAGTTTTGCAAGCTCGCTTGGAAGAAGGCCTGGCGGCCGGACCATCTACCGTGGCTACTCCACCGCTATTTCCACTTTTCACACCCCTGTCGATGGTGCTCTTCTGGGGCAGCACCTCTCGCATAGCGCTTAGCTGGCGCTGAACGGATTCGACCTGCTCTCAGGCTTAACCAGTCCACCTTTGGATTTGTCGATCGTGCTTCTCGATTGGCTGTCCGGGTCCACACTTTCTCACACCTATCGGCTATTTCCATTCAGTTGTTGACCTGGAAAGCTGTGTTTCTGGTGGCGGTAACATCTGGTCGAAGAGTCGGGCGATATACATGCTATGTCGTCCGACCCGGGCGCTGACTGTGTTTCACACGGATCGCGGTCAGCATTCGCCTCCCAGATACTTACCGAATCGAAGGTCGACATCACGCTTTCCATGTGACAGCTCCTATCGAACTTCCTACTCTTACCCAGCCTTCCACATCGGGACCACTCTACGGAGCACTCACCCGTTGGATGTCCGTGAAGACGCCAAAGTCTATATCAAACGAACGCGGGGATCCGTGACGGGTACCCAGCTGTTCTGTTGTTACGGTGGTATGGAAGGCTGGTCTGCCAGCAGCAAGCAAACTTTGTCTCGCTGGCTTGTTTCGTGTATTTGTGCCGCTTATCAGGCTAAGGGCAAGCCTCCCCGAGGGGTTGAAGGCTCACTTTCGGTCAGGGCAGTAGCCGATCAAAGCTTTTGCAGCCGCACTCCCCATTGAAGAGATCTGCTCTGCCGCTATTTGGAGCCGCCAAGCACTTTTATACGCCATTATCAGCTCGATACACATTCACGCTAATCGCGAGCTTTGGTCGTGATCGCTTCTCCAGTGGACAGTGTCCTGCCACCCCTGACCAAGTGAGTCTTGGTTTTATTGGTTTGTGTTGGACGCTTACTGTACAATGATTCCATTATTGACATGTCTGCTACGAGCACTCAGAGAACCTGTACCCCCTTCGATTCTCTAAGGAGTTACGATATCGTATAGTGAGTGGTATTTTGTTTTCCCCACGGTGCTCTCAATGAAGAAGCCACTTAGTGGGTCGGATTTCACTGACATTCGCACTACGTGTAATGTCTCATTATGCTAGAGGTCGCCTTTGAGTTAATAAATCCTCCCTGTCAGTTCCCTCCCATAATGCCTCTCGAAGCTAAACTGGGTCGAAAGTGACAGGTGAGTGTTATGGCTGCCTGTTCAATTTTTTTCCATGATACGATCGCTATATTTTGTGTGTGTGCTTGACAGAATTCCCTCCTCCCTGGCCTCGGTCTTTGGGAGTCTGTGTTTATGCATAATATAATTACCCAAGGACGATCTCTCTGAAAGAATTTCCCAAACCTGCAGAGGTTTTCAATTCTTTGAAGAGAGTCGCCCTTGGGGTAGGGCCCACCTTGACCTCCCCGCAATTCTGTTCACTGATGAGAATTCAGCAGAAGGAATGATGATACGGGTCTAGAGCCTACCCAGTTGAAAGCATGCTTAAGGGAGGTAACTCCGTGAGGTAGGGTCCGTATAATAAATAAAAGAGTTTATTTATTGTACAATCTTTTTATTCAAAAAACATTGATACAACTGTCACAGGACATTTTACAGCCGGAAAATGCATAATATGTACCCCAAGGACGACTCTCTTCAAAGAATTGAAAACCTCTGCAGGTTTGGGAAAATTTTCAATGTTTTGTACGTGTATATTATGCTGCTGGTCCGCTGTTAGTTACATGCTTGCGTGTTTGCTTTCAGGCGTTTACCGGTTGTACTCTCTGCGAGCAAAGTATTCCCCGTGCCGACAGTCATGAAAAGTGTCTAGTTTGCCTTGAAAAAGGCAGCCATAATCCTGACATGTGCGAGATATGTATGGGCTTCTCCCCACGCGCTCAGAAGAGGCGGGCTGCAGACTTTCTCTTCTATCGGGAAATGCGAGAGGCTGGGAGGGAACTGACCCAGGTCCCCCGCCTAAAGCTAAAAAAGCCAAAACTAAAGGCAAAAGGCTAAATCGCGGCAGTCAGGCTGCCTTCAACTGCTCCTAGCGGTTTTGACATGTCTCTAATCACGCAATTATTCCAGCAGCACATGGACTCGGTGAAGTCCCTTGTTCCCGAAGTCGGGTTGGAGGTCTCCCGCCAGGAGTTCCACAGCCCACTCTTCGAGCAGGGGACGGAGAGTCTGGGGTGGGATCGCCGAGCCTCGGGCTCGATCCTTGGCCTGGAGGCGCTCTGTTGATCCGCTGCCTCTGGCTTCGGTCCGGGCGCCTCGGGTGCCCCGAGGGGAGGTTGGCCCCATGCCCCTCTCGGAGTTGGCGCATGGTCCGTTGAGGATTCTCCTGGGGTTCCGTCCCTGCGCCGGCCCCGCCCCCATGAGAGCGGAGGAACCAGTTTTGCCTGGTCTTCCTCCCGCGCCTCGGACCGAGTTCCCGAGCGTGGTGTCGGGTACTGAAGCGGGCGCTAAGCTTCTTCCCTTCCCTTCTGTGTCTGTTCGGTGCGCGGCCCACCGAAGTCGGGTTCGGGTCCTCTTCAAGGGAGACTCCAGCCTCGACTCAGGCTCGGGCCGAGTCCATGGACATTGGGGAGGTCGAGGAGCAAAGGTGCCTTCCGCCGACGTATTGCTGAGTATATTCCCCCAGGTCAGCGGTGCCTACCAGCCGCCGGGATTCGACTGAGTTCCGCTTTTACCAGGCGAGGCTGTCTGCCCTAGGCAACCCACGCAGACGCTAAGCTGCTCAGATTCTGCCGCCCTTGGTGCAGGACGGGTGGATCCCCCTGGCTTGGGTCAAGAGGTACCAGCTGGGGACGATTCCTTGTTCTTCGTGGCCAGTGGTCGGCTAACGTGTTTTCACTTCGGTCGCTTCTGCTGGGGAGGCTCGGCTTCCTCCGAGCAGCTCCGGCTGCCAGGCAAGGGCGTTTGGCGCCACCTTCCTCCTCCGGGGTGCAGCCTACACCTGAGTCTGCTGGCTGGCTTGGGCCGCTGGGCAGGGGTAGGCGGAGGAGCCATCCCGCCAAGGGTAAGGGCAAGGAGCAGTCCTCTTCGGCTGGCTCCCAGCCTTTTCGCGGGCGCGGGAGGTCTGCCCCGACCTCCCGTTAACCCAACAGGCTGTAGACGTGTGTCCATCCCAGTCAGCTCCGCTACTCGGGACCACTCACGTACTCTTACCCAACGTCCCAGTGGGAGGCCACCTCTCTCTATTCCTGCCGGAGTGGGAGAAGGCTACAAGCAACACTTGGGTGCTGTCCACCATCAGTGTCGGCCATTTACCACTGTGGAAGCGAGGTCCGCCAGACTTCACCGGCATACGCCGCACTCCGGTGCCGTCATGTCAGGTACGGGCGGATATACAGGCTTTGCTGGACAAGTCCGCTATAGAGCGCATACCACCGGGCGAGGAACAGGCGGGATTTTATTCCACGTACTTCCTCGTTCCAAAGAAAGACGGCTGGTTCCGTCCCATTCTCAACCTCAAGGGGTTGAATCACATGCTAGAGGTTCCATCCTTCAAGGTGGAGACACTGCGCATGGTGATCTCCTCTGTTCAGCCCGGCGATTGGCTCACGTCAATCGACCTAAAGGATGCGTATCTACATGTGGCTATACATCCATCGTTCAAGCAGTACCTTCGGTTCTCTTACGACGGGGTGAATTACCAATTCACGGTGCTCCCCTTCGGCATATCCACTGCCCCCAGGGTGTTCACCAAGCTCATGTTAGTGCCGGCTACCCCCGCTCGATCGCAAGGAAGGCGTTGTTACCCTTACCTCGACGACTGGTTGCTCGGAGCACTAACACAGCCAGCGAACCTAGATTCTACTCACAAGGTGATAGACATTCTGGTTCGACTGGGGTGGATCATCAACCTTAAGAAATCCGACCTGTTACCCACCCAGGACTTGGTTTTTCTCGGGGCGAGGTTCCAAACTCACAAGGATCTTGTTTCCTTGTCGCCCGACCGGGTCACCAGAGTACGGGAGATGTGTCTTCGTTCCTCTCCCAGCCCCAGGCACCAGCACGGACTTGGCTCCATCTACTGGGCCATATGGCGGCGACTATCTCTGTAGTGTGGCGGGCGCGGTTGAGGATGCGCCCTATACAGCAAGCTTTGGCGAGTCTGTGGGCTCACTTGGAGGACCTGGAGCCGAGTCTCACAGTCCCCGGTGGTTGTCTCCTCACCTTCAGTGGTGGACCAATGTCGGGAATCTCTCCAAGGGGTCCCCTTTGAAATCCCGGACGCCAGCTCTACAGTTCAGACCGAGCGCCCCTCACAGGCTGGGGTGTTCTGGGCAGTCTGTCGGTGTCCGGACTCTGGTCCGAAGTCAAGCCCACCTTCACATCAACGCGTGTTGGAACTGAGAGCTGTGCGGTTGGTTTTGAGCGCTCGAGAGCATGTCCAGGGCCAGGTGGTTCGCCTTCAGTTGGACAACCGGACGGCCATGTCGCACATCCTGAAGCAAGGCGCACGGTGTCCCGGCTCGCCTCTTCGAGACATGGGACTTTCTCCTCTGGTGCGACCAGTGCGATTGCCAGGTACTCCCTGTTTATCTCCGGGTTGGAGAACGTCGCGAGCAGACGCTTCTCGCCGGATCCTGGCCCCAAGACGAGTGGATGCTCGACCGCAGATATTCGGAGTTATCTCCCAGTTGTAATGGGGTCGCTCCAGGTGGATCTGTTTGGCGCCTGGCGGACGAATCAGATACCGTGTTCTGCTCTCGGAATACCGGATCCGAGGGCGCTGGCTGCCGACGCTTCCTGCTGGATTGGACGGGCAAAGTGCTCTGGAAGCGTTCCGCCGTTACCACTCATTCCCCGTGTCCTCTCCCAGCTGTCCACCTAGCCAGCTCGGCTACTTGTGCTACTGGCACCTCTTTGGCCGTCACAGAGCTGGTTTCCGGTAATTCTCAGGTTTCTGGCTCAGCCTCCTGTTCTATTACCTTTGTGACCGGACATTCTCACTCAGAACGGCGCGCCACACCCCAATCCACGGATTCAGTGGGTGGCTTGGCCTCTGTCAGGTCTAGCCTCGAAGTACGCGAAATTCCTGCAGCAGTTGCAGACACAATTCTGGCTTTGAGGGGATTCGGACAAACGCTCAGTGCGAGGATAGGTGGTCCCGCTATGCGCGCTGGTGTTCAGATAGGGGGATTGCAGATCCCTTTTCTGCGGATTTAGTCCGAGTATTGGAGTTTTTGCAATCTCGTTTGGAAGAAGGCCTGGCGGCTTCGACCATTCGTGGCTACTCCACCGCTATTTCCACTTTTCACACCCCTGTCGATGGTGCTCTTCTGGGGCAGCACCCTCTCATAGAGCAATTTTTAGCTGGCGCGGATCGGGTTCGACCTGCTGTCAGGTGAACCAGCCCACCTTGGGATTTGTCAATCGATTGACTGTCCGGTCCTACGTTCTCACGTCTATGGGCTATTTCCATTCAGTTGTTTACATGGAAGGCTGTATTTCTGGTGGCGGTAACATCTGGGCGTAGGGTTGGCGACTTACATGCTATGTCGTCCGACCCGGCGCTGACTGTGTTTCACACTGATCGTGTCAGTATTCGCCTACCGGATACTTACCGTCCGAAGGTCGATCACGCTTTCCATGTGACAGCTCCTATCGAACTTCCTACTCTTACCCAGCCTTCAACATCGGGGACCTCTCCTACGAGCACTCACCCGTTGGATGTCCGTAAGGTCTATCTCAAACGAACACAGGGGATCCGTACGGGTACCCATCTGTTCTGCTGTTACGGTGGCGGGAAGGCTGGGGTGCCGGCGAGCAAGCAGACTTTGTCTCGCTGGCTCGTCTCGGTCATTTGTGCTGCGTATCAGGCTAAGGGCAAGCCTCCCCCTGAGGGGTTGAAGGCTCACTCGGTCAGGGCAGTAGCCACGTCAAAAGCTTTTGCATCGGCATTCCCCATTGAAGAGATCTGCTCTGCCGCTATTTGGAGCCGGCCTAGCACGTTTATTCGGCACTATCAGCTCGATACACATTCACGTAATCGTGCGAGCTTTGGCCGTTCTGTTCTCTCCAGTGGACAGTGTCCTGCCACCCTGACCGAGTGAGTCTTGGTTATTTGGTTTTGTTGATGCTGCTGTTCAATATTGTGTTTTATTGACATGTCCGCTGTTGGGTGAATAACCTCCTTTCAATCCTCTTCGGAGATCTGGTTGGTCGTGAGTGTTTTTTTTTTCCCCTACGGTGCTCTCTAATCGACCATAAGGTGGGTGGGGTTTGTTTACATTCGCACCATGTGCGTCCTCTTATGCTAACCTGCAAGGTTGTCTATGAGTACATTTCCTCCCTGTCGGTTACCCTCCCATAATGCCTCTCGCGCAGAAGCTCAACCTGGGACATGTGACAGGTGAGTGATTATGGCGTATGTTACATTATTCTTAACGATCGCTATTTGTGTGTGCCTTGACAGAATTCCCTCCTCCCTGGCCTCCGGTCTTTGGGAGTCTGTGTTTATGCATAATATGTACCCCAAGGACGATCTCTATGAAAAAGAATTAACCAAACCTGAAGAGGTTTTCAACTCTTTGAAGAGAGTTGTCCTTGGGGTAGGGCCTCCCCCCTTCCGGCAATTCTGTTCACTGATTTATTCAGCAGAAGGAATGATGATACGGGCCTAGATGCTTACCCAGTTGGTGCGCATGCGCAACGGGAGGTAACTCCACGAGGTGGGGGCCGTATAATAGATAAAAAGAGTTTATTTATTGTACAATATTTTTATTAAAAAACATTGATACGACTGTCACAGGACATTTTCAGCACGGAAAATGCATAATATGTACCCCAAGGACGACTCTCTTCAAAGAATTGAAAACCTCTGCAGGTTTGGTTAAGTTTCTAAGCGATGCTGTCTTCATGAATGTGTTGGGTGTATTTATCCTAAAACAATTTGAGGAATGATACACTGGCTAAGTGAGGAATTCTACTTGCTGGCGAGGCTCATTCTATGTGTTTTTCCTCTCAGATACCCTAGGAGTGCTCGCAAGGAGTGTGGGTGATGAGACATTCCTGCCACTCTGCAAAGAGTGTATACAGTTCGGAATTAACCTGCTGGAGAACGCTGATGATCCAGATGTTAGACGTTATGTATAAGTAGATTCATTTAGTGCCACAGAAGAAAAAGTGTGTTTTTGTGTCTATGCTCAGCTTGTTTGACTGTTTTTTTCTCAAGGTAGAGTCTGTTTGATTGTGTTTGTACCTCCAGCTACAGCCTGTTTGACTGTTCGTACCATCCAGGTACAGCTTGTTTGACTCTGTTCGTATCTCCAGGTACAGCTTGTTTGACTGTGTTTGTATCTCCAGGTACAGCTTGTTTGATTGTGTTTGTATCTCCAGGTACAGCTTGTTTGACTGTGTTTGTATCTCCAGGTACAGCTTGTTTGACTGTGTTTGTATCTCCAAGTACAGCTTGTTTGACTGTGTTTGTATCTCCAGGTACAGCTTGTTTGACTGTGTTTGTATCTCCAGGTACAGCTTGTTTGACTGTGATTGTATCTCCAAGTACAGCTTGTTTGACTGTGATTGTATCTCCAGGTACAGCTTGTTTGACTGTGTTTGTATCTCCAGGTACAGCTTGTTTGATTGTGTTTGTATCTCCAGGTACAGCTTGTTTGACTGTGTTTGTATCTCCAGGTACAGCTTGTTTGACTGTGTTTGTATCTCCAGGTACAGCTTGTTTGACTGTGATTGTATCTCCAAGTACAGCTTGTTTGACTGTGATTGTATCTCCAGGTACAGCTTGTTTGACTGTGTTTGTATCTCCAGGTACAGCTTGTTTGACTGTGATTGTATCTCCAGGTACAGCTTGTTTGACAGGTACAGCCTGTTTGACTGTGTTTGTATCTCCAAGTACAGCTTGTTTGATTGTGTTTGTATCTCCAGGTACAGCTTGTTTGACTGTGTTTGTATCTCCAGGTACAGCTTGTTTGACTGTGTTTGTATCTCCAAGTACAGCTTGTTTGACTGTGTTTGTATCTCCAGGTACAGCTTGTTTGACTGTGTTTGTATCTCCAGGTACAGCCTGTTTGACTGTGATTGTATCTCCAAGTACAGCTTGTTTGACTGTGATTGTATCTCCAGGTACAGCTTGTTTGACTGTGATTGTATCTCCAGGTACAGCTTGTTTGACTGTGTTTGTATCTCCAGGTACAGCTTGTTTGACTGTGTTTGTATCTCCAGGTACAGCTTGTTTGACTGTGATTGTATCTCCAGGTACAGCTTGTTTGACTGTGTTTGTATCTCCAGGTACAGCTTGTTTGACTGTGTTTGTATCTCCAAGTACAGCTTGTTTGACTGTGTTTGTATCTCCAAGTACAGCTTGTTTGATTGTGTTTGTATCTCCAGGTACAGCTTGTTTGACTGTGTTTGTATCTCCAAGTACAGCTTGTTTGACTGTGTTTGTATCTCCAAGTACAGCTTGTTTGACTGTGTTTGTATCTCCAGGTACAGCTTGTTTGACTGTGATTGTATCTCCAGGTACAGCTTGTTTGACTGTGATTGTATCTCCAGGTACAGCTTGTTTGACTGTGATTGTATCTCCAGGTACAGCTTGTTTGACTGTGATTGTATCTCCAGGTACAGCTTGTTTGACTGTGTTTGTATCTCCAAGTACAGCTTGTTTGACTGTGTTTGTATCTCCAGGTACAGCTTGTTTGACTGTGTTTGTATCTCCAAGTACAGCTTGTTTGACTGTGTTTGTATCTCCAGGTACAGCTTGTTTGACTGTGATTGTATCTCCAGGTACAGCTTGTTTGACTGTGATTGTATCTCCAGGTACAGCTTGTTTGATTGTGTTTGTATCTCCAAGTACAGCTTGTTTGACTGTGATTGTATCTCCAAGTACAGCTTGTTTGACTGTGTTTGTATCTCCAAGTACAGCTTGTTTGACTGTGTTTGTATCTCCAGGTACAGCTTGTTTGACTGTGATTGTATCTCCAGGTACAGCTTGTTTGACTGTGTTTGTATCTCCAGGTACAGCTTGTTTGACTGTGATTGTATCTCCAGGTACAGCTTGTTTGACTGTGATTGTATCTCCAAGTACAGCTTGTTTGACTGTGTTTGTATCTCCAGGTACAGCTTGTTTGACTGTGATTGTATCTCCAGGTACAGCTTGTTTGACTGTGATTGTATCTCCAGGTACAGCTTGTTTGACTGTGATTGTATCTCCAGGTACAGCTTGTTTGACTGTGATTGTATCTCCAGGTACAGCTTGTTTGACTGTGTTTGTATCTCCAAGTACAGCTTGTTTGACTGTGATTGTATCTCCAGGTACAGCTTGTTTGACTGTGTTTGTATCTCCAGGTACAGCTTGTTTGACTGTGTTTGTATCTCCAGGTACAGCTTGTTTGACTGTGTTTGTATCTCCAAGTACAGCTTGTTTGACTGTGTTTGTATCTCCAAGTACAGCTTGTTTGACTGTGTTTGTATCTCCAGGTACAGCTTGTTTGATTGTGTTTGTATCTCCAGGTACAGCTTGTTTGATTGTGTTTGTATCTCCAAGTACAGCTTGTTTGACTGTGTTTGTATCTCCAAGTACAGCTTGTTTGACTGTTTGTATCTCCAGGTACAGCTTGTTTGACTGTGTTTGTATCTCCAAGTACAGCCTGTTTGACTGTGTTTGTATCTCCAGGTACAGCTTGTTTGACTGTGATTGTATCTCCAGGTACAGCTTGTTTGACTGTGTTTGTATCTCCAGGTACAGCTTGTTTGACTGTGTTTGTATCTCCAAGTACAGCTTGTTTGACTGTGTTTGTATCTCCAGGTACAGCTTGTTTGATTGTGTTTGTATCTCCAGGTACAGCTTGTTTGATTGTGTTTGTATCTCCAGGTACAGCTTGTTTGATTGTGTTTGTATCTCCAAGTACAGCTTGTTTGACTGTGTTTGTATCTCCAAGTACAGCTTGTTTGACTGTTTGTATCTCCAGGTACAGCTTGTTTGACTGTGTTTGTATCTCCAAGTACAGCTTGTTTGACTGTGTTTGTATCTCCAAGTACAGCTTGTTTGACTGTGTTTGTATCTCCAGGTACAGCTTGTTTGATTGTGTTTGTATCTCCAGGTACAGCTTGTTTGACTGTGATTGTATCTCCAGGTACAGCTTGTTTGACTGTGTTTGTATCTCCAGGTACAGCTTGTTTGATTGTGTTTGTATCTCCAGGTACAGCTTGTTTGATTGTGTTTGTATCTCCAAGTACAGCTTGTTTGACTGTGTTTGTATCTCCAAGTACAGCTTGTTTGACTGTTTGTATCTCCAGGTACAGCTTGTTTGATTGTGTTTGTATCTCCAGGTACAGCTTGTTTGCTTGTGTTTGTATCTCCAGGTACAGCTTGTTTGACTGTGTTTGTATCTCCAGGTACAGCTTGTTTGATTGTGTTTGTATCTCCAGGTACAGCTTGTTTGATTGTGTTTGTATCTCCAAGTACAGCTTGTTTGACTGTGTTTGTATCTCCAAGTACAGCTTGTTTGACTGTTTGTATCTCCAGGTACAGCTTGTTTGACTGTGTTTGTATCTCCAAGTACAGCTTGTTTGACTGTGTTTGTATCTCCAAGTACAGCTTGTTTGACTGTGTTTGTATCTCCAGGTACAGCTTGTTTGATTGTGTTTGTATCTCCAGGTACAGCTTGTTTGACTGTGATTGTATCTCCAAGTACAGCTTGTTTGACTGTGTTTGTATCTCCAAGTACAGCTTGTTTGACTGTGATTGTATCTCCAAGTACAGCTTGTTTGACTGTGTTTGTATCTCCAAGTACAGCTTGTTTGACTGTGTTTGTATCTCCAGGTACAGCTTGTTTGACTGTGTTTGTATCTCCAGGTACAGCTTGTTTGACTGTGTTTGTATCTCCAGGTACAGCTTGTTTGATTGTGTTTGTATCTCCAGGTACAGCTTGTTTGACTGTGATTGTATCTCCAAGTACAGCTTGTTTGACTGTGATTGTATCTCCAAGTACAGCTTGTTTGACTATGATTGTATCTCCAGGTACAGCTTGTTTGACTGTGTTTGTATCTCCAGGTACAGCTTGTTTGACTGTGTTTGTATCTCCAAGTACAGCTTGTTTGACTGTGTTTGTATCTCCAAGTACAGCTTGTTTGACTGTTTGTATCTCCAAGTACAGCTTGTTTGATTGTGTTTGTATCTCCAAGTACAGCTTGTTTGACTGTGTTTGTATCTCCAGGTACAGCTTGTTTGATTGTGTTTGTATCTCCAAGTACAGCTTGTTTGACTGTGTTTGTATCTCCAGGTACAGCTTGTTTGACTGTGATTGTATCTCCAGGTACAGCTTGTTTGACTGTGATTGTATCTCCAAGTACAGCTTGTTTGACTGTGTTTGTATCTCCAGGTACAGCTTGTTTGACTGTGTTTGTATCTCCAAGTACAGCTTGTTTGATTGTGTTTGTATCTCCAGGTACAGCTTGTTTGACTGTGATTGTATCTCCAAGTACAGCTTGTTTGACTGTGTTTGTATCTCCAGGTACAGGCTGTTTGACTGTGTTTGTATCTCCAGGTACAGCTTGTTTGACTGTGATTGTATCTCCAAGTACAGCTTGTTTGACTGTGATTGTATCTCCAGGTACAGCTTGTTTGACTGTGATTGTATCTCCAGGTACAGCTTGTTTGACTGTGTTTGTATCTTCAGGTACAGCTTGTTTGACTGTGATTGTATCTCCAAGTACAGCTTGTTTGACTTTGTTTGTATCTCCAGGTACAGCTTGTTTGACTGTGATTGTATCTCCAGGTACAGCTTGTTTGATTGTGTTTGTATCTCCAAGTACAGCTTGTTTGACTGTGATTGTATCTCCAGGTACAGCTTGTTTGACTGTGTTTGTATCTCCAGGTACAGCTTGTTTGACTGTGATTGTATCTCCAAGTACAGCTTGTTTGACTGTGATTGTATCTCCAAGTACAGCTTGTTTGACTGTGATTGTATCTCCAGGTACAGCTTGTTTGATTGTGTTTGTATCTCCAGGTACAGCTTGTTTGACTGTGATTGTATCTCCAGGTACAGCTTGTTTGACTGTGATTGTATCTCCAAGTACAGCTTGTTTGACTGTGATTGTATCTTCAGGTACAGCTTGTTTGACTGTGATTGTATCTCCAGGTACAGCTTGTTTGATTGTGTTTGTATCTCCAAGTACAGCTTGTTTGACAGTGATTGTATCTCCAAGTACAGCTTGTTTGACTGTGTTTGTATCTCCAGGTACAGCTTGTTTGACTGTGATTGTATCTCCAGGTACAGCTTGTTTGACTGTGATTGTATCTCCAGGTACAGCTTGTTTGATTGTGTTTGTATCTCCAGGTACAGCTTGTTTGACTGTGATTGTATCTCCAGGTACAGCTTGTTTGACTGTGATTGTATCTCCAGGTACAGCTTGTTTGACTGTGTTTGTATCTTCAGGTACAGCTTGTTTGACTGTGTTTGTATCTCCAGGTACAGCTTGTTTGACTGTGTTTGTATCTCCAAGTACAGCTTGTTTGACTGTGATTGTATCTCCAAGTACAGCTTGTTTGACTGTGATTGTATCTCCAGGTACAGCTTGTTTGACTGTGTTTGTATCTTCAGGTACAGCTTGTTTGACTGTGTTTGTATCTCCAGGTACAGCCTGTTTGACTGTGTTTGTATCTCCAGGTACAGCTTGTTTGACTCTGTTTGTATCTCCAGGTGCAGCTTGTTTGACTGTGTTTGTATCTCCAGGTACAGCTTGTTTGACTGTGATTGTATCTCCAGGTACAGCTTGTTTGACTGTGTTTGTATCTTCAGGTACAGCTTGTTTGACTGTGATTGTATCTCCAAGTACAGCTTGTTTGACTGTGTTTGTATCTCCAGGTACAGCTTGTTTGACTGTGTTTGTATCTCCAGATACAGCTTGTTTGACTGTGTTTGTATCTCCAGGTACAGCTTGTTTGACTGTGTTTGTATCTCCAGGTACAGCCTGTTTGACTGTGTTTGTATCTCCAGGTACAGCTTGTTTGACTGTGTTTGTATCTCCAGGTACAGCTTGTTTGACTGTGTTTGTATCTTCAGGTACAGCTTGTTTGACTGTGTTTGTATCTCCAGGTACAGCTTGTTTGACTGTGTTTGTATCTCCAGGTACAGCTTGTTTGACTGTGATTGTATCTCCAGGTACAGCTTGTTTGACTGTGTTTGTATCTTCAGGTACAGCTTGTTTGACTGTGATTGTATCTCCAAGTACAGCTTGTTTGACTGTGTTTGTATCTCCAGGTACAGCTCGTTTGATTGTGATTGTATCTCCAAGTACAGCTTGTTTGACTGTGATTGTATCTCCAGGTACAGCTTGTTTGACTGTGTTTGTATCTCCAAGTACAGCTTGTTTGACTGTGATTGTATCTCCAGGTACAGCTTGTTTGACTGTGATTGTATCTCCAGGTACAGCTTGTTTGACTGTGTTTGTATCTCCAAGTACAGCTTGTTTGACTGTGATTGTATCTCCAGGTACAGCTTGTTTGACTGTGATTGTATCTCCAGGTACAGCTTGTTTGACTGTGTTTGTATCTCCAGGTACAGCTTGTTTGACTGTGATTGTATCTCCAGGTACAGCTTGTTTGACTGTGTTTGTATCTCCAAGTACAGCTTGTTTGACTGTGATTGTATCTCCAAGTACAGCTTGTTTGACTGTGATTGTATCTCCAGGTACAGCTTGTTTGACTGTGTTTGTATCTCCAGGTACAGCTTGTTTGACTGTGTTTGTATCTCCAAGTACAGCTTGTTTGACTGTGATTGTATCTCCAGGTACAGCTTGTTTGACTGTGATTGTATCTCCAGGTACAGCTTGTTTGACTGTGTTTGTATCTCCAGGTACAGCTTGTTTGACTGTGTTTGTATCTCCAGGTACAGCTTGTTTGACTGTGATTGTATCTCCAGGTACAGCTTGTTTGACTGTGTTTGTATCTTCAGGTACAGCTTGTTTGACTGTGTTTGTATCTCCAAGTACAGCTTGTTTGACTGTGTTTGTATCTCCAGGTACAGCTTGTTTGACTGTGTTTGTATCTCCAGGTACAGCTTGTTTGATTGTGTTTGTATCTCCAGGTACAGCTTGTTTGACTGTGTTTGTATCTCCAGGTACAGCCTGTTTGATTGTGTTTGTATCTACAGGTACAGCCTGTTTGCTGCTGTGTCAAACCTGATGAAAGGGGAGATGGGGACCTACCTGGCCAAAATAGTACACTACATGCTGCTGTCTGTCAAGTCCAATGAGGGTGTTACGGTGAGTTAATCACAGATTGCCACTCATACACCACCAGAAATCCTTGTACACCTCCAGTCACCTATCATACATATTGGCTTCTTCCAGTCAGTCACAATCAGTCCATTCATAATCCATGAGAGTTCTGACCAATAAACCACACTTTATTACAGCCTTATTCTGATCATTAACAATCTATCACAGCTTAATTCTGCCCAATCATTATCCATTGGATTTCGTTCTGACAATTTCAGACTTGTACAGTCATATTCTGAGCAGTTAAAATCTTTCAGACCCCTTTCAGACCAATCACAATCATTTACATCCTCTTTCTGACCAATCACAATCATTTACATCCTCTTTCTGACCAATCACAATCATTTACATCCTCTTTCTGACCAATCACAATCATTTACATCCTCTTTCTGACCAATCACAATCATTTACATCCTCTTTCTGAACAATAGTGATCATTTACAGCCTCTTTCTGATCAATGACAGTCATATACAGCCTCTTTCTGACCAATCAATCTCTAACAGCCTCTTTCTGACCAATCCTAATCTTTTACAGCCTCTTTCTGACCAATCCTAATCTTTTACCGCCTCTTTCTGAACAAAAGTGATCATTTACAGCCTCTTTCTGATCAATGACAGTCATATACAGCCTCTTTCTGACCAATCACAATCATTTACATCCTCTTTCTGAACAATAGTGATCATTTACAGCCTCTTTCTGACCAATCACAATCATTTACATCCTCTTTCTGACCAATCACAATCATTTACATCCTCTTTCTGAACAATAGTGATCATTTACAGCCTCTTTCTGATCAATGACAGTCATTTACAGCCTCTTTCTGATCAATGACAGTCATATACAGCCTCTTTCTGACCAATCACAATCATTTACATCCTCTTTCTGAACAATAGTGATCATTTACAGCCTTTTTCTGATCAATGACAGTCATATACAGCCTCTTTCTGACCAATCACAATCATTTACATCCTCTTTCTGACCAATCACAATCATTTACATCCTCTTTCTGAACAATAGTGATCATTTACAGCCTCTTTCTGATCAATGACAGTCATATACAGCCTCTTTCTGACCAATCAATCTCTAACAGCCTCTTTCTGACCAATCCTCTTTTTTAATCTTTCTGAACAATAGTGATCATTTACTGCTTCTTTCTGATCAATGACAGTCATATACAGCCTCTTTCTGACCAATCAATCTCTAACAGCCTCTTTCTGACCAATCCTAATCTTTTACAGCCTCTTTCTGACCAATCCTAATCTTTTACAGCCTCTTTCTGACCAATCACAATCTTTTACAGCCTCTTTCTGACCAATCCTAATCTTTTACAGCCTCTTTCTGACCAATCACAATCTTTTACAGCCTCTTTCTGACCAATCCTAATCTTTTACAGCCTCTTTCTGACCAATCACAATCTTTTACAGCCTCTTTCTGACCAATCACAATCTTTTACAGCCCCTTACTGACCAATCACAATCTCTTACAGCCTCTTTCTGACCAATCACAATCTCTTACAGCCTCTTTCTGACCAATCCTAATCTTTTACAGCCTCTTTCTGACCAATCACAATCTTTTACAGCCCCTTACTGACCAATCACAATCTATTACAGCCTCTTTCTGACCAATCACAATCTCTTACAGCCTCTTTCTGACCAATCCTAATCTTTTACAGCCTCTTTCTGACCAATCACAATCTTTTACAGTCCCTTACTGACCAATCACAATCTATTACAGCCTCTTTCTGACCAATCACAATCTCTTACAGCCCCTTACTGACCAATCACAATCTATTACAGCCTCTTTCTGATCAATCACAATCTTTTACAGCCCCTTACTGACCAATCACAATCTATTACAGCCTCTTTCTGACCAATCACAATCTTTTACAGCCCCTTACTGACCAATCACAATCTATTACAGCCTCACTTCAAAGAGGAAGCAGAGCAAGTGGCCATATTCAATGATGGTGATTTCCAGGATGAAGAAGATATAGGAGATGACGATGAAGAGGATGATGACAACAACAAAATTGAAGGGTAGGTTGAGTGGGATATGATCTGTAAAACATGCATTAGGGTACAAGCAGCCATGAATATCTCTAAATGCTACCACAAATACCCATGAGGTTCCTTTTGGCCATTTGATACCAGGAGTCTTCATAATACACTGGAATGTCAAATCTGAAGTATACACTGAATTCTCTCTACATTGAAATCTGTCTGCCATAGTGTAGTATACAGTCAGGCCGCGTTCATCCGAACACTTCGTTTTCCATAAAAACCGTTCAGATAGTGAAACGTACGGACTATTGAAACAAAGCATTATGTACACCACCACAGTAGAGTTACCTCACCTCACTTACCAATTACAATTGAAGTTTACAAATGAAGATCAGTGCTAATGAATGGTGCTCGTGAGGTAAGGGGATTATCCGAACCTTTTTGATGTACCGCCAGATTAATGAAGCTAAACCAAGTGTAAATTAGCTAATCCGTTACCGCTAATTAGCATCCGGATTCGGAGAGTGAAGCACCGGATTAATGAATCAACAGTTTTCATAGTAAACAAGATTGGTTACAGCTAGCTACCGTTCGGATATCACGTGAATCGGATTATCGGGGTCCAGACTAACGCGGCTTGACTATTAAATCTGTATGTATTATGATTAATACCAACGCCCAATGTTTTTTTCAGAAATGTCTATTATCAATTTATCATTAATATAGCAAAATATATGTTTCCAGTTCCTTGTTTGCCTGGTCCAGATTGGACTGTATGTACAATCTGCCACAATATAGCAGGAGTATAGCTGAATAAGCATGAAACAATAAGCAAACAGAATGTTGTGGATGCTCTCAGTCACTGATGTCATCCATGACATGATGTTAAATACTGCTGACTGAAGTATAAACCAAGTTACACGTTGAGTATGATTGTGACACATTGTGTCCCCAGCATCAGTGTGGAGAACTCCTACCTGGACGAGAAGGAAGACGCTTGCACATCCCTCGGGGAGCTGGCCGTCAACTGTGGGTCAGTATTGAGATGCTCCCTCCTTGTTTGTATCCTTGGTTAAACAGATTCCAACAATTAATATTATAGTGTACTTTATATATTTTGAGCCTAAAATTCCAATGTTACAAGTATTGTTCCCTCAATTAATATTTTGTCATGAGATATTTACAGCATCCCTATGTTCTGCTACATGTCCCAATGTTCTGCTCCATGTCCCAATGTTCTGCTCCATGTCCCTATGTTCTGCTCCATGTCCCAATGTTCTGCTCCATGTCCCAATGTTCTGTTCCATGTCCCAATGTTCTGCTCCATGTCCCTATGTTCTGCTCCATGTCCCAATGTTCTGCTCCATGTCCCTATGTTCTGCTCCATGTCCCAATGTTCTGCTCCATGTCCCTATGTTCTGCTCCATGTCCCTATGTTCTGCTCCAATGTTCTGTTCCATGTCCCAATGTTCTGCTCCATGTCCATGTCACAATGTTCTGTTCCATGTCCCAATGTTCTGTTCCATGTCACAGTGTTCTGTTACATGTCCCAATGTTCTGCCTGTCCATGTCCCTATGTTCTGCTCCATGTCCCTATGTTCTGCTCCATGTCCCAATGTTCTGTGTCCATGTTCTGCTGTCCCTATGTCCCAATGTTCTGCTCCATGTCCCTATGTTCTGCTCCATGTCCCAATGTTCTGCTCCATGTCCCTATGTTCTGCTCCATGTCCCTATGTTCTGCTCCATGTCCCATGTTCTGCTCCATGTTCTGCTACATGTCACAATGTTCTGCTCCATGTCCCTATGTTCTGCTCCATGTCCCAATGTTCTGCTCCATGTCACAATGTTCTGTTCCATGTCCCAATGTTCTGCTCCATGTCACAATGTTCTGTTCCATGTCCCAATGTTCTGTTCCATGTCACAATGTTCTGTTACATGTCCCAATGTTCTGCTCCATGTCCCTATGTTCTGTTCCATGTCCCAATGTTCTGCTACATGTCACAATGTTCTGCTACATGTCCCAATGTTCTGCTCCATGTCCCTATGTTCTGCTACATGTCACAATGTTCCGCTACATATTCCTATGTCCTGCCACATGTTCCAAAGTTGTGGTAATAATTGTCTCACATTCTGCTACATGACTGTCTGTTCCACTACAGAACTGTGTTCCTGCCTTACCTGGAGACCAGCTACACAGAGGTTGTGAGTCTGATGGAGTTCCCCGCCCCGGGGGTAAAGAAAGGAGCCATCTCCTCCCTGTCCCAGTTCTGTCTGTGTGTCTTCCAGGTCTTCACCGAGACACAGTCAGCCGAGACACAAGCAGGTGAGCTTAATGGAAATCTCCAAATGTGTTTAATAATGTACTTGTTTAGTGAGTGAGTGAGTTAAGATTTTACGTCACATCAGCAATATTTCAGCCATATCGTGACTATGTATTTGTTGAAAACTGAATAGTGTAAATAATCATTTTGGACTAAATATTTTGACGTTGGGAACCTAATGCTTTCGATGCAGGACCTTGTGACAAGCACTGTCAAATATGATTTTGAGTAAGCTACATATATTTGACCACAGTTATCCCAGATGTTCCTAATGCTTCAGCGTGTGTCTGCTATCTCAGACTGAGGTGCTGTTTGTTGCTGTGCAGATTTCACTGTGGCATCTGGGTTCAGTTAGTCTTGAAATTTGTTCCAGTTATGTTCCTTGGTCTGAATACACAATGCCATTCAGAAAGTGTTCAAATGCAGCAGGTTAATATTATTATCTTAAAAAACCTAATTTTTGGAAGCAGATTAAAAAACAGTGTGCCACCTTTCCATGTTTTCCAGAATGAAATTAGACATTATTATATGATAACAAAGTGCTCTTCTTTAATGGCGTGTAATTTCAGCGCCTTTCATAAGTTCTGGTCTTCATGTCATGAACTGTTCACATGATTTGTACATCATATGCTTGTATTGTATTGTAACCTGAATGTCCTTTGTTGAGTTTTCGGAATAGACTGTAAAACATCTTTAAAAACAATAAAATTATATTTAAATATAAAAAATAATTAAAAAAACAAATGTAGCAGGTTATATCTGGGATTACACTTTCTCAGTGTAACTAGACTACCTTGTGTCTGATTTCCATCTCTGTGTAGGTTAGATGTGCTGGCGATGCCTCAATCTGAGCATGTGGGTTCAAATCCCAGTTAGGACTCAACCCTTCAAAAGTTCTATAATCTGTACTTATTGAGAAAGTGTAATCCCAAATATCACATGTATTACTTGATCCTTGGTGTGTCAAGAGACATTCACTGTGCCGGGTGGAACAGTGTTAAACAAAAACTCACTCAGTCACTCCTACTCTCAGACAGGCACAGGTGCATCCTGTAAAATGCAGCTCTTGATCATATCTATGCTGATTAAGGCATAAAACTACACTCACTCACTGTGTCTCCCAGCACTCAGCTCCATGATGCCGACAGTAGTCCAGAAGTTACTGGAGGTAGTCAAGACAGACATGGATCGCACCACTGTCATGGCGGCAGTGGATGCTCTACACGACATGCTGGAGAAGATCGGGGAGCCTGTGCTGAGAGAGACAGGCTCTGCTGATGCTATTCTCACAACAGTGAAAGAGATCTTTACACATAAGGTAGGACATCAGAACATAAACACTCCAGTCTTTCAAGTTAGGATCATCCAGGGGTTCAATTAAAGCCACTTGCCACACGGCAAGTGACTTTAAGAAAGTAACTTGTCCTGACTAATTTTCCACTTGCCCTGATTTTATGACATAATTATGATGATGTAATTATGAAAGAAGAAATCAACATGGTATTTGATGTTAATGTTTACTGGACTATTTATTGAAAAGTGATAAATAGCAAAGAAAGATAACTCTACTTTATTATCATTGCGAAATGTAATAGCTACATTTTGAGCAGATATGAAATTAAATCCAAGTTTGTTTGCGGTTTGAAACCATAAGTGGAAATTATCTAGTAGCCCACGGACAAGTAAGATACCATTATTTGATTGCCCGAAATGAAAACTGACTTGTCCCGGCGTCGGGCGATGGGATTTTTTAACCCCTGATCATCAGTCTGAGATTAGCTGGTAGCCCAAGGTTTAGGGTAGCTTAGTCCTTTAAGTATCATGAGCATATTTTTTTTAATCAAAGTCACCAATTTAACCAATGATTTTCAATACTATAGCATTGTTGATTAGTTGTATCAAGGTGGTAGACGTCTACACTTGTGTTAATTTGTACTTTCCGGAATCATTAAGCTTGAATGCTGTGATACTGAAATACTCATGAATATTCCATCAAACAAACATAAATAAATGTGCAATGATCTTGTCATGTTATTATGATGATTTGAGTGATCTGTGACCTTGACCTTCTCCTGCCCTTGACTCCAGCTGGCATGTCAGGATCAGGAGGATGAAGATGATGACGAAGCCCAGGCGGAGTATGACGGGATGTTGATTGAGTCTGCGGGGGATGTGTTGCCGGTGATGGCGAGGCTCCTGGGAGGTCAACAGTTCCTCCCTTTCTTCAGCAGCTTCCTCACTGACCTCCTCAAGAGACTGGTATGTGGGGAGGTTGGGCTTGAAGGGGAAATCAAAGGGGGTTCATATAGAGGAGATCAGGGAGTTTGATATAGACCTTGGGATTGATATAAGGCAGATCAGAGGATTTGATATTGAGATCAGTGGTTCGAAATAGATCAGATCAGGTGGCTGAAAGAGGGGGATCAGTGGGTTTGCTTCTATAGAATATCAGAGGGTATGACATGAAAGTATTTGAGATCATGGATACAGGGTATTTCGCGGGATGTGATATACAGGGGCTGGGGTGGTTTAATGTAGTGATCACAGGGTTTGATGTAGTGGAGACTGGCTTTGACGCAGAAACTCACTTTGACGCAGAGATCACAGGGTTTGATCATGATTTGGAAATGACTGAGTTGGAAACCGATTTTTGGGCTGGGTCTTATCATAGAAATTGAAAATCCGCATTTCAAAGAGGCCTCCCTGTCTGTAAATTGGGTCACATGCTTTGATACAGAGGAGATCATCTTTTGAAACTATTTGAGACAATCCTGTTCACATAAATGTATTCTTGATCAGAACAATACTATGTAAGCCTTTATTTAACATCAGGGGATGTGAAGCCTTTGAATTGCTTTCTTCAGATATATCCTCAATCACATGTTAATTCATTACAGAAAGAGACAAGCTCCACGTCAGAAAAGTCTTTTGCAGTAGGCACTCTTGCCGAAACAATCGAAGCCTGTGGTCCTACCTCTGTAGCATTTGTAGAGACATTGTATCCGGTGTTTGTGAGGATGATAAGGGAAGAAGATGATGAAGTCCGCAGCAACGCAGTGTACGCCCTGGGCGTGCTTGCCATGTATGGAGGAGAGAAGATGCAAGTGTATCCTTGATGTTCATATTTGGAACTGAGTGAATATTTCATCTGAAATGTACTTCTCGTAATAAGTAGAAGAACACATGATTCTTTCAGCGTTCAATGGTTAATCTGTATAAAATGTCAGTGTTCTTTGTCACTATTGTAATTAATCAGTCTCTTTATGTCACCTGACCCAAAACTGACCCCAAAGACCACCTCCGTGGTGTAGTGGTTAGAGCGTCCGCCCGGAGAGCGGAAGGTCGCGGGTTCGATCCCCAACCGCGTCATACCAAAAGACGTTAAAATATGGTACTTGTTGGTCACTGCCTGGCGCTCGGCATTAATTGGTACAACAAGGACTGGTCGGTTCAGAGTCAGAACACAAACAATTCTGGAACACTTGTTTTCATTAACAATATTTTTCACATGGTTTGTTTTGTCTGTTACATTTGTAAGCACTACAAGCTCGTTTCAAGTCATGATTGAATTTATCTTAAAGATTCCAAGAAATTTATGTTCCTAACATACTAGTCATCCTTTAAAGATGTGAAATTTTGCCAGAAGAACTACATATTTTCCCCCTTATTTTAATGTGCAATAACAAATTTCATAAATGATGCTAACCAATTATTTTCGATGATTGATCGGTAGTAATGAACCAATCATCAATTATGAGATTTTAACCAATTCCCAACACTAGTGTAAACTAAAGCAAACCAACATTGGTCTCAGCTCCAGCAGGCAATCACCTTGACACATAACCTTGACACATAACCTTGACCCCTTCCCAGCCTGTACAAGGATATCTTGAAGATGTTGTTTGACATCCTAAACAAGGAGACTAACGGCCGCGTCATAGACAACATCGCTGCTGCCAGCTGCCGCCTCATAATGGCCAACCAGGATCAGGTTCCCCTTGAACATGTCAGTACAACAATGAAGCCGTTGAGAATAAGAGAATTAATTAGATCCAGTTGTTTGGGTAGAAAGTTTTGTTTATCTGTTTCATCAATTTCAGGAAATGACTATATATAAATTGTGCTGGTGAAAACTTTTTCGTTTGAAGCTGTCTGGCAGGATTGGGTGGATTACCCAAATCATTTGTGATAGTATAGGTGTATTATGATTTATTGCTCCATGAAACTTGTGTGATTTTGTGACATTCTGTTATGAGCTGGTTTTGGCTCAGTGACAGGCTGCTGTTTTAGTATTAACAACTTTGAAGCGGTCTGCCTGTTCACCTATAATGAGTTAGCCTACAAGTTCCTGATGTTGTCTGTGTGTCTGAAAGATTGTTCCATCTCACCAATGCTCTACTATCTCTTTGTGGAACGGGGCCCTGATTCGTGCTGCCTATTGACATGTGATTAGTTAGCCTACAAGTTCCTGATGTTGTCTGTGTGTCTGAAAGATTGTTCCATCTCACCAATGCTCTACTATCTCTTTGTGGAACGGGGCCCTGATTCGTGCTGCCTATTGACATGTGATTAGTTAGCCTACAAGTTCCTGATGTTGTCTGTGTGTCTGAAAGATCGTTCCATCTCACCAATGCTCTACTATCTCTTTGTAGAACGGGGCCCTGATTCGTGCTGCCTATTGACATGTGATTAGTTAGCCTACAAGGCCCTGATGTTGTCTGTGTGTCTGAAAGATTGTTCCATCCCACCAATGCTCTACTATCCCTGATTCGTGCTGCTTTGTGTTAGAACAAGGCCCTGATGTTGTCTGTGTGCTGCTCCTATTGACATGTGATTAGTTAGCCTACAAGGCCCTGATGTTGTCTGTGTGTCTGAATGTTGTCTGTTCCATCCATCCCACCAATGCTCTACTATCGCTTTGTGGAACGGGGCCCTGATTCGTGCTGCCTATTGACATGTGATTAGTTAGCCTACAAGGCCCTGATGTTGTCTGTGTGTCTGAAAGATTGTTCCATCTCACCAATGCTCTACTATCTCTTTGTGGAACGGGGCCCTGATTCGTGCTGCCTATTGACATGTGATTAGTTAGCCTACAAGGCCCTGATGTTGTCTGTGTGTCTGAAAGATTGTTCCATCTCACCAATGCTCTACTATCTTTGTGGATGATTGTCTGCCTATTGACATGTGATTAGTTAGCCTACAAGTTCCTGATGTTGTCTGTGTGTCTGAAAGATCGTTCCATCTCACCAATGCTCTACTATCTCTTTGTGGAACGGGGCCCTGATTCGTGCTGCCTATTGACATGTGATTAGTTAGCCTACAAGTTCCTGATGTTGTCTGTGTGTCTGAAAGATTGTTCCATCTCACCAATGCTCTACTATCGCTTTGTGGAACGGGGCCCTGATTCGTGCTGCCTATTGACATGTGATTAGTTAGCCTACAAGGCCCTGATGTTGTCTGTGTGTCTGAAAGATTGTTCCATCTCACCAATGCTCTACTATCGCTTTGTGGAACGGGGCCCTGATTCGTGCTGCCTATTGACATGTGATTAGTTAGCCTACAAGTTCCCTGATGTTGTCTGTGTGTGAAAGATTGTCTGAAATGATATCGCTTTGTTGCCTATTGACCCTATCCTGACCAATGCTCTGAAAGATCTGATTCCATCCCACCAATGCTCTTATCGCTTTGTGGAACGGGCCCTGATTCGTGGGCCCTGATGTTGTCTGTGTGTCGGGATTGCCCTGATTCGTGCTGCCTATTGACATGTGATTAGTTAGCCTACAAGGCCCTGATGTTGTCTGTGTGTCTGAAAGATCGTTCCATCTCACCAATGCTCTACTATCGCTTTGTGGAACGGGGCCCTGATTCGTGCTGCCTATTGACATGTGATTAGTTAGCCTACAAGTTCCTGATGTTGTTTGTGTGTCCACCAGGTGGTGCCGGTCATCGTGCAGTGTCTGCCCCTCAAGGAAGACATGGAGGAGTGGACCACCATCTTCACCTGTCTCCTGCAGCTCTACAGTCAGGGCAGTGAACATGTGAGTACTCACTCCTGTTTCTCACTTGATGCTTTACCCATGAAGATCTGGGTTAGAACTGATCTTCAGCAACACATGCTTGTCGTTTGATGCGACTAACAGGATCAAGTGGTCAGACACGCTGACTTGGTTGACACATGTCACTGTATCACGTATCAATGCTGGGGATTATCTGGTACAGACTTGATTGTTTACAGACCGTATTGCTGGAGTAATGCTGAGTGCACAATCAACAACAAACAATCAAACTTGCTGCTTTTCAGCATGTCTGTTGTAAATGTTTTCATTTCAATTTAGTGATGCTGCAGTTTTCACATCTTAAATGAAAACGGATCATATTTTGATATGGAACCTTCCAGCAAATAGTCTCACTGAAAATTGCTTGTAGTTCACCCATGGCAAGATGTCATTTTGACCCCAAACTGTCTGTTTTTGTTGTGAAATACTTGTGTATGAGATATAAGTATATTGTATTTGTGTCAACTTTTTTGGCATATGATGATATACTTTCGAGTACTTGCAACAAAATATCAAATGATAATATATATTTTTTAAATGAATTTTGGAGATAAGGATGAAAATCTTGTACTGTTTGGGAATTTTTTTTCTTCAAACAATAACTTGAAACTATTAGTTGGATTATTTTCAAATTTGGGGATCACCGTCCATATTATCCCCAGACGCGTTTTGGGGGGGGTATTAAAATGGTCTCCGTCCATGCGCATGCTTTTCCGTCCAATGAATTAAAATTTCTTATGCGTAGATCTGGTGGTGTACTGGTCCGTGCAATTTGTCTTTAAAACATTTGAAAAAGCAATTTCTTCACCAAACTTGAAACTACAGATCTGGTGGTGTACTGGTTCCTTGGTATTTTGGAATTTGAATCAAAACATTTTTTGGCGATCATGGCAACAAGTTCCTTAGAATAGAAATCTATAACTCTAAAACCAGGTTGGCACATAGTGGTCAGAGTTTACTGTGCCTTTGAGTTTTGGTTTTAAAATGTATTTTGGCATTTCCATGGCAATTAGTTTGACATAGACTGAAATTGGTGATAGTGCTCTTTCTGGAGCAGAACCTTTCAATACTCTCCTTCCACTTTCTATATACACACCTAAATTTTTGTTCTTAACTTCGTAGACATAATCCTGTAACTTGTGGGTGATATTGATGACTTTGTCTTCTTGTCTATAATAGAGGTGCAGTGCAGAGTTTTGTTTTGATATTTTAAATTATCAAGAATTATTACATATTACATCTCTTGAGTCCCACAAATAATTTGTTTGCCAGTAACTTTTTGCAATCATTTAGTGGATTTGCTTAATGGCTTCTTTGTTTATTGGTAGAGTGCTGTGGAAGCTGGATACAGATCTTGTATTTAGATAAAGAATAATCAATATTAATTATTGTGCAGCTAAAGCTGGGAGTCACTGTTAGGAGTATAGTGAGCCCTGTTCACAGTTTTTGTTTTTGTTTGTCCCCGGGCCGCAATGCTGAACGGGGGACTCTGTATTCAGCGTGTCTGTACGTCCCGATTCTTGTTAACGCGATATCTCATGAACTGTTGTACCCAATGTCTTCAATTTTGGTGACAGTCTACATTTGGGGATTACGCAGATACCAGTTGATTTGGGTGACCTTGATCTTATCTTCAAGCTCGCTATGACACTTTGACCACTTTTCAAACTTATGTAAACGCGATATCTCATAAAACATTGCACCCAATGTCTTCAAGTATGTTGACAGCCTACACTTGGTGATTATGCAGACTCCAGTCATTTCAGGCATGTTGTATGTAACCAAAAAATAAAATGTAGTAAATGTGTTACAAATATTCCATTCTTTAGCAGTGGGGAACATTGCCATATCAGTGGAAAACAATTGTTTTAATAGTGGTCAGACACTTGCCATCATTAAAGGATTCTTGGAAGGAAACCCTCATCTGTCGTACACACCTGGAGACAAATACATCAGATGCAGACCTTGCAAGTCTGTGATATGTGCCGGATCTGTATAGCTGTAATGTAGGAGGTTCTGTTGGATCCTGTCTTTTCTTTTAGTGAGATTACTTACCAACTTTCTTTCTCTGTAATATTGATATTTTTGAGACCTGATATTTTTCTTGAACCCACATGCAAACTGCAAAATTGTCACATTGTTACATTTTATGCTTATGGTCCCTTCTTTGATGATTATTCAACAGGTAATAAAACTGGTTCCACAAATACTGAAGTTGATAGCCAGCCTTCTTGGTTCAGACACAATCAAACAAGGTAAGCATGTCATTATTTTGGAATATCCATTCCATTCCCCACATGGGTACAATGTGTGAAGCCAATTTCTGGTATCCCCTGCCATGATATTGATAAAAGCGGCGTAAACACACTTACACAGTCACTACTCTGTGGCTAGAAATTGGCGGAGTGTGACATTAAAAAATGATACTCATGCTTTCAGCCATTGGTTTTCCTGATCCCGACTAGACCGCCTCCGTGGTGTAGTGGTTAGAGCGTCCGCCCGGAGAGCGGAAGGTCGCTGGTTCGATCCCCGACCGCATCATACCAAAAGACGTTAAAATATGGTACTTGTTGGTCCCTGCCTGGCGCTCGGCATTAATGGGTACAACAAGGACTGGTCGGCTCGAGTCAGTATAATGTGTCTGAGTAGGGTATTCATGCTTCACTGCGGCATGGTATCTCAGTGAGCTAGCACTATAAAACCAGCTTCAGTCTGGGCTAGTACAAGCAGCCGCACATACACATACACACGCATGCACGTCGTCATATGAGCGAAATATTCTCAAGCACGACGTTAAACCCAATTTCACCTCACCTCACCTCACCTGATCCCGACTTAATTATTTACTGATATGATATAGCTGGAATAGTGTGGAACAACATTCACCCAGTCACTAAATTTCTCCTTTTATCTGCAGACATCCAGCAGCTGTTGGTCCAGTTTGTCCAGACAGTGGCTTCAGCCTACCCTGCTGTATTCACAGAAGTCAAGGCCAGCATCGGACCAGAGCAAGCCAACAAACTGGACATGTGTGTTGCCATGGTAGCAGGATCACCAACAGGATGAAAGCCTTCTTATTTCAATACTTTTATTCCGCTCAAGCCTTGTGCCTATGCAGTTTCTATTTTTAGTCTTTGAAACCATTCATGACTTGTCTTCGATGCGAAATGTTGTTGGAAAGCCGCTGTGGTTGTTGGGAGAGAGTTTTGTGGTGCTTAAAGCTGCTTGTAACTTTTCGGCCAGTTTTTGTTATGGCCTGATAAGCATGTGATGAAATATCAACCTTTGCTGTGACGTCCAGTGATAATGTGTCGTTACTACTTTGTGAAAGTCAGTGATAATCTTCATGAAACCTTGACAATCTTCTAGTCAAGTTCCCTATACTATGTTGAAAATGAAGAGTTAATAGTTACTCTATCAGCTAAACATTTGATCTTTTTTTTCAAAATGAAGTGTTAACAATAGTTTTTCTTTCCTCTAAGCATTTGATATTTTTGTTGAAAAAGAAGAATTAACAATAGTTTTCTTTCCTCTAAACATTTGATATTTTTTTCTCGGAAAACCTTTTCTCATTCCACTGTGAAAAGATATGTAAGAGATAATAAATTAAAGGTATATTTTCTTACCATTTAACATTTTCTAGATACATAACTGCCATTTGTGTTTTATCTTTGACAAAAGATATGTCCCGGGCCATGTTGAGTATGTGACTTAAGATGTCTGAGAGTCTGTGATAAGTCTCTCATACTGTAATAACCTGACAATCTGTTGTGAACCAAGCCGTAGCAATGCCTGAAATAGCACTGTAAATATGTATTTTATATTGAAGCTATCAAAATGTGCACATCAAACAAAATGGCGGTCAACAGACTGATAACATATTGTTCCATATCTGTCAGTGAGTATTAACCAAATATATTTGTTTATATGCATGTTTTATACAAATGTTTTGGTAATACTTGCAGTCTCATTTAGATGGGGTGGGGTGTAGCCTAGTGGTCAATTCCTTCGCTCGTCACACCAAACACCCGGGTTTGATTCCCCACATGGGTAGGATGTCTTAAGTCTAGTTCTTGTGTGCCGTGATGTTGCTGCACTATTGCTAAAAAAAGGCATAGAACTCAACTCACTTACTCCTCATTTCGAACAGAACTTTACATCATTCTGTCTAGACTGTTGAGACCTGGCATGGGCTTTCACTGCCCCGTCGGAATGAAGCTGAGTGACAATTAAGCTTTGTTATCATTATGTCCAATCACCAGTCATGGAAGAGCTTTTCGGGTTTTTGAGAAGGAAACAGAGCTGAATGGAATTTTGACATCATTTTCTGTGGGAAATTATCAAATCGACAGAATGTGAAAAGCACACAACATGCCAGTCTGTTTTATTGTTCATTCAGAACTGAATGTTTATGTTGTATTAAGGGATACAGAAGTCTCTATAAGAAACCTCCATGCTGCTTGATGAGTTACAATGTCAACCTGATTTGACCCATGGAGAATTTGTGACAACTCGAGGGAGCCATCCAATCAGAGTTAAAGATCTGATTTATTCAGTTGTGTATGCATTACAAATGAGTTACCATGAGTCATTTCAGCATGTATGTTGTCATTTGAAAAAAGATCTTTGGACCAAGAGATTAAGTTGTGTTTTGTGTTTTCAAATTGAAAAACACATTCTGGCTAAAGCTTGAGCAGTGCATGATTTGTATAGTTGCAGTGTAGCTAAGTAACATCTCAAACCACGATGATTTGACGTATCTGTACAAACCAAACCACTGGTTTTAGTTACAGTGAGAGGTTTTATCTGATCAAGTTTATACATCAATATGAATCTGATTATGCATGTTCCTCCAGTTATGTTAAGACTATGTATGACATACACCAAATATATCAAACATAGGTTGCTTGTTAATCAAACATCAGTAAAAAATGTTTCATCTGTTTCTATGCCTTAAGTGCAAATTCTGAACTTGCTAGCTCACTTTCCATCAAATGAGAAACTACAGTTTGTTTTACAGTTGAAGTCTGAGCAAGCACTTAAAGTTCCATGTTGGATCAATATTTTAACTCTGAGTTTTGGGAGGGAGGTGTTCGGAGGTTTACAGATTTCTCCTGGTGACAAAATCTCAGGCTTGTTACAGTTGAGAATTTTCACAATAGAAATCTGCTAAAATTGTCATAGTTATCCCTGAAATTAATTAAGATTCTCCTTTGAAGGTATATAATTGAGTGATGTACATGTTAACTCAAAAGCTCTACTGCACCAACATCTATGTTAGGATTCACTCAGCATTTGCTGTTAGAAGTTCTTGGTAATACATACAGTCTTTGAGGGCCTTGCACAATTTAGTTAGAAGATCTCGAAACCTAGTTGCTGTATTTTCACTTTCCTACTGGTCCTTTCATGGTGCCAAATAGGAGTTGCAGTTTTACATGATTCCAGACGTCAGGACCAAGATGTGTTCCACTGAATGCATTCCATGATCTGTTGATTGTGTTTTGTCTGGAGGTGTAACGATACATTGATATACAGGGGTGGAAATAACCCATTGCCCGACGCCCGAGTCCAGTGTTTTTTTCTGTCGGGCAAGCAAATTTGTATATCACACTGTACCAGTTGACTTTCCAATATTAATTATGTTGTTTATTTAAAAAATCAACAAGAAAACAGCCGGTATAGTGGAAAAATTATCAGGGCAAGTGATTTTACATGTGCCACTGTACCGGAGTACACTAGTAATTTTAAAGGTATTTCCACCCCTGATATACAATACAGTGGGATACAATTCGTATCCTGATACAATACATGCGATTTAAAAGTTTGTATTGTCTCTCAGGCTGCAGGTAAATCAAAACCCTGAATCATATGTCGTTAAATCTCAGACAGCAAAGATATGGGACATTGTGATTGAGAAACATATTGTAATTATTTCAATACTGGAGTTGTGTATCTATGTATTGTATCCTGCTCCTTGTATCGTGATACAATACTGTATTGCTGTATCTTTACACCACTAGTTTTGTCCTGTACAGTATGCTGTTCACTGTCTAACTGGTTCTGTGTTGATGTTCTCTAGCCACTCTGGTGGCTGAGTGGATTAGACGGCTGACTTTAGGTGCCTGACTCTGATGGTGTGAGTTTGAATCCCAAATGGGACTCAACCTAAGAAAAGTACTTGAGTCTGTACTTCACTAAGGAACTGTAATCCCAAATATAACATATGTTACAAAGGGAAAACAGTTGTCTGATTGGTTACAATGCAACCAAAATGGTGTAAAATATTGAAAATATTTCTAAAGGTCAACATTTTGATCTATCAGCTGTCACAGACAATTTCGGCCGTACAGTATTCAGAATAGTTGTTATTTCAGTGACAGTGATCATTGACAGATAGCTCAACCTAACTGTGTACAGGATTAGAACCAGTCAAAACTTTAGGATGGTTTCATTGGCAGCTGCCTCTTTTCTGTAAAGTAGACTAGGCAACTGTCTGTATGCAGCTAATGCTGGAACCAGTAGACTGGCAACTGTCTGTGTGTACTGGTAGACTAGGCAACTGTCTATATGTAACTGATGCTATACTGGTTATATGCTCTATATTGAGACTATTTATTCTCCTCTGCCTGCAGTATTAAACCCTGACAATGGTGTACAGGGAGATTGGAATAGTGAGAAATGGAAGCTAACTTGCCAAATAACTTACTAATTAATCAATTTGGAGTATCATTGAACAGTTAACATATCCCTAACAATAATTTGCTAAACTATTCTTCTCTAGAATAACCAGTTCTGCTTGCAGCATTGTAAACTAATTTTCAGCCTTCCTTTAAAATTCAGCACTACAAACTTAACAAACACATGACAATACCCTAGAATGTAATTTGTGATTTCTTTTGAATACAGTACTGACAAAACATTGCCATGTAACATCAGACTAGATGCAGTGAAGTGTGAGTTCTTGTGGGTGGTGGGGTAGCCTAGTGGTTAAGGCGTTTGCTCGTCACACCGAAGACCTGTTTGATTCCCCACATGGGTACAATGTGTGTCATCTCTACACCCCACAGCACAGAATAAGTGAGTCACACATATTCTCTTTAAGTCTGGTAACTTGTCATTTGTTTCAAGTGACCTGTTGCAAAGAATGTTGTTATGAAAAGTTTTGGTTGTGAATTCTGAATATGCTCCAAAATTTTAATCGACAACTTACATATGGTCTTATTTTAGAGATGTTGAAAGCATGACCAGGTCCAGTGTTGGTTTGTTTTGCTTGTGTTTGATCATTGTTGAAATGCTGTTGTACAGTTAAACAATTTGACTGATATAAATGTTCTTTTTGAATTTTCTTTGAACTCTTAAAATGTTATTAGCTGTAGGTTGTTGAAATGTTCGCTTTGTGTATTTCTTGAGTGTTTGTAAGTGTGTTTAGAATCTTGATGGCCATTTTGAAAATGTTTTCCAAAAATAGAATCCATGGTTAAAAAAATGATTATTCAACGATATCAGAACTATTTTCATCAAGACTATTATGTCATCCATGCTGTGTCAGCAGTTTTAGATTGGCACAAAAGAAACTTGACCGGGAACTATATTTATGGTATAGACGTATACTCTGTTGGCACTGATATATCTTTATAAAATAGTTAATTAATGATAATCATGACAACTGATGATGTAAGTGATGAGAATTACATCGATAATGAATGAGTGAGTGAGTTTAGTTTCACACCGCTTTTAGCAACATTCCAGCAATATCACAGAGGGGGCGACCAGAAATGGGCTTCACACATTGTACCCTTGTGAGGAATCGAACCCAGGTCTTCATCATGACACGTGAACGCTTTAACCACTAGCCTACCCCACCACCACATTACATTGATAAACAAGGGATTGACCATTACATGTTCCGGAATATGGGGGGAGGGGAGGTAGAGTAGTGGTTAAAGCCTCGCTGGTCATACTGAAGACCCGGGTTTGATTCCCCACATGGGTGCAAGTGTGGGTACATGTCTGGTGTCCCCTGCTGTGACAATGCTGGACTGTTTTTAAAAGTGGAGTAAAACCATACTCACTCACTCACTCAGCGATATGGTGCAGAGGACTCTGTTCTTTGTACATTAATTGTCAGAAGAGACAAAAAAAATTGTTTTTATTCCTAACACAAGATGTGTTTTCATCTGTTGGTTTTATCAAAATATAGAACACTTATTTTTCACCAGTTTCTCACTCCCATTCCCCTTGAAGATAAGGTGGTCAGTCCAATTAAATGATGAACTGTTGTTTCTGCAGATGTGTTTAAAAGTATGTCATTGATTATGAAATAGACATAGAGATATTTGTGATGATAAATCAAGTAAAGTTTAACATCAAAATGTAATGTACGGCAACCAAAATTTCAGACTTATGCATTGCTATTTTCTGGCATCATTGTTGTTTGTATTTTATGAGAATGGTATCATGGTTACAGTGCAATATTTTCTTATTCATATTTGGATTCTTCCATTTCGACTTTGCCCTGAATGTGAATTAATTGCCTTTCAAGTGTTCAAAACTTTTTCTTTGGGATGTTATGAACTGTCCATTGTATTGAAGTCATTCCCTTTCTTGATAGGGCAAGGCTGCACAGAATTACACATGTTGCATATCCAGGTTTAATTTCACGACATGTCTTTAAAAATTGGCGGGCATGGGGGCCAATATGTCCAAGGTGCTGCTGTTCTCTGTGTAGGGTTGCTTCCATTAGGCATGCCAGGAAGATATAGATATGGGTTTGAATACACATGGTCCCAAATATATATCTGGGTTTTAGAGGTGAAACGGTACGCTCTTAACACGGTAAGGTACGTATTGCAGTACAAACCCTTTGGTTCGGTCGGTTTCGGTTTGACTAGGTTTGTGCACACCACACCATAACGTAAGACCTGCACTTTCTTCCTAGATCAGGCAAACACACTGTGACACTTTCCTCTCATATCAAGCTCACACGCTGTGAAATAACTGGAATACTAAGCAAAGTGGCTCAAACCCCAGCTCACTCAAGGATTTTGTTTGAAATACTCTTCCTTGTTAGTGATTGATGATCTTACATGTGTCACAAGCAGGATGCAAGGAGCTCAATTTTGATGTACCCGGAAGAGTCCTCTGCTGGTATTATTATATTGCGGGGAGCATGTCAAAGCACCTTACAGTGTTTAATGTCGGAATACAGACAATACTCCCACAATTATAAACTACACGTGTCCCTACTGCCAGATAGGGCTGGGACGGGTGAACCGGATACCTGGGACGGGTGGGTAATGAGTTGGACCCGGTACCCGTCTCAATACCCGGACCCGTAATGATCATCTGACTAGTAGATTAAACAATGTAATATGTTATTCTTTCATATTAAAAGGTTGTATTGTCTTTGAAGATTTAGACATAATTACAGTCACCTCTTTTGAATATAATACAAGGTTAAGATATTGAAAAAATCAACATTTTAGCCTCCGAGCTGAAGAACATATTTCCATTTCTTACAAATTTGATGTCAGGAAATAACATAACGGGTATCCGGGTAGGGTAATAGGGGGTGGGGTACCCGGGTAGAAAAATTGGGCCCGTCCTAGCCCTACAGTAGATGTCATTGTCTCGCTTGATACAGGGAAAAACGAAGCACCTTTGAGCAGGTGATCTGGATACTAGCGCTATATAAATATATATAAATAATAATAAGAGCTGTGTGACAGGCTGCATTTTGACAAAATGCAACTGTTGTAGCCACTAAGTTGTAACATTTGGGATAGTCAACATGCTCCTATTGTTAAGTGGCCTGTTATTAATATGCACCCTGGACACACCTTGAAGTGATACCCTTGTATCATGTATCCTGAATCTGTCAAGGTGTGTTTTATTTATTCATTAGGAAAGAAACTTCAGAGAGGACAAGTTGGTAGTCATATCCTATTTCTGTGCTGGACAGTATGTTACATCCAAAGAGAAAGTTCTGAAAATTATTTTCAGTCAATAAATTGTGATGAAACAGAGGTATGTGTTGTCTTTTTGTTGTCAGCTGTGAAATCTGCAGGGACTTCCAGAACCCTGATCACACATGATCATATATCACCCAAACATGATCACACATCACCGTCTCGTGATCATTTATTACTAGCACATGAAGGGGGGTGGGGTAGCTTAGTGGTTAAAGCTTTTGCTCGTCACAACGAAGACCTGTTCGATTCCTCACATGGGTACAATGTGTGAAGCCCATTTCTCGTGTGCCTCACCGTGATATTGCTGGAATATTGCTACTAGTGGCGTAAAACCATACTCACTTACTTGCACATGAATGTATCTCAGCCAAATTGAAAAATTCTTAGAAAACATATGAGTTTAATTAGTGCTGTGTAATGTGACCTAGACTGACTGACTGACTGAGTTTAGTTTTACGCCGCCTTTAGCAATATTCCAGCAATATCCCAGCAATATCACACATTGCCCATGTGGGGAATCACCAGAAATAGGCTTCACACATTGTAATACATGTGGGGAATCGAACCTTTGGTCTTCGGCGGTTTTGGACGAAATAGCTTCAACGCTTTATCCACTAGGCTACCCCACCGCCCCATTGTGACCTAGAACAGGAGCTGAAGTGGTAACACTAACAGTGCAAGGTTAGCCTTGGGTATGAACAGAAGTATGTTCACTACAAGGGGTGTGGAAATACTGTGTTTGCTAGGGTGATAGCTGAGTCACTGATGATAACAGCTAGTATTGCAGTGTTTTCGCCACTTGACCCTGGACAGTATCCAGCATGGTGCTCATCAGAAATGGGTTTGAGTCATGACATACATATTTTGAAAACATATCTGATTTTTATTCAGACCTTTAAAAACTATTTCTGATGTCTACATTCTAGGACATTGACATTCTGATAATCCATACAAGCTTCATAAGCTGTTCACATGATGAACAAGGATGTTATATACCCCTAGTGGACAGTACACAATCCTGTGCACTTAAAAGAACCCACGAATCCGTTGGTATATGACCAGATGGTGGCCACATGAATACGTGCAAACACCTAGTTGCGGGTACAGCAACGTGCAGTGAACTTGGACAAAGTACTGTGACTATGTATCCCAGTCCACCCAGCTGTGAATGGGTACCTCGTTAGGTTGAGAAAGCCACAATAACTCGGTGCGCCTAGTGGCTGCAAGAGTTGTATACTCCTCAGGGAGTTGAGGTTGATAATAGGATGTGCCATTGAGATTGACATCCAATGATCGAGGGGGAAAAATATCATTGCCTTGAGCACACACTAGTTGCCTGGATATGTGCGCTATATAAATATCCTATGATGATGACATACATTCTTTGAGTGGCATGTATAGAAGTAGGTGAATCAGATAAGGAACAAACTTTATGGATGAACAACTTCTTTATTCGGAAGATGCGACGTTTCGATACAGATTCTTGAATCGTTATCAAGCAAGTATGGGTCAGGTACGAACGAACGGAATTTGGAGTTTAACGTCGGCTTTTAGCCTAGCCAATGTCGCCGACGGGGTAGGTGGGGTTTTATGTAAATGAGTTAATAATGGAGTACATAGGGAGTAAACCACCTTACCCAAAAAATGTAAATGAAGGGGAATTAAACTTACCTGAATTTTAAATAATTGGTGACATGTCCAGGGCAACCCCAATTACCAAATCCAATGATTTATTTTTTTCCAAACCATGGAAACATGACTTAGGCTGTGACTATGAGGATGTCATCTTGTACTCTCCTTCCACTTTGCTGTATACACTTCAAAACATTGACATAATCATAATTAGTAGACATATTCATAAAGAGTATTTTGCCGTTGCGGGGGATATTGATGACTTTGTCTTCTTGTTGAGTCTTGACCTGACAATTTAGTTGTTGACACCATAAACATCGATCTACTAAATAGGATAGAGTGGCGTACATCAACCAAGTTGCCAATCCTAAACCCCAAAACCTTTTTGTTGCACTTGAAACAACTTGACGATAGAGTCAAGAGAACACTGCATGTACAATCACATAACTATGTACTGTCATCAATCCTTAATGTGAGTCGGATCGTGAGGTAGCCTAGTGGTATTGTCTTTTTCACACCAAAGACCCGGGTTTGATTCCTCACATGGGTACAATGTGTGAAGCCCGTTTTTGTTGTTGCCTGCTGTGCAATTGCTGGAATATTGCTAAAAGCAGCGAACGACCTAACTCACTTTAATATGAATGAGTGAACATGAAATATCAGCATTATTCCCGCTGTGCCACAATGGCCTCTGTCAAGTCTGAACAAGAGAAACTAGTGACTGACAGCATGGGCAAAGACCCATACCGTCATCCAGACAATTATTTTTGAGAAACCTCCATCTCTTTATAGGGTTATTGCCTAATGTTTACGAATCATTAACCTGGAAGGGGCCGGTGGGGTAGCCTAATGGTTAAAGCGTTGGCTCGTCACGCCGAAGACCCGGGTTCGAATCCCCACATGGGTACAATTTGTGAAGCCCATTTCTGGTGTCCCCGGCCGTGATGTTGCTGGAATATTGCTTAAAGCGTAAAACCAAATTCAGTCAGTCAGTCACTAACCTGGAAGGGAGTGATTGGGGTAGCCTAGTGATTAAAGCGTTTGCTGTCACGAAAATCCCCACATGGGTACAATTTGTGAAGCCCAATTCTGGTGTCCTCCACCGTGATGTTGCTGGAATATTGCTTAAAGCAAAACCAAATTCAGTCAGTCATTAACCTGGAAATGAGTTAACCATGTTAATCCAGACGATCTCATCAAGAATGACAGATTTTCAGAGTGTCTCAAGTTATCAAATTTTGTTCTTAATACTCTCTTCTCTACACAAATATCTGCACATGAAACATGCCCTTGTTTCTCGCTGTTCCCTTATTTATTTCCATCAGTATATGTACCTGTGATTGACGTGACCTGGCGAAGTGTGCCCAGGTATGGCTACACGACACACTGTTCTACATGAACAGGAACACCGTTCTTCTACATGGTATCAAGGTCATCACACTGCTGGAAGTCCAAGGTCAAACAGGAGGTAATCACGCACAAGACTAATTACCTTCTATAATTTATTCCCAGTTTTCCCCAGACAGAATAATGATTGATGTTGGAGTCTCTCTTTCCACGTGAAGTCCACTTCACCAGTGTTTCAGAACTCCATCTAATATGTTACCCATGCTGAAGGGTGTCACCATTTTGACAAAAACATCAGTTATTTATGGTGCCTGGTCATGTAACTGAGGGGGAAAACAACTGGTTGTCACTATAGTACAAGTATAAATGAGACACTGATAAACCTGGGATCATCACTGTGATGAAACTGGGATCTTAAACTGCTATCAGTATGATCAACTGATCCTGCCACACCCAAGGGACACAACTCTGCATTAAAAATTGTGGCACCTCAGCCCACTGACTGACATCTTCCCCCTTAAAAAAATGTCATTATTTGATGTGTAGTTCAGTGTTGGTGCAGAATAGCTACATTAATAGATAAACTGCTACGAGTGGCATTCAAAAAGTAGTCAGCCTAACTATGTTCTCGATGTCCAATGTTTGAAAAGCTTCCATTTCATTTTGAAGGAATGATTAGCAAAGCCATATCCAAAATTTCACATATGTGGGTAATGTGGTTAACGAGACATTAATCATCACAACACATTGGGGGTATAATATTTCTTTAAAAATTGCAGAAAATGAAAAATGATCTGTCATTTTAACAAGCCATTGTAGTTTCAAATTGCTTTTCATGCACTTTAATACCTAAGTTTGATTCTAGCGGACTTCTGCCTATCTCAACATCAAAAATGTATCTTGCATATTTTGTTTCCTGAAGTTTGTGATGCATTTATTGCAGATTTGCATTTCTTGGGAGGTACCAGGATAAAAAGTCAAACAAAATGGGGATCGTGAGGCTGGAACATGGCAAAACCAATTTGCTTGAGTCTGACAGATAATATGTAGAAAGATAAAACATAAAACAGCTGCTTTTGTATCATTTTCTAGGTGAGGCTGACTACTACGCCCCTCATATAAATCCCGAACAGGTGAAAAATCGGGCAATGTTGAGCATAGTTGGTTGCAGAGTTGAGTTGGATAGGAGACAGTGTTGATGTCAGTTTGACTCATGAGAGTTCCTTGGGCTTTATTCCTGCTGTGTCTCCATAGGTTAGTGGGGGTGGTGAGGTAGCCTTGTAAAAGCATTCGGTTGTCACACCCGGAATGTCTGGGTTTGATTCCCCACATGGGTACAATGTGTGAAGCCCATATCTGGTGAATGGGTACCTGGTAGAACATTACACTGACACAGTCCACTGAACCCGGCAGTGAATGGGCACCTGGTAGAACACTACACTGACATAGTCCACTGAACCAGGCAGTGAATGGGTACCTGGTAGAACACTACACTGACATAGTCCACTGAACCCGGCAGTGAATGGGTACCTGGTAGAACACTACACTGACATAGTCCACTGAACCCAGCGACCGCCTCCGTGGTGTAGTAGTTAGAGCATCTGCCCAGAGAGCGGAAGGTCGCGGGTTCGATCCCCAACCGCGTCATACCAAAAGACGTTAAAATATGGTACTTGTTGGTCCCTGCCTGACGCTCGGCATTAATGGGTACAACAAGGACTGGTCGGCTCGGAGTCAGTATAATGTGTCTGAGTGGGGTATTCACGCTTCACTGCGGCATGGTATCTCAGTGGGCTAGCACTATAAAACCAGCTTAAGTCTGGGCTAGTACAAGCAGCAGCACATACACATACACCCGCATGCATGTCGTCATATGAGCGAAATATTCTCAAGCACGACGTTAAACCCAATTTCACCTCACCTCACTGAACCCAGCAGTGATGTGAGACTAAAACATACACTCCACGTTCGGGGTTTTACACAATGCAGCAATATGTGTCAAGTATGCACGAACATATGATGCACAGTAATGTTCTTTATACCAAATTATTGACAAAACCATAAAAAGGCCCAAAAGTGATCATCAAATCTTACAGTAAAATACACTGCACCACTGTATTACTTTACAGGGCCCTAATTGGGCGGTGGGGTAGCCTAATGGTTAAAGTGTTGGCTCGTCACGCCGAAGACCCGGGTTGGAATCCCCACGGGTACAATGTGTGAAGCCCATTTCTGGTGTCCCCCGCCGTGATGTTGCTGGAATATTGCTAAAAGCGGCGTAGAACCAAATTCCGTCAGTCAGTACAGGGCCCTAATACCTCCTTCAAGGACCCTTGAAATCAATTGTGCCATCGCTGTTATCATTATTGATTCTGTAGTCAAGAAAATACGTCTGAGAATGGCAATGCAGGAGTCCTTGATCTTCATTGAGAACAGCAAGTGAAATAAAAAGATTGCACAAAATGTAAAATCAACCACTTTATAAACTTACTACTATGTTGCTACAACATGAACGACTGACTATAGCAACATGCTGTATTCATTTGTATTCAGTAGTATTATGCCTATTAATGCCTGTATGTGACACACATGTTAATTACTGGTGTAAAATTCATACATTGCAAGCAAGCATACAAGGGCTGTAATTTGTATGGTATGCCTAAAACATACATTATATCTATATACTGAGGCTTCTTTGCCAAAATATCTTTTTTATCTTACCCCACACACAAATGTCATTTTCTAAATTGGCTGAGCCAATCAATGTACCCCACATTTTCTATGTTACCTGCTGGAAATGCCGAACTGTGGGAATTCGTTTGGTACTTCGTGTTAGTAGTGTTTGGGCTGTTGCCTAACTCCGGTACTCCTTATTATGATCCAATACGTGTGCTTCAAACAGTTCAAAATTAACATTGAGGTGTTCGCTAAGATAAATCGGTGTTCACTGGTCCCTCGAGGGTACATCAACCCATGGGCCCCGAGTGACCAGTGAACAACGTATTTATCTTACCGAACACCTCAATGGTACATTTGAACTGTTTGAAGCACTGGTATCGGATCATAATATGGAGTACGACAAGAAAAACAAATTTAGAGTTATCTCCCTTTCATCGATTTGCATTTGCAAAACGTCGGTAATTTCCGTACATCATACGTGATTTAATGTTATTCGAGATAAAGAATTACTACTATGAAGGACCAAATGAGTTCGGCAGTCCCAGTGGGATACATGGAAAATGTTACTCGCTTGTAAGTAGGATACATTGAAAATAATAGAAGAGCGCTCAGCGCTCAGAAAACGACATTTAAGTGTGAGGCAAGATAATGGTTGGTGTACCTACTATGTTTGTTTATGTTCCCCTGGCCCTTCTGGCTCAGGATACATAAACAAACATCGAGGGTACATCAACCCATGCCCCCCTCGTGACCAGTTACTAACAGCTTATACTGTCTGCTCCAGTAAATCAGAACTTTTTTCAAGAAAAGTACAAATTAATGTAATACGTGTATTGTAGATGAATTAATATTTTAAACAAAGATATTTCACTGATTATTTCTCCAAATACTATTATTATAAATAGAAAATGAAAAATGATTTGAGCCAGCAGAAAAATATTTAACAGTCTGTTGCTATTGCTGTATATTTACATAGCAAAGCTCAAGCAACTTATAAACGTGTACATATAACAAAACAGGTACATACAGACCTGTATGACCAAAAAATATAATGTACCAGTTTGGAAATTGGAATGTCATGGTTATATCGATAGGCCATCTCCAAGATAATAACTGCTACAAGAAAGAAATGTCATTCAAATAAAAAAAATATTTATATTTATATTCATGATAATTGTTGTTCTAATTTTATTAGTTTCAAATAATTACAATTAATAAGTAAAATTAAAAGTATTTATAAATACTTTTAATTTTACTTATTAATTGTAATTATTTGAAACTAATAAAATAAATACTTTTAATTTTACTTATTAATTGTAATTATTTGAAACTAATAAAATTAGAACAACAATTATCATGAATATGCCAATATTCATCATTTCGAGTGTTCTCTCAACCAAGTTTCCACAATAAACAACAAATTACCTGGTTGACAAAAGTTTATGGATAATAGGTTCTTTATAGTACTATATTAGTGACATTTGGTAAAGAGCCATATACCATTGTCAAGCAAGACTGATAATGGTGTAAGTCGTGCTTTACAAGGGTCTAAAGATATGTACCAGCTTGGATATTGCAGAAAATGACTCATCAAGATAAAAAATATTTCATCATAAGGCCAGACCAATTGTATTTCTTCTTTTACGGATCCGCCAGTCATATTTTGCAAGAAAAAAAAAAATTAAAACAAATTAATTATCCCCGCACAAAAAATAAAATCCTAATGTTTTCATTGGCCAAAAATGTTAAGTTACAAGAAATGTTTATGTTAGATTGGTGTTTGCCCCATATTTTGGTGCAGAAAACCACTTACCGGTACTCTTAAATGTCACAAAAACAAAGGAACTGATAATTGACTTTCGGAGTAAACCCACAGAAATGCTTCCAGTAATAATCAACGGTGAATGTCTTGAGACAGTGTCGGAGTATAAGTATCTGAGAACCTTCATTGACTCTAAGCTGAACTGGAACTCTGAAACTGATTTAGCCCTATACAAAAAGTGTCAACAACGTCTTCATCTCATGCGTAAACTGAGATCTTTTAATGTTAACCCATCTGTGATGTCATCTTTTATGTAGCATTTATTCAGAGTATTTTAACATTTTCCTTCCATTGTTGGTACGGGTCTCTCTCAGTTCATCTCAAATCTAACATAGACAAAATTGTTAACACTGCAAGTAAAATCGCTGGAGTCAGATTTGAATGTTTATCATCAATATATGAGCTGCAAATCGTGAATCAAGCTGTCAAAATCATATCTGACCGTACTCACTACTTAATTCGGAATACAACCTCCTCCCTTCAGGCCGCTGCTACAAAGTTTGAATTGTGAAAACTAAGAGAGCCCGTACATCCTTTATTCCAAGTACCATATCTCTCTTATACAAATGTGAAATCAAAGAATTTATGTAAATATGTTTGGTATCTCTCTAATGTGTCAGTAGCTCTGCTGATGTAACACAAATTCCTGAAAAGGCATTTAGGTATTATTCTATTCTATTCTATACACTTCATTAATTGCCAAAATTAATTTACTTTTAGCATTTAAATGGAATAGTATTTTGGTGATTATTTTATTTATTCCTTTTTACCTCCTGCCTATAGGTTTTCTAAGGACAAAAATCTGTAAAACAAGAAATAAAATTGGTCTGGCCTAAACATACAGACATTTTGTTCATATGGGCTGAAACATTCATTAATGATAACAGTGTTTCATGGGTGAGAAAATACACATGACATAATTCACCGGTGCTCTGAAATATTAAACTCATTATGGTAAAGAATACATGTGATTTTATGACTACTTAATTTCCAAAAGACAAAATGCCGTGTCAAGTGAGGTTAATATAATAACCCGCAGACCTCACTTGGCTATAATGGAATTGTAAACTCATCGCTTCTGATCAGAGTGGCTGTTGCAACTGCATCATCATTATCATTATCATCATCATCATCAATTGCACCTGCATCACTGCATTCCTGTGATGATACTGATTTGGAATTGCTTTATCATCATCATCATCAATTACATTTGCATCACTGCATTCCTGTGATGATACTGATTTGGAATTGCTTCATCATCATCATCAATTGCACCTGCATCACTGTGTTTTCTGTGACAATACTAATCCATAGTTGCTTCATCATCATCATCAGCAGCAGCATGGTGTAAACACTGTGGTAAAATTCATATGTATCACAGCAATTGTGGTAAAACAACAAAAAGTAAATATGAATAACCATCACATAATGCTTCTCACATGTCACAATAAGCATCATACAATCTGTCATGTGTTACACTGGCAGTATAAATGACATAGAAGCTAGAACGTGGATCCAGAAACTTGATAACACTCTTGACAGGCAAACTTCAAGAGTACCATTAAATCAACAAGTTCAGTGTATTTCTTGGAACAATACCGACTAACAGGATCGGGTGGTCAGGCTCGCTGACTTGGTTGACACGTCATTGGTTCCCCATTGCTCAAATCGATGCTCATGCTGTTGATCACTGGATTGTCTGGTCTAGACTTCGATTATTTACAGACTGCCGCAAATAGCTGGAATATTGCTGAGTGTGGTGTAAAACTAACCTCACTTACTCACTTGGGACAATACACCAAATTTCCAGGACCATTTGCATAACTTTAACAAAAATGATCCTGTTTCAATAATCTTGGGAAATTGAAGAATTGAGAATGCTGAAGGACATTTCGTTAAATACATCCTATATACAATTGCTATAAGGCTATATAATGTGTACTGCATATCGTCTATCTCCTGATATGCCTCTCAATACAATGAGTCTTCCAAAGAATTCCAGTACATATGACTGGTAATGTATATATTGCTATTATCATACACAGATTTCGATAACCAAAAAAACAGAACTATATCACTTCAAGTTATATCAGATTATAACAACCCATAGTTAGCTACAGATGATTAACGTCAAACAGAAAATCTTTATCATTTCTAGGACTAGTGTGCCAGATGGCTTGTCACTTGTCCCTGGAAACAAATGACACATGATTTAAGGAAAAGACGGTTCCCATGTGCTAAATATTTTATCATCGGTTTCATATGTAATAGGTCACTTGGCAACACTGACCAAAACATACATCAGTCTGAAGCCCTGTATGACATAGCTACACATCCAAGATGTCAGATAACATGACAGTAATTGTGCTGGATAATTTAACTCTCATACAATCAAATTCAGAATTGTATATTCCTGTAGTGTCGCAGATATGTTGCATAAACAGAAACAAACAAAATTCCCTTAAAACTCAGCATAACATCCAAACAGTACAATTTCCGAGAGTCTCTTGTCAAGTTAAACATTAACAACATCCAACAGCACTCTCACAGCTTTAGAAGAGGTGCAGTATTGTCTGAAGATGGAAAGACATCAGAACCTGTCACAGGCAGTTCCTGATACCCTGTTAGCGTGTGCCGGTACTTCCGACCAGCCTCTTGTGCACTGTATGCAGGCCTTTCATGCTGCCCTCCAGCTTGTCCACAGCCTCCGGGGTCAATCCGCTACAGTAGGATACATCAAGATGACGCAGACGATGACAGTTGGTCTCGACATAATACAGAGTGTGATTGGTCAATCTGTCACAGCTAGACACATCCAGGTGGGCCAATCGTGGACACTTACTTGTCAAAGCTTCTACTGCTGCATCAGTGATGTTTATACACTGATTCAGGTGGACTTCCTCCAGGCTTGGATTGTTACGGGCTATGGCAACAAGGCTCTCATTGGTCATCCCATGTACCATGCCAAGGGATAAGCTCTTAAGTTCCTTGAATTTTATTGCTTCTTTCAGACCAAGGTCTGTGAATTTGGAGCAGGATGTCAGGTCCAAGGTTCGGAGACCTGACAAGTTGCTGAGGCTGTAGAGCTCTCCCCCATTCTTCACCATGGCCTCCAGATCGCCAATAGACATCTTCTTGTCCTTCCCACCACTACCAGATGGCTTCTTGAAAATGTTGGAGCCTTGTTCTGAATGTCTGCGAGTGCAGCGGCATTGTCCATTATGACCATCAAGAACATGAGTCTCGTACTTAGAGTCATCCAGTTCCTCGAGCCCCAGCAGACCCTTGTCTGATAATTCCTTACACCATGCAAGTCGCAAGTATCGCAGATGCTTCAGCCTCTTGGAGACCGCGTGGACACTGATGTCAGTGATATTGAACAGAGAGCCAAGGTCAAGGTGAACCAAACTGGGCACAGTTTTTGTAAGTTCCACAACAAAGTAGTCAGTTAGGGCAGTGCAGCAGCTAAGGTTGAGGTGGGTGAGCTTACTCTGTATCCCACTACACAGCCCCTGAATCATCCCCTGGCTGAACAGCTCGTAACACTCAGAGAGGTCCAGACTTTCCAGGAGAGACATGTACTTGAACAGTTTCACAGAATTGTCAGTCATCTGCCTGCATTTGTTGGCCTTAAATGATCGCAGCTGGGTCAGGTTGGTTGCCACGGCAGCAATGCCACTGTCGGTGATGTCAGTGCAACTGCTGATGTCCAGCCTCTGTAGACTCTTCTGTTGGCGACAAAACTGACCAAGGCCAGAGTCGGTGATCTCTCGACAGCCAACAAGGATAAGTTCCTCTAAAGCGATGTTCTGACACCTGGCTAACTCGGAGAGATGGCAGTTGGCAATGGTGGTCCGGCTTAGGTTCAGTGACTTCAGTTTTGGCCCCTGTCTGTCAACAAAATCCAGGACGTTATGGAAGGTAAGAACAGCTGAGTTGGTCCCGACCTTACTTCCCTGGGGGTAGTAGGTTGAACTGTTGAATGTTATCTGAGCATGAGCAAGAGACAGTTCCTCAACATTTGGACACACTGATAAGATTCTATTGAAGCTTACATCAGACAGAAATCTTACTGAAGCCAAGTTCAACTTCTTAACATGCTGCAGAGACTCTTTGAGGCTTTGGACATCTGACTTGCGGTCAAGGAGGTTGCCTGACATAAACAAAGAATTACAGCTTGTCAGGTCGAGAACGGTCAGATTCTTGCACAGCGATAGAAGCTTCACAAATGTTCCTTCAGTAATGTTGGAGCCCTTGAGAGACAGGTTTATCAGACTTTCGCTCATGTACTCAAAGAACTTGACCATCTCATTTACGGAAGAGGTAGAGTTGTCGATATGGTTCAACAACAGGTGGGTCAGTTTTCTCCTCGTGTGGCAGTTGGTTACATTACTGTCCGAGAAGTTGACCACCATGTCCCTCTGTAGAGCTGGATCCATAGATGCCTCGTACCATGCTGTGTTGACCAATGCAGCCTCCTTACGGTCCGACACACTGAGGAAGCTCATCAAGTGGGAGATGACCTGCAGAGAGAAACAATAGGTCAGTTGACAATGACTTATTAAAGACCCCCCCTACTGTGAGCTACTTATGGATGGTTGTTTGGTTTGCTGTTTATATTCACCGCACTCAGCAATATCCTAGCTATATGGCAGAGGTCTGTAAATAATGAAGTCTGGACCAGACAATCCAGTGATAAACACCATGAGCATCGATCTACACAATTAGGATATGATCACACATGTCACCACCCAATCCCATTAGTCGCCTTTTATGACAAGTAGTGTTGGGAATTGGTTAAAATCTCATAACTGATGATTGGTTTATTACAACCGATCAATCATCAAATTGGTTAGCGTCATTAATGAAATTTGTTAATGCACATAAAAATAAGGAAAAAACATGTAGTTCTTTTGGCAAAATTTCACATCTTTAAAGGATGACTAGTATGTCAGGAACATAAATTTCTCAGAGTCTTTAAGATAAATTCAATCATGACTTGAAACGAACTTGTAGTGCTTATGAAATGTAACAGACAAAACCAACCTTGTGAAAAATATTGTTTATGAAAACAAGTGTTCCAGAATTGTTTGTGTTTGATTATAAGAAAACATGATCGATTGCTTGGTCGTTTAGTCACTGCGACCAATCTTCGATTATTTCAATTAATCGGACCACCACTAATGACAAGCATGTTTAGCTATTAATAAAGACCAATTCTAATCCGGATCTTCACAGGTGACAGATTATAATTGATGAAGATAACAGAAATGTTTAACTCGTGACTCATTACTGGGAAACAACATAGGGTGGGTCAGTTTGTATCACTGGGATACAAATCAAATAAATTGTTCATTGCATGAAAAACCATAGGCCCATAAACATGTTGTGCATACAATACAGTACAGGAGCATATATTAAATAGACTCATATATCATTTCAGTACATTTCTACTCATCAAAGCATATTTGAAACATGACACAACAGATTTTAGACCTTGAGAATTTGTGGTTGCCATAAGGCTAATAAATTGTTGTAAAGTCTAATGTACACACAGGCAAATATATTAAGTAGTTTGTCTGCTTCTAAGATTATCTTAAAACTTGTAAAACATTCATGGCCAGACTAAATGGTAATTTATTTGACTCCATTCTTCCTGTATGTTTCTTTAAATTCTAAACAGTGATTACGTAAGAGTACATGATGCATTTAAATTTTAATGCAGTACATTTGTCCATAATCCAGTAATATCATGTCTGAGAACACCAAGAATGACTTTTATGCTTAGGACGCATGTGGATAATACAGAAAAATCAGACTCGAGGATTTAGATGTGAAAAACAACTTTAACCCCTAGAGATTACTTTCATTCTTTGGTATTTAGATGGTCCTCTGTAATTCCAGTTGTATCAAGACAGGCAACAGATGGGCCAGACAAACCAGCGGTTGATATCATGAGAAACACCCAACCAAGTCATTGACCATCTGAGTCCATCTAGAGTGAGTGAGTGAGTTGAGTTTTATGCCCGCTTTTAGGAATATTCCAGCAATATCACGGCAGGGAACACCAGAAATGGGCTTCACACATTGTACCCATGTGGGGAATCGAACACGGGTATCCAGCGTGACAAGCAGATGCTTTAACCACTAGGCTACCCCACTGCCCCTCATACAATTAAAATGCAATATGTATTATGTTATATATATGTGAATTGATCAGGGATTAAACTATGTAACTCATGTTACTGACTCGTATAGAAACAGCTCTGACTGACTAAAGTGAGGGAGGGAGGGAGTTTAGTTTTACGCCGCGTTTAGCAATATTGCAGCAATATCACGGCGGGGGACACCAGAAATGGGTTTCACACATTGTACCCATGTGGGGAATCGAACCTGGGTCTTCCGTGTGATGAGCAAGCGCTTCAACCATTGGACTACGCCACCGCCCCTTCACTGACTGTCTAAAACCCAGGGCAGCTGTCCAGTAATAGATTAGGCAAACACAGTGAGTGAGTTTTACGCCACACTCAGCAATATTTCACCTATATGGTGGCGGTCTGTAAATAATCGAGTCTGGACCAAACAATCCAGGAATCAACAGCATGAACATTGATCTGCGCAATGGAGATACGATGACATGTGTCAACCCAGTCAGCGAGCCTGACCACCCGATCCCTTTAGTGGCTTTAGTCGCCTCTTACGACAAGCATGGGATACTGAAGATCAATTCTAACCCAGATCTTCACGGGTCTAAGGCAAACACAACCATATTGCAACTATATGGCTGGTATGACTGGCCTGTGTGAGATCATGTGAGCTTAGCCCATATATGCACCAGTTCAAAAGGTGAGGTGAGGTAAAATTGGGTTTAACGTCGTACTTGAGAATATTTCGCTCATATGACGACGTTCCAGTTCAAAAGTTGATTGTAGGATATATATAGGAGATCATAACAAAAATAACAAGCCTATTTTATTCCATGAATGATGCTTTGTCTCTCATTAATACAAATAGTGGAAGAAGGCAAAACAAGGCCTTGTGAGTGAGACACAGCAGACAACAACATATTTCAAAAGTTCCAGTTGGAGTTCGTTATTTCCATTGTTAACAAATTGTTAACTGTAGGCACCTAAACCTGATAAACTTATATTTCCCTGTGATCACAAGTACAAATACTATTATGAAACATAACGAAAGTACATGTTAATTTAAAAAGGGTTAACCCTAAAATGTTTGCTCGCATACCTTTGACATGATATTAAGTTGGTACTGACTGCCTTGGACCCGTGGGCTACTGTTAGCAACTCTTGGTTATCACTGCCACTCGTATAGAAGCCAGGGTGGTTATTTTCAGGGACATGAGTGACAATATAAACATTGTGAAATCATGAAATGAAATAGCTCTGTAACCAGGTTACCTGGTACATCAAGGAACATAACCCAACTGGTAATATGCCAGGTTAATATTTATCATTTCATAATTATTTACAGGAATATAATGATAGTTTTTCCTTTTTTATTCTCAGAATATAAGACGTGTACAATGTATATAATGATGTATAAAGCTGGACACAACAAAAATGGGAGGGTAGGTGGGTGGGGGGTTGGGGGGATTGGTTGGGTTACACATAGATACAACATTCCCTCACAGTGTCAGCCATCCTATAAAAATACAGAAATAAATTAATTCACATTGTCAATGATTACTACAGAACAAGATTTTCATATTGTTTCCATTTGTTATGGTATTCCTGAAACCTTGCTTTGCTATATATATACCTGATTTGTTCAACCTTGCAATAGTTCAATTCTTTTTTAAATGTGGATAGATACGGTATTCGATTTGTAAGTTTACATTTATAGATATGAAATTTAGCTAGTAATAAATAATCAAGTCAAATATAGTATCAATGTGGAAGGATTCTGAAATGCCAAATAACACTAGCTCACAATGGAATATATAATTCTGGTAGCATGTGAATATTTCAGCATAGTCCACTGAGAAAGATTATTCCAAACAGATTCACTTTCCCTACACCCCCAAAACAGATGGAGTATTGATTCCAGTTCAGATTTACAAAATGTACATAGATGCTATTAACAACATTCATCCTGATTAAGTATGTATTGACTGGTATAATTCTGTGTAGTAGCCTGTATTGCATCCATCTTAACTTTGCATCAGATGTACTTTTAAATGCTTTGATAAATATGTTTGACCAGTTCTGTCTTACTAATATTTCCTCTTGCCATTTTTCCATTATCTTTAAATTTTCTTCAGTCTGTGTCATAACATAGTAATATTGCTTCGAACCTCTTCTACAAGAAAGCAACAGAGTAATACATACATTCTGTGACCTATCTCCTTCTATAAAGTTATCTTTAAAAGTTTCAATCTTTTTAAATAAATATTGATAGATCTTTTTTTCTTTTCTTTTTTATTCCAGATAAAGACCTGTTTCATTTAGAGGTCCTTGCCAGGTTACCAACGGACCTCTTAATCTTATACATGACTAAATATTGCTTGTGGTTTTCAATAATCTATTATTTGAGCAAAACTTTCTGTTGACCGATCCCTTGCAAGAAAAATAAAAATTGAAAATTTTAACTATAAATTGTATATTTCTATACCGTACCTATCCCATCTGACACCCTGCACTCCCTATTTCCCTCTGCCGCAGGCTTACTTTGGTTCATACAGTGATCCTTCAACCCCAAACACACACACACAAACACCCCCCACCCCCATCATGAAAATGACCACATTGAAGTTAATGTTTTGCAATGCTCGGCAGAGCCAAGGTGGGGTTCAGGGGTTCGTCTCCCCACTGAAAATTTCTGGATCCGCCTATACATACTAAGGTTTAAATGCCTTGATGCAGAAGCAAACAGGAAATTGAAAAAGGAGGTGCTCAACATGCTGAAGGGAAACGATACAGACTTTAAAAAACAACACATTTTCACAAATGAAGTATGCACCATTATGTTTCCAGTGATTAAGGAAATCATTAAAGAGATGGTAGCAAGTACTTATTATAAATTTATTCAGTTATGTAATCCATGCAAAAGTGAAATTCTAGAAATAAATAAAAAATACTAAACACTCAATCTGGATTTAGATTTCATTTGTGAAAGTATTGCATCAGTTATGACTCATATCCAAAACATTAAATTATTTGGGCAATTATAAAGTCAAATCCACAGAAATTATGTATGATGTAAAACTCTGCTTCAGATACTGTCAGCGACTGTGACCTGCATAAATATTACTGAAATATAATAACATGGCTGAGTGTTTTCATAACATTACTGCCATGAAACAGCATAATCATGATAATAACAAATTTCATATTGCTTCTTGTCTTTATAATCTCACAAAACTGGGTTATTTACATAGCTAATCTATTCATAACTTACTCACACCACGGCAAACATGCTGATACACTTAGAGAGTTAATCAACAGTTTATATTCTTTCGGGTTGTTTCTATCTCATTGGACTTGGTTGAGAATGTTGAGGGTATCAAAGCGAACAATGTTCTCTTCTTTCCCGAGTTGCAAATCACAGAAATTATTAACTGATAAAAAGAATATAAAAAAGTGTGTATTTAATAATTAATACATGTCTTTCTTTCAGTATTTAACATCTTGACACATGGACTGATAAATTGGTGTCTGAACAAGATATTACCAGCTCACCTTTGCCATCGTCTGCCTCACGGAGATGGCCTCTTTTCCTTATCAAGGAATGATTATGATTGAAAATATTTTTCAAGCATCGTAAATAAAGCTGTCTTTACATTTCACAGTCACCTGGCTTGTTTATATCCTTTTCAAACCATGTGACAACTAAGAAGATTTAAAAATAGAAGATTCGATTTTCGAAAGGTAAAACTTAAAATGTCAATTAAAACCATCTCATTATCTAGTATCAAGCCCCTGTTTTGTTCACATTCACAAGTTGTCAAGTCATTCTCCAAACGTCAAACTAAAAAGATTATAAGTAACAACAAAATGGCACCATTAACTACTCACCTCTGTTGGTAGTTTTGAAGCCATAACTTCTGCAACGTTGATATAAGATGTTGTTTGCTGGTTATATCCGTGTACGACTACGTATTGCTCAAATGATCGTGACCTCAAATGACATCACATTCACAGGCAGATGACTCGATGCGGCCATTTTGTTTACATGAAATGTCATGTGATTTACCGTTGCGTAAACAAATATTAAGTTTGAAAAGTAACTGAAAAAAATTAGCGATCCTTCGTCAAATCGATATAATAATGCTTAAACACCAATACCGTCTAATTAATCTTATATTCAGAAAAAAAATATTATATAAGTTATGTTTGCATGGTCAGCTGGGCCCCGTCTCTATACCGCTATGACGCAAATTAACGACGCGCAAAGGGAATCGGAAACCAGCTTAAAGGCCAAAGTTTATCTTGGACAAGATGGCGACCTCCATAGCTATACCGAGACGGGTGCCTCTACTCTTAGTGGCAGAAAATGTGTTACTACCTGGTTCCTCGATGCGAATTCCTGTCAGAAACATCAGGAAGTGAGTGTCTTTCAATTGCACCCGTTGTCCTGGTTTGTCTTAAACGCTATGTTTAATGATCACGTTCACGGCAATCGTCAAAAGTGTGCTGTTAGTGTTATTGTCACGTGACAGGTGCCTGTCAGCTGGTTCCAAGTGCCACATTCAATGATAAACAGGTCCTGATAAAGGGAAACGCTCATGCACGTATATCGACTTCAGTGATCATCGTTCTCATCTTCACTCATCTGTATTAAATATGTTTTATAACTAGTGGGTGATGGTATTTTTCTGATACTGTTTTGGTGAGCATTGCATCATGACTTGCACTGAACTTTATTTAAAAATATGTAACTTTCAAATTAAAGTCTTTTTTTGGCTTTCAACCCTTTTCCTATTCTCTACCAAAGTAACGGAAAACTTTACTGCAAGATATCAGGCTTTCTCCTTCATTTCAAGCCTTCAGATCAAAGTTTAAAAACACTGTCCTTTCAATAAAGTATATTGCACAAATCTATATAGCCAGGGCCATTAACGACCTAGTATTCTGATGTTAGCATATGACAGCTGGATGATATATATTGTAATATTTATGTAAGATTTAATAACTAAAGTATACAATACTCTTTGACAAAGGACACTGGAATGTAACAGCTGTGTGTCCTGGGTTCTCATGAAAATAATGTGAATACAGACATGGTTGTACAACATTTCAGCATGAATATGGTGAAGAGCCGTCTCCTTGGGCGCAATACACTAAGCAGTACTGTCATTGGTGTCATACCTAAGGATCCAGCTAAAGATGATGAGGTAATTTGGCTTCAATCTTCATTTATACAGGGGCGGAAAATATATATAACCTTCTGTGAAATTGTTTTTTTAGGGACCGATCATAATTTATGGCTTGGGGGTGGTGTGTGGGTGTGTGTGTTTGTTTATATGATTTTTTTGGGGGTGTTCCACCCATTTTGTTCTGGGGAGGTAGGGCGGTCATCAATTATGTACACACATGCACTAGGGGGTCATCAATTTTGTACATATAATATTTACAAATTATGCGTGAAAAATATCTGAATGGGGAGGGGGGGGTCATTGATTTTGTACATGACAAGCAGGGGGGATCACTTACTTTGTACATAAATTTTAGGGGGGGGTCAGTCACATTGTACATGCTTCTCCATAAAAATCATCATCGCCCCCCTAGCCATAAATTCTGAACGGTCCCTTACATACAAAAAATATTACAGTATTTAGAAATTTCCTTTGTGTCATGTTGACATTGTTGGGTATTTTCAATATTCATGGTTATGTGCCGCTCTCAAAAGTAGATATTGTTCACATATTTAGTAAGTTAAAACTGCATCAGCATTTCTCAACCACATCATGATGAGACCAAGTTTTTACATACGAGCAGGTTCATCATAAATACTCTTTATATTTAAAAGAAAACTTATTATACCTATTGAATCACAGTAATATTATTCACAACTTTATTACACAAGGGCTATAAGCCACCAGCAAACAAATCTAGGCCACCTTGCTGGGGGTTCATTTACAAATTACATATGTATATTTGGAACAATCTAATGGTTACCATGGTTACAATGTTTTCATAATTAAAGCATACCACTGAATGTCTCGCTATGTGTAGTTTTGGTAAAATAGTTGTGTCTTCAGTTTCTGGTATGTTTTAGTTCACAATATTTCAGGTGATATCAAACCAAAGTAGATATTTTGATACGGTTCATCATGAGATTTGTAAAGTAATTAACTGATGTTGCAGTCTGAATGTGAAAACATGTAAAGAAAATATGTTAGAGTGCTGCATTGATCATGTTCCTTTTGATAGTAGGGCTATGATTTCCCTTTCCTTTTTGTAGAGTGAGTGAGTTTGGTTTTACGCCGCTTTTTGCAATATTCCAGCAATGTCACGGCGGGGGACACCACAAATTGGCTTCACACATTATGCCCATGTGGGGAATCGAACCCGGGTTTTCGGCGTGACCTTTTTGTAGAGGAACAGTCTGCAACTAGACCAAAGCTTTGTACAATTCTGTTCAGCCTAAGAAGCTTAGGTACAGAAGTACTTGTAATAACATTCAAATCAACTGAAATTGATGCTGTCAAGTTTGGGATAATTGCTTGGAAAGGTTTGGGCACAGTTTGGTTGAATATATAACTATCTTCATGTTAATAATCAAACTGACATTTTCCAATTTTCTCTTTTAATTAAATTTGTAGGATGATGAGCTTACAGCACTTCATTCCATAGGCACAGCAGCTGTTGTTGTTCAGATAACTGGTACCAACTGGCCAAGACCAGCATACACTTTACTTGTTACTGGATTGTGCCGGTTTAAGGTGGAATCTATACTTCAGGAAACACCATATCCTATTGCAATGGTTACACAGTTGGACAAACTTTCTGAAAATGACCGGGGTAAGTTTCAGTAGTTACACCAACTTGGTCAAAGGTTAAGGTTTCAAAATGTTTTGTTAGTATTTAGTTTTTGAGACAAAATACAAGTGAAATATATCTGGAACATATTCACTTCTATCCTTGGGAATTTATCTAGACTTGCTCAGGGATGTTTGGCGCTCAGTCAGCAGCAAATGTCAGTACAACTTGCAGAACTGGGAATTGATAATTTCCCAGAATTATATATTTCCCAGTTGATGTTCAGGGTGCCGTTGTACAAAGCGATCACAGCGCTAAGGTGACCGTAAGTCCCATACCTTACATAGACTTGCGGTAGTCTTAGCGCTAAGGTTGTTTTGTACAACGGCACCCTGATCTTCATTACAAATAAGATGGGACCTTATATTACTGCTAAGTAGTGCTGGTATTGGCATACAACCTGCGATACGATACATCACGATACTAAAATTTTACTCACCACGATATATTGCCAAAGTATTGCGCACTGAAGCTGCGATATGATACGAATCCCGATACAAGAGTGGCGATGCGATAAGTATCACGGAAGGACTAAACGCTTATGCGTTTCCACCTCTAGCACTACTACCACAAGTAATACAAAAAATCAAGCAGACGACAATGCTGCAACTGAGTTTGGTCGGCCCTATTGGCCAGCGAGGATATGGCTTCCCGTCCTCATACAAGAACTCGGAAGTCCAATCCTGAAACTACCAGAGTGGTCGAGCCTGCTCGTCCATCCACACACCAAGCAAGCTCACGGGAATCCGGCATTGTTCCAGCTACACGCATGGAGCGTATCAAAGCTTGCCTGAAGACTAGAGGGTACTCCGCCAGAGCAGCGAAAGCAGTAACACTAGCTCTACGCAGATCAACTTGCAACTTGTACGATGACAAGTGGCAGAGATTTGATCAGTATGCAACGAGAAAAGGCTTTACAGCGGTAAAAGCGACCCATCCTCAAGTGGCGGAATACCTGTGTCATCTGCGACAGACGAGACACTTAAAAGGTTCAACACTCTCAACGTACCTGGCTGCTCTCAGCACAGTTATCACAATGAAGACGGGTGTCAAGCTGACCAAAGTACCAGAGATACTGGCACTACTACGCTCGTTCAAGTTGGAAGACCAACAAAAGAAATTCAAGGCTCCTGCCTGGGATCTCAACATAGTTCTACAACATCTCACCAGTGACGCCTACAAGCCTCTAGAACAGACATCCTTTGAACTACTGACTCAGAAAACGCTGTTCCTGATCGCCCAAGCAACAGCAGCATGGATGTCAGAAATACATGCTCTGGACTTTGAACGAACATGATTTGAATCATGACATCGTGACATCGTACATCTAGGACTGAGATAGGATTTTATTGCCAAGAACCAACTGCCCGGCCAGCCTGACAGACAGTTCCACATCCCAGCACTCTCTACAGTCCTTGGGCCACAGGATACACATGATCTATCCTTATGCCCTGTCAGAGCACTAAAAGTCTACCTACAAAGGACAAAAACAAGGAGACGAAAATTCAAGCGCCTATTCATCCCCTTATCTCACGGACAACGTTATCGATATGGATGAGAGCCGTTATACTAAGGGCCTACAAAGCAGCAGGACTTGAGCCTCCATGAGCCCCCCAATCCCCACGAAGTCAGAGCCCTGGCGTCTACACTTGTCCTGCATGGAAACTGCTCGATTACAACAATAATGGATGGCTGCTTTTGGAAATAAGACACAGTGTTTGCCAACCACTACCTCAGAGACATTGTCACCGAAGACGTCTCAGGCATTCACCAGTTTGGGCCACTTGTTGTAGCACAACAACTAACGGTTCCACAAAGGCGCTGAGAAAAATCTCACCCTTTTATCACGTGACTTGTGAAAATCAACGCTCTGGAGAGCAAATGGTTAAAGTCCATGCACACATCTAGGGCAGACTAGCATGAGTGATAGACCCTGTACTTGTATAGGACATACTTGTACATGAAGAAGGGTCACATCTCCTCTTAATGCGCACATCAAGAGATGGAGTTGCAATAGATAACTAATGGAACATTACTATATCTAAAAATCCACATGGAAATGTCAGGAGAAGTTTCGGAAGAAATCTGACAAGTGGTTCCCCCCAGACTTATCAGAGGAAGTTGAAAGAACAGAATCATCAGCAGTGCCGTCATAAGTTCCCATGGGGGGTAATACAGGACGTAAATCAACAGCCAGAGAATCCAGATGTGGCCTGACTCACCACCGATTCCGATGGATTCTGCAAGCATTTAGCATGAGTCAGGATTAGGAAAAATATGTAATTTTCTGACTAAAATTGAGCCCTCCCAACCTCCCCTCTTATGGCACTCTGGATTTCCCTGTAAATTTGGTGTCGGGCATACATACGGAGAGAGTGACAAAACATGGCCGGTCATGTGACCAAAAGGGCACCAAGAAGGCAAGGGAGGTAACTCGTGGGTGAGTGGTGATTTTACGTCCACTTCAAGGGATTTCAAGTGTTCCACTATCATTCACAAGGAGAAAGAGACAAGCATTTAGCATGAGTCAGGATAAGTATAAAATATCATTTTAGTCAGAAAATTACATTTTTGAACATAAACTCCTTTAAGTTGTATGTTTCAAATTTTGCAGAATTTACCACTTATGTTCCTGATTTGTCTTTCAATGGTAATTAGATACAAATCCTAGATAGGTTTGTCCTTAAGATGCCTTGAAAAACAAAGGCCAAATGTGGAGTGATTGCAGGTTTGGCAAGATATGATCAATGGATGCAAGAGCTGTTATTCACTGAGAGTTATCATTGCAGGAAGCCATAAATGTGACCCACTTCACATATGTGGATGTTTTCAGTGATTTCTTGCTGACTAGAAACCTCTTGTATAGATACGTTCATTGTATATGTCAGTTCTGCTATACATTTATTGTGTTTATTATTTATGTTTATTATTTCTGTTATTGAAGAGGATATGGATGAAAACCAGGAACTCACTGCATTAGCGATGAATTTCCGCGACCAAGCTGCCAAACTTGTAGAGATGCTGGATATCTCAATCCCAGTTGTTGCCAAGTTGAAGGTAATCACTGTAACATATTGCTCGGAAGAGCTTATTGAACAAATATGGAGGTACTTGATGATGATTTTTCCTTCATTTAATCACTTTGAAGATTAATCTTTGTTCTTTCTGTGGTGGTGACAGAATACTGTATATCTGCTAAAGGATTCACTGCCACATTGACGTACTACAGTTTGTCTCAGTCAAATAATATATTTTTTAACTTACCTTACCATAGGTCTTATGCATATTACCTCAAGCTCCGCTTAAAGAGATCAGACAGTCGTTGATTCGCCATTCTGTAGAACGGCCACCTCGTGTATCGACGAGTGTACAGGCAACGGAAGTGACGTGATCTCCCCTCCCGCGCAAGCGCGGTCCATCCAAAATCACTTTTACTTCAAGCGTCTTGCTGGTCAGACGTTTTTGGTTCGCTAAGTTTCAGACACTTACTAATAGATTTCAGATATTAAAGTTATTGGTATGTATGTTTTTCTATCTTATGTATCTTCTCTGTGGGTGAAGAACATAATTTACAAGTAACTTCACTTACCTGGCTACCTCGTGTTTATGTTTTTCACTTCGGCTTGGGTGTGTCCCCACGCCCGAAGTTTTTTCCATCGTGGCATGTTTGGGTGTTTTGATACCTCAAGGGTTCTTCCACCTTCTGTTTCATGCTTGTTTTTGTGTACCTTCTTTTTCTTGCCTAATTTGTGTGTTTTTCAACGCTTTTCGCGCTCAGTGTGGGGCAGCCATCTTGGTTGTTTATTATCGACTGTCCCACTTGAATTCAAGGGCCGCCCATTCTTGTGGGAGGGTGCTTCCATTTTTTCGTCTGCAGGGGTTGTTTCTAGGTTTTTTACGTTTCACATTTGTGTGTTACAGCTTTTGGTGTGCATGACCCGGCAGTTTTGTTGCATCTGCAAGGTGCAGAAGTCTGCCAAGGACCCACACCCCTGGTGCCCAGACTGTGCGACTGTTGCCTGTTCCATTGACGAGCGCTGTCACTTTTGTACTCCGCTGTCCGTCGCAGATTTCAAGGCCTACCTCAGCTCTAAGAAGAAACGCTTGTCACAACGGAGGAGGAAAATGTCTTCCCCTGTTTCTTCTGTGGACTCCCGGTCTTCTCCCCCTCGTACGCCGGTCGGACGCTCTTCTCCTGTGATAGATCAGCCGGCCCACCCTGCGCCTCGCTTGCTGACGCTTCGAAGCTGCTACTGCCTGACGCTTTTTGTTGACCTATCCCACCCGGACGCTTTGTCGCATCCGAGGTTCAGAAGTTGCTTCGACGCCTCCTTTGCCGGGCAGCTGCCGGAGCCTGCTAGCACCGTTCCAGCGCCGTTGCCTAGCTTTGTCCCTGCGCCGACGCCTGTGGCACTTGATTCTCCAGTTGCTGACTTGTTGCTTCAACCAACGTCGATGCCTACGCCGACGCCCATGCGGACGCCGGCGCCTATGCGGACGCCGACGCCGACGCCGACGCCCATGCTGACGCCGACGCCTGTACCGACGCCAGCGCCAACTCCGACGCCTTTGGCAGACTACCGTATCCCCAGGAAGGCTACAGTGTCTAGAGAGGAGAACCTACAACGTCAGTTAATGGAAGAGCGCTTCCCGACGTCAGGACGCCGAGCGTTCCCATCGTGCTCGACGATCTCGTTCCAGGTCTCCTCGGCAGCATCATCGGTCTAGGAGTCCTCGTCTTAGTTCGGATACTTCTCTTCGCCGTCGTCGGTCTGATTCAAGGTCTCGCTCTCCCGTACGTTCCAAGGATAGGGAGAGGCGCTCAAGGTCACCGATGCGTGGTAGGCGATACCGTCGGTCCCGTTCAAGGTCACCTCCTGTTCGCCGCTCGCCGCGTCGTCCACGTTCCCCGACAGTTACTTTGAGTGCTGCTTCTCAGTTGTCATCGGTGCGCCCACCGAAGCCTGCTGCTTCGGGTCAACGATTTACTGCTCCTACCGTGTCCTGGGAGGACACTGAGGAGCGCTATTTTTCTCCCGATTATAATGAGGAAATGTTGCAAGAGGATGATGATGATGGGGGCACCTACCTCCCTCTCTCTGCTGTGTTCGACTGGATTGCCGACAGACTGCCGGATTGTCCTTCTCCCTCTTCAGGTTCGGGCCGACCGAAGGCTATTCGGTCTTCTCCGAGTTACTCCTCCCGCCTCACCCGATGGTGGCCGATGCTGTGGCTTCTTTGACGCTGATTTTGCTACTTTGTCTCTCAATACCACGATAAAGGCTCCAAAGTCACGCAAAAGGAGACTACAAGATTCATAGTTTGATTTTGCCGATGGAGGCGCTGCTCATGACGAGTCCTCAAGCTTTATCGGCTTCCCCACAGGCATCCTACCGAGTGCAGGACTCCAAGATGTTGGCCATTGATGCAGAACTCAAGCGGATGTTGAAGCCGTATCAGCGTTGGCCCGGCAACTTCGGCTGCTGCTTGGGATCTGACGGAAGACAACACGTCAAGGTTAGAACATCTTACCACCCTGTTTCAATGGCAGGGCAAGGTGTTGCATGATTTGCTGGCGCACCTCCGGCGGCTCTGGCCATGACAACGGGTTGTTCGGGCGGATGGGTTTCCTGGAGCCCTGTTCTTGGCAGGAAAAGTTTAAACTGTTAAGAGCCCCTTTATGCGCTCGCTTCCTCTTTAATGACGGCATTCGAGGTGTATAAGGAACACGCAGAGCTTACCAATACGGAGGTTTCTTTGTTTACGTCAAGCTTTGAGTTTGGCCTTCGTGGCAGATCATCTGCAAGGGGTAGAGGGAAGCGCCCGTTACGTCCCGAAAGAGACTCCGCCCCGCGACGCCTCTGGCAGAGGGCGTGGCGTGGCAGATCCGAACCTGTTTTTCAGCGCAGCAGGATCGTCCCCTGACCCCTTCGACGCCCCGGCAGGGGTGGTAGGGGAGGCGCCCTTACTTCGGGTCGCTGAAGTTGCGACCCAACACGACTGGGACCTCCCGCCTCAGTCGTGCCGGTTCGCCCTACTCCAGTAGGCGGGAGACTGGGGATCTTCTGGCCCAATTGGACAATCCTGGAAGACCCGCTTATCACCAACATTCTCAGGACCGGTTACAAGCTGCCAATCACCGTGTCACCGCCTCTGACTTCAACGCCCCAGTCACGCGTGTGTATGCTCCAGACCAACAGTTACTGCTAGCAGACAGCATCCACACTCTGTTACGCCAAACAAGCTATAGAGATAGTGCTAGACCCCGACAGTCCCCGGGTTCTACTCACCAATCTTCCTGGTTCCCAAGAAGGACTCAGGGAAACTACTTAATGATTCACAACATGGCAGTTTTCAACCACCTTTATCTTCCGGAACCGCCTCACTTCCGCATGGTGTCCCTGGAACAGCTACGAGCCAAGCTTGCGCCCAGGGTCTGGTTGGCCAGCCTCGACCTTCAGGATGCCTACCTGCATGTGCCCATTTACCACCGTCACAGAAAGTACCTGAGGTTCTTTTTCAACGGGTCCCACTACCAGTGGAAAGTGCTTCCATTTGGAATTTCCACGGCCCCGTGGCTTTTTACTCGGATTACCTCGCCGATCACCCGGTTCCTCCATCTCAGGGGCATCGACTTCGACCCTTATATAGACGACTGTCTCATGAACCACCTCGACCCTCAGTTGCTTCGCAAACAGATGCACTTTGCCATTCATCTCTTGCAGCAACTGGGATGGATTATCAACATAGACAAATCCCACCTGGAGCCGTCCCAGGAACTGACGTTTATAGGAGGCCTCTTCCTGACACATTGCGACCTTGTCAGGATTCCGCTAGATCGCTGGAGAAAGATTGTCAGTTTCGCCAACCGAGGTCTATCCCAGCCGCTCGTGCTCAGGGAGTGGCAGTCCCTCTTAGGTCTCCTCACCTCAGCCCAGGACTTGACGCTCAGAGGTCGCTTGATGCTTCGGCCGTTACAGCGCTTCCTGTTGCCTTACATCCAGGCGGACGACCTTCAGTTGAGGTTCCTTTTGCCCCTGCATCTCCACGCTTACCTCCGTTGGTGGACTGTCGAGTCGAACGTCTGCGCAGGAGTCTCCTTGACAGAGTTTGTTCACGATCACGAACTGTTCGTAGATCGCCTCTTCAAGGTTGGGGTGCTCACCTCAACGACCAGACCACCTCGGGCTGTGGTCAGGCACCCGAGCTAGGATGGCACATCAACAACTTGGAGCTGCAAGCAGTCATTTTAGCGGTTCGACACTGGGTGCCTCTGTTGCGGAACACCAGGCTCCTGATAGCCGGACAATTCCACGGTGGTGTGGTTGATTCACAATCAGGGAACGACCAGGTCCAAACAGTTGTTGGAGCAGACGCTCCAGCTGGCCAGTCTCCTGGACGACAATGGCATCAGCGCCAGAGCCCAACACATCCCAGGGTGCAAGAACGCTTTGGCAGACGCTCTCTCAAGGCCGGGCAAACCGTCTCCAACAGAGTGGATGCTACATCCAGAAGCGTTCAAACTTCTTTGTCACAGTCACGGGCCGCCTCTGATCGACCTGTTTGCGCACTCGCTTCAACACACAGCTGCCGCTTATGCGGTTCTCCGATTCCAGATCCAGCGGCATGGGCGGTCGATGCCATGTCCTTGTCGTGGAGGGTCTGGGCGTGTACGTTTTCCACCGTTCTGTTGCCAGCGGTAATAGCAAAGGTCAAGCGGACAGAGACGATTCGTCTGCTTTTGGTCACGCACCTTGGTGGCCAGCCAGAACCTGGTTCCCAGATCTGCGCTCGCCTCACCGAAAAGAAGTCCGCAACAGTTACCAGACTGGCCTCACCTGCTCAGGCATCCCCACAGTCGACAGTGGCATCCCGATCCGACTCGGTTTCATCTGTGCGGTTGGATCATCTGCAAAAGGCTGAAGGCCAAGGGCTTCCACGGGTGTCGCCAAGGTTATTGCTCGTGCTCATCGAAGTCTCCACAAGATCACTCTATGATGATAAGTGGGTTTCTTTGAGAAGTTTTGTGCACAGAAGTCCAAGGACCCATTGAAGGCTTCTCCTCAGTTTATAGCAGAGTTCCTTCTCTTTCTTCGAAGTCCCGGCGCCTCAAGGGCAACACTATAGGAACTTATTTATCGGCTCTTAACTCCGCTCTGGCGGTCAAGTCGCGACAAAAAGATTTCCAAGGTGCCAGAACTCATCGCCATCCTCAAAGCGCTTAAGCTGGAGGACCAGAAGGCAAAGCTCCGTCCTCCGGCTTGGGACCTAAACGTCGTTCTTCGTCATCTGAGAGGTCCCCCTTATGAGCCCTTGGACACGGCTTCTTTTGAGAACCTCTCCAGGAAGACAGCTTTTCTCTTGGCCCTGGCCACAGCAGCTAGGGTTAGTGAGATCCACGCATTGGATGTCACCAGGGTGCGTTTTGAGCAGTCACGGCATGGTCTTGTTCATCTCGGACTGCTTTGGGACTTCGTGGCCAAGAACCAGCTGCCGGGACAACCGGATAGGATCTTCTCCATCCCTCCTTTGTCTTCCATTCTAGGACCTCACGGCGCTGAGGAACAGCTGCTTTGTCCCGTGAGGGCACTTAAGATTTATATTGCCAAGTCATCTTCCAGGAGGCAGTCTCGTAAGAGACTGTTCATCCCGTTGTCTTCTGTGGTCGAAGGTGAAGTTAATAAGAATACGCTTTGCGCTCTGGCTCCGCATACTACCATCCTGACCGCCTACGATGCCAAGATCTGCCTCATCCTACAGCCACTAATCCGCATGAGATTAGGGCTCTGGCATCCACCATGGCTCTCCACAGAAACTGCACCGCTCCAGCCATCATGGAGGGTTGTTTTGGAAGTCCTCTACTGTCTTCGCTAGTCATTACCTGCGGGATTTGGCCGCCGAGGACGTGGAAGGTCTTCAATCGTTTGGTCCACTGGTGGTTGCTCAGCAACTCACCCATCCTACCGCCCATTAGGTAACTACTTCTTCTTACCTTCTGGTCTTCAGGTTAACTTACACTCTGGGTGTATTTGTTTTCCTTAGGGTTGCCTTTAGTCACTATCTGTCTCCTGTTCCAGGCGCCTCCTGCGACAGTCTGGCGATTCAGTAGTTTCTTCTGGTTTTCCCTTGGCATGTGGGTTTTTCGTGGGACGGTCCTCTGGAGCCCGACACCGCCGTCCTACTGTCGAATCCATATGCATAAGACCTATGGTAAGGTAAGTTAAAAATTTATTAAAATCTAAATATTTTAGATATTTAAATACTTACCTTACCATAGGGCGGTAACTCCCTCCCAACGCTGGATGCTCCTCCCCTCTCTGGGCTCTTCGGACCTGGTCAGTAAAAGTGATTTTGGATGGACCGCGCTTGCGCGGGAGGGGAGATCACGTCACTTCCGTTGCCTGTACACTCGTCGATACACGAGGTGGCCGTTCTACAGAATGGCGAATCAACGACTGTCTGATCTCTTTAAGCGGAGCTTGAGGTAATATGCATAAGACCTATGGTAAGGTAAGTATTTAAATATCTAAAATATTTAGATTTTAATAATTCTTTATAAATCTTTAATTTGTTTTAATCGTTGCCAGAAAATGCTGGAGAATCTGCCAAGTCAGCACCTTCCGGATGTGTGTGCAGCCATTGTGAAAGCCTCCTACACAGAGAAGATTCAGGTGCTGGATGCTGTGGATCTGAATGACAGGTTCAAGAAGGCTCTGCCCCTGCTGATGAGGCAGATCGAGGTATTTATAGAGGGATCCATGAAGATCCGGATTATAATTGATCTTCAGTAACCCATGCTTGTCGTAAGAGGCGACTAACAGGATCGGGTGGTCAGGTTCGCTGACTTGGTTGACACGTCATCGGTTCCCAATTGTGCAGATCGATGCTCATGCTGTTGATCACTGGATTGTCTTGTCCAGACTCGATTATTTACAGAACGGCACCATATAGCTGGAAAATTGCTAAGTGCGGTGTAAAACTCAACTCACTCACTCACTCATAGAGACAGTGTACAGGCTTCCATACTTGCCTTTAAAGGAATGATACAAAGTTGCTAGTGTATAACAGTCTGTACAAGGTTTGAGTCTACTAGCCCAAACTTGTCATATGACATACAGCCTTTGAGGTTTGTGGTAGTCCACAAGTCAAGACTGCTTCTTTTTTAGGGCTATGATTCCAAACCAGTTCTACATACTTCAGTTTTGCTATGAATTGAAACTGAATGAAACTGACAGAAATGCAAGCATAGTAAACATTTATGTCTTGTTCAAACAGAAATAGATACAAACTCTGATGAAGAGTGAAATATGGTTTACTAGTTCTCTGGGTTGCCAAAATAATCCTATAATCTGTTACATGTGATACCTTTGCAAAGCCTGTGTGCAGCGAAAACTCTTTCCTACTAGTAAGGGGGCAGTGGGGTAGCCTAATGGTTAAAGCGTTGGCTCATCACGCTGAAGACCCGGGTTCGAATCCCCACATGGGCACAATGTGTGAAGCCCATTTCTGGTGTCCCCCACCGTGATGTTGCTGGAATATTGCTAAAAGCGGCGTAAAACCAAACTCAGTCAGTCAGTCAGTCCTACTAGTAAGCTTAACAAATATAAGTTAACTCTGCAAATTATAACTGGAAAGGTGTCCAGTCTTAGGAACTTGATCTTTTATGTTCCTACAACTAGGGTCTGAAGCTTCTTCAGCGAGCACGGAAAGATGGCAAGGTGGAAATTGTGACCCGGAAGGAAGGGTCAAGGCCAACCAACATGCGGAGTGTGTTCAGGAAGCTGAGCACAGACTTGGAGGAGGAGGATGGAGACAATGAGTCAGATGACCTTGACCTGGAGCAGAAGATAAAGTATGCTTGGTCATTAGATTGTTTGTGCCATTCATAACGCCTGTCAAGATCCCTGTTGTAATTGGTCTTCAGCAACTCAAGATTCTTGTAAAAGGCAGCTGAAGGCATTTCGTGGTCAGACTCAGCTCACTTGGTTGATGCATGTCACCATATCCCAATTACTACCTACAGACCTACATACATACGACCCATGAAGATATGGATTAGAATTGATCTTCAGTAACCCATGCTTGTAGCTGGAAGAGCCATCGCGACTAACAGGATTGTTGGTCAAAGCGTCAGGCATTGACATTTTATGAGTTCTTGGCAAACGTAATCAAGATCCAGAAGATACAATTAATGTCATCTAGAACAGTTGAATGTAGAGGTTTTAATGTCAAGCAAGAGTTGGTATCAACACCGCTTTAAACAGTATGCTGTTGAATATTGATCTTCGGTAACCCATGCCTATCGGAAGATTATTTACAGACCGCTGCCATATGGCTGCCATATAGCTGGACTATTGCTGAGTGCGGCATAAAACTAACTCACTCACTCACTCATATGCCAATTGTGTAGATCATCGTCAATCACAGGACTGTCTAGTTTAGTCCTTATTATAAAGACCTTGGTCATACAGCTGTAAGAAACATTAAACAACCAACTGTTGCTATTACATGTGATTAGGAAACTGGTAACAGATTCTCTATATGGGGGCGGTTGGGTAGCCTAGTGGTTTAAGCATTTGCTCTTTACGCCAAAGAACCGGGTTCAGTTCCCCACATGGGTACAGTGTGTAAAGCCCATTTTTGGTGTCACCGCCATGATATTGCTCGAATATTGCTAAAAGCGGCGTAAAACCTCACTTACTCACTCACTCACTCACTCACGCTTTATGAAGACAGTTTGAAACTAGAGTATTATCTGACGTCACTGACACTATCACAGCTTCATGTTTCTGTTACGACAGAGCGGCTAACATGCCAGAGCAGGCGCACAAGGCATCAATGAAGGAGCTGAAGAGGCTGAAGAAGATGCCACAGCACATGCCAGAACATGCTATGATCAGGTAGTCATCGGTTTTTAACTTGACAGGATCGCAGTTGTGATCTGGTCCCACTTGCACAAAGCGATCTTAGTGCTACAATGATCCCATACAAACATCGGCTAAAGATGGTCATAATGCTATGATTGCTTTGTGCAAATGGATCCTGATCAAATACTGTGGTAAGGGATGATTCCCATTATTAACGGTTCATGTATCTTAAACATAAGCATAAATATAAGCATAACCATAAAAATGGTTGTCAGCGAAGGTTATTTTTGGCACCGAGTATATGTTTATAATTCCCATGGATAAGCTGACCCCTCAAACTTGAAGTATGTTCCATCAACGACGCAGACACCATTACCAGAATATTACATAATAAAGATTACCGTGTTTGTTTACCTTTTTAACGATCACTGCTTGCATCAACAACGACGCCATTTGGAAAGTGGATATACAGCGTAAGTGTTGGTGAGAATATTACATAATAAAGATAATAAAGGTAGGCATGTGTTAACATATAGCCTATTTGTTAAGTAGGAAAGTATTGCTGATTTTGACTGTGTACAGTCAGACCTCGCTACTTTAACACTTTGGTTTTTAAAACCCGCTCGATAGTGAAACGTCAGCATCGCGGAAACCACAGTATATGCACTGAGTTACTTCCCCTTGATATCTTTCCTTACTATCGATACGTGAAGAAATCAAAATAAAACATCAAAGACAATCACTGGATTTATTACACATTGTTTCACTCACACATTTTACTTACAAAAGTAGTCTTTAATGGTGGGCTGCTGCAAAGGTTGTTTTTTCACCAATCTGGGATTCTTGACTTGGCAGAATTTGACATGCTTGAAACAGTTCTTGATCGCCTGACAGGAAACATCTGCCCATGCAGATTTCACCAACGCAAGGCTCTCTTAAGTTTATACACTGGGGTTTGTCGCCTTCAGCACACGCGATGAAATGTCTCACTTATATCTCTTGTAATAAGCTTTGAATGTCCGAATAATACCAGCATCAAGTGGCTGAACTACCGATGTAGTGTTGGAGGAAGAAAGTGAACTTTGACATTTGTCACGGAGAAGTATGACGCGAACGCCACGCGGACTCCTACACTGTCTATCAAAAGTTCTCAGCCAATCACAGAACATGTCAGAGGTCATCCACGCTTCGTGTTGAAACAGTACCCAGCATAGATTTCGGATTGAAGTCTTTCCCAAAACAGCGTGGTCGTCGAAATTTCCCTATCACTTATGATAAAGGGATCAGCGGGATGAGTCGCTAAGTCGCTAAACAAACAATGTGTCACTTTGCGGATTCAGATTAACGAGGACCAGATTACCGCGCCTGACTGTACATGCTTAAACAAGTGAGAAAATTTGAAAAGTTTTTGCCGTTGAGACGATTCCTCGTGATCTGTGTTCAATTTCAGTTTGCCCCTTAGCAATGCTTCGAGTTGCAAGTGAGCGGTTTGGGTCGTATGAATGAGTGACTGTGAGTGTTGTGTGTTGCAGGAACTACTTGGAGCTCATGGTGGAGTTACCGTGGTCCCGCCAGAGCAAGGACGCCCTAGACATCTTGCAGGCCAGGTGTGTCATGTTACAGATTGTGTAGGTTATAACAACAGTTACAATGGCGTTATTACCCTGTTAGTCTGGAAAACCACCCTTTGGAATAATGGCGACTGGGAACCACAATTTGTGAGTAAAGGGACATAACTGTCGGACCGGGGTCTGACTAGTTACAGTATGACAAGATTATATTGTATCTACATTGGAATGTTTGGTGCAAGCTGATGAACCTCATGGGGATTTGGGGAAAAACAGGTGCCCTGTACCAGTGTATGAAATAAGCCAAACCCCAGCCAGACATCAGGGCTGGTAACTTCAAAATGTTACCAGTCCAAAATGGATTTAACCAGACCAGACACCAAAATATGACTCAGATGTATGTAACATCTAAATTTTTTACCAGACCATCAGGCTGGCTAGCGGTAAATCTAGACTGTCCGTCCGAAATCTAACCAGTCTCGGGCGGTCAGACGGGCCTTATTTCATACACTGCCTGTACCCAGTGCTTGTTATTAGAACTGATTGTGCGTCATCATGGGTGTGGCCAGGACGACTGTATGTGATTGTGCCCTGATCATGTGGAGTGTTGTTTATGCTATCTGCCACTTATTTATATGGCCAATTTATAAATTATTTTTACCACTTGTTATTGACTGAGATAAAAACTCATTCATGTGCTGTAATATTTGTTATGTTTGATGTTACACTTTCTCAGTGAAGTACAGATTCTAGTACTTTTTGGGGCCTAAGTCCCATCCAGGTTTCGAACCCTCACTCTCAGAGTAGCACCTAATCACCAGCCCACAAAGTCAGCAATCTATCCCAGCAACCAGAGATTCCACAAGAGTGTAAACCCCAAATATAACATGTTACATTTGTTGACTGAGATGAACAACAATTATGCTGAGTTTATGGTTTCATCCATGTGATGACCCAGTTCTATGTCCTGACAGGAAGGATCTGGACGCTGACCACTATGGCCTGGACAAGTTGAAGAAACGTGTCCTGGAATACCTGGCAGTCCGCCAGCTCAAAAACTCTCTCAAGGGTCCAATCCTTTGTTTTGTCGGACCCCAGGGGGTGGGAAAACTAGTGTGGGACGGTCCATAGCCAGCACACTGGGCAGAGAATTCCATAGGTAACTCGGCCTTTATCTACAATGAGTACTTCATTGAACACAGTGAGGTGGTTGGGAAGCTTTAACTGTTGATATATTTCATGTTAATAATTATGTTTGTGGTAGATTCAAGTATTTGTACATATATACATAGCTTTTAATTTAGATTAGTGAGATTAAGTTCAGTTAGTATAAAGTAATGCAGTTTTGGACCTTGGTACATTTGTACATAGATTTTTATTAAGATTAGTTAGATTAAGTGTCGTTAGTATTAAGTAGTGAGGTTTATGCCCTTGTCATCATTAATTACTTTTGTTGTGTATTGATAATACGTTTGTGCTTTTTACTTTATTCCAGTTGAAAGGAATTGACTTTTTTCATGTATGTTTGAATTATGTTAAAAGAAAGTCTTGTCTCTTTGTTCCAGTTATTGAATTAAGTTTTGTAAACAGCAGGCTAGATTACATAAAAACACAGACTTTCTCTGATAGTCCTGTGAATTCTGTTTGTCCACTAGGATAGCACTGGGGGGAGTTTGTGACCAGTCTGACATCCGTGGTCATCGTCGGACCTACATTGGCTCCATGCCTGGACGGATCATACAGGGGCTGAAACTCGTCAATACCCACAACCCGGTCTTCCTGCTGGACGAGATAGATAAGCTGGTATGTGCAGATGCATGTATTTCTCAGTTGGTAACTAAGTCGACAATGACTAATGTTTGACCTTGTGGTAACAGGCAACTAATGGAGATCAGCTGAATACAACCAAGCTCTGTGCTGTCGTACCAAGATGTGGTGTCATACCCTGTTGGGATGTCATTCGTTGATGGGGTACAGATATGATAATTGGCAGCTCCCTGTGATGTAGATGGAATATTGCTTACTGTGGCTTTAAACACACCCCATTCACTTCCTCACTGACTGGTGTCATACATTGATGGGGTGTCATAACCTCATGTGGTGTCATACATTGATGGGGTGTCATAACCTCATGTGGTGTCATACATTGATGGGGTGTCATAACCTCATGTGGTGTCATACATTGATGGGGTGTCATAACCTCATGTGGTGTCATACATTGATGGGGTGTCATAACCTCATGTGGTGTCATACATTGATGGGGTGTCATAACCTCATGTGGTGTCATACATTGATGGGGTGTCATAACCTCATGTGGTGTCATTCATTGATGGGGTGTCATAACTTCATTGTCATATGTGGTGTCACCCCATGTGGTGTCATATGTTGATGGGGTGTACCTCATGTGGTGTTGGGGTGTCATAACCTCGGGGTGTCATAACCTCATGTGGTGTCATGCATATGATGGGGTGTCATACCAGGATGAGGTGTGGGTGTTGACATATGTTGATGGGGTGCCCTAATAAGCCTCATAGCCTCATGTGGGTCATACCCGCTGGGAAACTGGGATTAAAGTGTCAAAAACCTGATGGGGTCCATGTAATGTAACTGGAATGTGGCTTATGGTGACTTTAAACAACACTCCCTCACTGACTGACATCATCTCATGTCTGGTGTTGCAGAGCAAGAGTCTCCATGGCGACCCTGCTGCTGCTCTGCTGGAAGTTCTGGACCCGGAACAGAACAACAACTTCGTAGATCAGTATCCTAGTTTAACGTCCGGAGATAACCATTATGTGCAGGTGTTAGTGAGAATTTCCTGAGGCCTCAAATAGTAACATTTCTGTGCATCAGATACTATTGATACCGAAATATGTGTTTATTGACATGTTCTGTCAGTTTTAAGTGCTGTCAAACACAAAATTTCAAACATTACTTTTGGATCGACAAACTTTGACCTTGTTGTGTTTTTGAGATAAACGATTTGATGAAACCTTGTAACGTCCCCAAAAGCGTTAATGTATGTTTCATAACTATGGCTATATGTCAGAGGTGGATCCAGTATTTTGAAAGAAAGGGAATGTGCATATAACCCAAGTCACAAATGTACATGGCTGAGGGTGCAGTTAACTTGTAAGGTGTATGACAATAACAATGGGAGTCACACCTGCACAATCCCTTTCTGAATCCAGCCATGTATATTATTCCTGAACAAATTCAGCTACCTCAATGTCCCGTTTGACCTGTCCCAAGTGCTGTTCATCGCAACAGCCAACAACATGTCCACCATTCCACCAGCCCTCCTGGACCGCATGGAGTTGATCCAGATCCCGGGCTACACCCAGGAGGAGAAGGTCAACATCGGTGTCCGCCATCTCATGCCCAAACAACTCAAGGAACATGGACTGACTGCGGAACAGATACAGATCCCTGAGGATTCCATTAAAGTTCTGGGTAAGCATACATACTGTTTCTGTTCTGATGATATTCTGTAAATAATGAAGTCAAGACAAGACAGGTTATCTGATTGATATTACTGCTGGAGAACAGTTCTGTGCTGGAAAATATTCTGTGTTCTATAGTGGAGACCTGTTCTAAGCTTGGGAAGTCAGGGAAGTATTCTGTGGTTGGTAACTATTTCATGCTGGGGATCTGTTCTATGCCAGGGGAAGGAACTATTCCCTGTTGGGGAGTTATTCTGTGGTTAGGAAGTGTTTTATGCTGGAGAACGATTCTTTGTTTGAGAATTGTTCTATGTTGGAATCTCCACCAAATCTGGAAAAATCCAGCTATTTTACACTGCAAACTGATTTATATTATTGATACATACAGAGAATGGGACTATAACTTATGTGATAATAAATCATGACCCAACGGGGACAGACTTTGAATGTTCCATTTCTTCTCAAATGGGGAGGTAAAATGAATGATCAGGTGCAATGAGGAATAATTTCAGGTTGTTGATCATAATGGAATCACTGTTTTGTCTGGGTCAGAGGTGATTGTTTACGGGCTGCTGTAATGTTGTGAAATACAGTCAAATCCCGATGAATCGAATGCCAGTGTCTCGAATATTATGCATAACTCGAAGTACCTGTCGGTCCCGACCATTCCCTGTTATAGTTGTCATCATTTGAATACCGGTTACACGAATTCGTCTCATAAATACACACGATGACTCGAGAAGGAAATTTGGTCTCATGAGATTCAAACAACAGCAATCTTGTATACATAAGCCGGAAGTCAGTCAATGAGAAGTTGATTGGTGTAGCAAACTGATCCAATTAACAAACCAGCGCGGCTGACACCTTTCCACCATTGACGGGTGAGTTCAAAAGGCAGATTAGTGATTTTGCGGAAATCACTGTCTGAGCTAATCAGACTGGAACTGATAAGGTGCCCCTATTAGTGATATGGATCATTAGATAAACAAATGCTTAGGTGGAGGAATTAGGACTGGATCATCTTTTTTTCTACCCTCATAGACATACCTATGTCTCGAATACATTGATAAGTCGAATTTATTATATGGTCCCCAGTGATTCAACTCATTGGGATTTGACTGTATGTCCAAAACATCAAATAGAACTATCTACAGTGGTTTTAGGAGGTAGTATTGCTGTAAGATGATGTTTGTGTTCCAGTGGCAAAGTACACCCGTGAGGCAGGTGTTCGTACGTTGGAGCGACGTATTGCAGCCATTTGCCGGGCCGTGGCTGTGCGGGTCGCAGAGGGAGTGTCCAAAGCTCGTCGGGAGAAGCTGGAAGCCACCCAGGGTGACAAGAAGGATATCCCCTCTGAGATTCTGTCGGCGAATGATTCTCACGAGGCCTCCACGCTCGCCCACCCTCCTGAAATGCCGATAGTCATCGATGAAGCTGCCATTGAGGACATCCTAGGGGTATGTGGCCACTACTGGAATATTATTGTTTGTTTGTGGTTTAACGCTCAGGTCTGTAAATAATCTGGTCTGGACCAGACAATCCAGTGATCAACAGCATGAGCATCGATCTACTCAATTGGGATACGATGACGTGTCAACCAAGTCAGCGAGCCTGACCACCCGATCCCAATAGTCGCCTCTTACGACAAGCATGGGTTACTGAAAACCAATTCTAACACGGATCCTCACAGGTAACTAGAATATTAACATTGTGTGCTTACTGGGAATTTCACACACCAAAATGTACTCCCCATCAAAAGTTTAGACTCACTAGTGTAAATGTAGCCACTTACTTCAGTCAACTGTTCTGAACTAGATTTTGTAAAATAATCCATGCAGTTTAAAGGTACTGTTTATACATGAGCTGATGTATTGTAAAACAAATTCATGATGTTGAAAAGTTTATTGTCATGTGTTCAATAAATGATGAAACTTGGTGAGAAAATGGCGATTTTTTTTGTCAAAACTTTACACGAAAATGCAGCTGTTCATTTGCACATGATCTTCAGCAATTTGATGCATGATCCTGATACAATTAATCTGCATAAGGTTTGCAGATGTTTCCCCCAAGTTAGTGGAGAAATTCATCTTGTAACCATATGTACATACATAACTTATAGTGATTGATTTAAGCGAGTCTAAACTTTTGATGGGTAGTATATATGTAATTTACACAATACCCTCGGCAGAGCTTGTTCGAAAAAAATGCAGATCTTTTGAAAAATCTTGTAGGTACATCTTTGACCCAGATTATTACCATCGCTTGTTAGGTTTGCAAAGACAGTAGTCAGAATATTAAAATTAGGTAAAGAATATATAGTTTTCATAAATATGTGTATATTAATTGTTAATAAGAACACTAAGTCTTTTCCACTGAACATGCTCATTAGTTGAAGATTTGAAGCCTGTTGTCCAATTGATGAGAAAGAAGTTTGACTGATCCGATGTTTGGCACATGCAACTTGACGATGTTACTTTTGATGAGTGAGTGAGTTTAGTTTTACGCCGCACTCAGCAATATTCCAAGTATATGGCGGCGGTCTGTAAATAATCGAGTCTAGACCAGACAATCCAGTGATCAACAGCATGAACATCGATCTGCGCAATTGGGATGACATGTGTCAACCAAGTCAGCGAGCCTGACCACCCGATCCCGTTAGTCGCCTCTTATGACAAGCATAGGCGCCTTTTGTGGCAAGCGTGGGTTGCTGAAGACCTATTCTACCCCGGATCTTCACGGGTCCGGTCAAACTTGAACGACATGTAAAATATTTGCTTTATCCATATGAGTTTCTATTATTTTTTGTTCCCCCTCATTTCGGGCCTACTTTTGATGAAGCCATCAGAAAGTGAAAGCAGACGTGTCACATTGCACATCTTATGGAAATATCTCATATGTTGTAAGAACATATAGTTACAGAGTTGGCGTTCTTGACCAAAACTTGATGAAGATATTCTTAAACGCATGCATATTTCCTGTATACATAAGACATGCAGTATCAGTTTATGAGCTCTTTCTGTATAGTATTGAATCCAAGGTGTTTGCAAAGACATGATAGATTGCGGGCTACATTGACATCAGTTGGATGCTAATACTAGTAACAGTAGAACAGGGTTTGATTCCTTGTATGAAATGTTCAGATATTCTGAGCCAGGGAAGATGTTTTGTGTAATCATTGTGTGAAATATTCAGATTTTCGTAGCCAGGAAATATATTTTGTGGAATCCTTGTGTGTTGTAGCCTCCTATGTATGAGAGAGAGATGTCGGAGCGCCTGGGGCAGCCAGGAGTAGCAGTCGGGTTGGCATGGACTGCCATGGGGGGCGAGATCATGTTTGTGGAGGCGACTCGCATGGAGGGAGAAGGAAAGATAACTCTGACGGGACAACTGGGGGATGTGATGAAGGAGTCTGCTAACCTGGCTCTCAACTGGGTCAGGGCCAATGCAACTAGAGTAAGTTGTCCATCTTCTGAAGCTACAGTAGTAGTTCATCAGCTCCTGAAGCATGTGTCAACCAAGTCAGCGAGCCTGACCACCTAATCCCCTTAGTCGCTGTTTTACGGCAAGCATGGGTTGCTGAAGACCAATTTTAACTCGAGCTTCACAGGTAGGAAATAGTTGGAGCTACCTCCCTTTTCCATGCTAGGATCTGCTGATTTGAATCTCAGATCCGCCCTGATGAACAATTATTGGTTCTCAGCACCATGACCCACTATGTGGGGTTTAATACCAGAGTGGAAATCATGTAAAAGTGGCACCACTCTCTGCTTTCATGCCTTATTTAGCTGACATTATTTAAGGCTTGAGGCAATTTTGAAATGACCTTTGATATTTTAGACAATTTTGTTTGGTGACAAGGTGAAATCTATTCTCCAGCTGAACATGAAATCTGACCTTTGGACAACACTGACCTTCACATTCACTTCCCTGCGGGTGCTGTTGGCAAAGATGGACCATCAGCTGGTGTTACCATAGCAACTGTCCTGGTGTCACTCTTCAGTGAGCGATGTGTTCGCTCAGACACAGCCATGACAGGGGAGATCACTCTAAGAGGACTTGTTTTGCCTGTAGGTATTAAACAATGTTGAACTGGTTATGAACTTGTTTGTGATAACTCACTGTAATAAAATGCATAATTTCTCCTTAATTCTCCATTCATCTTAATGAAAGGTTCTTAGATATTGTCCAAAAAGAAACATTTATGAATGTCTTGGATTTTGCAGTGGCATAGGAGTATAGTATATTGAACTTAGAATGAAGGAAGGTTGATAATGTTTGTCAGTTCACCAAAGCCTTTTGTCTTATTACCTAGGTCGGTGGTATAAAGGAGAAGGTTTTGTCAGCACATAGAGCAGGAATTAGACGTGTGATCCTGCCACGCAGGAATGAGAAGGACTTGCAGGATATCCCCGCTAACATTCTGGTAGGTACTAGTGTTGGGAATTGGTTAAAATCTTATAATTGATGATTGGTTCATTACAACCGATCAATCATTCAAAAATATTGGTTAGCGTCATTAATGAAATTTGTTAATGCACATAAAAATAAGGAAAAAACATGTAGTTCTTTTGGGCTTTTTTGGCAAAATTTCACATCTTTAAAGGATGACTAGTATGTTAGGAACATAAATTTCTCGGAGTCTTTAAGATAAATTCAATCATGAGTTGAAATGAGCATGTAGTGCTTATGAAATGTAACAGACAAAACCAACCTCGTGAAAAATATTGTTAATGAAAACAAGTGTTTCAGTACTGTTTGTGTTTGATTATGAGAAAACATGATCGACTGCTTAGTCGTTTAGTCACTGCGACCAATCTTCGATCATTTCAATTAATCGGACCACCACTAGTAGGTACATGCAGCAGTGACAGGAATATGTTGGAGGACATGCAGCAGTGACAGGAATATGTTGGACTTGCATGGATATCCAAACATTTCAGGTTCAGACTCACTGCAAAAATAATCAGATGGCTCATCAGCAGGACATTTGAATGAGAAGTACCTGATTAGTTGAATAAACTTGGTATGTTGCTTTGGCTTTGAAGGCTGTTTAGTGCGTGTGATCCATAGACTTATCTGAAAACCATAGAAACAGCCAAGAACTGAAGTAGATTTGCCAACACTGGCCTTCAGTTTATTTAAGTAATAGACATTGTCACAAAATCATGTTGAACACAAGTGTCGTTTTGATTTTCCAGAAGGATCTATCTGTTGTGTTGGCAAGTAAACTAGAAGATGTCCTCAATGCGGCCTTTGACAGAGGGTTCCCGTCCCTCGCTCCTTCCCCAGTGGATGTCAGCAAGCTCTAACAACCCTGACCTTCCAGGATCACCTTGACCTTGCCTTGGCCAACCATAGATCTTTCTTTACCATATGGTATTCACAACACAGATTAGATTGATGCTTTAATTTATGAAATGGATGGTTACTTTTAGGATATAAAAATGTATGAATATGAAGATGAATATATATTTGCTCCTTGATGCATCAATATATTTTCTGAAAATTGTAGCCAAGTTAAAATTATTAAAATGAATATTGATGAGTGTTGAGTGTTTGTAGCTGATGCTTCTGATACAAGTTGGCCATGTTGGAGCGAGTGAATGTTATTTTAAGCCACAGTCCGCTATAACCTAGCTGTATCATATTAAAGTGTGGACCAGGCATACTAGATCTGTATTGTCAAATAACATTGTTGTTTAACAGATGTTTACCATCATTAATTTAGTAATTGGGAGTAATTGCTGTAAGACGTTTGTACTGGAGAGCTATATGCCATATAGTTCCCCTGTAGTCTCCAAGATTGTCGGGGTGGTGGGGTAGCCTAGTGGTTAAAGCGTTGGCTCGTCACGGCGAAGACCCGGGTGTGAATCCCCACATGGGTACATTGTGTGAAGCCCGTTTCTGGTGTCCCCCGTCGTGATGTTGCTGGAATATTGCTAAAAGCGGCGTAAAACCAAACTCAGTCAGCCAGTCAGTCCAAGATAGTCACTGCTGATGTCTGTGTGAGAATGAGTGTGGCGGGAATGACTGTCAGGGTAGATAACTCTGACTGACTGGTTTCAAGCATTCTACTGGAAAGGATGGATGGCCTTTAACAAGAGACTGGTTGAACTGATGTATAGTTGTGTGTCATAATGTTATCTGGTGTGGTCAAATGCGAAGTTTAGTGGATCCTTTCCAGCTGAGATGTTTTGCATTTTGGAAATGAATAAAATATGCGTTATAAACAGATAAATACGGAGGAAAATGTTATATTCTGAAAATTGCTATTGATGATTGTTTGTATAACAATGCATTTATTGTGTGTGTAAACACATTGATTTCTTGTGACTCAGAACGCTTGGCACCTACCCACTATCACATGTATAGGTTGACATCATACCCTTTGCTATGATTTGGAATGAGTATATGTGTAGCTTATCAAGAAAATGTGTTTTATTCAAGGATGCAAGTTTATTTTGAGATGTGAATCAATCATCTCTTCTTTATCACTGAATGACTTGATCACAATGGGTGCATCTGTTGTAATTATGATGTACTAGTACTTGCTACATGGTACTGATGTTCTTGTTATCAATAAAATGTTACGGAATATAAATATTTTCTTGTTTACATTTCTTTTTGAATAGCAAATGTTGCCACCTCGCTAATAAGACATTAAGGCACATTTTGTGTCTCCTGAGACAATGCTGACAATTATGGATATATTGTTTGAGGGATTGTCGCACATCAGTGAATTTTTATCTAGAACAAAAGCTTCTGGTAAAACGGGACTCCCTGTGTGGGAATGTGATCCAGCAGTACTCCATAGGTCGGGGCAATTATTATTAAACTTCAACTTACAGGTAAGTCTCTTTAATTTTATAATTCCACCTCCCTATTCCAGAATCCCATAAGTTGTTTAGAGGAAATCATATGTTCTACATAAAACATAACAAAACTCAAGATCGCTGCTATCCAAGATTTGCTAGGTCAACATGAAATAATTATTTCAGCCGTACGTATGAATTGGAATATCTTAAGAACCATTGACTGGATTCTTTTCATACTTGGTACCTAGATTCATCACAGTATGAGAAAGGTCACAGTTATTTCAAGGTCACAAGCGGACTTTAACGTTTTAGCCTTGTCAGCGAGATATCTCAAGAAGAAGTCACTGAATTTTCTTCAATTTGACACCAAGCTTCATATAGGGAAGGCGCAGGACCCAGTCGATTTTGGTGACCTTCCCATAATTTTCAAGGTCACGACAACACTTTGAAGATTTCAGCATGTTAGCCTGCATGTTAAGCTTGTCAGCGAGATATCTCAAGAAGCGTTCACGGAATTTTCTTCATATTTGACACCAAGCTTCATATAGGGAAGGCGCAGTGTCGATTTTGGTGACCTTCCCATAATTTTCAAGGTCACGGCGACACGTTAAGATTTCAGCATGTTAACCTTAATTTTTCTTCATAGACTTTCAAGACTTCTCTTGAATGTTTTTTGAGAAGCAATTTCTCTATTACTATGTTTTGCATATTTCATACACCATGACATTGAGCCAACATCAACATCACTCTGAGCCAATAACAATAAAGTCTCTCCGAATTGTCCAGTGCCAGATATAGGCTTATCATAGAACTGCCTGAACAGTGGCACATTGGCAGAAGCAGCCTCACAATGTTGAGGCTGATCTCACATTGTGAGGCTTAAACATTGCTATTTTGCGTTTCAAAGTGTTCTTGGTTTGGTTGTGACATAAAAATGGTTGCACGTTTTCAAAATGTTCTCTGGGGAAATGTGGTTGGCCCTGAAAAGGGCCGTATGAAGCACAGGTAAACGGGGCGAGTTTCAGCCGTCCTAATGTCGCCTGGTGTGATGGGGTTGCACCTTTCATTAAAGAGTTCTGTGGTGACGTTTGATGCACAGGTAGACGTGTCGGGCATCAGCCGTCCGTATGTCGCCCAGTATAGCTGGCCAGCTCCATCATGTCCCAGGCTATCTTCTCAGCATAGTTGAAATACATGTCCCGGACACCCTCGATGACGGCCAGACGCAGCCGGAGGTGGTATCTGTAACTTCGGCGGTTCACTGCCAGTGCTCTGTCGTACCGGACCTGCGACTCCCCCAGACGCTCATTCAACAGATGGACTTGATTGACAGCCCACTGGAACCTCTTCCGTATCTTCTTCAACTTGGTCTGGCGACGTGTTCTGGATGCGATGGTCATTGTCACTTGTGTTCCGTGGAATGGACGCTGATGATGTGGAACTGAACTGTTGTTTGCGGCATTTAAACTGATTTCCCTGTTGTTTGTGTAGCATCTTGATCGAAGCCAGTGGATTGTAGTTGAGTGACTGGTGTCACCCTCTGCCACCGTGCACAGTGATGTTTGTTTAAAGGCGATAGTGAGTTGGTATTGTCTCGCGTAAATGAGGGCACTGGCTGCTTTCTATGTTGGAGTTAATCTTATCTGATTAATGTAGTGATTGAACATGCTTGATATGTAGGTTATATCTGAATAAGGGTATCAAGAATGAGGGTGCTATAGGCTACAACCTGAAGCCGACGTAAACCTCAAATGATGATGATGATGATGAATCCGGAACAGACATACCTACCAATGTTATCAAATGTTATTCTTATTATGAATAGAAGGCAGTCAAAACTTGAGTGAGTGAGTGAGTTTAGTTTTACGCCGCACTCAGCAATATTCCAGCTAAATGGCGGCGGTCTGTAAATAATCGAGTCTGGACCACGCAATCCAGTGATCATCAGCATGAGCATCGATCTACGCAATTGGGAAACGATGACATGTGTCAACCAATATAAAGGAGTTTTGGCAAGAAGAAATAACTGGACTCATCTTTTATATATTTATTACTTATACACCTGCAGAAATCACTTGTTTATATAAAACACGCACACAAATATATTGTGTGAGCTTTATGAAATATATATACAAATATGTTATATTGTGTGACATATGATACATGCATGTTGTTATATTGACTGAATAACTATGTTGTCTACTATATATATCACACTCTGTTTTAATTGGTTTGTTAATTTCGATGACACTGGGAGTGAAGTCACTCATGTAGAACATCACCTCCCTTTTCCCGGACTGTCGACAAGTAATTTGGACGGATTATTTCTTGTTGTCGACAGTCCGGGCATAAACCTGCTGAAGACCTATTCTACCCCGGATCTTCACGGGTCCGGTCAAACTTGAACGACATATAAAATATTTGCTTTATCCATATGAGTTTATTTTTTTTTTGTTCCCCCTCATTTCTTAATAAGTGTACTACCCCGTCGCCGAAATACCTTTAGTTGTGCGTGCGACGTTAAATATAGCAAATAACTACTAACATATGAGTTTGGACTGGTATGGATAAGTCAGCATGATGGAGACGCAGAATTTATTATATACACATCCAGTCAACAAATCAAGAAGTGTTCATATCAGAAGTGTTATTCTATACTTGAAGTGAATTCTTTAGCATTTAAAAATCTCACAAATCATTATTAGCTGTGAAATATGTTAAACAATTAGCTCATGAAATGTTTAGAAGTGGACAGTTCAGCAAAAGTGTTTTTGATTATAATGATGAAAGTTTGGTGTGTGAACATTACCAAGCTCTCATATGATGACACTGCTGACATTTGAGTAAACTATGTGAGTGAACTTTGTTCACGCTTTACGCGATGCTCACGTTATCGAAAATCTTAAAACAACTCTTACTATGGGGTTAGCGTGACTCCAGCAACACCTTTAATATCAAAGTTTACCTGGGGTCGACTTCGTGTCCATAGCGAAATTTCAAAAGGTCGACTTCTTGTCCATAAACCATTTTAAATGAGTAGGAAATAATGTACGAGTATCTTCTTTTTGCGAAAGAGAGACAAATGTTTATTCCAAAATATAATATCAATAATGCCTTAAGCAGTGTCAGTCAAGCTACTAAAATTTACTGTAAATGTTGCCAGATTTCTTGCGGTACTGGTTTGTGTTAAAAAAGCAAAAGAACCAAACAGGTAACATAAAGTTTAATTGTCATTTGTACTGCGGGTTATGTGGCCTTTTCTACAACTGGGACTTGTTCCATATAAAAGTGACCACGTGTCGGAAATTGTGATGCCGAGAAAACTGGTCCTTCAAGACTATGGCTGAAAATATCTGACCTGAAAAATGTTTTATGCATTAATGCTAAAAACATACATAAACCATGCCATGGATTGTGCTTGGGTGGATTTTACAACATCAGTGGATACCTTAAAACATTAGGATTACATTATTGTCACAGAAATACCTCTTAAGAAGGATTCATCTACGTTTGTCCCTAGTTATGCACGTGCCCAATTGATCTGTGATAAAGTAATGTAATTTCATTTACAAGCGTTCTCAAATGGAATATGGTTGCATGTCTGACTAAAAATTGTTGCACGTTTTCAAAATGTTCCCTGGGGAAATGTGGTTGGCCCTGAAAAGGGCCGTTTGAAGCAGAGGTAAACGGGGCGAGTTTCAGCCGTCCTAATCGTCCTGGTGTGTTTGCACCTTTCATTAAAGAGTTCTGTGGTGACGTTTGATGCACAGGTAGACGTGTCGGGCATCAGCCGTCCGTATGTCGCCCAGTATAGCTGGCCAGCTCCATCATGTCCCAGGCTATCTTCTCAGCATAGTTGAAATACATGTCCCGGACACCCTCGATGACGGCCAGACGCAGCCGGAGGTGGTATCTGTAACTTCGGCGGTTCACTGCCAGTGCTCTGTCGTACCGGACCTGCGACTCCCCCAGACGCTCATTCAACAGATGGACTTGATTGACAGCCCACTGGAACCTCTTCCGTATCTTCTTCAACTTGGTCTGGCGACGTGTTCTGGATGCGATGGTCATTGTCACTTGTGTCCCGTGGAATGGACGCTGATGATGTGGATCTGAACTGTTGTTTGCGGCATTTAAACTGATTTCCCTGTTGTTTGTGTAGCATCTTGATCGAAGCCAGTGGATTGTAGTTGAGTAGCTGGTGTCACCCTCTGCCATCGTGGACAGTGATGTTTGTTTAATGGTGAGTTAGTGTTGTCTCGCATCAAAGTCAGCACTGGCTTCCCTAAGTGTTGAAGCTGAAGACGCTGAATAAAATTGTTTACATACATAATTTGTACAATGTTTTATTTTAAATGTTCTGCCATGCACTTGCCTTCACTGCTACTGACATTAAGCACAATATCTGTAAAGGTTTACATTTCATGGATATTTTATTCAAACCGATGACTCGGAATATTGTCACCTTTCCTCGTGATTTGAAACAGGTTCGATTAGAGGCATCGAGACACAGGCTAGAAAGTCCCATTTCAGCCAATTTAATTTGTATGATTATTCCATTAATTGTCAGAGCACAAATTTGATTCCTCCGCCCTAACCTTAATGTTGTGTATGTGTTTGTGAACACTATCCCAGTTATATTATACCACGTGTCCTGCATGTGTCACAAGGCACAAATGATAACCCAACTTTACGTGACAGAGTTACCTGCTTGGTGCTTTTGTTTTTTAACAAACCCACAAGTCATTTGGCAACTTTTAACAGTAAATTGTCGCTTTATTGACAAAGCTTACGAATACTAAAGGAATTATTAATATTATATTTTGGAATAAGCTTTTGCGGAAAGAGGACACTCTTGCTCATTTGCAACAGCTTGGTGATGTTTACGCAACAAATTTCCATCGTTATCATCAAAACACCTTTTCTGCTGAATTGTACCGCTGTTTGGTTTAACCATTTATTCATGTGATCATGACGGGATTGGCAAACAAGCATAAAGCATGTTTATATCAATGCCGCTCCCTAACAATAGCACAATAGTATTAATAATAATGATAGCATGGGCGGATCCAGGAATTTCGAAAGGGGGGGTGGGGGGTGTTCAGGGGTTCGAACCCCCCGCTCCGCCAACGCAAAAAAAAATCTTCAATGTGGTCTTAAGTCATTTTCAAGGTGGGGGTGGGGTGTATGTTTCGAACCCCCCTGAACCCCCTCTGGATCCGCCAATGGATAGACAGTAACGTACACATGAACTGGGCGCAAAACATAATGGGAATCTACAAGGACAATACTGACAACATAATGTGTGGCAATTTACAAAGAATCGTTGTAGGCAAGTAGACTCAGTTTAAAATTTAGTAGCTGTTGTGATGTCAAGATATCAGCAAGGCACGGCATATACCACAAAAGTAGGCTAGGTAAATTGCGAGAATCTCTGATATAGTTATGTACAGATTTTAATAGTTCCAGATTTACCTGTTCTGATGAGCCCGAATGACCATATAGAATTGAAGACAAATTAAACCCTCCAGTAAGGAAGTATACATTTAATCTTATGTCGTTAAATGTGGGACAGATGAGGAAGAAATGAAGCGCACCTTCGGTGTGATGCCCGCAGTTACATTCAGGACTATCAGATATATATCTGGTAAACTTATCCCCATTTAGATTGAACCATAGAAAAGTATAAAGTAGATTTCACTGGTGTTGTGTTCTTTTACTTCATTTTTTAATTCTCCAAGAGTAGTTTAAACAATATTTATTCTTGTACTTAAGGCATGCACAGTGGGACTGACAAAGAGGGTTTCCCTTATATTAATGTCTCTCACCAAACGAATACATATTACAACAGGATATTTACATCGGAAAGTATTATACGTTCGTGTAGAAAAAACATTGTGACATACTGATATTTTCACGTAAAACGTTTGCTTAGTGATATAAACTTATGAACAGATTGGATTATTTTTGTTATGCCATGATTTGATAAGTTCTTATGGGCAAATAATACAGTGTTCAAGTTGTGACCATTGACATAGAAGTAGCTTACATGACGAATATCTGCATAATTTGGGGATACATATATAAATAGGTAATGATGTACATCCTCCTACGCATGACCACACGGACTTCGTGACTCATTGACAATCAATCTATCAAATTTATTACCATTTAAGTTGCTGTATCCCAATCTAATACGACAATGCAAAATTTGATTATTTCTGCACAATTTCACTATTGTCAATATGCAATCTGTTTTTGTATTGTTGAATACGATTCGGAATCCTTTATAGCTTCATCGAGATTTTCCTATTCAACAATAGCAGACGGCAAGAAAACCTTTTATATAATTCCGCACGGCAATTCGGAACTTGAATATTGTTAGAATTTCTTGTTTCATAAAGTGATAAGCGATGGCTCGTACGAGGTATGAGCTCCGATAAATATTCGGGCGTCAAATCTGAAACAAGTATAAAACAATTTTATGATTGTACCGTCTTATGTCTAATGAAGTGAACACAGTTTCATTATATAGTGTTTGATGATTTGTACCCTTCACAGCACCACAAATTTGATCGCAGTAATCAAAGATTGGAAGAATAAAGGAAATATACAAAGTCTTTAGACTTTTACTTTGTGCGTTGTTGATGAGTGATTTAAATATAGTCGGGCTTGAGGCGATATGGTTACAGATTAAATGTAAAACAAGTATAACTACTTAATTGGACCTGTATATCGCGCCGACAAGAGCTCCGAATATTGTAATTTGATTGATGAATCAATAGGTAACGCAGTTGATCTTAATATGCAGACAATTATAACCGGTGATTTCAATATTGATATTCTGCATGGCAATAATCAAAAGATAGACTATACACAAAGTTACTACGGCCTTCGACAACTAATCACGGATGCTACTAGAATAACCGCAAAAAGATAAGAAATTTTCTTCGACTGTTCATAGCGATAATTTGATCAATGATAGCAAAGATAAAGTAAATATACATGTATTTAATGAGTATTTTGTTAACCATGCACAGTTGATTATCCTGATAAGGAGACTCCTACACTTGAATGTAAAGTAAAGACTTCACTTGAGTGTATTGTATTGACTACACAAGAAGTAAGAGACATCCTATTATCAGCTGATATTTCCAAAGCCAGTGGACCAGACAAAATAGGTAACAGATTTATCAAAATGATTGTTCCATCCCTTTTTATTCCTCTTACTAATACATTCAATTTATCATTAGCATATTGTAAATTTCCAACAATGTGGAAGGAAGTTCCTGTCATTCCTATTCATAATGAATATATAAACTACAGACCAGTAGCTCTTACCAGCTGCTTATCAAAGGTATTTGAAAAATGTGCTTTTTAAACATGTGTTTAACTTCTTTTATAGGATAATAACGTATTGACCAATTTGCAGTCAGGATTCATGCCTGGGGATGGTACTGTATACCAACTGCCATACTTGTATGATTTTATACTACGTGCATTAGACTATGGCAAGGAAGTCAGGGCAGTTTTCTGTGACATAAGCAAGACATTTGACAATGTTTGGCATATGGGAATCATAGTGAAATTAGAAGCTTATGGTATTAAGGGTAACTTACTTGATTCTAATTCAGATCTAAAGAAAGTCACTGCTGGGGTGCCACAAGGATCTGTACTTGGGCCATTACTGTTTTAGTTTACATAAATGATATCATTGAGGGTATCACTAGTAACATTCGTCTTTTTGTCGATGATACTTCGGTATATGTTATTGTTGATAAGGGATGGTGGGGTAGCCTATTGGTTAAAGCGTTCGCTCGTCACGCCGAAGACCCGGGTTCGATTCGCTACATGGGTACACTATGTGAAGCCCATTTCTGGTGTCCCTCGCCGTAATATTGTTGGAATATTGCTAAAAGCGGCGTAAAACTACACTCACTCACTCACTAAGACTGAAGCTGTTTTATTCACTCGCAGAAATGCCGGTAATCAATTTCCAACTCCTAGACTAAAAATGCAAGGAGTAGACATTACTTAAGTCAGCTACCATAAACACCTAAGAGTAACCTCACAATCAGATTGTAAATGGAACTCCTATATTGGTAAATTAGTCAAAAAGGTTCGTCCATTGGTAAATTGTATACGTAGTTTTAAATATAGATTATTTAAAAAATCATTAGAGCAAATGTACAAGTCATACATATTACCAATGCTCGATTACTGTTCGCACCTTTGGGATAATTGTACTAAAGAAAAAGAAAACATTATTGAAAATCTACATTTAGATGTTCTGCGGATGATTTGCGGATCAGTAAGGGGAACAACTCATGATTTAATTTATAAGGAAGCTAACAACATCACAGTCAAGTGACCATAGATTAAGAAACAGTAACAACATTCAAACTATAAGATGTCGTAGTGATTTGTATAGCAATTCGTTTTTACCGGATACAATAAGACAATGGAATGATTTGCCTGAGAATATGTATGATATTTGAAACTATAGGCCAGTTCAAAAATGTATTACAATCATCAAAACCACTTACTTTTGATATTTTTGATAAAAACTTTGGTACGTGTTTCTGCCAAATTATCCACTCACGCCTCAGACTTGGGTGTAGTGATATGAATGCGCACATGTTTGAACGGCATATTTCGGTTGATCCATTCTGCTCTTGTGGCCATCCCTATGAGGATACTTTACATTACTTCTTTACTTGTCCTAATTATTCCAACATCAGATATCATATGTATTTTTATGTACATGGATATAATTTAAGTTCTGTCTTAAATGGAATCCAATCACAAATAAACTTATATCAATTCTTTTATACTAAAATCTGTCCATACTTATATAATAGATTCGCATAGGTTTGATAAATGATTAATGATGTTCAATACGCAGGTTGCTATACAAACATCACTGTCCACGGTGGCAGAGGGTGACACCAGCTACTCAACACATCATCCACTGGCTTCGATCAAGATGCTACACAAACAACAGGGAAATCAGTTTAAAGGCCGCAAACAACAGTTCAGATCCACATCATCAGCGTCCATTCCACGGAACAGAAGTGACAATGACCATCGCCTCCAGAACACGTCGTCAGACCAAGTTGAAGAAGATACGGAAGAGGTTCCAGTGGGCTGTAAATCAAGTCCATCTGTTGAATGAGCGTTTGGACGAGTCGCAGGTCCGGTACGACAGGGCGCTGGCAGTGAACCGCCGAAGTTACAGATACCACCTCCGGCTGCGTCTGGCCGTCATCGAGGGTGTCCGGGACATGTATTTCAACTATGCTGAGAAGATAGCCTGGGACATGATGGAGCTGGCCAGCTAAACTACGGACGGTTGATACTTGCTACACTTACGTGTGTGTCGAACGACACCCTGACTTTGAAACATCAATCATATTCCACCTGTGACCTCTTTGAAATACTTTGATACTCGTGACATTTAGCTGTGCGTCAAACGGCCCTTTGCAGGGCCAACGAATTTCCCCAGGAGAACGCTTTGAAAACATGTAACCATATTCCATTAGAGAACACTTTGAAAACGTGCAACCATATTCCATTAGAGAATACTTTGAAAATGTGCAACTATATTCCATTAGAGAATACTTTGAAAACATGCAACCATATTCCATTAGAGAATACTTTGAAAATGTGCAACCATATTCCATTAGAGAATACTTTGAAAACGTGCAACCATATTCCATTCCATTAGAGAATTCCATTAGAGAATACTTTGAAAATGTGCAACCATATTCCATTAGAGAATACTTTGAAAATGTGCAACCGTATTCCATTAGAGAACACTTTGAAAACATGCAACCGTATTCCATTAGAGAACACTTTGAAAACATGCAACTATATTCCATTAGAGAATACTTTGAAAATGTGCAACCATATTCCATTAGAGAACACTTTGAAAACGTGAAACCGTATTCCATTAGAGAACACTTTGAAAACGTGCAACCATATTTCATTAGAAAACACTTTTAAAAGCATAATTATATTAGACCCATATAACACACTGAAAACATCATATTCAACCAGATAACCATTTGAAACGTGCAACCATATTCCACTTGAGAACACATTGAAACGTGTAACACATTCCGTCACAGATATAACTGGTTACATATTTACATAGCAACAAAGTACAAGCGTAGAAGGAATCCTGAGAAATATTTCCGTGACATGATAGTCAGTAAAATAGAGGATTTGGTATAACGTCACTCACTCACTCACTCTCACTCACTCACTCACTCACTCACTCACTCACTCACTCACTCACTCACTCACTCACTCACTCTCACTCTCACTCACTCACTCACTCACTCACTCACTCACTCACTCACTCACTCACTCACTCACTCACTCACTCACTCACTCACTCACTCACTCACTCACTCACTCACTCACTCACATTCCGAAGAGCATTGGCGAGTGCTTCATAAGAAAACAACATGATTACTGATTCACCATGGCTATACTGGTACGTTACCATCTGACCCGTGAGGATGCGGACTAGAACTGGTCTTCAGCAACCCATGCGTGGCGACTAACGGGATCGGGTGGTAGAACTCGCTGACTTGGTTGACAATTGTCATCCTATCCCAATTGCGTAGATGTTGATCATTGGATTGTCTGGTCCAGACTCGATTATTTACAGACCACCGCCATATAGCTGGAATATTGCTGAGTGCGGCGTTAAACAAACCAGCCAACTTCACCCTCGAGAGGATCAGTGTAATGCAATCTGTAGTACCTGACGTACACACTCCCCACATCACTTCCTCATACCACGTGACATTCAACCATAAATTTCCTTAACATTGGATTACATGATTGTGCGCTATTTTTAAGAAAGACATATACATGTAGTATATTCTTTCAGACATGTATTATTCTTTCAGACATATGTTATATTGTTTCAGATATATATTATATTCTTTCGGACATATATAATATTCTTTCAGGCATATATCATATTCTTTCAGACATATATCATATTCCTTCAAATATATATTATATTCTTTCAGACAAATACCTTTATAGCGAACTCCAACAGACCACTGAAATTAGTTCGTTATATCCGTAGTTCGCTATTCACCTTTTTTATATGATAATATAAGGTTTATTCGGGACTTTTAAAACAGTTCGCTATAGCGGTCAGTTTGTTATATCCGTGTTCGTTATAAAAGTATATATTACATTCTTTCAGACATAGTTTATTCTTTCAGACATGTATAATATTCTTTCAGACATATATCATATTCTTTCAAAACGGCGTGAATAATTATTTAAAAGGCTTGTCTATCCTGTCGCAGAGATCAGCGCGGTATAGAGTCGTCCTACTGTATATCTCCTTTAAGGAAGTGGGTGTCCTCATCGAAGTCATACTTGACTGTGTCATGTTTATTTATGTATATAAGGACGTTTATCTATTTATTGTAATCTTAGACTCTCATGACCCGTTTTCGGGTGGCTCACTTTTACACTGGGTTTACACTTTTTACACTTAACCATATGTATTTTATGTAAAAAATTGAGGTGAGGCGTTAATAAATAATCTGTCTGTCTGTGTTACAAATGGGATGTGCAACAACTGGCGTGCAACCGAGACACCCATTCAACAAGGTCGTTCTCTGCTTCTAATCTCCACGTTTAGCTGACTGACTACTGCCACTGTATATATGTATTTTACTTTTCTGAGATGCGTGAGTGAGTTTATTTTTACGCCTCTTTTAGCAATATTAAAGCAATATCACGGCTGGGGACATCAGAATGGCTTTCACACATTGTACCCATGTGGGGAATCGAACCCGGGTCTTCAGCGACACAAACGAACGCCTTAACCACTAGGCTACCAATGTAGGGAATGGATATCTTCGGAGCCGAACACACGGTAAAAAACGTGAAAGTACTTAACAGTATTCGACGTTAACTGAAGTGGCTCCAACAGAATCCCCCCGCATGCAACAAGACCAGTGGAAAGAAGAAGAAACTGTCGGGGAGCAATAATGAAACAATGACACTTCTACATGTTACAGTCAATGTTCAATAGTAACGAACAAGCCCATTTAAAATGAAAAGGCGCCCCAGGGAGACCAGAGATTCAGACCCGAACCTGGGGAAATCTAGACTTGCTTTATTTAGGGCTTTAGCACTGTAGAGAGGGCTTGGCTGTAGGGAAAATAATATGGTTCAGGGGCTGTGAGACAGACTAGTGTTTAGCCTAAAGCACCGCCTGTGTGGTCCCTTTTATGTATCATATTATATGTACAGAGTGTGTGTGTGCGCGTGCGCGCGTGCGTGCGTGCGGAGAATGGTTCTTTGCCACAAGCTCGTGTAATAGGAACTCCACTGTATATTACACAGTTTATATTTTTGTATAGCACCTCTTAGGTCATCAAGGCCGGGTATAGCGAATATGTTACGACATCAAAGTGTTTTACCGTTTATACTAAACTATGGCACCGATAAAAGTAATCTTTTTCTTCGAGTTTGCATATTCTCAACACAATACTACAATCGGTTGGTTTTTTTTCTGCTTCTTTTCTACCGGTACGTTTCAGTTAAATATCAGCCTCGCATTATCGCAAACAACTGGTTTAATTTTGGTTTAAATTCTGAAGCAAACGGAAAGATATTTCCAGAAGTTTCCTGAACGGTTCTTTTATTGGTTATACACAAATTACATATCGAGAAAGGAAGATGCGATGAGGATTAAATGAAACAAACAATCGAGATTTGTTTGTTTGGTAGTTGTTTAACGCCGCATTCGAGCCTAGACCAAACAATCCCGTGATCAACATCATGAGTATCGATCGATGTTAAAACGTGGGTGGAGCATGAGGAGTAATATGTGTTTACCAAAGGGTGATATTGGGCGTTATAGTTCGGAGAAACAGAGTTCACTCAGTGTCGTCGTTAGTTTTAAAGATGATGTTTCATATATTTATGAGCGCTTCCGTAAGAATCGATCTCGCACACGAACTGTCTTGCAACATTGAGATAACATACTTATACGATTTGAGTTAAAAGGTAACACTATGGCCGAAAGGATGACCTATGAGAAAAGATCGCCGGTGTTAAGGGGTGATGATGATGATGATGATGATGACGACGACGACGACGACGACGACGACGACGACGACGACGACGACGACGATGATGATATAGAGATTTAACGTGCGCTTTCCGACATAAAGCATATTTCACTCACGGGCCCAACAGGCCATTTAGTGTTTGATTGAAAGAGTGCTGATTTGACCGAAATATGTGGCAAACTGAAGGGGGCGTTAGGGGTGCATAATTTAATATGTATGAATTTTGAATTTGGAAATTTGCCAGAAGTTGTAGGGGACCTATGGGATGGTTTGGTTGGTATTTGTTTTGTTTGTTTATTTTTGTTTTGTATTATTATTTTTGAGTTAGTACCAGTTGGTTATGTGGGATCATAAGCGACCTAAAAAGCTGGTTTTGATCAGAAAAATGCCTAAGGCTTTGAAGGTTTGGGTGTTAATTAGTGGGCTTAGGGACCGTTAATAATTTATGGCTGGGGTTGGGGAGAGGGAGTGGGGGTTGGCAGCGATGATGATTTTTATGGAGAAGCATTTACAATGTGAATTACCCCCCCTAAATTATATGTACAAAATAAGTGACACCCCCCTGCATGTCATGTACAAACTCAAACTCCCCCTCCCATAATTTCTAAGCATAAATTTAAACATATTTTTATGTACAAAATTGATGTACCTCCCTAGTACATGTGTAAAAATTGATGACAACAACAACCCCAGCTCCCCAGAACAAAATGGGTGACCCCTTTAAAATCATCATCATACACACACACACACACACACACTAAAGACATAAATTATGAACGGTCCCTTAGGAGTGCGTGTAGTGTTAGGTGTGAGTTAGTGAAAAGGGAGAAACGATTGCGTATTTGCCAATTTGTGAAGCATATTACTTCACACCTCTCTCCCCGCTGATAATCATCCCTGACTTCAGTCAAGGCGACCGGTGGTGGACAGCGTGCAATGGGTCATTAAGCTGACAGTGTCATTCGGGGCTCTCCGCGTCACGGTTACAAGCAGGGCTTTCCCAGCGTCACGTGGGGCATGTGACACCCGTGACACCTCTCCTCTCTACCCCCTCCTCCTCAGTGTCACAATGGTGTATAAAGGTCCCAAACACACCTTGGGTTTCATCATATGTCCTCTTTGGCCATAGTGAAATAATCCGGATTATCAAACGAATCATCAGGTGGAATATATCCTACAGTCTTTGAACATCTGCGATATATATCCCTAAACATGTTTTCAATTACCATGGATACCGATGAAATATTCGACCTCTACAGCAGCCTGTACGAAGCTGAGAGAAGGTTTAAGTCCGCCTGCACTCAAATCGCTGTGTTGGATGCTCGGCTGGAAGACGTGAGAGTTCGGTACGACCGTGCTGTCCGAAACAACCAGAAGCAGTTCCGAATGTTGTACCGCATCCGCATAGCGACCATACAGGGAGTGAGGAACGCCTACCGGGAATACGCAATGGAAAAGGGCACCGAGATGGCGAGATTGAACAGCGCCCTCCGATCACCAGACTGGTAGGGGTTCGCTCATTCGGGCTTCTTCGGTTTGCCTCTGTCGGACTGAGGCGGAAAGAGTCGAGTGTTTCCAACTTCACTNGGAGGAAAGAGGAACACTCAAAAAGGCTCTTTTCAGAGCCAAGAAATATCACGAAAGAATACTTTGTTAACACACAACACCCATTTTACTCACGTGATAAAGCTACTATTGTAGTTGACGGTATTTATTCAAGCCTGTCTTGCTTTGATTCGGCAATAGCTGAGAAACGTTCGTTAAATAACACGTGCTCTGCATTGCTTGAAATACATAATGTTAAAAAGAAACCTAGGTACACCTTAGATACACCTGGCAAGATACATTGCAATCTTAGAGACGTAACAATTTACCTAATGCATTGTCAAGTTATATCCCACTTCTTCTACACTCTACACACATCGTGCTGTTCATACATCGTAAGAACACAGTTCTTGAACCATAATTTATGGTCTTCCGTCAAGTAATATCAATCTGAACTAATTTTCCGAGGTTTTCATGGACAACACTTGTCAATGATGAGTTGGAGATTTTACGTGCGTTTTCCCACATGATGCTTGAATTTTACCCTCAATTCATTAATCATCTAACGAATAATGAGCGAATAGTGTACCCATTTGTAAATGATCCAGTTAGGTTGTATACAAACTTCCCTGTCTATATATGGTGTAAACATGTACAGTGTTCAGCAATTGATTTTAAAAAATTACGCCAGGTCATTAGATAACATACTGTAGTGGTTGTTTATTTCATATTGTACACACAAGTTGGGACTTTAAAATTGTTTGTCATCCCAATTCCACAAAAGAGAGTTGACCGAATATGCAAAACACACAGACCACCTTATACACAGTAACAGAAGACTGACACGGTAAAACGTACCTGCATATACACAATGTACATGACCTTTTAACACAAGAAGCAATAATTCTAAGAGTCTTCGCTGAAAGACCAAAGGCGACGACAGTATACTTTATTAGACGGTAGTGTACACTTTTGCATTACGTCACACTGTATTGACGGCACCACGCCATTCTAGTCTGCCCCCTCGTGGTCAAACGTTTTTCTGGTAACCGACGTCACGATGAATGTCAGTTGTCAGTGGCCATTCGTCACCACTCGCCCCTTTCCGTAACCTCCAAGAATATTCGGCTTGTCCCGGAATAACACGAGTTGGTCACGAATGGTCAGTGGCGTATATGGCCGAGTACAGTCTCTTACTGTACGAATACCTCCGGAACGCCCCTTTTCTTGGTTTGCAGTTGCTTCACTCGGCTAACATCACTGATGGAAACATTACGATTAACCTTTTCGGTTCCATGCTTCATCTCGACTTACAATTACACAGCGACACGGCAACGTTTGATAACTAGGCCTTGTTCACAGTCCCACAATGCATCCGTGGAACGTCGGGGGACTGGCCAGCTTTATCTTGATGTACTGATCTTATCTTATATTGGAAGTGTAAATGCTTTATAAATATTGTCACATGTGGTTTACGATAATCTCAAATTTAGTTAAAAAACTACAGAGAAGATATTTAATCCGAATGTAAACCGTCTTCACACTGTTTATCATTTGTTTTCTTGGTAACGTGCGTCTTAACGTAGGGGGCAGATGCGTAAATAGAATAGCACGTCAGTTTTCCCTGAACGAGCATTGTTAAATTAAGCCCCCGTTTTGTTTTCTGCTTTAGATTTATTGTCGGTAAGTATTAAATTTGGCATCTTAGAAAAGAAATACATTTCGCTCTACCCCCATGTGTGTAATAAAGTACAGTTTTCTCCTGAACTATTGTAACGTTATTTAAAGCCCTCGGACTCAAGCGTCCTTGCACTTTAATTATAATATATAGTTCAGGCTTTAATTAGCATCAGTTGTGAACACTGAAGTTCATTAACGCCAATATACTCTCCGCTTGTTCTTACACGTGTTTGTGGGTAATGGATGTCAGCTGTGTATAAACACAGACAAAATCCCATCAACCAGATAGGTTTCCTTCATAGGAAGGATTAAGACCAACCCTTTGTTTACATAATTAACGCCAGTATACAAGTGATTTCAAGTACATCAAGCAACTTATTGTTGTTGCTGTCATTAATTGAAACCAAATGACTGTTTCCAAGAATTGGAATTTATTTTTTTAAGCGGTGGTTTAAAATTGAACTCTTAAATTGATATGGATCCACGCATGTAAGCACTGACGTGTGTACAGAGAGAGGCATTTAACAGAACACACACACGCTCACATGAAATTGGACATTTATATATTATTACCATACCTACAAAACTCAGGGGTTCAGATTTTTTTTTAAAAAGCCACTTGCCACCGGGCAAGTGACTTGTCCTGACTAATTTTCCACTTGCCCTGATTTTATGACATCATTATGATGATGTAATTATGACAGAAGAAATCAACATTTTATTTGATGTTAATGTTTACTGTACTATTTATTAAAAAGTGATAAATAGCAAAGAAAGATAACTCTACTGTATTATCATTGCGAAATGTAATAGCTACATTTTGAGCAGATATGAAATTAAATCCAAGTTTGTTTGTGGTTTGAAACCATAAGTGGAAATTATCTAATAGCCCACGGACAAGTAAGATACCATTATTTGATTGCCCGAAATGAAAACTGACTTGTCCCAGGCGTCGGGCGATGGGATTTGTCAACCATGGTGTTATTTTCATATTTTAAAAATAATTTGTTCATAAACAAATCTAAATATAGGAAGAAACGTAAAATAATAGTTAATCAAATATTTCAGTCATTCGTTATGTGAAATATTGGTTACGTTTTCTCCATGTGTCTGAATTTCTGAATGATGTTTACCAAATAAATGTTAATCAATAAATCTTTATTCACTACTTAAAAAGGACACAGGCCTGTAGTAACATTTCAAGTTTACATGAGTAGTTAAAAGCCATTTACAAATTCTTTTCTGTAACAATCCTTTTCTTAAACTCATAGCGAGATGGATGTACATTGCCAGATTCTGTAGTAATAATGTGGTAGCATATCGAATATTTTAAGGAATGTGTTAAAACACATTTCAGCTGAAGATCTCATATTTTTACAAACACCGAAAAAGAAATGTCATGAAGTCGTATGTTTGATTTATAAACAGGGTCGTGTAAGGTGGGCGGATAAACTAAGAAAATTTCTTTTTATGTTAGGTTAGGGCTATGTACTGACTGTGCAAGCTTATATTATGGCAATGAAGAAATGTTTTGTAATTTGTTCACTTAGCGCAGTATAAACAAAGTAAATAACTAGAGAACATGATGTTTTATAATAGTTATTTTTCCTATGACCTTTTTTCCATGACTTTTTTCCTATGACTTTTTTGTCCGTCCACTTATTACACCTCCAGAAAAACAGTTTTCAACATCTCTGGCAGAGCGATTTGATGTGATAATATAGCAGCAGCCTTGACAGCAGATGACCTATTTAATCGAGCAGTTGAAAAAATTGACATGTAGCAATGGGTCATTTGAATGAATCGTCCGGTTTTATGTCAGGCCGGAATGTGTTACTGGACAGAATCTATTTCAAAATGGGGCGGTGGGGTAGCCTAGTGGTTAAAGCGTTCGCTCGTCACGCTGAAAACCCGGGTTCGATTCCCCACATGGGTACATTGTGTGAGGTAAATTTCTGGTGTTCCCCGCCGTGATATTGCTGGAATATTGCTAAAGGCGGTGTAAAATCATACTCACTCACTATTTCCAAAATTAATATTAAATGTAAATGTTGTCTGTAAGGCTATTTAAGGATTGTATTGATTGGGCAATAACTACAATAATCAAAGAGCAGTATCAGATACATGTTTTCTACACAATTTGTAGGGTTGTTCTAGACAAACGGTATTTTTAACTCCTCAGACAGTTGATCTGGGTGTGACAATAGACCACCTTCATACAGGTTTGGGTGCGGCAACGACACGCATGATCATGTTTCAAGTTATCTTTCATGATGAATTTCTGGCTCTTAAAAGAGCCTTTTTAAGCCCGAATAAATCCAATTTACAACTCCATCTCGGTCTCTTCGTGGCGTCCTTCCGCATTCCGTTGTGCCTCTTCTATCTCCACGAGACTGAACCGTAGGCGCACCATGTCCTTGGCCTTCCGGTCCAGATATTCCATGTATACACCCATCATCCCCTCCAGGATGACCTTCCTGAGTCGAAGGTGAAGGACGAACGCTCTCTGGCCGTTAGTTTTGGCGTTTTCATAACGGTGGTTAATCTCTTTCATTCTCTGTGACAGAAGAACAACCTGGTCACGGGCTTTCAGGAACTTTTCTTCACAGTCGTAGAGGTCGTTTTCAAGCATATCGCGGTTGATGGAGTATACCACAGCCATGTTGGGAATGAGAAGAGGAGGCAGCGCTGAAGTATTTATCTGCATCACGTGAAAGGCTGTTAATGCCATGTTTAACGTTTACTTTAACGAGGACTATAAAACGCTCTATGTCAGCGTGTGACAATGTGTGTTGTCTCGCTCGCATTGTTACCGTAATTGACGCTAATTGTCTTCAACTACCAGACAACCATCTTTAACTGGATAATTAAGATTACGGAACGTAAAGTCTGTTTTTATAATTAATTAACGTCAGTTTAAGTTGATCAAGCGTATATTGTTACGTTCAAGCGAGCAGTCTTAATTAGGCCCAGCTAGGCTGACTAAAGCCTGATGGATTTCTACATAACACCATCAACCCCAAGCCGCTTTTGTGTTCGAGAGACTGCTTGTTTGGTTAATTAACCAAACGTGTTAGATAACGCTGTTGTCAGGGAACAGTTTTGAATTGATGGAGGTGGCAGACAGACAGACAGACAGACAGAGAGATTTTTTTATTTAAGTCTCACCTCGATATATATCAATATTGGATATATACATTAATAAAATATACAGGTAAAATATATCGAGCCACCCTCCATGGGGTTATGAGAGACTACATTGCAGATAAAAAATACATAGGCAAAAAACCCGTTTACAAATAAGTTTTAAAAGGTATGGTTAAAAGATTAAAACATTAAACCTTTTATATAATATGTGAAAATGTTTATAGTAACACCTTCAAAACTATAACATCATCTTCAGCCTGTAAAATAATATCAGTCGATAAATAAATTGCAATTCATTTTCAGCGTTTATGCATCTAAAATGTAAATATGTTTGCGTTTTCGCTTCCATAAACCGAAAAATTGGTCAGGCTTACTGACGGACTAATTTCCCTGTTTAACTGATAATTGGGTGGACAGGGCTTTTGTTTCATTATAGCGCGATGACACCGAATTCGTATCATATCCGCATTTTATTGTTTTACCGAATGAACAGCCTGTGAAAAATACATATATATGAATTATTATAGAAGTATTGGAATTGCTGACAAACTAAAGGCACTAACTTCTATATACCATTGCGATATTTACATGTATACCCATAAACTAAAACAATATAAGATTCGATTCTTAATAGCATCCGGTGTGCTCACTAATTGTCAGTGGTCCATTTGTAATAGTACATTGCTACCTTGCCTTTCCCATCAAACGGAATCAGTGTAGGTAGCTTATAGAACATAGGCGGAGACTGATAATTCTGATGATAACGATAGGGTGAGCCCATTCCCTTGTATGATTATGTGTAGATTGGAAAAATAATATGTATATAATTATCTATGATAGCTGTGGATGTAGTGCATGAGTAATAACAACGTTAACAATGAAATATATAAACAAATCCAGTTTTATTGTACATGACGTGCCTTGCCGATATCTTGACTCAGCTACTAAAGTTTAAACTGAATTTTTTCGCCTTCAACAATTCTTTTGTAAATTGGCACACATCATATCGTCAGTATTGTCCTGTAGATCTCCATTATGTTGCACCTAGTTCATGTGTACGTCACTGTCTATCTTTATTGTTACTACTACTCTATCATTGTTAGGGAGCGGCATTGATATAAGCATGTTTTATGCTTGATTGCCAATCCCGTCATGATTAAATGAATAAATATGTTTAAACCATATAAACAAACATTCAGTAATTGTATATTCTAGCGATTTTCAAGAAGCCACACCGAGACATTGTAGTTAAGCCTAGCGGTTAACTCTTTCTCCGTCATCCATAAATCTTTGGTTAGATTGACAATGTGCAGTGCATCTCATGACGTTACAAAGCCTTGGGCAATTGTTTTAGAAGTACCCTCTCACTAATGAATATGGCATGGCTTCTCAACGCGGTATTTGGTTTCCTGGTTTATGACTACGAAACAATTTACATAGTCACATTTCATAACAGCAATAACTTATTGTTTTTCATAAGGACAGTTATAGATAAGAAAGCATCTTGTTTCGAAAAGAAAAATAATCGGAAGAGTATTCTGTTTACCACGCCTGTCGATGTATTACGATTTGGTCGCCGTTGAATAAACACTGAATAACGTGTATCAGTTAAAAATAACAAAATATGACACTTTATTCTCATTATTGAAATGTCCAATTTTTTAATGTTCCTGTGTAATTTATTATTTGTTGAAACTGGTAAAACTTTCGACGGACAGGCAACACATTTTATAAATTTATTACACATCCGTAAAATTAAAGAAACAAATCAACCAACAATGTGTCATTGTTTTCAAAGTTTCTTTCTTAGATTTGTTGGCCCTGATAAGGGCCTTTGTAATTAAGCGTGAATTCACATGCGTTTTCTGTTTACGAAGAAACCGTTTCTTCAGCCTTTCCTATTTCGTACGTGAGATAGGCTATTTCTTCAGCCTTCTTCCACGCGTACTCATAGTACGTGTTCCGGATGCCCTCGGTCACCCTCAGCCGGAGTAGAAGGTTGTAGCGGAAGGCGGGGCTGCTGTTGGCGATGTCGCGGCGATGTTGTATGTCTTCCAATCTAGCGTCCAGGAGATGTATTTGGTCACATGCACGGTTCAGACGGCTTTCAGTCTCCACTAACGCCAGCTGCAGCTTCAACAAAGTGAGTGTAGACATCCCAGGAGTAGTTGCTGTTGAAGTCGCCGTCGCAAGACCGAGTGAGTAGGAACTGACACACGTTTAACAGTATTCAGTTATGTGAAATTTGGGAGAAAAGAACAAGTAGATGTTGAAAACGTAAAGACACAATGCAAGGCAATGCAATGGTTGAACATGTGGTTCCGAGTCAGGCATTAGTGGGGAGTGACTGTTTTATGTGTGGTTATATGGTAGAATAATACTACTTTGAGGAAAAGTTGTCAGTCTATGTGTACTACTCGAAAGAAGGTTCATGAACTCCGGATTTTCTCACACGACCAAAGTTAATCTGGTCATGGCTGGTTGGTATTGCAATACAACCTTCTAATTGTTGGTGTTCTTTAACTTGTTTTGAGGAACATAGTACATGCATAGTTTCTAGTGTACTGTTTAAGCGGCAGTTGTAAGATAGAGCAGTCGGTGTCCTGAAGCTGACACCGTTGCCTGTATGTGAGCACACGATGGCACAGTGTACGCCCACTGAACTGGCTTCCCGAGCAATGTCAGATGTGTTCATGTGGTCACTGATACAAATCTGATACGTGGTTTCAGAATAGTTTTGGTTCTGTCCTAGTTAAAATGTTGTATCTATTTACGCAAAAGGTTTTGATGACTTAATTCGTATAAGGCCTCCAAGTGCACAATGAGCGTTAGCTGGAAGCTCTCATAAAAGCTCCAACAGTTCCTCGTGATGTGATATCCTCTTTGAGTATGGCACATTGGTCTGGTCATTGGCTAAAGTCATGCTTTACAGTTATATCCTGCTAGATTTACGTTGGAGTGATGCTGACCGTTTTGTGGAACCCAGGATATAATCTGACGAACCATGCATCATTGTCAGTAGCCGCGATCATGATATCGTGTCACGCCCAAGGGACGCAATAATGCGACTCCTTAGACAACTGATCATAACAGAGGTGAATATGGGATTCGAACCTACGACCACAGAGTTATATTGCGTCAATCCATTGAATCCCAATAAATTAAAATGAGTCTAGGAGGTATACTGCAACATGCAGTGGAGTGTAAGATATATGAATGTTTGTTGTTTTAGGACACAATCTATATCACGACTGCCTGTAAGTAATGAATTTGGGCCAGACAAACCAGTGATTGTTATTATAGCAATACACAATACGAAATCCCAGAGACCGTTGAACTATTCCATCGACTTCATCATTAACACGTGTTTATGGTTTTGAGTGGCATTTCGAAGTTGGTGTGATGAACAACGGGGAGAGTTCTATGATATACAACTTCGCCATAGCTAACACCGTTATCAAGCAGCTAAACCGAAACGTCGCTTACGTTAATAATAAACCTGTTGTATATCCATAGAAGTCTCCCCGGTGTTCATGGTTCACTGTAGAATATTGATGACACCCGATGTTCGTGAGTTTATATTTTACGCCGCTTTTGCAATATTACAGCAATATCATGGCGGGGACACCAAAATGGCCTTCACATTTTGTTCCCATCCTGGTGTTCGTGAAAAGTTGAGCGTATCCTGCCCCATCGACGACACGAGTCACTGACACATGCATGTCCCATGCCGCCGGGTATGGTGGCACACAGTCAACAATGTCCGACCATTTGATCCACATTGCGGTCAAGCAATACATGGTAGAGGATACACCCGTTCCACAAAGCAATATTAGCGCTTCGACTATCGTGGGCTAATGTTAAAGTATGGGAGTTACGATCACCTAAGCCTTGATTAACATCTCATCTTTGAAATAAAACATATTTTTCAGAACATAAAGCTTCCTAAATTATAATCATGAAATATAATGAAAAGGTGACAGGATAACAGTTCCTGAAACTGTGGTAATCTAGACTGGCAACATATTCTAGACTTGTGTGAGCTTCCTTGGGTATATTTGTTTCAGGGTCTGTATGACAGACTAACCTTAGCCCTAAAATGTCTTTGTGAAACGTATTTGGTTTGTTTGAGGTTTAACGCCGCACTCAGCAATATTCCAGCTATTTGACGACGTTCTGTAAATAATCGGGTCTGGACCAGACAATCCAGTGATCAACAGCATGAGCATCGATCTACGCCATTGGGATACGATGACATGTCAACCAAGTCAGCGAGCCTGACCACCCGATCCCGTTAGTAGCCTCTTACGACAAGCATGGGTTGCTGAAGGCTAATTCTAGCCCGGATCTTCACGGGTTTGTGAAACGGACCCCTTGTTCCTCCGTTATGATTTCTGAATCCAAGTAACCCTTGAAGGAATTAAGACAAGACTCAGATGGCGGGTAGTTTAATGAAGTTTTTAATTACAAGAGCTGTTTCAACAGTGGCGCTAGAGGGACCATATATACTTGAACACGCAGAGAACAACACACCGCTCTGAAAGCTCATAGTCCGTTCTGTACAGCAATGAATGGACTTGAAATGTCAAGTAAATATTTTCAAATTTTCTTCAACACTTTTTAGTAAACGCTTTTCAGTCTTTTCAACACGTTTTCCCATCACTTTGCCGTGGCCACACTCGCACCGAAACTGGTTTGTGAGGCAGTTTGAAATTTAAATGTAACCAGTTTGGGCCTCATTTTAAACTGGAGCCAGTTCGCAACAATTCAGATTTCCAGACTCATAAAATGAACCACGAATGAAGAAGTATATTCCGGTGTGGCCGTTGTTCCTTTCTCTTTCCTTTCGGTAGTTATTCTGAGCTGTTACTAATTAATAGTGTATATCAATTTATGTACAATGGAAGAAAATATATTGGGATAAAAATCGTATTGGCAGTGAGGAATAGGAAATCACACGTGAATCGGTTTCTTCCCTCGGTTGACTTCCAAACCCTTTTTTATGCCGAGCTGTTGCGAATATAACACTTGTTATAACAACCAAATGCTTTAAGTTAGCCTTTAAATAAAATATATGCAAATAAATAACAAATATGAAATATCCCTTACTTTTGTCAACATTTTGGACATACACATGTACAGCAAGTGCGCGCTTTATGGCCTCGTATTAAAAATCTTTCAGCATTCGATTCTGTTTCAGCAAGGCACAGTTTCAGCAATAGAAGCTGATTGAGTTCGCAGAGTGAGACGCATTAACAAAGTCACCATAAAGCATACGCTGTAACGTGGGATAGTAAAATATTTGTACCAAAACCGGAAGAAAAGCTTTTCTAATCGAAACAAAATGTACAAAATCTCCAATCGATGCTTCGATGAAAGTAACAGTCTGGCATGCCCCCGGACCAGACGCCAACTTGACTGGGACGCCCTACTTCACTCTAATACTTCTTCTGAAAAGTTAAGTAAACACATATTAAAGAAAACCTAAAAAGAAAAGAAACATGAAAGTTTTATTTGATTTTCAACCGATTTAAATACATGGTATGGATGGTTGTGTGTTACTATAACATAGTTTGATCCAAGTTCCACCTATCGATCGCTACGATCATTCTTGAATATTGCATCATTTTAATTACTTTACTGTCAGATAAAAAGCAAACTTGACAATACTCTTTCAGATAACTTTAACCAATTATAATCAAAGTAATAATTAAAATAAGTAAATACATAGCATAGAAGTAAGCTTTACATAACAAAAAGGAAGTGATTCAGAAAGTTATCTGATTGCCGAAATTGTGAGTATTCCACTGATTGGCTACCACAACGTGACACGTGACCGCGACACGTGATCTTTACCCGTAACACCAAGGGATCCTCATGCAATGGGAGCACAAACAACAGCGGAACCGTGTCAGTCACCGGGTTAGGATAGATAAAACAACAGGCGAATAAACGACGCATCAGGTACGAGATCCACCAACACGTCTTACCGTCGCCTCGTCGTGATCCTCAGACCTTGATGACAACCATCATGGCGGCCGTGTACCGGAAGTTAAACATTTGTGTCTTATGAAAATATAAATTTGTAACATTTGGATGTTTAGTCCACGTTCATACCTGGTGTGTCGTTTATACATTCGCTTTACTGCAGCTTGCCCACTAAAAAGCAGCGAAGCAATTTGCAGATTTGTTTATAAATCATCACTGGGTTTGATTCAGAATGTTACACGAGGACAATGACGTCATTTCTAGCCTGGGTAAGGGGTTTATGAGTAGGAAGTACTTGAAACGTTCTATTGCGGAAGTTCAGGACCAGAAAAACCAGTGATCGATATTATGAACAACGTCCCACATCACAGGGGTATGATAACACACAATCAACCGGGTAATTATGTCTCACCATCCGATTCATTTGGTCGCCCTCTTACCACTAGGTTGGGTTCGTTAGGAACCTGGGCGGTAGGGGAGGCTAGTGGTTAAAGCGTTCGCTCGTCACGCCGAAGACCCGGGTTTGATTCCCCACAATGGGTACAATATATGAAGCCCATTGTTGGTGTCCCCTGCCGTGATATTGCTGCAATATTGCTAAAAGCGGCGTAAAACTAAACTTAATCCTTAGGAACCTTTTAACCCAGAATCCCTACAGGGTCCAGAGACTGATAATACCGATGCTACATTTGCTGGAGCTACTGGCACAGGGGGGTCACTCATTGTACAAATGTTGCAGGAATCCGGTGGGTGGTAAGGTTTGTGTATTCGGAGCATCACTGTAAGGTGTTTCACTGCAAGCCCGACCGTTTCCATGGATACCTACCCTCCCGAAGGGACTAGACACGTGTGTTGCACGTGGCTTTACTCCCGGTCCCTGTAATAGTTGGGTTCGCCTCTGCTCCTACACACCGTGCGCCTCAATCTCCTCCTCAGTTCGGAGACGGGCTGTTTTGGGGGCATACCGTATTGGCTCTGTCAAGGTATAGCACAATATGTGACGTCATATGCTTTGGGTGACGTCATGACATTGTGAGTTCCAGAAACTCGGAAATCAACTGTCAATGTCAAGGTCGTGTGTATGAGCCCGATACATATTTAGCAAAAATATGTTTTACAATTCACACCTCTTGTGTAAAGTTGTAAAGGCTTTACCGTATAACGAGAAACGTTCTTGAAATGACAATGGATGACGGTAGTTTCTGGAAACTCTTGTTGTGCCCAGATCCCTGACATATTCGATATATTCTCGTAGATTTATTTTAATGCAGAAAGCTGACGTTAGTGCAAAAACTGGGCTGAACACATGAAGCAACAACGGTTAAAACAATGAAGAAGGTTACGTTAACAATCCTATGGAATGAACTCGTTAGGGAAACAGTATAATATTTAAAGCATTTAACAAAATTTGCATAAATCAACAACATGCAATAAGTTTGATTGTAAACAACGTCATTGGTAAATGTACTAAATGAAGTTTACTTCTTGTCATACGTCGATTATTCAACAGTAGATGGAAAGCGCCAATGCCAATTTATATTTATGTACACTATGCTAAAACTTTTCAAACTATATATGGATATATTGGGTATATTCCATTATATATTTCAAGCGATATATAGATATGATTTTATACATACATGTCTACATACATACATACATACATACATACATACATACATACATACATACATACATACATACATACATACAGGCGCACGCACGCACGCACACACATACGTACTAAAGTGGTGCCACGCCCCACCGCAAACAGGATAGTGTGTATCTAATACAATACTTGTCATGGTCGTCGCGATGGGTGTAAGGCGACATTCCTCGCCAAGGTGATGTTACAATGGACACATATTTACCCCTACTTCTTATTTAAATTTAAAAAGGAAATATACATCAACTTTGGAAAACTCGTGTTTTCCTCCCTGAATACCAAGAATGGGTTTCGTGTGTAATTTTGCGAATCGAACCAGGGCCTTGATTTTCGAAGCTGTCTTAGCGCTAAGATAGCCGTAAGTTAATGTTAATGTATGGCACTTACGACTATCTTAGCGCTAAGAGAGCTTCGAAAATCTAGGCCCAGGGCTCTTAGCACTGCTATTAACACTTGGCCACCCGCTTCCTAATCACGATTGGTGATTAGTACATCAGGTCAATATACTTGAATATAGTTACAGTGTTCTTCTAAATTGCTGTTATTTCCATGACAAGAATTGTTTATTAAAGGTGAAGCGTCTACTATGGATATCGGAGTATATGGGTAAATATATCGACATGGGTGGTGGGGTTGTGTTTGGTTATGTGCATCATTTACATACGTGACCTATGTTTGTTTTGTGCGTTTATAAGTATCCATAATCTTTGAGAACGTTACGATTATGTAAAAGGATATCGCTACCAATTGTTAATCTGCACACTCTGTTATAGAATCACATGCACTCCTTACCTCAATGCCAATAATCAATATAAATGTATAACGTTTAAAGTATTAATATATTGAACATTGTTTTACCAATTTCAAAACTATAGAACATTAAGTATGACAAAATTACATTAAAATTATGGACAAAATTACTATGAAGTGTATTTTAAATATTGTCCTCAAAATATTTCAAAAAAAGTAATATGTGATGGAAAGAAATTTGTTGATCGGATGTGTAATTCATTTAACGTAATCATTCATTGATATTTCAATAAAGCAAACTGAGATACAGTGAACCTTTCTTGTCCGAACCCTGTTAATCTGGAAATGCAACCTCGGGACAATTACTGCAAGGAACGTAATCTGCCAAGTATATTATTACATATCTGTGATTCGTTTATCCAGAAATTCCTAAATCCAAATGATTTCAGAGGGAACGCTGTCCGGATTAACGGGGTTTCTCTGTCTTCAGTGTTTAGTGTGCCGGGTTAGTGGAACTAGAAGCAAAACTTACGACCACACGGGGAGAGGGTTTGTATACCGACAGGCGATCGCTGCTGACACTCACCGGGCCTCTGTAAGAACTTTAAAAGTCAGAAAAAATTAAAGCATTTCGAAAGCACGATGCACCATTGCCATGAGACCTCAACACTGTATGCCGCCGAGAGTTAGGCTTGCTTTCCTAATAAGCAACGTTTCTTGTGAAACGCTCAGCTCTCAACGTAAGCATAGGTTAAGCACACAGCAAAGGGAAACTAAGAGCCGGTTAAGTTGCAAAGCAACTTGTACTCAACGGCTGCGTTTAGGTGATTGTTCTAGTTCAAGGTGAGTTGCGAACATGTTGATAAAAGCGTTTAAGTCTGCTAGGCGAAACATGAAAACTCGACAAAGTAAACGATAACAAGTTTAATCTTATAACAAGTTACGATTATTAATAGTAAATATTTAGTACAACTTTAACATCGTTTAAGCAGTATTTAAGTGTTAGTAACGTGAACGTGACGAAAGTTTCTAGTGTGGGTTATGAATAAAAGTAAACAAAACAATAACGCTATCACTAGCCTTGAACTGAAACAAGTGAAACCAAAATGTATAGATTCGCAAAAAGTGTGGGAACTGGTGTGAGATATATAGAGAAGGGAAGAGAAGAGAAGAACATATTTTCAAAATAGAAAATGGGTAAGAGATTGCATGCTACTTTACTAAGGCAAAGACTTTGGTATACTTCCAAAACTTGTTGATTATATTTGACATATTTTCCCTCTCATATCAGCATGCAAGAGAAAAGGATTTAACTGCATTTACAAGAGCAATTCGATATTCCCGACTTCAAAATAAGACTGAAAAAATCAAACATAAAGAATATTAAGCATGCACTACTTAAGAGGAAAGTCAACAGAAAATCAGAAACGTGCATGGCATGCATATGGTTTATACAAACGAATTTCTTTATCCGATCTCTTGCTGGATCAAGTTATAACTTTCCTTCCATAATTTATAATATGATCTCAGAAAAGGATACTTCTATTTAGCATTTGAAACACTTAATTTTCAAAATATGCATTTGAAACTCGTTTGGCTAAACACGATAGTATCCTAGTTGCCTCCCTTGAGTATAGTATCTTTGTTTCCCCATTTAGTATAATAATTTCGAATACACATATACATTCATGTTCATAATCAGTTCAGATCAGTCTTCAAACGGAAAAATGCATCACAGACTTCATATCGGATATGATGGCTCTCAGGTTAATAGGAAACATAACTGCAAGGGAGATAACTGTAATCGGAAGGTAGGCAGGAAGTGACGTAGTGGGTACATACGGGTCACGACGCTCGAGCTCCTCCATCTTGCGCTGAACACTTCCCTGTATGTCTCGGGGCTGGCCACTCTCGGTCAAGTAGCGGTCAAGCATTTGACGGTGGCGGTCCATCTTGTCATGGGCCTCACGCACTTGCTCTCGCATGCGCGAGAATGATCCTGGCTTGTAGATAAGATCAGAGGGGTCCATACGGGAATCCAGACGGTACTGTGGAGATTTTTCATAAATTAATAAGTAACAGAAGCGACAAATCCAAATCCAGAAATATTTTTTTCTGCTGAAAGTCCATTTCCTGACAACTACCTGTATCCTGTGCACGTGTTATTACATTAATAACATTCAACAATGTGACCATGAATTCATTAATGTTTACAATAATTGATGTTTTTGTGACCGGTTGATAGTCTTACTGTATTTAGCAATCTTGAAGTTATGAAATATGTTTCATGTTTCAGTAATTTTATTAGAACATTTACATCTGTACTTTCAAAGAGTTTTAAAAGAACCCGATATCTGAAAAATACAAAGGTCAGGAAAAATAAACTGAGAAAATCTCCAAGGCAGTTAGTTACATTACATGCCAGAACCATGCTGTATTGTGGGAAGGGAGTGGAAACGTGTTTTTCCTTACTAAGGTAACAAAAAATATCTCAAAATCCCAGCAAAGAAGTGTGAGCCTTCAAGCTCATATTCTTACACAGAAGCTTGATACTGAAATTTAGTCTCAGAAATAAAGTTCTAGAAAGCATATGTTCTTAAAAGAGAATAAATATATTAAATCTTAAACGAATCCAAAACAACTCTTACTTTCCAAGCTAAGGCAATCTATACTTGCCCTACCTTTCTTGACTTGAGTTGGACTCCTTTTATTTATTCTCTAGGGTCATGGGTGACAAACTACTCCAAACACAGACAAGGGAATTCAGGGGCTGACTACAACTTTCACACTGGGAAGTGTTTGTTCTATATTAGTACTGTAGAATGTCCAGGGAAGCAGTCAACTTTAGCAGGTGGCGTTGTCTCATCTTACCAACACTGAGCAAAGAGTCCCATTGTCATCTGTAACCTTAGGCAGCGGAATGAACTTCATGGACAACACATTATACATGATCTCTTCGCGCGAACATAGCGCGCTTTTTGTAATATGCGGCAATGTCTTATCACCGAGAATGGCCTTCACATTTTGTTCCCAATTTGGGAATCGAACCTGGATCTTCGACGAGACTATCGAATGTGTTATCCGCGTAACTGTCCCACCACCCTACCGCCCGCGTGGTATAAATTAAATCGCACTGGATATTGCTATATTAGGGACCGTTCATTATTTATGACTGGGGGGTTGGGGTGGTGATGATGATTTTTATGGAGAAGCTTGTACAATGTGAATGACCCCCTAAAATTTATATACAAAATAAGTGACCCCCCTGCATGTCATGTACAAAATCAGTGACCCCCCACCCATAATTTCTAAGCATAATTTCAAGCATAATTTTATGTACAAAATTGATGACCCCTAGTATGTGTGTACAAAATTGATGCCCCCCCCCCCAGCTCGCCAGAACAAAATGGGTGACCCCCTTAAAATCATCATCACCCCCCCCTAGCCATAAATTATGAACGGGGTAGATTAAGTAGAGGATGCAGTCCCTCGCCTCAATACAGTAAGGAGGACTATAATGGTTTCCATCAGATTGAGACCATCTACCGTGATGTTATCAGGTCTATGAATACGCACCCAAACCTCGTTAGAAAACTTACGGTAGAATTGTATGTGTTAAAGTTCTGCTTTCATTAAGTTTATAATCTGTAGTAAAATCAAGTTGGAACAAGATTGGAGCAAGCACTATGCATGTAGATCTCGAAATTTTACGTAATCGTATTGTGTGACCGGACAGTAGGCTCGAAATATCTGTATATTCGAGATAAAGGGGGTTCGAGATAACGATGTTCTACTATAACTGATCTTACTACTCAGTGCGTCCGTCATGCAATAGAAGATAGACAATATGCATGCAAATAAACAAAATTCAATGAAATAACATATCATTGGAAAACATAACTTCCAAGACATTAACGTAATAACATAACATGTGACCAAGCATGGTGTTATTAACAGTGTGATTGGCTGAAACAAATATAACAGTATAAATGGATGAGCAAAGCGGAACATAACGAAGCTGATCTATTGTTAATATGCTGAGCGCAGATAGAAGTGTTAGGTGAGCGCTGAAGCTGTTACTTGTTACGTGTTTTGTTCATGTTGTACAAAGAAAACAGCCTACAGTGTATGAGCAAATCATAAGTGGTAAGGCTTTGATGCGGACAGAAGATATGATTTGATGACATAAATAAAACACCTGTGTAAATCAATGGTCAAAACTATACTAGATAGCACTCGATAACAAGTGTGCATTTTTGTCCAGAAAGGACCAAAATGCCTTAGTAAAATGTTTTTATTTGTTATTATTATGATGTCACTGAGAGGCGTGATTTGATATTTTCAAACTATCCACACAAACCTGTTAGAATGAAGCTTGGAGACGTTGGTAGTACGTTTTATTGTATTTTCAGATTGGGTTGAGCTCTGAACAAGTGGCGTATCAATCATAAAATTACTGGGATCGTATTTAATTTACAAAATTTTGAACTGACAAGAATAACGCTTTCCATTGTGAACAAATTTTGACGTAGGATTTACGGAAAATGGTTTATGTAATTAGAACTGATTCCTAACAATGTCCCAAAAATTTAACAATTTAGTTTAAAAAATTAAATTTAAACTTAAAGAGTATAAAATTGTTGCCCCAAGTAAGCGTGACGAAATGACAATGTCATTGTCCCTATACTAGCCCCATCCTCCCAGGGTTGCGTGGAGACCATCCCATGCACACTCCGAACCAAAGATTGACATCATGAACATCTGAAGACAATATACCAACTGACGCACCTGCCAGGACAGAAGGTTCCTAGGTTTGGTGAATCCCTCCACATCTCGAATAGCTCTCCTGTCTGATGGGAGGGGCTGGTGGGAGGAGGAAGACGGTAAATACATACGACTGACTTGATATTTGGGTATGTATCTCGCTTAGCACGTGCGTGTTAGTGGTGTGTTCGGGTGACATGTTCATGTTTTATGGTTTGTAGGTGTTTGAAGATTTTGATGGATTATTGGGAAGTTTTGTTCAATTTTGATACATTAACTTCACTTCACACAACCATCCAGTAAGGGTGAACTTTACCAGATGGTAGCAGAGTGAAGGATTGGAATAATAACGCATGGTTGGTTGTCGTTAATGTTGAAAAAACATGACTTAATCAATATCCCAAACGTTACTTACTTCTTCCGGGGACAAAAATATTTGTATTTTGTAAAACAAAATTCAGAAAAAATATGTGGGGTGTAATTTGTTGTTTGCAATGGTTATTAGCAAAGAGGAGCTTCAGACAAGAATATGTAAAATATTATTATAATCACGTAAGTGGTGATAGAAAAGATTTCGTCAGACACGTACAGCACGTGCTGAAAATGAGAGAATTTTATCCAGTTTGTACGGTACACGTTCCTTGAAAACGTCAGTGCAAAAGTATTTGTTCAATTTGCTCTAACATGTTCATGTTTGTTACCTCACCTTAATGCATTTTTCAACAACAAAGAAGCGCTGTAGAAAGAGCGTTGCTAAGCGACATACATGAGTAAATAAACAAGATGAGTAGAACAAGAAAGGACATTGCCCCAATGGACAGTGCTGCTCAGAAATACCAACGCCAGGCGCACACTCAAAATGCACGGTGTCATTGTTTCATTGTCGTCATCCACGTCACGTGGTAAGGTCGCCATCTTGTTACCATTTAAGTCTCTTCGGATCTGTTATATATTCCGTTCTCTTCCTTGCTCATTGGCTGGACCAATATTAACATTTATGCTAATTGTATTTAAATCTTTCTCAAAATACTACTGTGGAAAAATATGTATAAAATTAAAATTGAATGAACAACGAAACAACCTTATTCTTGGCTCCTTGTCATCAATATATCTGAATTAAATCTTTATTCAAAACAGATATGAAAACGTTGATTGTAGACACATCCTAGGATAATCAGATCCACAGATCTTGGTGTTGATACAGACTCTTTGGGAAGATATAAATTCTTAAATCGTCTTCACTTGACGTTGTAGTGTCCCCATGCAGCGAACCCCCGCAGGACACGTGTTGACCGTGCATTTTGAGTGTAAACGTAGAACCAAGATGCTGAGTTTGTGCTTATTATTGTTCCGCACGCCAATACCTACCAATGCCCTCGAGGTGCGCTGAAAAAGACATAACCTGATCAAGATCCAAACTCGGGGCAACCATCACCCGTATTAGCCTTGAAACGTCCACAAATGCAGGGCAGATCACAACCCATTGTGACTGAACAGGGAAGCAACGAGTAAACCTTGGTTATTTGAAACTAGGGGTCATCACAATCGTATGCTGCGACTTGTGGGAGTGCGAATCAGTTGAACGTTTGGTTATGTATACAATTTGGAGTTAACGTACAAGGGGTCTTTAAAGGCCCACCTCAGGCTGTCTAGCGGGTACTGAGGATCAAACAGCTATGTTTGGTAACATGGGAAGGAGGAGCAAGATTTGACACCAATACATGACGGTGGATGCTCGACTGAGTATAAGATTTTACCTATAAAATTGAAGGAATAGGTAAAATCTCATCCCAGTTGGGTCACTATTTCCACAGATGTCATGTAAGGGGTGAACATTTCATATTCTATGAAAAATCCTGAAAACTGTAGAAAATGATGTTATTTTTCTCAAATTCTTACATTTATTCAGAGAATATTTTATGTTTTGAACAGATTACTGAAACGTGAGTTTTGTCTCAAACAGAATATAAAATGCTCTGTACCTAATATATATATCAAATATGCCAAAGATCAAACTGGTTTCCACGTCAAGCCTAGGTCATACTCTATATTGTTATTTTTCCTCACCATCTGTGCCAGGTCATCGTATCTCTGAAAAGTGTTGAGCCACTATCAAGTATGCAAGATCGGCTGATACTTTTGAGTTGTACTTCGGCCTGAGACACAAAAGTCTCCTACATACGTATATATTCACAGAAAAGTAATGAACTGCAATACTTATAGGTTTGTGTTATGAAGAAGCGCTAAGATGTTACAGTGTGTGTAATTTATTAAGTAAGATGTGTCTTTTGATTGTTATAGAACTGTGCATGACATTTAAGGTAATATTTTACAGATTATGTAGAATTGAATGTATTTATCTGAAAGACAAGTGTTAAAATGATGCTTAAAGCACCACGATAATCATTTGGAACAGATGAATTAAATATCAAGAGTAATTATATATATCGACATAAACCCAAACATTATTTCTTCATTTCTTAGGTCTGATGTAAGTACAGATAGGTAAAAATTCGAGTGCAAAATTGGTTTAATTTTGAAGCGCTCGTAAAATCACTGATACCTCATTAAAGTTTCAGAATTAAACATTTCTCTTTAAAGAATAGCCACGAATAGCTGCAATACTGCCCGGTGTTGCTTATGGCAATTTAACTCAAATCAACCAATATACGTTCTTTTTTGGATGATAAATGGTAACATTATATTTCAAGACATCTTGAAAGGACGGACACATTGAAAATGACATACCATGGGTGGTCTGGAAGCGGTGAGTCCAGAGGTTGGCTGGCTGTACACATTTTCCTGAAACATAATTCAGTCGGTGCGTATGTGCTGACTCAGCGAAATGACGGTATGCTTCACGTGACCATACGAATACAGACATAGTGATTGAGAAGGAACTGCCTGTAGGATTGTATATATTCACTGACTAGAAAGAAGATGTGAATGAAATGAACATCATGACAACTAATGATTACGTATAGAAGAAAGAAAACAGACATATTTTCTGAATTCATTCATTATTAAAAGCCTTTCTTAAAGTCATGCAGTTTCACATAGAACTGAAAATGGACCCTGGGTTTAGCAGAGATTTGTGATAATTACGGAAAGGGTATTGTCGCTGTTATTTCAAACTTTTCTCATGAAAACCCAACAGTGATAAGAATAAAGCCAACATTGTTTTATTGGTCCTTTAATATTTGGCTTGTTCAGTGCTTGTTTTGAGCTTGTTCTTGAAGATATGATTCGTGAGACAGAAAGAAGAGAGAAGAGGTGTTACAGAATGGGGTCTTATCAGTAGAAGGTTCCATACAAAGTTTGTTATTGTCACACTGGGTGTTCGGTGATCTACGTTGAAGGTCATTAATTGGTGCTTGAAGGAAGATGAGGATGACTAGGAGTTCTATTCACCAGGTGATCGCGTCACGTGCTGATTGGTATCTATGGAAGTGGTACATGGGACATGCCTTATATTTGGTTAAACATACCTGCAGTAACAATGATCGTCTCAATTGGGGGAGATCTAAAGAAGGATCCACTTTGTTTGATCTTTCCCCCAGTTCTAATTGAGGTAACTGTTGAAATCAAGATATTCGTAAATTAAGGATTCCGCTAAAACACACGCGTCAATATACCACTACTGCTACTACTACAACTACTACTAGAATGCAATGCCCTGCTTTAATTCTTGGTTTACAGACATTTACCATAACCGTTTTGAAATGACAATCCATTAAAGTTATCTCAAAAGAGAAGAAGCAAGGAAACGTTGAGTGAAATATCCAACTCCTTTCCCTATTACATAAATTAGGTAACAGCCCGAGAGTAAAAGAAGAAATTCTCCGTGCGTGGAATGGAGGCTGGCGGATCCGTAAACCAAATAATTAAAGAAAGCAGCCTAACTATACTACTCTTGGACATACTATTGGGCATATATCATTTTTATCCATAAGAGCTTATGTTCTTTCCATTTTGCCTCAAAACTGAATTGTTTCTCATTCCTTATTGAAAAGGATATATAAATGTGAAACCTGTTCGATCAAAGGGCATGATTTGTTTTCAGTTCAAGTTTATGGCTTTCACCTTCGAGAGGATCTCTTTAAGAAATCTTTGTTTTTCATGTTTGTGCTGTGCAGTGTCACACCAAGAAGTGAATAAGCCAACTGACAAAAAACATACACATTAGGAACATGCACGTTTGGACTGAAGGGTTTTCGCATAAAGTACAAATCGTATCCTACATAATTAAATGGGGATATTTCACTAACATATTACGTCGCATATTAAAACAATTAACGTAACGGTAACACAAATACACGCCATTTCTATTCTTATTTACTAATTTCAATATTCGTATTAAATAAGAATAGAAACGTCTATGATCTACTGGCAGTTCCTTCAACCAATCGTGTCAAAGACCATGCACCACGTGACCTTTCGGCTCCAAGGTCGCCGGCGTCCAAGGTCACACTTACAAATGGACGGGTTTTTACCTCGCCTCTTGCACGAGAAGTTCGCAATTTTTCTGCGGCGAACTTAGAACGTGGCCGTTTCCTCCTGGGTTCAACTTCAACTTTGCTTGCAACAATTGCGGCCTGTATGAAAAGCAAACGAATGAAATTCGAGGGCAGGATAACGTGGGCCACAGATGAATTGAAAACTTGATACCAGGGCGAAGTCACTGACATGATCACATGTATACTACTCAACTTGTGATAGGCGCAGATACTCTTTACATATACATAGTCATTAGTACACGATCCCTATCAAACGTTGAATAGCATACATGGAACATGTACAGTTTGGTACAGTAGTTCACTATCCCTATTAAACGTTGGGTAACATGTGGAATGATTATCAAAATATACGGGTAGATTGTGTTTTATTGGACAGACAGTCTTAATAGCCAAAAAACCCAACTAAGGGACCTCAAAGGCAGAATTGGATTTTTATGCATATCAGTTTCACTTTGCTCTGAATTTTTACCTTAACTTTTTGATGAGTTGACATGGATGTAACTGCAGATAGGGCGACTGGACTCATTATCACATTAATATTCATTAATTGGTTTTCAGAATTTGGGGAAACACCAGTATTTCAATATTTGACACTCTTTCTGTTATTCCACAACTAAAGATGGTATATATACACTTGTCAATGTACTGAGACATGGTGACTGCCGATGGACAAGTTTTCTTCGTATTACCGTGACCCACAGTCTACAAGGAAATGCCTCACCCGGTGAAGAAAAATTAAGGTGTGCACAATTTGTTTAATGGTATATTTTTCTTTATAAAATCCTTAAAAACGTTTTAGTTAACAACATAATAAAACAAAATTAAATGTAAGAGCCATAAATACTTTAAATCATAAAATCATTGTAATGAAAATTTTATTTCTTCTTTATGCTTACATACACTTTAAATATAACCACAATTATTATATAAACGTATACATATACCAAGATACTAAAACAAATGCAATGAACATAAAACATACAGAAGCATTCTGACAAAGGCTGGCTGATGTATGTTAGTGATAAGGCGGGTGAGGCATACCCAAGCTAATGGTGTTATACAAGACGAGTAACGCTTGTCACTCGAAATGTCATGCTACAAGAAGGTGCCTTTGGGAAGCATGCAGACTTCTCTCGTCGACACAGTGTGAAGAAATTTGATCAGTAGATGTTTAGTGGTACTGTTTAACACCAGGATTAGAATTAAATGTGAGTTTTAACATCAACGACTGGTCCGTCAGAGAAGTCAGATTGCCACTCTTCATGGGTCACCTGACTTGTAACTTAAAAAAAAGAAGTGTCCATGCGTTCTTCCTATGTCCGCTCCACATGCCAACAATGCTGTAAGTACCAACGGCGGCCATCTTGAAAGTGGCATGCTGGGTAAATCGTTTACTACGCTGAAAACAATGTAACTGTAAAAAGGATCAAGCATTAGCATGAACGAATCCAAGTCTGGCTGTAATATTAAGAACATGAAGGACAGTAACAGTTTAGCCAATCGTCGCATGCCACGTGGCATTAGTAGAGAAAGAGCAACATATGCCACTGGCTTTTCAATAGTTTAACCCTTGAAGAATGCAAGATGAAGCTTCAACATGTTGTAAGTAATGGCAACAAATGCGAATATTTGTTATTGGGCTGATGCTGAACCATTACAGTGACAAAAAGCGGAAGCGGTTATGTCGCTACGGGAAGCCGTGTAAAAAGAGCAAGGGTTTTCTTGTGGACAAATTTTGAATAGGGTTTTGACGTTCCGAGGAAACTACGGGAACCAATGATAGCTTGAACTCAAATATGCTTGCCAAAGATAACCCAACAGCGAACCAACTGAACTAAGGAACAGCCAAACAGGAACTACACGTCACCTTTGCTCTTCTTGGTTTTCTAAAAGTGGCATATGCAGACCGCAGAGAGCGGGGTCGATAGCGAGGGAGTAACGTTCGCGCGTTTTGCTGTTGAAATATATGTGTAAGCGGAGCGAACCACTTGACGCTCCTGTACAACTACAGATTGTCCCTTGTTCTCTTTAGGGACAATCACAGAGCGTGGCACACTGTCAGCAACGTACTGTGGGGCACGCACTCGGGGGCCTACGGGTATTACGTAATACCCACTTCCTGGCCCTTGAACAAGAACGACTCTAGATCTAGGCGAATAGTAGTCGGGATAGTAGGCGTAAGGATAGCTAGCTACCTCAGTCCGGATTGGGATAGGTTTGGCTTGTGGTTTCACAGTTTGTTGGTTGGCTTTTCGTGCAACCCTTCTCGCTGCGACAGAAGTCTTGGGTGTAGCGTATGCCTCACTGGATACCTGCGAGGAAGGGAGGGCACAAAAATCATGGAAGGAGTGGAAAAACACAAGAGCTGCAAATTAAAGATGGTCTACACAATCTACAAACCTAGTGAAGCTTGGGACTTTGGACCTGGTTTTTTTCAGATTTTGTTTTCTGATGAAACTGATGTTCATCAAGATTGGTGTTCCTTCATGTTCTTAAGTGATATCTAGTTAGCATTCAGGCAACCCACCGTCATTTAGTGCCAGACCAGCCTTTCTACTGATGTCAGTGCTTGTGAGTAGGAAGGAAAGAATATAAGCCTAGTTAGTTGGTTTAATCCTAGTTAGCAACACACCTGTCTTAGGGGAGATGTAATGCGCGCAGCTCTCCTCTATCTAGGAGGTTAAAACCGTTAGCATCCACTGAGCAGCCAGTCATACACAGGAGCTAGCAAGTGATAGAAAGAACTGGAGTAGCCACTACATTGGGTGAAGCATCAGCCAGCCATTCACTAGGAGCAGAAGGGGAGACAGAGCATGTCCATAGGCTTGGCTAGACTACGGGCAGAACACATTACCTTGATTTTGATCTTATCAAGAACAGTAAGCTTATAACTGTCACGTTTGTCCTTGTCATTCGCAGAAGCCGTTTCAGGGAGAGTGAGAGACAGCGTCTCCGAGGGCAACACACGCTCGCTGACAGGAAGCTCAATGACGTCAACACGTTGCGTTGCGCCCCCCTGAAGGCGTTTTCTGAAGGATGTGTATGGGAGGAAGGTATCTGTCGGCTTGCTAGGAGTGTAAGTTCCGATCTCTCTGTATGCAGATGGTACCGTTCTTCTTGGTGAAACACTACTTTCAAGTCTACCGCGGAAATCTGCACGAATATCGCGCAGCTTGTTCAAATAGGTCCCAAGGAAACTGTCCCCTGTTGAGGAACTTGGCGAGGGTAGGCCAAGTACGCTTGATCCCAGTCCTGAGCCTACAAGTGGAACTGGAGGGTGGTAGTATTTAAATCCATATCTGCCACCAGTATTTGGGGAGACCACATCTCCTTCCACGCTTAGCACTAAGCTCGCATTGTCATAGTTGCCAAAGCCATTGTTTTTGAAAGCAGTCCTTGCACGAGAAGCGGATGACGACACAATGGAATTTAAGTACAAGTCACTTGCCTTTGAACCATAATCTGAGCTGATTTTGGGAACATATGGGATTTTGGACACTAGTGGGAGCTCCGGTGCTGGGGGAGTGTCATCATAGGGGGCGAGTTCTAGAACACCGGGCGACTCAAGCCGCCTTCTCGGTCTGAAGGGTACGTAATCATCAGGTTCGTCCATGTAACTATCCTGATACCTGTCCCCATTATCCCCGTAGCTTGTGTACATTCCCCCAACAGCTCCCTCGTCGTCCCAGTGGCTTGCACTGCCTATAGCATAGTATTCTGGTATTGAGTCCGTCTCGCTGAGGACATCACCTACCTCTGACGTGATGTCGTCTACGTTATAGTAAGGCCAGTATTTTGATGATCCCTTTTGTCCTGCCCGCTTTCTTCTAAGTCTGTCCATGTAGTTGCCAACTCGTATCTTGGTCCCCAAGACCTTTGGCCGACGTTTCGCGATGGTCGCTTCTGGGTATACAACAGGTTCATTCACATAATAATTGTCATATGTAGTCAGAGGGGCGCCGGCCGTGTATGTGACCGGCGTCTGGGTGCCGCTAGCATAGGGGGACACTGACGGTGACAGCGCCAGACGTCTGGAGGGGATGTACCCACTTAGCAACCTGGTTCCAGTTCTGGACCTGTAGGACGGGTACACAGGGGAAGCGGTGCCACTAACATATGGTGACACGCTGACATCCCTGTAGGCAAGCCTGGGTGGCACATACCCCCCGAGCAGCTTTGTGGTCTCTGTATATTCCGATGGTCTATATGTGGGTGTAGTAGATCCGCTGTCATATACTAATTTGTAGGTAGGCCTCTTCGAGCCAAGATACGGCGATTCATAAAGGGGAGAGGCCGTGCCACTACGAAGGGGAGATCCAGAGCGGTACAGAGTGCGAGGAATGTACCCTCCTAGAAGCCGAGTGGTTGAACTCTCTGGCAACACATCTGAAGAACCACTACCGTAAGTGCTTTTGAGAGACGCTATCCTACTGGCGGTTTGGCCTAACCTAGTGTTCCTACTGTATTTACTGACGGTGGGAGTTACATTTGGTCGAGGAGGTGCGCTGGCTTGAAGGTGTGAGGTGGGGAGAGAGTAACTTGTCTTACTCGATGACACCGGCGTGTCAACAATGTCGGGGGAGAAGGAACGAGTGAACGGTTGTGACAGAAAACGCCTCCCGGGAAGGGCGCTGGCTGTCCGGCTAGGCGAGGCCATCAGCGGCGAGTATGTCGACGGGGGCTGCATGAATAGTGAAGGGACACCTTAGATATTTGCTCTGGTCTAAATCAATGGAACGTATGGTCTTGTTGATGAAGCTAGAGGGTCTAAGGGCAAATCAAAGAAAAATTACTATGTCTAAAAACAAAACATGAGAAGCATTGGGTTGTAGGTTGTAGGATCTGATGAGGTTATCGGATATGCAATCAAAAGGCTATAGGACGGGAAATGGCTACATGTATAGAACAGTTACCTGGGCCCAGAATGGCATGATCTTGTAACACATGACGGTACAAATGACGTGTATGTGAATGCGTGTTCGCCAGTGCCTATTGACTGTTGACGATGTTAAAGATGAGGAATGTCATCCGGAATAAGTCTGGAGAATTTGCAGAAACAGACAGATAGACGTTTTATTCAATATTTCAGACCTTTCAGGTTTCATTTGCAGAAACGCAGGTATGCGTCGATCAAGACATGCTTATCATTTAGCGAATACTAATCACTGACTTTGAATGATCCATTTATATACTCTTGAAAACGAATAAGGGAACACATGAAAGTACAAGTGTTCCTTTATTTATTTCCAGAATTTCACCCACAGTGCAATACATACCTTGTGAAGAAACCTGGAAATGAATAAAGGAACACTTGTACTTTCATGTGTTCCCTTATTTGTTTCCATGTGTATATAATTTGCACCGCTGTTTTGCCTCTTAACCTAATGGAATTTCTTTCGGCAAACACTCAAAAGGTTTTACTGATTTAATTTTTTACTTTTTAAACCTGTTTCTGCAAATACTCCAATTCTAATAGTCATCGCTATTCATCTTGATTGTACTATTGAAACACAAAGAACATGCATAAATTATATGGACAAACCAGAATATGATGGATTCCAGTATATGTGCAGAAGGAATAGGGACTGTGGACTGTGCACTTTGTTATAAATTTCGTTTCAGATCATTCAAAATATCTACAGACAACACCGTAATATCCATAGACTATACAACTAACTACAACATATTACAGCGTGTTAACTTCTATATGTCACAACATGAACCTTAAATAAGAAACGTTAAAACGATATATACCTCTTATGTATACTGTTGCATGTTTAATAATTACTGCAAACATATTTACAAGAATATGGAATAAAAAGTATATATCTGAAATGGAATGTTATGATGATAATTATTTAGGGATTCGTAGGATCACACGCGCACACACGCACACACGTGTTCTGATACTATGTGATTAAAATTAACAATCATTCTCCGTGTTACTGATTCACTATCAAAACATAACTTCACTTCGCCTTCTCGGAAATTACCTGATTCCTCTATTCTCCAGATTGATGTCATTGATGATTGAAGGATAAACACGATAGTTAATTTTCAGGAATAAAGTTTCACAAATGCAAGTGAAGATTCACCGTCAAATGGGCACAATCCTATACAAAAATCATGGTGCATTAGATTTACAAATTATTAACTTTAGACACTAAATCTGGATTCAAAATAATTTCATATGCTACAAAGTTCTAAAAACGAAATTAACATGGATGATATTATTGTAGTGACAAGCTTCGAGACTCCCTTTGGAATATAGAATTAAAATATAAATAATGTCAATAATTTCAACGGACATGCAGGACATTTTCGGTTTTATTCGTAATTGTTCATGTTCGTCGCTGTTTCATAACCTTTCGAATCATATTCCGTACTATGTTACAGAAATATAAGTGTTCTTTTACATTAACCGCGAACCATCTTTTCATTGGCTCATACGTTCTCGGACGTCATACGTTATCGGACGTCAGTGCTCCTTCGGGCTGCAATGAGGAGTGATGCGTCACACAGACGTTGTCAACTTTTGATTGATGGCTTGTGTTTAGGATAAAGTTTTCTTATTTAAGTTAGTGATATGTATATGGGATAATCGAGAAAACCACGAATGTTATTTATTGTCCGAAAACTCATAACACGAGGATAATATTTTCTAGCTCGCTTGAAACCCAGAAACTGTTCAATAATATCTCGCTATAAAGAAAGGACAACACGCTTTGTTTTCTTCAAACCCGGTTCAAATATTCTTAACCTAAAGGCAACATAGTGAAATATTTTTTTCAAAATGTTGAAAATTGACAGTGTAGGATAATGGCGGATAAAGGGAGGTAACTCACGATGGCTGCTGTGGCGTTTTGCAGAAGTGCCTGGTCCCGCCCTCGTGACTTGTTGGCAGTGTCGTAGGTGTCGAACAGGGAAGCGTCAGAATAAGATGTAGCGCTAGAGACGGCACTGCCAAGAGCGTACTCCTCTGCAGTTGATTCTGAAAACAGAAAGTTTTATTTAGGTGGCATAGTAGTTGATATTTTTTAAGGGGTAAAAGCATTCGTGACCCACTCGGGCTATTCCGAGACAACTGAATAACGATCTTCTCGGAGGTTACGGAAAGGGACGACTGGTGACGAATGAAAAAAACAGATAACATTCAGGTCCACTTGGCTCATTCCGCTACTACGCTCCTGCAAAAGCACTACAATCCGTCTACAAGGAATGGATACGTTGCAGGTTCTGACAACGTGACGGTCGATGTTACGAAAAACCTATCACATACAATTTTTTTAGGGCATCATGTTTCACGTAGCCACCTTATTCTGAACATGGGCCAATTGCAGCCCCTTGCCAAGTTCAGTCAAGATGGTTGGTGGCCCATGATGTTAACGCACACGTTTCTCCGACGTGTTCAGAGGTAATAAAGGTGTGGGACCCGGGAAGATCCGGGTTTTCAGCAAATTATGCTTATCGTTAGAGGCGACTAACGGGATCCAGTGGTCAGGCTCGCTGACTTGGTTGACACGTCATCATATCCCGATTGCGTAGATCGATGCTCGTGTTGCTGGTCCAGACTCGATTATTTACAGACCGCAGCCATATAGCTGAAATATTCCTGAGTGCAGTTTTAAACAACAAACCAAACAAAGGTCTGGTCTCTTTGCTGGTCACAGTATTCTATATATTCTTTTGCTGCTGGAGGAGAGCATTGGTTCCTGCACAGTAAGTACTTGTGATGTGGTCCTGACTTACAAAAGGTCGACCAACATACCTTCCAAACGGGTAGGGGCGGTGGGGTAGCCTATTGGTTAAAGCGTTGGCTCGTCACGCCGAAGACCCGGGTTCAAATCCCCACATGGGTACAATGTGTGATGCCCATTTCTGGTGTCCCCCGCCGTGATGTTGCTGGAATATTGCTAAAAGCGGCGTAAAACCAAACTCAGTCAGTCCAAACGGGTAAAAACAAAAGGTAGCAGTATGTTGTCCCGATAGTACTGCCCAGTGACCCTATACAGTGGCGTTTGCTCATTCACAGTGATCCACCACCAAATACATCATGAGATCTTGACCACAGCTTGACGTTCATTTCGAATTCGTCAGACACGACCACGCCTATCACGGACGAGCAAAATGAACTGAAACTCACCGTAAAGCAAGACACCTGTCGATTGACGTTTACTGCAGCTTTACATTATTCGCCGTTTATATTATAGAAATGCTGTTGGCGATGCGTGTAGACGATTTCCTATAGTTGGTCCATCAACCTGAACTCCAGTGGTCAGATCAAAGTATACTACCCATCAAAAGTTTAGACTCACTAGTATAAATGTATCCGCTTACTTCAGTCAACCGTTCTAAACTAGATTTTGCAAAATATTCCATACTGTTTAAATGTACTCTTTACACATGAACTGATGCATTGTAAAACAAATTCGTAACGTTGAAAAGATTATTATCATGAGTTCAATAAATGATGAAACTCAGTGAAAATTGGTGAGTTCTTAACAAAACTTTACACCAAAACGCAGCTGTTCACAAGTACGATATTTGAACATGCTTTTCAGCAATTTGATGCATGAACCTCGTACAATTCATCTGCATAAAGTTTGCAGTTGGTTCCCCCTAGTTAGTGGAGAAATTCATCTTCGATGTAACCATATGTGAGTGCTTTAAGTGAGTCTAAACTTTTGATGGGTAGTATATGAAGCCATTTCATCTGGCGTTTCAGCTCAGATAGGTCGTGTGTAGGTCATGATGATGACCTGTGACACCCCGAACTGGATCGACATGCAGGGTTTCTCGGTACCCGTTTCACAGTCTGCTAATCACAGAGTGTGAAACACTGAACAAATCAACAACACGCTGACGTCTGCCAGTTTCCGACATGGCGATATCCCGAAGACTGTAGCAGACGTGCATGGCTACTTCATGCAGAAATGAATAAAATGAGTAAGTTACAGCTGTATGATATGTAAATTACCGTATGATATGTAAATTACTGTATGATATGTAAATTACTGTATGATAAGCTGCACCAATAAGAAGGACAGCCACATGAATCGCCCTTCCTTGAAAGTGTCACAGCAGGAACGAAACATTTCGCACGTGGGTGGGACTCTTGCGTGCGGCACGTGTGATTTGGTCCTAAGTTTCAAATGTGTTAAGTTTCTCCTTCTTGAATGTGCCATTTGTTGTCAATACTTATCTTTGTTCTACTCTTTGCTACTCCTCCTACACCCATCCCCTGATGGTGAAGAGCTTTTGTATATTCGGTAGTCAATGTTCCCACAACGGTCTTTGAGATATTGTTGAAAACGTACAACAGACTTAATTTGTGCTTTAAGCAGAGATATCTTATGGTAGTGGAAAGCGTCATTTACCGTATCCAAGCCTTCGTGGTATATACTCGGGGGAAAAGGCGTCGCTGAAGACACGTCTAGGGGTGGTACCGTACGTCCCTCTACGCAGAACGGAGTGGCCCCTTGTGCTCTGAAAAAGGTAATACTTGGGTATAAGTACATGTGTATGTAACAGTAAAAGGTAATACAGGTGTTATAGAACAAGTGTGTTTACTCTGACATGGGTAATATAGGGATTATAGTACAGGTGTGTTTATTTTTAGACGGGTAATACATGGGTTATAGTACAGGTGTTTACGCTGACACGGGTAATATAGGAGTTATAGTGCAGGTGTGTTTACTCTGACAAGGGAAATATAGGGATTATAGTACACGTGTGTTTACTCTGACACGGGATAGGTGGGTATTAATACGATACCGATAATACAGGTATTAAAGTACACGTGTGTTTATACCGACACGTGGTAATATTGCAGGTGTGTTTATTCTGGTACTGGTAATACAGCGGTTATAGTACAGGTGTGTTTAATTTGACACCGGTAATACGGGGGTTATAATGCAGGTGTGTTTACTCTGACATGGGTAATACGGGGGTTATAGTTCGCGTGTGTTTACTCCGACACGTGATAATGTTGCCTGTGTGTTTACTCTGACACGAGTAATGCAGAGGATATAGTAAGGTATGTATACTCTGAAACATGTCTGATATTCTGAGAATATAACTGAAACATAATAATTATTGTAGACATTCAAACATTAAATAATTTATACCATGTCTTTCATTGGAAATTCTTGTAAAGTGATATTAGAAGTGTTAACATGTTAATAAAACCAGTTTCTTCTGAAGCAATTTGTATTAATTGTGAAATGCATGCAATGTCTCAACGCCAAAGTGAATGTTAATGGTTATATCCGAAACGTTGTTAATGGCAATGAATCTATTACAGAACAGCAACAAATACAACATTTTCAGGAATGTTATTATATATAGAATATTTGGAATGTTAAGTAAAATTATATACCTGGTCCATATTATATTCAAAGTCATTCTGGACCTAAAGTATTTAAAATACGATAGGAGAGGAAACTGGATTCCCTGTCTCACTGTTTAAAGACAGGATATCGTCTCTGTCACTGCCACAACACAAGGATGATTCTTCTGTGAGGTAAGTTCGCAAAATTGTACGGTGTTTTCACAAATTTGTTTGACGTGTGCAGAGAATAGCCTATTACCTTTTTCAAAATAACCCACATCATTAACTCACCCATAGCCTAACGCACCCCCACCCCAACCCCCTTCCAGGAGACGCAAATTCTTATGATATATATTTAGCAACAGTAAAAAGGCCCCCAAGACAATAAACATACAGTATTTCCTGCTACATTTTTTCCTGCAACACTTTACTTCCGCAATCCGTAACCGCAATAACAGGTCTGCAGAAGGACAAGTGTATCACTGGAATTTCTGGCACTGTAGCCGAATGTGTAGTCTGTCTCACAGTCCCTGAACCACATTATTTTCCCTACTGCCAAGCCCCCTCTGCAGTGCTAAAGCCCTAAATAAAGCAAGTCTAGATTTCCTCAGAATCTCTGGTCTTTCTAGGGCTCCTTTTCAATATAAATGGGCGTGTTTGTTACTATCAAAATTAGAGACTAAGCATTAGTCTACCGAATGTGTTGACGTAGCAGATTGAGCCATGCACTTTGCCGTGCAGATGAGCAGTATGAGTGACAAGCGAAAGTTGGAATGTCGGTGTGTGAGTGAGTTGGGTTTGATGCCGAGTTTGGCAACATTCCAGCAGTCTCAGGGCGGGTGACACCACAAAATGGCTTCATATGTTTAACAGACCCTCTCACTGATGTTTGTCATTATTGCATATTGCGTCAAGACAAAGGCGTGTGCGTATGCGCATGCGTGCGCGTGGGTGTGTACGAGAGTATGTTGTTATGTAAGGCTTGGTAAGGAAATACAAAGAGACGAAAGCCTTTCTAAAGCCACAGGAAATCTCTGCTAAAAATAAAACTCTTCCCATATTGTCAAGAACTCTTTTCTAAAAGGCACAAGAAATCTCTAAAAAAGCCATTCTTTGAGAACTTCAGATATTTCATCCTGAGGTTTCACATAAAGATTTCACTGACAACATGGCCCACATTACAATGTTTAACCTTACAGCAATTTATGTATCGTTGACAAGGAACCCCATTCAATGACAAAAAGATCAGTTAAATGTGTGTGTAGCATATTTTAACACATTTTGTTGTATGGTCTGGCCTACAAGTGTATACAAAATGTGATTTGACATCACGTATACTTTCGTCACAGACATGCATGTAAGACATATGTCTACTCTGGAATGATGGGGTAATCAAAAGAATATTAATGCCAGTATAATCATTTCTTCAAATGCATTCGTTCCGCCACAATAAACTTGCACTACCAAGTTCATTCGTGACCAACTCGTGTTATTCCGGGACAAGTCTTCACGGAGGTTACAGAAAGGGGCGAGGGGTGACGAATGTACCAAGTTATTGCGGAACTTCTTAAACCGGTTTAATGTTTTCAATCCGGAACCGTCATTCCGGAATTCGTCAGAATGTGGGAAGATCCACTTGTGAAGTAGGAGAGGGGTGAAACCCGATACCCCTGACACACGCCGCATTCCTCCCAGAAACACAGCACGCATACAGGAAGGGCCTAATTTAGCTGCGCTCATCTCAATACAGTGATAAATAGGAGAAGAGCTCCACGAACGCGCGCTTGTAAGGTTGCCATGGAAACGGATAAGTAGATAAAGCTAGACCGTACCACAGAGGACGTCTGACGTAGGCTTGTAAAATACCTCCCCGTTAGAGCGAGATAATATCTTTATTGCAGAGCTATTTCAGTGATGCTTATCTTCCAATACACGCAATGTGTAACTACGATTATACTCAGTTCTCCTACTCTGTATTAAACCATGGTGTGATTAGAGCGAACAACATAGACATATGTTATTGGATATGTCCTAAGACCTAAAAGGTATTTCTACAGTTTCGTATGAAGAGTATCTATAGATATATCACAGTATTGCAATACTCTTAGAGTGTGATACGGTCAAGAGAGATTGGTCATAACACGAATTGAAAGTCATTTCTAATCGAGTTATTAATTATGAAAAGAAGATCTGTTCATATCTTTCTTCAACATCGGTGAAATTGTATATAACATTCCCAGTTGCGTGAGATGAACCATTTGACTAACATCTAATATCTGAGAAGAAATCATTTTACAGAATAAACAGTTCTTCTATCATCTAAACAAATTATCTAAAAGATATAAAGGAACTCTTTTTCATTGCCAAATATTATGCTAATGCATGTGCTGTATTGGATATATATGTTTCAGGGTCTCTATGACAAACATATACTCATGCCAATAATGGTTGTCACCCCCTTCAAATTTTTTTTGGGAGAGGGGTGTGGGTTGGGGTGGGGAGGTCGCTGAAAACCATTATTGGCATGAGTATATATGACTGGGAGACTCATATATGGAACCGACTGCGACTCTTTATTGAGGCAAAGCGACTGATTTAATGCCTTAGGACATTTGTGCCCATCCAGAACTCCTAGCTCCAAGGATAACGTGTACCATTCTACGAGGCAGCAACAAACAATGTACATATAAAGCATTGAGGAAGCACCTCCGTGTACACAATAACAAGGCGCTATTATTATCCTCTCAGACTTCCAGGCAGCACCACAAGGAGGAACCAGAACATGGACAGGCTATAGACATATCAGTAAATCACGGACAAAAAATGCAAAGCGGAACTTGTAGGAAGTAAAGCATCTACTTTAGCAAGTTCCAGGGAAATGGGCCAAGGCCGTGTTTTTGTGTGGAATAACAACAAGAGTACTGTGTACATTCAAACCTCGTTAACCCGGACTTCGTTATTCAGTAAGCAGCGTCTACCAAGCAGTTACGGCATATGCAAAGGAATACTCCTTAACCTATATTGTTAAATGTTGACGATGTTCCAGGAAGCGTTACTTTCCTGAACGTTATACTGATGAACCTATTTTGATAATTAAGGGGTCCTCAACTGTATGAAGTATCAATTAATCTTACAGATTCTGTGTTAATTTTGGTGCTTTCTTCAGGTAATATAGGTTTTTATCATCCAAAACTGTGTCCCACAGGAGATATTGCTTGTGTGAGATCAAACGATATCTCCTAGGAGATATAGTTTTGTCAGTAGATATTGTACAATGCCCTGACAATGCTATGACGTCATGAACTTGATGACGTCACAATGCTATGACATCGCTGCACTGCAAGTCTAATGGCAGTACCGTGTTCAGAGATATTTTTTTGAAAACTAAAGAAGAGTGATTTTTGATGATAAATAGAATTCTGATATCAAATATATCAACACTCGTTGATAAAAGTAATAATATCCTTGGCAAGCCTCGGATATTTGTAACGTTATTCTATAAGTATCAATTACATTGTAAGCTTTAACGTAACTTAATTTGTGTCTTCGTTAGATAATATGGTTTGTTGTTCAGCATTGAAACAACAGTATCAATGCAATATGCCTGCACCCTAAAAACAATCGATTCTTAACCAAATCATTGATTGATATTTTGAGGAAAGTTTCACGCCATTGCCAACAATGACCATCAACATTATAGGATATTTATATAGCGCACATATCCAGGCAACTAGTTCATGCTCAAGGCGCTAATATTATTTCCCTCGATCATTGGATGTCAATCTCAATGGCATATCGTATTATCAATCTCAACTCCCTGGGGAGTATACAACTTATGCAGCCACCAGGCGCACCGAGTTATTGTGGCTTTCTCATCCTAACGAGGTACCCATTCACAGCTGGGTGGACTAGGACACATAGTCACAGTACTTTGTCCAAGTTTACTGCACGTTGCTGTACCCGCAACTAGGTGTTTGCACGTGTCCATGTGGCCACCATCTGGTCATATACCAACGGATTCGTGGGTTCTTTTAAGTGCACAGGGTTGTGTACTGTACACTAGGGGTTGTGACAACACTGAAAGAGTCTGCACAGAAAGTTGACTCTAAGGTTTTTACACCCGGTCACAGGTGGGCTCGATCCCCACACCTCAAGCTCGATGGATCACTAGCCTGGCGCTTTAGCCAGCTCGCCCACCGCGCCACATATCCAACATCCCTGTCCATGTAGTTGCTGCTGACAGTTCCAACCCTGAATAGGGGGCGGTGGGGTAGCCTAGTGGTTAAAGCGTAGGCTCGTCACGCCGAAGACCCGGGTTCGAATCCCCACATGGGCACAATGTGTGAAGCCCATTTCTGGTGTCCCCCGCCGTGATGTTGCTTGAATATTGCTAAAAGCGGCGTAAAACCAAAACTCAGTCAGTCAGTAGGTCCAACCCTGAATAATTACTGAACATTTACGTGATAGCAAATATGACATGATCTGCCCTATTGGATGTTTTGATTCGATCTGGGCGCAGATATGTCGTCTTGTACATATATCACGGACACGGAAGAACGAGGGTACGGGACAATATCTCGTCCACTGTTGCACTGAATAATATCATAACATGACGAGTACAGTCTCGAAGTTCCGGTTAAGAAAGTGCTTGTCTGAACAAATATATCCAACAACGCCCATGCAAGTCTAGAATATGTGGCAAGTCTAGATGACCACATTTCTGAAAATGAAGAAAGTCTCTGGGCTCCTTATATTTATTCATTTCATTTTATGATTGTTATTTATGTATAACTGTCTGTTCATTTCAGAGACAAGATGTCTGTCAAGTCGAGATATCGGGCGCAGCTGTTCACCTAGTAGACTTGCACAAAACTCGAAGATGATAATAAATAGTTTAAAGGATAAAGTCTAAAATATATAATTTAAATTATCATATTGTCTCTAACAGACTGGCGTCATTAAGTGTACTGTCCGTTTATCTGGAGATGCCTCTTTAATGGATAGAATTACTATACAGCCATAGGCTCAGCCACTGTTAACCATATCTAGACAGTCCGCTTGCAAGGAACCAAATGTCGATGCAACCCAGTGTTCCCCCCTGATGCCGCGTCTAGTTAATCACCAGGTATAAATATACCCACTCTCTTCTTGCTGGTGCTCCTGCTGCAACTGCTGTGGGCCTCACTAGTCGACGAACGGAACAACAGTTTTGGCATACTGAGTAAACGGCTAAATTTAAACTGTCTTATGTTTCACGCCAAGGGGTGTAGTGTAACGTCAACAGATTTTATCGCTATAATGTTTCTCTGTGGCAAATCTCTGCAGTGGCAAAGTCCAAAGTGTCTTCATAACAGTGCAGAGAGTTAATTAAATAATATGTACTTTCCACGATGTCGTGTGTAGGTAAGGCTGAGAATGTCGCCAAACATGAGGATGACTACAAGTTTTAAACCCCTTTCACCATTAGCCTAGCTACATACAAGGCAGCAACGATGGGTGGACCTCCAACGTTATGCTCGCTTTGGGATTCGAACCCGATCTTTGTTTTACCCTTTAAACTAACCCACCATTTTGTAATATAGTGTGCATTGGTTGTCCGGTAAAACGGGAACCGGCTTCTCAACATTTTGTCTCACAGTCCTTGAAACATTATTTTCACTTACGTCCAGCTCTTACAGTAACGCTATTGACCTAAATGAAGCATGTCTAGATTTTCGACATGTTCAGAAACTCCCACCTTTATTATTTCAAAGATGTTTTATTTCGATAAATAATTAAGTACTAGTATTTTCAGTGACTGAGAACTAGTCTAGGACTCAAGGAGCTGTGTAGCATCTCCTTCGTGTGTGTTAATTAGTCGCAACTGACTCAGTCTATAAATACTCTAAGTATCTGCAAATTAGTTTTTCAAAGCCTTGAACAGCTCTATCTGGTGAATCATTCTCAGTATCCGCACTTGCCAACTGAGAAGAACTTGCCCCGTGTCGAAAATATACGACCACAGTGCTGATCCTGTATCCAAAGAGGCGCTGATCTAGTATCCAAAGGATTGCCAAGTGGTTGAAGGAATGTTTAATGGACATAGCACTGCACATAGAGCCTCTGTCTGGCTTGGAGAGTAGACGCTTAAATATGAAGAAATCACATTGTGACGCGTGTTGTAGAACTTGTAGACCAATTCGACGATGCCCCAAAGAATGGGAATGATCTCACAGAGCAGACATTATCGGGATGAATATGATAATTTGAACTGACCATCACCGCAAGAAAAAACATATAGGAATAAAACCAAAGGTGAAATGTTTCATGACTGATTACCATAAACACTAAATCTGATGTATATAATCATGATAATAATTAATCTCCACTGCTTAGTGTCATATACTTCGAGGTCTCTGTTAAATGAAATAAAGGGCCCCCCAGGCATTGTCAGAAAATATCATCAAACTCTGTATCAGAGGATGTTTCTGACTAGTGACGACTACATTGACGTCAGAGACGGAGGCAGATGGCGCTGTTAAGGTCAATGGCCATCTGCGTCTGCTGAAAGAATCAGAGCAAGGGGCGAAGGTATTTTTCTAAACCTGCCATTTGTTATCACATATGAAACCAGTGTGTTTATGAGTAAGCGAATGGGTATGGTTTTACGCCGCTGCCTTTAGCAGTATTCAAACAGCATCAACGGAATCGGGGTTCTGTGCTGGTAGTTTCTCCTGCAAACGTCAAGCCGCTGACTGTACACTTGGTCTTGGTCGACTTGTTAGGAGGTTTGCTCCAATGACTCAAACTAAATACATCTATGCATTTGTATTTGTGACGCAATGATTTGCATGACTATTAACATTATTCATATATATTTCACTGCAAGTTTATATATTTAATTTTCTTACCAAACGTTAAGATTATATTGCTGATTGCAAGATTTAAAGTCAAATGTTATGAAATAATCCAATCCACACAAACGTATTGTTCTCTCATTTTGCTATGAACACAATCTGGATATAATGTAAAATACAAATGATAATAAATATGAAATATTTTAAATCGGATTTTTCAATAAATAATGTTTTTAATTTCTTAACAAGATTATTAGAAAAATCAGTTCCTAAAGCTGGAAAGCCCTTACAGAAATAACATTTAATTACAACTGTTTCAATCAAAATTGTAGAACATAATCAAATCATAAAATATGGTTTTATGAGATTAAAATATAAGTGGATATGTTGTAATTACCTTAATGAAGTTCAAAACTGATAATCCACCTTGAAAGGACGAAAACACCTCCTTGTTGCAAAGCAGAACAGTTTCTTTGTGAATAATCTACTACGCAAAAGCGGATGTTTAAGTACGTAGCGGAGCTAGAAAGGATGGTTTAAGATCCAGCTCCCGGGGGTAAGGTCCGCCTCTAGTTTATAATATTCCAATAACCTACTGCAGCTGACATTATCCTGCATCGGACCCAGCTGGCATTGGCAGAGAATCAAGATTGACTTGCAACTGGCAGACCAATCACGTCCGACGATGTCGGAACTGACACTGGTCTCCCTTACAACCCCTGTCGCAAGTCGTCTGGGCAGAAAGCCAATTCCGAAACACACCTGTCGCTCCCTGCGAAGAGCTTATGTAATATTGTGGAAATGATACTTTCCTGAAGACAATTGAAACAAATTCTTGTGAACTACCTTTTGAAACACACAAGCTGGCTGGTGTCTATGGCAAAGAGACTCAAGGCCTTGGCAACGGCTTGCTTTAATTATTATCGCAAGAGAAGGGGCAGCTGAGGTCATTAACTGTTCTCTACGCCCGTCCTTGGACGATTCTACTTCAGTGGATGTTCCAGGGGTTAAAGTAACTTTACAGCATTGCGGCAAACACTATCTCCATGGTCTACAGACAGCAATAGATCTCAGACGATCAGGCATGAGAAATTGGTAACCTTTAATACACGAGACTTGAAATACTTTTGTAAAACTAACACAGTTCTGAGTATCAAATGTGTCTTCGATTCGTAAAAAGTGTATGCATATGTTTGTGTAGTTACATCCTCAGCTTTTGTAACCTTTGTGGTAAATGTTTGCAGGAACGGCTAAATGTTTCGGCACTAACATCTGCATCATGCAGTGCAGCGTCTCTGGTCGGAGAAGTACTTACCAAATTACATGTTTGGATCATGAATGAAACTGATAGGCTTGTGTACCCTTTGGCTTATTGGTGGAATGTTTGGTAGAACCTGCACCTTATCACACTTATCTTTTACGAATTAATTAACGTGACCAGGGTGAAGAATGATTCGTGTGCGTGTTTACAGAGGAGCATCATCTGTTGCTGTGGATCAACAATAAAACGCCGACAATGTAGGTGCAGTTAGAAACATAAACAGAAAACATGGCTTGTGTTAATGGTGGAATGTTTAAACAGGGGCTGATCCAGACAGACTCGTTAGATATCTGGCGATCTAAGGATAAAATGCAGGTGATGCACATGCTCTCAATAAATTGTATCTTTCATCAGGTGTATTGCACTCAACAATATACGAGTTACATGACGGCGATATATGTCGCCCTTCAAAGCATGATTCTCGAAGAACCGTTCTAACGTATCTTCGCGGGCATCAACAAGTACCATTTAGGAATAACCGCCTATATGAAATAGCAATTCTATATATTTTCATGTGTTTTAAAATTATCATAGTAATTTTAGTTTCAACATATTTTAATGAAGTAAGTGGAATGGTTTGTGAAAAAGTTGCAATACCAATATCAAATCATATTTACACTTGACGGGGCATCAACAAGTGCCATTTAAGATTAGCTGACTATATGTAACCACAACTTTATAAATTTTCATGTCTTAAAAATATCATAGTAGTTTTAGTTTCAACATGTTTTAATGAAGTAAAATATTGTGAAAAGTTTCAAAAACTATTTTCAAAATATATTTACACTTCGTCTGCGACCTTTCCAAGGTCAAACAATGGCCGTACGTGCGTCATTGTTGGTTCACGAGCATAGTGCCGCGTTGTTATGTGAGTTTGTTCTTATTACTTCACGATATTATTCATACAGACAGCTTAATAAATTTAGAGAACATCCGATTCTTTCATATTACTTTATCTGTCTAACTTCAGTACTTGAGTGGTCTTTAAGTTCTTTTGAACGGTATATCAGCTACATCGTGCGTGTGGAGTTACACCGTATCTTGGATGGTACTTATTTATACGACTATATTCAACAGACGTAAGTCCAGACATCACAGTAACCTTGGCAGTGCCATGCTTTATCTCAGTTCACCAGCTGCATGTTGGATATTGTCAGTGCAGGTTGCGATATATGCTTTGAGGGTAAACAACCATTTGATGTTTACTTTGTGCATCAACATGCACCATTAATTACAGGTTGCGGCAGATGCACTATAAACATATCTACTGCCACTGCAGCGATATCGCCAGCGCAGTTGGGTGTTATTAAGACATGGAACATTTGACATATTTGGCGGAAGATGTTCTCCAACGTAAATACATAGGTAACGATATCGGAAACGAATCTGCAAGTACCAACTTTGATACTACTCAGATAGAAAGCAACCGTATGGTATTTGAGGTCAGTTGTTATCAGTGGAAGTGTATCCGATTACGTAACAACACTACGCTATTTCATTGTACAATTACTGGATGTCACGTTGTATCGCCACAAAATATGAAATTTAATGAGAAAATTATAAACAAAAACTCCTTCTGTAAATCTTACAATATATGATATACCTGAATGTTTGATACTATGAATCCTAGATGTTTGACACTGTAACTCCTAGATGTTTGACACTGTAACTCCTAGATGTTTGACACTGTAACTCCTAGATGCTTTGCAATGTAACTAGTAGATCTTTGATACGATGACTCTTAAGTGTTTGACAATGTAACTTCAAGATGTTTGATACTATGACTCCTAGATGTTTGACACTGTAACTCCTAGATGTTTGACACTGTAACACCTAGATATTTGACACTGTAACTCTTAGATGTTTCGCAATGTAACTACTAGATGTTTGACACTATGGCTCTTAGGTGTTTGACCATGTAACTTCAAGATGTTTGATACTATGACTCCTAGATGTTAGACAATGTAACTTCAAGATGTTTGATATTATGACTCCTAGATGTTTGACACTGTAACTCCTAGATGTTTGACACTGTAACTGGAAGATGTTTGACACTGTAACTGGAAGATGTTTTACACTGTAACTCCTAGATGTTTGACACTGTAACTCCTAGATGTTTGACACTGTAACTCCTAGATGTTTGACACTGTAACTCCTAGATGTTTGACACTGTAACTCCTAGATGTTTGACACTGTAACTCCTAGATGTTTGACACTGTAACTCCTAGATGTTTGACACTGTAACTCCTAGATGTTTGACACTGTAACTACTAGATGTTTGATACTATGACTCTTAACTGTTTGACAATGTCCTCAAGATGTTTGATACTATGACATGTAACTAACTCCTAGATGTTTGACACTGTAACTCCTAGATGTTTGACACTGTAACTCCTAGATGTTTCGCAATGTAACTACTAGATGTAACTTCAAAATGTTTGATACTATGACTCCTAGATGTTAGACAATGTAACTTCAAGATGTTTGATATTATGACTCCTAGATGTTTGACACTGTAACTCCTAGATGTTTGACACTGTAACTTCTAGATGTTTGACACTGTAACTCCTAGATGTTTGACACTGTAACTCCTAGATGTTTGACACTGTAACTCCTAGATGTTTGACACTGTAACTCCTAGATGTTTGACACTGTAACTCCTAGATGTTTGACACTGTAACTCCTAGATGTTTGACACTGTAACTCCTAGAAGATGTTTGACACTGTAACTCCTAGATGTTTGACACTGTAACTCCTAGATGTTTGACACTGTAACTCCTAGATGTTTGATACTATGACTCCTAGATGTTTGACACTGTAACTCCTAGATGTTTGACACTGTAACTCCTAGATGTTTGACACTGTAACTTCTAGATGCTTCGCAATGTAACTTCAAGATGTTTGATACTATGACTCCTAGATGTTTGACACTGTAACTCCTAGATGTTTGACACTGTAACTCCTAGATATTTGACACTGTAACTCCTAGATGCTTCGCAATGTAACTACTAGATGTTTGATACTATGACTCTTAAGTGTTTGACAATGTAACTTCAAGATGTTTGATACTATGACTCCTAGATGTTTGACACTGTAACTCCCTAGATATTTGACACTGTAACTCCCAGATGTTTGATATTATGACTCCTAGATGTTTGACACTGTAACTCTAGATGTTTGATACTAAGTTTGACACTGTAACTCCTAGATGTTTGACACTGTAACTCCTAACTCTAGATGTTTGACACTGACTGGAAGATGTTTTGACACTGTAACTCCTAGATGTTTGACACTGTAACTCCTAGATGTTTCGCAATGTAACTACTAGATGTTTGATACTATGACTCTTAAGTGTTTGACAATGTAACTTGAAGATGTTTGATACTATGACTCCTAGATGTTTGACAATGTAACTACTAGATGTTTGATACTATGACTCCTAGACGTTTGATACTAAAACTCCTTGATAATGATCAGCACATAGCGCTCTCGGCTGTTTCTACGTGTAAAGAACTGTGTCTAAATCTAAACTGTTGAATCAGTTATCTCAAAGTTGAAACTTTATCTCTGCCGTGTTGATCAAGCAGAAACCTTGACTACAAACTCCTCATCATCAGTTTGGAACTCCGCCAGTAGCAACAGTTATTGCAGCATCCATCAGCGGAGTGCACTACGACGGCACTTGCAGGGGAGTATTGGAACATCTCATGTGTATTATGACTTATCATACGTTACTGTTATCATTGATGTAGGCCCAGTTCAAGCGTCACTGATAAGAGCTGGCTGCCTCTACTTGGCATAAACCAGGTACTGTATATAGACTGCCTCTACACAATGGACCCATTCTGGCAAATGAACAAATCCAATTGTCATTGAACAGCCCTTGGAATCAATTATCATGACAAAGGCCAAGACAATGTTGTGATTACATGTCTATACATCGTGACATTATAGACACGCATTTGGCACCATATATTTAAGTTAGGCTAGATTTTGCTTTGTACAACGGCACTCTGGTTCTAAAATCCCATTTCTCATTCGTTGCTTATCTTCATTATTTACGATGTTCCGTGATATTGGCATGCACCATCTCGCAAACATCTACTGAACCTAATACCTGATTGGTTGTATGTTCTGTGGCGACTGCACACCGAGTAAAGGAAAGTGATTTACCATTTGATTATGTACGTGTTACCGATTGTTCCTTATTAGATAGCAATGTATATTCAGAACGAATAACATAATTCCGCAAAATCATTTCATTGATTTAACAAAACAATAGTACATCTTGTCATCTTCAAGCAGTTATTCGATAGAGATAATACAGTTTCCATGACATTTGTTTCTTCTCAACACAAAGCCTCCCAGCTATATGAATAACCACCTCTACATGATCTGTGAAACCCACATGTATCTGGTTTCAAGCTTGGACGCCGAGCTTCTCCGACAGAACCAGTCACAAATACAGACATGCGATGGAGAAGCATATGTTGCTAAATATAGAACCTCATTACAGGCAAAGATAGGGCATAATCTACCTGAACACCACCGAGATGAACTTGAAACACGTCAATAATACTCTATACATTGCTTGTATTTTCAAGGACTTCTCAAGGTCCAAGACTTTCAAAACATCAGCTTTTGGTTTTTACACAGGTCAGAAAGGCATCGGCAAGTTTGCCAAACCGCCTAGATGGAACCCTTCTTCATTACAAGACACGGTTATCCCATTGTGATGTACATCTCTGGTGCCAAGAACCCTAGGATGTCGGTTCTCATTCCGTCCATTACAAGGTGGCATTTCCATCTGTACTCACAATACACTACCAATTCACAGCGATGGGATGAATTTAAGGTTCATAACGCATCACTAGAGAAGAGAATGAAGGATGTCTTACACCACTTTCAGGAATATTCTAATCTTATGTAGGCGGGGTATTTCCAGAAACATAGTGGGGAAAGAAGCTTTAACTATTTCGCAAACTCGCTGCTTCAAATAAGACGACAAAACCGGACCATGAACAATTCCGAGCACACTGCGAACAATAATGCCAAATTACAGCTCCGTACAAAACCATAAAGTAAAACCAAAACATCAAGACAGTCGTAGATTAAGCATATAGAAAATAACACCCATTCATGTTACGAATGAACACTTATAATCATGTACAAACAGTATTGCTGTAAAAATCACATGTCGGACATCAACTACATAATCGAAGAACTAGTGACCCCAGCCACTGAAAACCCGGCTTTGTGGCTCCAATTACTGTAAGCGTTACTTAATCCCTATCTATGTTCACGCTGTGTGGTTAAAGTTCTGCGCCGTTAGTGGTATTCGACAAGCAGCAAAGTGCAAACGTCGGCATATTTTGTAACTGTCCCTTACTCGAAAAGATCCTAATGAACCTTGGCTGAACTTTGCTGTCGAAATTTTCATAAATATGGAAAGGAAGACTAGGTATATATCTCTATTTGAAATCACTTCAATTCGAAGATAAAATGAAATTTGCTTAACACCTTCTTCGCGAATACAATAATACAACGTGTCAAAGCGGAGCAACATTTTCCTGATGTCAATACCTGGATGTTAAAATTAATAAAGATGATACAAATAAAACCCGCTGGTATTCTAAATTTAAACATCAGAAAATTATGAAGTGAAACTTCATGTATGGATCACTGAATATCAGTGAAGACAGCACGGGTCAGCATGTCATGCCCCAATGGTAGCACCCGTTTGAATACAAAGATGGTGGTCAGATCAGATATGACCAAGAACATCAGTCAGGAAGAAGACTAAAATAAGTAGAGGCCGCCATATCTCCGTCCCAAGGCACCAAACAAATCAGGAAATCACAAATGTATCTGCACAAGCAAATCAGTGTCACGTTTAAGTATATTTGTACTGAAGACAACACAACATTGCTGATGTGGCTAGATGTATCTGTCTTCCCCAGAGCTCCCAGCCCGATGGCTGGTGGGCGGGCACCTGTTGCCGTATTGGCTGTCCCAGTCGGCGTTGATGAGCTGTGCAGAGGTCTGTTTCTTGTAGCTCTCACGTGAACAACTGGCACCTCCGTCCTCTACTCATCACAGCCAAACAGCGCAGTAAATCATTTTACCTGAACTCAAATCACCACGATCTAAACAGTTCTTTCAGGTCTACATTTGGTCTACATATCAATTTAAAAGCATACAACAAATCCGTGGTGATTCGTGCCAACATCTTATCACTGGAGTATCTGTTTACGCACAAGAGTGAGTATGGTTTTACGCCTCTAGTAGAAATATTCCAGCAATGGCGGGAACACTATATTGGTTGGTTGTTCCTTAACGCTACACTCAGCAATATTCCAGCTATATGGCGGAGGTCTGTAAATAATTGAGTCTTGACAAGACAATCCACTTATCAACAGCATGAGCATCAATCTAAGCAATTGGGATACGGTGACACGACCAAGTCGGCGAGCCTGACCACCCGATCCCGTTAGTCGCCTCTTACGACAAACATGAGTTGCTGAAGACCAATTCTAACCCGGATCTTCACGGGTCGGGAACACAAGAAATGACCCCCACACATTGTACCTTGTACCTTCGTAGGGAGTCGAACACAGACTTTCAGGGTGACTAGCGAACGCTGGGCTACCCTATAAGCCCCTTACGCTTCGGAAAGAATAGTGTAAGAGTATGGTTGTGCCGATGCAAGCTGGCTAATATTGTATGATATGTTATGATAAATGTGAAAAAATGCATCTGTTTTCTTTCCCTAAGACAACAAAAACTACATCAAAACAACAACATCTCCCCAGTAATGTCAATTCAGCATCCAGAATCGGTAACAGGAGAACAATATCACAAAGATAAACCCAAACAGCAGCTCACAACGTACACAACACACAACTGTGACCTTCACCCTTAAAATAGGTCCACACATGCAAACATGTTTACCCCAAATAACAACACACATGTATACTCTTGTAATAATCGTACCAGTCAATCTTGGAGACTGTTAATGAGATCACCACCTTGGCAAACAGACAGCAACCAACGACCAGTCTTAGCACCGCCGCTAATTACCTTAACCTGATATGCTTGTGATAACACACAGATGGAACTTAGGTATAGCTCCGTCAGAGAAGCATGTACGGCTCATCATCTTCTGTTGAGTGTATCATCTTTGCATTCTTTTCGTCAACACTATAAACACCCAGGTAGATGAATTCATGTTGTCATTAGTTTTTAGAAGTGTGGGCCGTAGTGTTGACAGGCCCATTTCCGATTTGGAATTGCCAAAAGAGTGAGTGAGTGAGTGGGTGGGTGAGTGAGTGAATGCGGTTGTATACCGCTTTTGGCAATACGCCAGTATCCAGTCAAGAGACACCGGAAACTGACTTCACACGTTTTACCCACGTGGGTAATATACCAAGAAGAGTGAGTATGGGAGCTTGGTTACAGCCGCTTTGAACAATATTACAGTTATGACACAGTTTTCGAGTCGGTTTAATATGAGGGTATTTACCACCATTATTTCCACTGGGCCTACAGTTATAATGAAGTGGTATTACTTCAACTACATTTTCTTAATATTTATAGCCATAATACTATTAACATATTAAATGAATAAAATATCTTTAATATCATTATCATAAAGTGAAGCTCTTGAGTCTCTCCTTTAGGTAGACATTTCGGCAAACGTCTTTTCACAAAGGTATATTAATAAATCTTAGTTATGTCAGTTAATTTGGCCGTTTCCTCTTGAGCGCCATCTTCCAGAGCAATGCACTGTACAATAACTTTGCCAGCGTGAGTTACGCGTGTACCCTGTGCAGTGAATGTGCAAGGTCCAAGTCTATCTATGGAAGCTGCTTAGCCACTTAAAAACCTAACTTTTCCCTGAGCGTTGATACTGTGTAAAAGCAGAGTATCGTTAAGTTCTTACTCAACAGACGAAATATTCGTGAAAACACTCCTTTTGATTCATTGACCACATCTACTGTCATATCAGTGATATGGCTTTATTCCAAAGACAGCCCATCAGCCAGTTACCTTTTAAGGTAAACAGTTTCCTGAAGCAATTCCACGTCATGAACGATCAAGAAAATCAAGCTTGAGTCAGTATCAGAGACGAGATAAACTCCAAACAAAGTTCAAAGATGCTTGGTTTGAAGCATGCCGTCGTGACAATCGGACACGTTCGTTGCAATAAACGGAAAATTCCGACCGTTGACGAATGTGATTTGTCAGGACACGTGTACGCAGATTTGCAAGACGTACCTTTTTCAGTCTCAAGTCCCTCGGATCGGAAGTGCTAGTATCCATGTTTTTACCTTCCCTGCGCACCATACGAGGCCGACACTGTTCTGAGCTCTATGGGGAGGGAATGTCGAGTTTTATAAGACAAATGGAATGTTAGCTATTTAAAGAAATATGCAGTTGGTGCAATTTTGTTTAGCTCCATGTTAATTGATTGCACGGCAAGTACATGTCAGAGATAAGCCTCGCTAAGAAGAGGAAACATGTCATATAAGAGCTGTTTCCTACAAGTGATGGGAAACAGTGTGACAGGGATGACTCACATGGCACAAACAGGGTGAGTGACTGTGTGATTTTACGCCGCGCTTAGCCATACTGACATACTCTTACGGATGCTGGAGGAATGGACTCTTTATGTGAGGACTTGATTGAGTGTCTTCTCTGTGACTAGTTAGCGCTTTAATCATTGGGCCACCCACCGCCAGCAGCCAAAAAGACTGGGAGATACCATCCTGACTCAAGGATTTTGTATACGTCTTTTAATGTTTTTCTCCGTAAGTAAAGTTCGGAATAATGGTTTGAGCAGATTGGCGATACGCGTATATCTGCCTTGTTCCTCCCTACGGTTATGTGATGTGTACCGTTATAGTGGGTTATTGAGAAAACTCGTGTCAGCTCAAGTTTAGACCAGATCATTAATCGACCACCTTAGTCATCTCCAACACTTCAGTCGAGTTCAGTCTACAAATTACTGACTTGCAACACTTTAATCGGGTTCAGTCACAGTAATTACTGATTTTCAACACTTTAATCGGGTTCAGTCTCAGTAATTACTGATTTTAAACACTATACTCGGGTTCAGTCACAGTAATTACTGATTTTCAACACTAGAATCGGATTCAGTCTCAGTAATTACTGATTTTCAACACTTTAATCGGGTTCAGTCTCAGTAATTACTGATTTTAAACACTTTACTCGGGTTCAGTCACAGTAATTACTGCTTTTCAACATTAGAATCGGGTTCAGTCTCAGTAATGACTGATTTTCAATGCTCTTTATCGGGTTCAGTCTCAGTAATTACTGATTTTCAACACTTTAATCGGGTTCAGTCTCAGTAATTACTGATTTTAAACACTTTAATCGGGTTCAGTCACAGTAATTACTGATTTTCAACACTATAATCGGGTTCAGTCTCAGTAATTACTGCTTTTCAACACTATAATCGGGTTCAGTCTCAGTAATTACTGATTTTCAACACTTCAATCGGGTTCAATCTCAGTAATCACTGATTTTCAACACTTCAATCGGGTTCAGTCTCCAAATAACTGAATCCATCACCTCAATCGAGTTCAGTCTACAAATTACTGATTTTCAATACTTCAATCGGGTTCACTCTACAGATTACTGATTTTCAACACTTCAATCGAGTTCAGTCTGCCAATAGCTGATCTCCATGGTGACGTGACCTCAACTATCACCTAACATATAAACAAACACCTGGTATCTGCGAATCCAATCTCAGATTATTGTGTCAAAACTTGATTCTTGAACTATGCCCTTATTGCAAATGATTGCCAAATATATAATCAAGAATAGATGTTGATTTTATCTGAGATTGGCCGGTACCATAATGGAAATGGTTTTACACAATGAATATTCCAAAGTACAACAAAAGAAGATTTTACGGGCTGAAATCCATTTTAGAATTACATCTGTGTCGTATCCTTTTCCAAACAGCCTTGCTTCATTATGACCCGTCATTCAAAATCACCACAATCGACAATTATTCTACTTTTGTCAAGATGGATAGCAATATGTGAATGAACAATTTCTTTATTACAGTGGGAGCGGCGTGGAGTAGGTTCTAACACTGATATCACCGAAACGTCCATATAGACTGGACTCCCTCTAAACCGACATCCCTCTAATCCGACATTCCCTGTAAACCGAGATATTTATTTGCTCCCGAATTCATTGCTATCCGTCTTTACTGCTCCAACTTCTAAATGCCTTCCAAAAAAGTAAATTTTTCATTGGATAAAAAGCTTTGCTTGCAGTTTCTGTTTGGTTTTAAGTGATGCGTTCTGCTACCGTTTATATACACTGGCTGTGAATCGCCTACCCATCTGTTTCCGTGTTGCTGTACATACCCCAAGTGCAAGTCTTGCATACCTGTGTTCGTCCTTCGGCTAAGAATAAATGCTGCTCTATGAGACAGTGAATGCTGCAGTGACAGATATATACGTCTTGTAGTGCATGTATCAGTGTAGCGAGTCAACATACTGGCATCGGCTGGCTCACATCACGAGTGAAGAAGGGATAGGTATATATAGGCATAGCCTCGACCGACAGCAATTCTCAACGCTGTATTGACGTAGGCTCGGGAGCATATGCAGGAACTATTCTCTCGGCTCATAAACAACTACGTGGGTTGATAGGCCCCAGCTTCAGCTAGGGCGGTTTAGGAAGACTAACATCTAGTCTCTGAAATGAACATATTTTACAGAAAAAAACTGTTCATAAAAAAAATTAGAAAATATAATGAAAAGGAGCTAAGAGACTTTCTTCATTTTCTGAAACTGTTGAAATCTAGACTTGCCACATATTCCAAACTTGCATAGGCTTTCTTGGATATATTTGTTTCAGGGTCTGTATGACAGACTACAGTTTAGGACACTGTACTTTGTACTTGAACGAATCCCTGCCTGTATGTACGCGGTATTAGGTTGGTTATCAAATACATATATTTGATGTCTTAAAGCTGAAAGACAGTTGGTGAGGGAGTGAGTATGATTTACGCTGCTTTTAGCAATATTCCAGCAATATCACGGCGGAGGACACCAGAAATGGGCTTCACACAGTGTACTCTATTCTGTCTCACAGTCCCTGAACAACATTATTTTCCCTACTGCCAAGCCCTCTCTGCAGTGCTAAAGCCCTAAATAAAGCAATTCTAGATTCTGTCTCACAGTCCCTGAACCTAAATAAAGCAAGTCTCTTCGCAGTGCTAACAGCCCTGAACCACATTAATTTCCCTACTGCCAAGCCCTCTCTGCAGTGCTAAAGCCCTAAATAAAGCAAGTCTAGATTCTGTCTCACAGTCCCTGAACCACATTATTTTCCCTACAGCCTAGCCCTCTCTACAATGCTAAAGCCCTAAATAAAGCAAGTCTAGATTTCCTCAGGTTCAGGTCTGGACCTTCTAGGGCTCCTTTTCAATTTAAATGGGCTTGTTTGTTATTATCAAAATTATATATATTCAGAGACTAAGCATTAGTCTAAGTGTACTCATGTGGGGAATCGAACCCGGGTCTTCATTAGGCTACCAGTCCGCCCCATCGTTGAAAGACATTAAACGACTTTTCACAGTTAACACTGATACTATATAGTGAGTTAGTGAGTGGGTTTATCACTGCATTAAACAATATTACAGCTGTATCAGGCCGTGAGACGTGGGAGGGAAGTAATAAGTTAGATACCTTAAAGATAGACATCGATTCATACCAACAGGCTTGAAGACCTTACCACGTGACATAGAAGACAAGTACTTCAAACAGCAATAGTGTTCAAAGGAGCGAAAATAGTAACCTGCGAAAACCATATTTTTTGTAATAACTGAATGAATATAATGTAATTCTTTATTTAGAGCTAAATAATGATTTGATTAAAGTTTAATTTCAAAATGAACGTAAAAATACACGTAAATGTAATTCAATCCGTTAATTTAAGACAAAATATTATGGATGTCAACTTCTTTATTGTAACAACAACATTTCTGGGCTTCTCCTTGCCCCTTCGTCGGGTGAATGCTAACTGGTCATGCATAATATTTTTTACTTGAATACCAACTTCTATATGCCACTCAAGAACCTAATCCGTTAATATTTAACATGTTTCCGTCACATCTAAAAATACGAACTGTATTTAGGCAAAGTGGAAAGGTCGCGTCTTGATATCACTACCGGCGGTTCAACTCTATCTTATACATTTCATTTGCATCCGTTGCTACAAGGTTACCCTGGCTAGCACAAACCCCCACCCCCACACACAACCTATATAAAGATAGAGTTATCTACATAACGGAACAGTGCGCCTACAGGTACCGAAGCAGCAATCCTGACTCACTGAGAGACTCGCGAACACACCCACGTAATCATATCAGAGAAGAGAAACATTCGGATACATCCAGATAAAACCAGATTTAGGCGCCCAATTTTTAAAGTTTAATCCAAGTGCACGAATATGCAACAAAATGCACCAAGTGTTGCGGCGTGATCTTTAGCTTTGTTATCTTTGGCGTATCTGGCGAAACAAGATGGAATATCTAGAACGCTATCCTCATAGGTTTCCATGGCAACTTGGTACTTGCATTGTAGGTATTTGGCACTCTTGGCAGAGGCCGCTGACACAACAGGCGCGTTTTCAAATATGGGCGGGAGGGTGGTGGAGGAAAATGCTGGGGAATGCAATTCCTTCTGTAACGAGAACTAGAACCGATGGGGAAACATGGCCGTGAAAGAGGTCTGACAAACAAAAGAATTGTTTCTCAGCACTAAGCAGTAATTGAGGAATATTGAGTTAAAAGTCATTTTCCTCCTGTGGTGAGTGAGTGAGGTTGTACAACATAACGAGCATCGCTCGATGTACATATGTAGGAGTCGAACCTAGTCAAACAAGCGGCATTTGTCAGCGCCAAATGATTTCAGAGTTGAACTATGCAATAAGATCCATAAGCATGTATTATTACGAGGGCGAGAAAGGTGTGTAGGGACTACTTTTGGAGATGTACTTTATGCAGGGAGCACTGAGATCCTCTTCTCTAATTGTACAACAATAAAAAGACGTTAAAGCCGGGAGTAACCAGTCTCGATTATCCGCTCAAGCCGATTCTACTGGACGTAAAAGGCAAAATAGCGGTTAATATTACATAAATTGATGGATGAAAATCAGTGATGACACCGGGTGCCAAAACTATGTGACATTCCAAACTGACATATCCTGAAGAAAATAGTGAAGGGAGTGAATGAGTGAGTATGGTTTTACGCCGCTTTTGGCAATATTCCAGCAACATCACGACGGGCTTCACACATTGCACCCATGTGGGGAATCGAACCCGCGCCTTCGCCGTGACGAGCGAACGCTTTAACCAGTAGGCTATCCCACAGCCCCCTTAAGGGAACATTTGCTGGAGAAACCATATTTTTGATATAACGTGTTTCAGTAACTTGGGAGACATGTAGTGGAGGATTTTCATGAAATGCAACAGGGAACCGTATTCTGTACATGAACAGTTAGCACGACAACATTCCGTCAATATCAATTATCAAAGGGCCATTAGACAACATGCAGTGTAGTCTGACAAAGAAATAGAGATAGGGTTTCGTTCCATAACAATCTCTTTGTACTACGACAATCGCAAGTCTATGTTAAAAGACGTGAAAATCGTAACACAAAGATTGATGAAAGGAACAATGCCTTGTTCTCTGAATATGTAAAGCATGTCGCAGCGACAGGTTCGGCTTCAAACAAAGGTTCACGAAGCTGCAGAGTAGGTTGGGTTTGACGCCACCAATATTCCAGCAATATCACGGGGACACCTGAAATGAGCTTCACATATTGTACCCTTGTGGGAAACCGAACCCGGGCCTTCGGCGTAACGAGCAAACGTTTAACCACTGGGCTACCCAGCCGCCTCACATGAAGCTGCAGAACAATATAAACATTGTGGAACATTTGACAACTCCATATCATCACTCCAAACTTAGAAAATATATCATGTCGCGATGTTAGACGTTCAGAGCGCCAAAGTAATGCATTTATTACTTATGGAGTTTCTAAGAAAGAAGTTGTCAGAAATTCCAATATGGCTGCCAAGTGTCGTCTGGCGAAACAAAATGGCGGTCGCCGTGTGTTAGTTGAATGCTGTGAATCTTACCACAGAGTAGCCGGGGGCGAAGAACCTCCTCTTAGTCATAGCTACCCGCTGAGCCTCACCTGTTCGTCGTTTAAAACCATTAATTAATTACATGAATGCATCCTTAATTAGATCCATGTTTGCAACTCGGAACACAAGCGACCAATGTGTACACGACCATTGTCCATCCATATGTTTAATAAATGTTTACATGGTCAAGCGTTCGATATCAAGTGTTAATTACCATCTATCGCAATGACCCCTCCCTCCTAACAAAAATGAAAAAAAAGTGGTAAAAGTAAAACACTATTTCTTCCAAATCGTACAAAAATTTACAAGATGAGTAGATAACTACGATAGCCTGGCCTGTTTTGCTGGAGATATGTTGTTTATTCCTGCTTGTGCCAAACATTTGGAGGACAAAAACAATCACTTGCTTCTCCTATGATGTGTAGAAACCTGGTGGCCTTCCAAGAATCCTCCGCTGAGTCAGCGAGGGGAAATGCCAAACTAAACGAATTCTATCTTGGAAGCCATTTTAGAATGAAATATTCCTTCAGATCGATGATGAAATATTCCACTTCCTACTACAAAGGATGGATACGTCTATGGACAAACTGGTCTCTGTGTCCGAGTTGCAAATTGGAATGATAATAGTACACACACCAGACAATGGCATTACGGTGAATCATCAAGACGTACCTAACCTTACCTATACCTACGGAGCAAATGCTATTGTCTGGTGTGCACAGGTGTATCAACCTTGCACAAATCGTGAAAATCATTCCAAGGAAAGGATGGTTGAAGAAGCCATTTTCTTAACCTTTTCTTTTAAGAGTAATGTTTGGAAAGCGGCCGCCATTATGTCAAAACACCCATCCGTGCTGGACCATCCCATCAAAACACATTCCCTTTTGGAACATAAACAATGACTGGAGGTGAAAAAGTCATCCAGATCAGGTCGGGATTCCAAGAATAGCATCTCTTTAACAAATATCGCCGTATCATCATCAACACATATTAAACTTGGAGTTGACATCACGATTGCGCAAGTTTGAATCAAATTCAAGATGGCTACCTGTGATATAACGACGTTATCACTCGACCTACCCTCTCGTCAGCCTCTTCAAGGGCAGTTTGAACTGCAACTTTCTGTACAGTCTGCTGATTCTTCAAATACGCATAGTTGTGCCAGACCGGAGAGAGCTTCATTTTAAATGTTTTTATACTTTATCTACTTATCACTGTCGTGAGAATCTAAAACGAAAAGAGGCTGAAGAAATAGATAAGAGTGGTTCTACACTATTGCTGAGACCACTTCTCCCACGACAGTGAAGACTTGCTAAAAATGATTCTCCTATAAAGCTAGCTTACGGACAGGTTTTTTCTTAGTATGGCACACATGAGGTAGCCTATGGTCTTACGTACATGCGCGGTGCCCAGTATTGAGAGGTGGACTCAAGTTTCTGATACATCTGGCATAGCAAAGCCGTGGAAATATCACGACCTTTCCATGGTTACCGATTCCTGCGTCAAGATTGTCGGTCGATACCTGCTCAGGTGTTCCATGTAAAAGATGTCCGAATTTCAGGTAAATCCAATATTCCTCATTTGCATATTAATGTAAATAAATATTGCTTAGTCGGCAATTCGTACCGTTATCTTTACGCACGTAGTTCATAAATGAGTTAATTGTGGTGGATAAGAAGAATAAGAAATTATACTTACTTTTCTAGGTCGCCTACTTCGAAATAGATCGAAAATCCACGACCAAAGTTACAGCTTAGGAGGACTGGAGGGGAACTAGCAGGCAGTGTACAACCTTAGACTACAGTCGAATATACCGTCATGTGGGACCAGTCTATCTTCAGGGGAAGAAGGTTAAAAATATCAAATTTTACTTAAAAACAATATTTTAAACCAAAATACCCATATGTTTGGCCTAATGACGATATGACCATTAAAACAAAAAATTAAGTGAATAATGTTCGTAAGATAAACTTTTAACCGTCCGTTGAGATGGAGCACTCGATAGTGACCTGACACCCCTCGCTGCCATAATGGTTCTCAGCGGCGGATTCTTCAAGTGTGTTTCTCACCTGCCTATAAATGGCGAAGCAAGCCCGCGTCAAGGACGGATATTTCAGGAGGGGGTGGGTAACGGCAGTTGTTGCTTACAGTGTGTATACTTGTGTGCACTAGTCACTCAGACGCGCATTGGTTCCAACAAAATGCAAGACTGCAGAACGTGAGCGGGCGTTTACCATACTGGTGCCACAGTGACATACAGCACCACTGAGCAGTTACCATCCAACAAGGTGCCAAGGCGGATGTCACAGAAGCTGTAACTTGATATACCGGGAAGAAACAATATAATATATACCACTGACAGGATAATCTTGTCATAAACCTGTCACGATTTTTGGTTGAGTATTGCCAGAGCGATAACCTTTAAATTGCGGGGTATTTTATTCAACTGAAAGCATTTCACTCATAAAATGTGATAACTGATAAGCAATAGTGACAAATCAACGGATTGTTTTATGGTATATATCTATATTCTTTAAAAAATACACAAAACAAAAAAGAACCAAGTAATACCAACTTATGTGGGTAATGTTCTTTTTTAGTTAGGGTGGTCTGAAGTGCTTGTTTGGGTTAGTTAAAAGAATACTACCGTTACAGAGATAAAGTGCCTAATAATTTTAGTTTCTTCTTTGAGTGGCATTTTAGAAGTTGGGAAGTACAATATAGAACAAACTTTATCGATAACAACTACTTTTTATTCGTCGCACTCACGAATAAAAAGAATTTGTTATCCATAAAGTTTGTTCTGTATTGTATATTGTAATTTTAGTTTGATTGCTTGTTTAACATTCGACATTTTATTGATGCTGAAATTTACTTAATATGATTAGGAGAGAGAGAGAGAGAGAGAGAGAGAGAGAGAGAGAGAGAGAGAGAGAGAGAGAGAGAGAGAGAGAGAGAGAGAGAGAGAGAGAGAGAGAGACACGCAACGTTTAGACCGCTGAAGCCGTATTAAGACAACACGACGGAGATCGGCCCCAGACCTTTGATTCAATGTTTGGTACCGAACTCGGACCGTCTAGGCGTGGATGGAACGCTCTACCCACTGGTTTCCACGACTTCTATTCCTGTACCGACACTTGATGAGCTACACCCAAAGCAACAACTCTGAAATAACGAGTATATCGAGGGCAGAATGTATGTGGTGTATCTTCCTCATTACGTCAGCTAATGTGGGAGGAATTTACAAACAAATATATCCACGAGGCCAAATGTTGATATTAATGCACCGTCTCATAGCTGTTCATCTTCTATAAAACAACTCTTTAATTTGAATATGTCACAGCCTAACATCCTCTTAACCACTTTTCGTTTTTCGCTGACGGACAAACTATAGTGACAGCTCACATCACCCCTGTGTTGAAGGACCTCCACTGGTTGCCCATTCCACAGCGCATCACTTTTAAACTCTGCATTCTCGCCTTCAGATGTCTCTCTGGAAGTGCACCTCAATATCTGTCCGACCTCCTTTCTCCTTACAAACCAACAAGATCCCTCCGCTCCGAGAAACATAATCTTCTGTGTATTCCTAAAGTCAGAACAGTTAAATTTGGTCAAAGAACTTTCTCTTATGCTGCAGCCTCAGAATGGAATCATCTCCCACAACATTTGAGAGAAATGACAGAACTTTCAACCTTTCGAACATCGCTAAAGACCCACCTTTTCCAAAAAGCCTTTTCGTCCTGACATCAGCGCTTTGAGCATGCATTGTGCATGGAAATATGCGCTTTATAAATGAACTATTATTATTATTATTATTATTATTATTATTATTATTATTATCTCTTTAATCCGGACTGTACCATATTAAATGGTAATTAATTAATTTCCTTTTCCTTATTGTAATAAATAAACAAACAAACAAAAGCGGGGGAAACAACAAAACCCAAAATAAACAAACATTATGGTGTTAACTAATTCGTACACTTTAAAGTACGCATATAGACATTTTAAACAACAACCCTCAACTGGTATTTGTCCGGATTAACCAGGTCCACTCCAACAAGGATACACAATAAGCGCCTCTCAGTAGAAGTATACAGTATGGAGATTTCTTCTCAACGCTACGGAATATCAACGACGTGACAGAAAACCTTTGCATGTTTTCGTGGATCTACTGTCGATGATTCCAGTGTAACTTTACGCCTGACACAAACTGTAGGTTGCCAACAGGGCAGGTTTAACCGCATGGATAACATGCAGGAAGGTGCCCGTACGCTCAACTTGGAAATGTGGTCTCTCTTACTGAAATAGTGTGCTGGCATTTCCTCAGTAGTGATATTTGTGAGGCGCTCGGTCCAAATGAGTATAATAACGCCCGCCAGGTGAGACACAACTGAAAACAGAATACAGCCTGGTATGTATACAGGTGCCTTTGGGAGGGAGGAGGTACTCGATGTCCGTGAGGACGTGATTCCAGCAACATCACGGCGGGGAGAGGAGGTACGGTAAAATACAGTTTAACGTAACGTTCCAAATTATTGGACTAACGGGATCGGGTGGTCAGGCTCGCTGAATTGGTTGACACATGCCATCGTATCCTAGTTGCGTAGATCGATGCTCGTGCTGTTGATCACTGGATTGTCTGATCCAGACTCGTGTATACTAGTATTACAAACCACCGCCATATAGTAGGGATATTGCTGAGTGCGGCGTAAACAACAACAAACCAACTAAACCAAAATCAAGATTAATGCACTGTATATGATATCCTTCTTAGACGCAAAATCATTACTCCGACAGACTAGTCCTTGTTTCATCCTCTCTATGCCGAGCTCCAGGCAAGGCGACAACAAGTACCGACTTCCAACGACCTTTACTATGCATCGACGGCGGTGGGGTAGTCTAGTGGTTAAGGCGTTCGCTCGTCACGCCGAAGACCCGGGTTCGATTCCCCACATGGGTACAATGTGTTAAGCCCATTTCTGGTGTCCCCCGCCGTGATACTGCTGGAATATTGCTAAAAGCGGCGTAAAACCATACTCACTCACTCACTCACTCACTCACTCACTCACTATGCATCGACCAGGGAATCGAACCACCGACCTTCCACTTTGCTGGCAGACACTCTGTAAACTAGACCAAGGGGAGCTGGAGAGCTGGAGGCCAGTTAGTACCATCAGAAAGAGGCATGAGTGAGTGAGTGAGTATGGTTTTATGCCGCTTTCAGCAATTTTCCAGCAATGGACACCAGAAATGGGCTTCACTGATTGTATCGAATCATTGCCATCGCCCACAAGAAGACCCGATCCCATCTAACCTTGGGGCTATAGATCCTCCTGTTCAAAATCTGCAGGATTTGACACTGGCACTCCATGAGGAATGGCAGAGGATTCCGATGCTGAGAATTCGACGCATGATTGCCAGTACGAGTGGGAAACTGACAGATGTTATACATCGTGTGCAGGGTTGGGTAAGGCAGGTACCGATGTATTCATACAATCACAAGACATGTTTTGAGAACTGTGTAATAATCAGATTGGTAGCGATGTCATTTTGACATACTTTCCGGCATCGTTTCTGTAAATTCTTCTCAGGTTAATGGTTATTAAATTTAAGTTGCTGTTTTGTTTTTGTTTTAATCAGAGTAAAATATGTTACAGGTACCATGCTAATACAATTGTTTTTCAAAGCTTCTACAACAGCATGTTGTGTTTTCGTCTTATCATATAAAAACCAATGGTTTAATGCTCATGTTCCTGTACTCATTTTCCCTGTTGCCACTCACGATACCACTCAACCGATTGTTTCATGCGACAAGTATGATGGGAAGGATTAACTGTGGTAGTCTGAGCCAATCTGATGTTCCTTAACTTTCTTTCAGTGGTATAATTCAATCGGGACGGCACTGGCCAGAATAACAGGTATTTGTATACAACAGGTTGCAAATAGCTGCGGGATAGCTGATGCAGTATTTACTTGCTTACGCTGTAACCCGCATGACAAAACTACTGCAGCCAAACCCGTTGTATCGAACTGTGATGTGTCGAACTAACTGATGCAGTATTTACTTGCTTACGCTGTAACCTGCATGACAAAACTACTGCAGTCAAACCCGTTGTATCGAACTGTGATGTGTCGAACTAACTGATGCAGTATTTACTGGCTTACACTGTACCCTGCATGGCAAAACTACTGAGTATTTACTTGCTTTCACTGTAACCCGCATGACAAAACTACTGCAGCCAAACCCGTTGTATCGAACTGTGATGTGTCGAACTAACTGATGCAGTATTTACTTGCTTACGCTGTAACCTGCATGACAAAACTACTGCAGTCAAACCCGTTGTATCGAACTGTGATGTGTCGAACTAACTGATGCAGTATTTACTGGCTTACGCTGTACCCTGCATGACAAAACTACTGCTGTCAAACCCGTTGTATCGAACTGTGATGTGTCGAACTAACTGATGCAGTATTTACTTGCTTACACTGTAACCTGCATGACAAAACTACTGCTGTCAAACCCGTTGTATCGAACTGTGATGTGTCGAACTAACTGATGCAGTATTTACTTGCTTACGCTGTAACCTGGATGACAAAACTACTGCAGTCAAACCCGTTGTATCGAACTGTGATGTGTCGAACTAACTGATGCAGTATTTACTGGCTTACACCGTAACCTGGATGACAAAACTAATGCTGTCAAACCCGTTGTATCGAACTGTGATGTGTCGAACTAACTGATGCAGTATTTACTTGCTTACACTGTAACCTGGATGACAAAACTACTGCTGTCAAACCCGTTGTATCGAACTGTGATGTGTCGAACTAACTGATGCAGTATTTACTTGCTTACGCTGCAACCCGCATGACAAAACTACTGCAGCCAAACCCGTTGTATCGAACTGTGATGTGTCGAACTAACTGATGCAGTATTTACTTGCTTACACTGTAACCTGCATGACAAAACTACTGCAGTCAAACCCGTTGTATCGAACTGTGATGTGTCGAACTAACTGATGCAGTATTTACTTGCTTACACTGTACACTGCATGAAAAAACTGCCGTCAAACCCGTTGTATCGACCTGTGATGTATCGAAGTTACGGTTGTGTCGAAGTAAACGCTTGGTCCCTGCGTGTTCCTTCTTTTATCATTTTTCGATTGTTTCGAACGTCGGATTACTCGAAGTATTTCCGTAGGTCCCTTCAATTTCGACACAAGGGTGTTTGGTTGTTCATGGTTACTGTAGACTTTTTCCACGCCGTTATCACGAGACAGAACCACCAGTGTCACTTGCAGCAGAATGAGTAGTGTGTCTATTCTAGGAGGCTTGTGAACACCTGACGGCAGTGGAACTATTCGCGAACAGAGCATGGTAACGCTGGCGGGAAGCAATGGGAAACGAGTCAGCAATCAGCAGCATGAAAACTTTCAACAAGAGTGAGTGAGTGAGTGGTGTGTGTGAGTGAGTGAGTGAGTGAGTGAGTTGGTTATGTTTTATGCCGCTTTTAGCAATAGTCCAGCAATATGACGGGGGTACACCAGAACTGGGCTTCACAGATTGTACCCATGTGGGGAATCGAGTGAGTGTGAGTGAGTGAGTGAGTGAGTGAGTGAGTGAGATGTCTTCAGCTTTGGTGGGATCTCACTGTGCCGACAAACCTAGAAACTCAAAGTCCCCAGGCCTCTAAGACATGTCGAATCATCTGTATTTCGAGCCAACCGGAGTGTCGGTATTCGACTAAAATGCGCACGATGTTTCTGCAGGGACATTGGTACAACGTCTTTACCTATCGACTTATCCATATCATGAGACAAAGGTACTGCTTGTTTTCAGATCAACGGGATCTTGTACATGGACTAAGTTACATCGTTTTGACTTTTGAATTATCCGTCATTCGAGATAACCGCATTGTCTGTATTAAATCAAAGTATCCATAATAATTCCTAAAGGATTAAGTTACACTATCTATAAAATTCGAGCTATCTGCAATTCGAGACAAGCGTTATGTCAGTATTTGACGAAAATGCAGATCGTTGTGATGGTAGATCCAAGTTACACCGTCTTTCTGTTTTAAGATGTCAGTTATTCGAGATAAGAGGTGTCAATAATATCGAATTAAAGGAGGTCCACATGACGAGGTTTTCAAAGTTAAAATCACTAGTTTTGTTTTGAGGTAATATCAACAGACAGGCTTTCATGTTACCAACAGTTATTCTCGTCAAGGCATCATGGCCGCGTCTGAGGGGGCATTAAACCAGGTAATGAAGAGAGCACTTGCAAGGATGACTTAAGATGTAAAAATGAGAAGAATCCTTTAGTTATAAAAATTGGAATTTAGGATAGGTCGGGCTGTTCAGTGTCAGAGAGTGTTCCCGCTCAGACGTCCGACTATACTGACGTGTGCATAACATCATGATTAATGTCGATGAACAACAACCTGGACCCGGCAATCAAAGACTGTGAAGTTGTTTGTCTGTTGTATAACGCCGCGCTCAGCAGTATTCCAGCTATATAGTGGCGGTCTGTAAATATCTGGACCAGATAATCTAGTGATTGACATCATGAGCATCGTTCTACGCATTTAGGATAATCGAATCAGTCTTTCTGCGTGATGGGTGAAGGCTTAAGCACTTGGCTATCTGAAAATCTAGTGTTGACTTGAGTGAGAATGGTTTTACATCGCTTTTAGCAATATTCCAGCAATATCAAGGCGGTGGACACCAGAAATGTACTTCACAATTTGTAGCCATGTGGGGAATCGAACCCGAGTATCAGCAGGAGGAGCGACCGCTTTAACCACTAGGCCCCACGGCCCCTGTAGTGTTGAAGCTGAACTCTTGGAGAGGGGATGGAAATACGTTTCATATTTTATCATTATTACTTGAACCATGATAGGTGACTGAACATTGTTTAACATTGTTGCAGTCATGAAATGTCCACCTTCGTTGTATGTTGCTACTACACCCTCCATCACCAGGCGTGCAGCATCTATCCTCTGTACATATGTAGCCTTTGGCCAATGGGTGAAGTGTTCACCCAATTCTGTGTGGGATTTTGTTGATAAACAAACTCTAATTATCTTACATTCTGTGACAAAATGTTTTACTTGCACATGGATTTCGTAGCTTGGAAACTCATTTACTCTTGATCCAGACACACAAAATTCACCATGCCAGTACAGTAGAAGCCCAGTCTAAGTAAACTTAGGCTCAGTATTATTCGTTACACTGCTATACTGAAAGATATTTGGTGGAATCACGCACATGTGTCTTCTACCTTACAGCATGAATTTTGGGGACAGTGTGGCCTATACAAATAAAGATATTGACAATTTTCCTACACCTACAAAATAAAACCTTTTCTCCTCTCTCGTGATAAATCGTTCACTTCCTGCTATGAAATATTTCCTGCCGTTCACCGCTCCTACGGTGTGCAACGTGACCTTGTATGTATAGGAGAGCTGTAGGCTAGGGTTTAGAGTCGACTTGTATGGGCATATTATAGCTCTTTGGAAAGCTTATTGTATGTAGATGATGATGTACCATGATGGGGTGGTCAAAAGTGGTCCCATTTTTTTAAAAATTGAGGTCACGTGACAACACCCTGTCCTGTTTTGTGTTTACTCAAATCAGAAGTATGGGAAGTCAGTTGTTCATTATACAATCTGTAATGATGAAATAAATGAAGCATACATTAGATACTCTTTAATGTGTTTAAATGGAGCTAACAAACTACCTCAGTCATTGAAAATTTTGTTAGAAATTATGTTTTTTTTATTAAAAAAATGATTTTTTAGTAAACATTTTGATTAATCAATTTTAATTTTTCTTAATAATGCATACAATGATTATACATTGTACTTTTATCATTATTTCATATATCTTATTGTGAAATGCAATTACTCATTTCACAATGTATTAATGATCAGAAAATAGCAATAAAAAGTATGCTTTCCACAGGAGCCTGAAATTTGGATATTTTACCCAACAAAGATCCGAAATTCGTTTCAGTCTTGACAAGGCCGTAATCACCAGTGATTTGCAATAAAACGGTCCTAACTTTATCAAAACGTGTCAAGTTATTTGTTTGCAGGAAACTAATACATAATTAAAACGACAGTGGGTGCGGTAATTTTCAATCCCAAAGCAAAACTTTTCATGTGCAGCGATGTAGCTAAATGCTATTTCCCCCTGATGGTTGGTCCCACATTTGACCAATCTTGTGTATATTCAACTACTTATGTGTGATATGTATTTCTATAGTTCCTTGAAATTGTTGACTGGGTCTTGAAAAGCCCCTGAAAAGGCCTTAATTTGATGGCTGAGGAACTGTACGAACCCTGTTCCATTTTAGTTTATAGAAACAAACTGACGGTATACGTCATCAATGGCATTTTTGTAATTTGTATTTTTATGAACAGGCTTTTTTGTCATGATAACAATTGAAGTCATGACCATGTATGTATTTATTTTAAATGTCACCTTGGAGATTGCATGCTGTTTGCTGTTACATTCCTTCTCTTGGGACGTTATAAGGAGATGGTGGCTAGCGGGATATGCTGACTGATTCTGGGGTTAACGCCCCAATGTACACTTTCATTAAGCAGTTCATAGACTGACACACGTCTTTGAAGTGTTCATGTCTCTCCTCTTCGTGGCTTTCTTTGGTTGTGTAGAAAAAACAAACTGAAAGAGGTATGGGTGTATTTCTGGGAATCTCTTGTTGTATCATGGCAGATGTATGTGAATGGCGAAATGGAATCTAAGAAGATGACATCATAATTCCAAAGTTTATTGAATGTCAGCAAATTGAAATTAAGTCTTCTCCAACCTTTACACTTTGACTAAACTTTATTGTGGCGCCAAAAATCCTATTGCAGAAGTTCAGGCTGAGAGAGAAGGTAACCGGGACCTCCACATGATTACCCAAAATGCATTGCTTCCACATTTATACAGTGCAAATCCAGCAAACTATGCTATTCTATTCTTGACAAGATAAACCTACATGACACTGTCAAAGATGCATTTGAAACGGCGCAGTTCACTTTGAGGGAAAATCCTGGACGATAAAATGGACTGACATGGGAGTCGAGAGAATCCACTCGGGATTCAAAGAGTGAAGGTAGCCTTGCTGGCCTCACATGCAAGACATCGGCAGTGAGTCGATGGTGGTATGTTAAGCAGCAGTGACGACAACACCCATGAGGAGTGTAAGCCTCTAATCTATTCAAGAGATCTAATCAAATACATTCAGAAGTATTTCTGAACATCGCAACAGATGTATATGCATCAGCTGAAGTGCAACAGTCCCTTCTGTTCATGAAAGAAACGGGAGAGAAAAACGTTGAAAGATTTGTGAATTCTCCAGTGAAAACAGATACAAGTCGGGGCTTTTACAGTCCCATTACCAGATCAGGTGCCAAAACATTTACTGACATGACAACGGCAACTAAATTCAAGAGCAAATTAGGAAACATCTTGACTAGAAGTCATATTTCGTCGAGTTCTGATCCTTGCTACATGTGAAGATGTCACTCTGGAAACTGTTCTCAGGCATCCTATAGGTTCCGTTTTAACTTCACTGTTCCATGAAGAAGGCACGATGGGGAAATCTGCAAAGTGTGACCTTGGATACATACTAGAGAGTGAAGTTCCAAAGCATGATGAAATATCTTCAGATACACCCAGTCAGACAGTTTACATTCGAGATGGCATGGCAGTACTCCAAATGATGTCAGGGAATACCTTTTCCATTTAACAACTTAGCAGACTCAGCTGATGTACTGTTTCAACAAAGCAGATGCTGTTGTAGATGTTACGACCATAATGAGTACAACCTTAATGAGAGAGAAACAGAAGAAAGGTAGGCGATTCATGCCGCCAGTATCAAGTAATTAGTGATCGATGTGTACCACCATGGAAGAATTCCATGAACGCTGACATAAAAACACAGTCCCTGGTTAGATTTCTTTGTGACTAAGGCAGTACTTCAGGACCTGGACCATCTTAGGACAACCACAAAGAAAGTTGATGCTAGCAGGGGGATTCAGCAATAGTGATCGAGAAGACTGGTTAAAAGGAAGAAAATGCCCCGACTGACACCTGTATAATTCTTCATTCCATACATGTAGATATGGAATTTGCTTCTAGGTCCAATCAAGGCCGGATCAAACTGAAGACACCTGACAGTGATTTTGCTTGTTTTTCAATGGCAGGATCAAGTTTAGAAGATACATTGTCTGCAGTTAGAATCATCACAGCACAATTACATGAACCTAAAAGAAAACATCAATGCAGTCACAGTACACCGAACACTCTGGGAGCGCAGAAATGATGTGAGTCTTGCATGTGCCTCCATGCGAATATAGTTTTACATAACATGTACGACGTGTATGTTGGCAAAGCAGAGTATAGATATATCTTTCCGTATTGCAAAACAAGTTTTGGATCTCCCTTGTCACCTGGCGGGAGGAAAGAGAATGACAATCTGCAACATGTGTACTTTCAAGGGGTGATGGCATAGGATATACTACCAGTGTTGTCTCTGCTCCTGAAAGAACTGAAAATTCGGACTGGACTTTTCGCCCACAAATAATGCAACCATAATATACCTAAATGCGCACTTGTCAGGGAGATACAAAGTGTCTGAATCAGTTGGAAAATTAGACATTCACAGAAAACAGAAAACTGTAGATAAACAGTGAAAATAACCATCTTTAATTTTTAGAAATTGAGGTCACGTGACAACACCCTGTCCTGTTTTGTGTTTACTCAAATCAGAAGTATGGGAAGTCAGTTGTTCATTATACAATCTGTAATGATGAAATACAATGAAGCATACATTAGATACTCTTTAATGTGTTTACCTGGAGCTAACAAACTACCCCAGTCATTGAAATTTGTTAGAAATTATGTTTTTTTTATTAAAAAAATGATTTTTTAGTAAACATTTTGATTAATCAATTTAATTCTTCTTAATAATGCATACAATGATTATACATTGTACTTTTATCATTATTTCAAATATCTTATTGTGAAATGCAATTACTCATTTCACAATGTATTAATGCTCAGAAAATAGCAATAAAAAGTATGCTTTCCACAGGGTGCGCACAGTCTTGAAAAAGCCTGAAATTTGGATATTTTACCCAACAAAGGTCCGAAATTCGTTTCAGTCTTGAAAAGGCCCTAATCACCAGTGATTTGCAATAAAACGGTCCTAACTTTATCAAAACGTGTCAAGTTATGTGTTTGCAGGAAACTAATACATAATAAAAGGACAGTGGGCGCGGTAATTTCCACCCCAAAGCAAATCTTTCCCAGTGCAGCGATGTAGCTAAATGCTATTTCCCCCTGATGGTCGGTCCCACATTTGACCAATCTTGTGTATATTCAACTACTTATGTGTTATATGTATGTTTATAGTTCCTTGAAATTGTTGACTGGGTCTTGAAAAGCCCCTGAAAAGGCCTTAATTGGATGGCTGAGGAACTCTACGAACCCTGTTCCATTTTAGTTTATAGAAACAAACTGACGGTATACGTCATCAATGGCATTTTTGTAGTTTGTATTTTTATGAACAGGCTTTTTTGTGATGATAACAATTGAAGTAATGACCATGTATGTATTTATTTTAAATGTCACCTTGGAGATTTCATGCTGTTTGCTGTTACATTGCTTCTCTTGGAACGTTATAGGGAGATGGTGGCTAGCGGGATATGCTGACTGATTCTGGGGTTTACGTCCCCATCTCTCTCCTCTTCGTGGCTTTCTTTGGTTGTGTAGAAAGAATACACTGAAAGATGTATGGGTGCATTTCTGCGAATCTCTTGTTGTATCATGGCAGATGTATGTGAATGGCGAAATGGAATCTAAGAAGATGACATCATCATGCCAAAGTTTATTGAATGTCAGCAAATTGAAATTTAGTCTTCTCCAACCTTTACACTTTGACTAAACTTTATTGTGGCGCAAAAAATCATATTGCAGAAGTTCAGGCTGAGAGAGAAGGTAACTGGGACCTCCACATGATTACCCAAAATGCATTGCTCCCACATTTATACAGTGCAAATCCAGCAAACTATGCTATTCTATTCTTGACAAGATGAACCTACATGACACTGTCAAAGATGCATTTGAAACGGCGCAGTTCACTTTGAGGGAAAATCCTGGACGATAAAATTGACTGACATGGGAGTCGAGAGAATCCACTCGGGATTCAAAGAGTGAAGGTAGCCTTGCTGGTCTCACATGCAAGACATCGGCAGTGAGTCGATGGTGGTATGTGAAGCAGCAGTGACGACAACACCCATGAGGAGTGCAAGCCTCTAATCTATTCAAGAGATCTAATCAAATACATTCAGAAGTATTTCTGAACATCGCAACAGATGTATATGCATCAGCTGAAGTGCAGCAGTCCTTTCTGTTCATGAAGGAAACGGGAGAGAAAAACTTTGAAAGATTTGTGAATTCTCCAGTGAAAACAGATACAAGTCGGGGCTTTTACAGTCCCATTACCAGATCAGGTGTCAAAACATTTACTGACATGACAACGGCAACTAAATTCAAGAGCAAAGTAGGAAACATCTTGACTAGAAGTCATATTTCGTCGAGCTCTGATCCTTGCTACATGTGAAGATGTCACTCTGGAAACTGTTCTCAGGCATCCTATAGGTTCCGTTTTAACTTCACTGTTCCATGAAGAAGGCACCATGAGGAAATCTGCAAAGTGTGACCTTAGATACATACTAGAGAGTGAAGTTCCAAAGCATAATGAAATATCATCAGGTGCATCCAGTCAGACAGTTTACATTCGAGATGGCATGGCAGTACTCCAAATGATGTCAGGGAATACCTTTTCCATTTAACAACTTAGCAGACTCAGCTGATGTACTGTTTCAACAAAGCAGATGCTGTTGTAGATGTTACGAACATAATGAGTACAACCTTAATGAGAGAGAAACAGAAGAAAGGTAGGCGATTCATGCCGCCAGTATCAAGTAATTAGTGATCGATGTGTACCACCATGGAAGAATTCCATGAACGCTGACATAAAAAAACAGTCCCTGGTTAGATTTCTTTGCGAAAAAAGGCAGTACTTCAGGACCTGGACCATCTTAGGACAACCACAAAGAAAGTTGATGCTAGCAGGGGGATTCAGCAATAGTGATCGAGAAGACTGGTTAAAAGGAAGAAAATGCCCCGACTGACACCTGTATAATTCTTCATTCCATACATGTAGATATGGAATTTGCTTCTAGGTCCATTCAAGGCCGGATCAAACTGAAGACACCTGACAGTGATTTTGCTTGTTTTTCAATGGCAGGATCAAGTTTAGAAGATACATTGTCTGCAGTTAGAATCATCACAGCGCAATTACATGAACCTATAGAAAACATCAATGCAGTCGCAGTAAACCGAACACTCTGGGAGCGCAGAAATGATGTGAGTCTTGCATGTGCCTCCATGCGAATATAGTTTCACATAACATGTACGACGTGTATGTTGGCAAAGCAGAGTATAGATATATCTTTCCGTATTGCAAAACAAGTTTTGGATCTCCCTTGTCATCTGGCGGGAGGAAAGACTGACTGACTGACTGAGTTTGGTTTTACGCCGCTTTTAGCAATATTCCAGCAACATCACGGCGGGGGACACCAGAAATGGGCTTCACACATTGTACCCATGTGGGGATTCGAACCCAGGTCTTCGGCGTGACGAGTCAACGCTTTAACCATTAGGCTACCCCACCGCCCCTCGGGAGGAAAGAGAATGACGATCTGGAACATGTGTACTTTCAAGGGGTGATGGCATAGGAGATAATACAGTGTTGTCTCTGCTCCTGAAAGAACTGAAAATTCGGACTGGACTTTTCGCCCACAAATAATGCAACCATATACCTAAATGCGCACTTGTCAGTGAGATACAAAGTGTCTGAATCAGTTGGAAAATTAGACATTCACAGAAAACAGAAAACTGTAGATAAACAGTGAAAATAACCTTGAAAGATTTGCAACATCGTGCATCTCCAAAGACTATAATTCTAAGAGTCAAAAGGCATATGTATCTATTTTATTGCAATATTTGAGTTCTTTACCCTGGTGGTATCTGATACTTTACACAATTTCTATTGCCTTGGGATGGGCACAGAGATTTCACGCAAAGTGAACGTTTCCTGATGAAATTGATGCGTAAATTTCCAAAAAAGGCCGATTTCCCCCAAAATATGATTTTCAAGTATTTATCTGTATTATTGCCTTTCGGTCATTTAATTAAATAAAACCAATTCAGAATATGCCTTCACACCATTGGTGATGGAACCTTATCAAAAAAGTGAAGAATTATATGTCTAAATTAAACGTTGTAATTATATATGTTTTGGCCTTGGTGGGATCACGTGACATGATTTTTTTTAAAACTGGATCATATCTGGCCACCACATTATGTCCTATGTTAATGTAGGTACAATAAGTTTTCCAATGAGCCATAATATGTCCATACAAGAGATGGGGGCATTAAACTCCTTAATTTGGCCACTTTTCTTGAAATCGCTGCTCTCCTAGCATGGCTTGTATCGTTTTAATTACTGAGGTATCCGGAATTCGAGATAACCGCAGTGTCTGTAATAGATCAAAGTATGGATGTTAATGCCTTAAGGGTTAAGTTACATTATCTATAAAAATCGAGTTACCTGCAATTCGAGACAAGCGTTGTGTCGGTATTTGACCAAAATGCGAATTGTCATGGTGGAACCTGGTCATTTCATTTTTAAGATGTCAGTTATTCGAGATAAGCGGATTCACTAATATCGAGTTTAAGGAGATCCACATGACGAGGTCTCAAAAGTTAACGTCGCTCGTTTTGAGGTAATAGCAATAGACTGGGGTTTATGTTACCAACAGTTATTCTCGTCAAGGCATCATGGCCGCGTCTAAGGGGACATTAAACCAGGTAATGAAGAAAGCACTTGCAAGGATGCTTAAGATGTAAAAATGAGAAGAATCCTTTGGTTATAAAAGTTGGAATTTAGGATAGGTCGGGCTGTTCAGTGTCAGAGAGTGTTCCCGCTCAGACGTCCGGCTATACTGACGTGTTTGTTACGTCATGGTAAATGTAGTTGAACACCTCCTGTGACCGGCATGCAAAGACTGTGAAGTTGTTTGTCTGTTGTATAACGCTGCGCTCAGCAGTATTCCAGCTATCACAGGGGCGTGTCACGCTTAGAAGCAGCGTTAGAAAGACATATATGTATATAGACCCTACCCTAGTACTCCTGTTATATAGTACTAGGGTAGGGTCTATATACCTATATGTCTTTCTAACGCTGTTTCTAAGCGTGACACGCCCCTGTGCCAGCTATATCATGGTGGTCTGTAAATATCTGGACCAGATAATCTAGTGATTGACATCATGAGCATCGTTCTACGCATTTAGAAAGCGATGAGTTGATGAAGATCAATTCTAAGGCAACAAAATCGTTATGGGTCACTTCGCGTTTTTATTTATTTCAAGAGAACTAAACTTTACAATTCTTCAATTCATTATCATGACGAGAATATTAGAACTGTGTTGTATGTCAGTGTTCATCATATTTCGTTTTGAAAACGCAATGGAATAAATGCATGCACCTTTCCAATAATATGCCATAATAAAAGTTAGGGACTGACGCTATTTTAAAAGCGTATACATATAATTAGGATTACTAACGTTCATGGTTAAACATTCTAGCTTCTCAAAAATCAAAGTCGGGGCCACACAATCGAGTGATTGACATCGTGAGCAACTATTCACACCATCGGCGTACAATAATAAACAACCAACCAATTTGCAGTAACTGACAAACCTAATCCATTAAGTCGTCATTGATAAGAATAACGATATAAGTATTTCAACCTAACCTACGCTACGTATTTTCTCACAGGTATAAGGATGAATGTGTGTGTGCGTGCGTGCGTGCGCGTGCGCGCGTGCGTGTGAGCACTTGCACTTTACTTGACTGATCCCAGTTTCATGGTGTTAATAGCGCACTAAGATACCATGTTGGAGTTTAACATGGACACCTACTCAGACACATCGTACTGACTTCCAGCCGACCGTCCTTCTGTTATCCCCCCAATGTCCCTCGACAAGAGGTTTAACACATAACGTCTTCGGGATCACTCAGGGATTGCTTCCATGTTAATCCGATATGCCATTAACGATCATCAAAATAAACATCAAAAGCAACGGTCAAAAGCAACTTTAGCGCTATACAAAATAAATTTGAAAAATTCATAAAAGTTCAATGTAAATTGATGCAAAACACTACAATGCTGTATGCAGTATGTGATACATGTCCGCGGCACTTATGTTTTATGAAATCATGCCAAAAAGTGAAAAACATGCGCCTTTTGGGCAGCCGAAACTACACGTGCAACTAGTGTATATAAATGATACGAAAAGGCATTCGAGCTACTGACGCAGAACACGTGAAGATCCGGGTTAGAATTGATCTTCAGTAACCCTAGTACAGCATATAACTAGACGACTTTGCACTATACCAAGGTGTGCTCGCCTTGGCTGGAATACGAGTATATTCATATGAACTACAGTAACCCATGCTTAATTGTCGTCAGTCTTAGTAAACTTAGGCTCAGTATTATTCGTTACACTGCTATACTGAGACTCAGTATAGCAGTGTATTAACGAATAATACTGAGCCTAAGTTTACTTAGACTGAATTGTCGTAAGAAGCCACTAACTGGATCGGGTGGTCACTCTCGCTGACTTGGTTGACACATGTCATCGTATTCCAATGCTTAGATCGATGCTCGTGCTGTTGATCACTGGATTGTTTGGTCCAGAATCAATTATTTACAGACCGTCACCGTGAGTGCGGCGTTAAACAACCAACCAACACTCACGAAGAAGTACATGACGGCGACATCCCAAACACCACCACGCAAACAACTGTCAAGTGCAAATCGTCCAGTCTTACCTCCGCATGAGCTTGTCTCTGCAAATAGGCATGTTGTAAATGATATACAACCTAGCTTAGATGTGCCAGTTGTGTATACGTCGCTAATGTTCATATTTCAGCGGCTGGAAATGGAACACGGTGTGATGATTATATCTTGACAAGCTAACAACGCCTTGCCCACATGACAATATACCAAGGCCGTCGACACCAGAAATGTACTTCACAATTTGTAGCCATGTGGGGAATCGAACCCACGTATCAGCAGGAGGAGCGACCGCTTTAACCACAAGACTCCACGGCCCCTGTAGTGTTGAAGCTGAACTCTTGGAGAGGGGGATGGAAATACCTTTCATATTTTATCATTATTACTTGAACCATGATAGGTGACTGAACATTGTTTAACATTGTTGCAGTCATGAAATGTCCACCTTCGTTGTATGTTGCTACTACACCCTCCATAACCAGGCGTGCAGCATCTATCCTCTGTACATATGTAGCCTTTGGCCAATGGGTGAAGTGTTCACCCAATTCTGTGTGGGATTTTGTTGATAAACAAACTCTTACATTCTGTAACAAAATGTTTTATTTGTACACAAATTTCATAGCTTGAAACCTCATTCATATACAATTTTCATATATGCATAAACTATAATTAACAATAACACATGTAGATGTAAAAGTCTTTCAACATAAAACACAACAAATTCCACCTATTAGTGAACTGAACACTTTTAACGAGAGGACAAGTCAAAATTCTGAAAGACGATTGGTCTAAGACTCTGTATGTTGGCCATAATCCATAAATCTACTGAAATAGCATGACTGGACATAGGCAATACCACACACATGCCTCATCCTTATTAGCATAAATATACACTATTCAGGGTGAGTGAGTGAGTATAGTTTTACACCGCTTTTACCCTTTTTTCAATATTTCAGCAATAACACCCTTAAAAGAGGGACACCAGAAATGGGCTTCACATAAACTTTTTGCATGTATGTAACATGTACCCATGTATTTTTCAATGCGTAGTGGAATCGATTCCAGGCCTTTCACATGACAAAAGGGCTTTAACCAAAATTCTACCCAGCCAACCCCGCCATCCCCGATTATTCTGAAATCTAAACAGACATGCAAAATCCTTAGGTGCACCTTACATATTGTTTTACATAATCTAATAGATATGGCGCTAGTAGAGTTTCACGTCGCCTCAGCATTATTTCAGCCATAAAGCGCCGAGACCAAGTCTGCATACATACACTTTTAACTACATAGTTTAAATGAGTTTCTTAAAATACATATTTATTCATTACATTATTATTTACACACAGAGAAAGTCATAGCACCAAATTTAAAAACAAGCAATCAACCATACAATACAACAGTGTACAAGAGGCTGTACAATCAACGTAAACAAGGGATAAATATGCAAATGGAAAAAGTATTTCATTGTACTGGATATTATCTCAATATAAGTCAACCATTTCATGACATACGTTTATCTAAAAATGTAAAAATCAATGATATGAAAAACAAACGAAATATCCTGAAAGGATTAGTAAAATAAGAAACATGGTTATATCGTGCTGGCCTGTGAGGGATGTTGACAACATGGAACTCTGGGAGTACATTTTACTACACTCATAACAAACCAGAATGTGCACCAACATCTGGCTACTCTCCATCTTGAATCGGCTCTATTATGTAGCCATTGTGCAGTTCAGGAAATTGTTCATTCAAGTTCTGAGTTTTTTCAGTGCTTGTAGCCACTGAGGACCTTGTTCCAATGTTTGTGCTCAGATTTGTCTCCCCTTGATGCCTTCAAGTGAGGGCGCCAAACATGTCGTCCATTTGTGCACCTGAAAAAACGAAATATCCAATGAAATGTTTCCAATAATATGATGCAGTGTAGCTCAGAGTAAGTGTCAGTGTTTTTCTCAGCAACTTATAATGATGTCCTTGCAGTAATTTTTAGCAGACACAAAAAATCGGGTTTACAAAAATGCCCCCAGAATGAAAGGACCAGTAATTGTTTACAACAGGGGTCACAGGTTTAAATGTACTAAAAATGTTGACCCTCCTCTGAAGCTTGTCATGTTTGAGTGAGTGAGTCAGTTTAGTTTTACTCCGCACTCAGCAAGATCCGGCTATATAGCGGCGGTCTGTAAATAATCGAGTCTGGACCAGACAATCAAGTGATCAGCATCATTGGCATTGACCTACACAACTGAGATACGATGACATGTGTCAACCAAGTCAGCGAGCCTGTCCACCCGATCCCGTTAGTTGACTCTTACGACAAGAATGGGTTGCTGAAGATCAATTCTAACCCTCACAGGTAAGGATGATAGAATAGATAGGCAGGGCTCCAGATAATTTTTCAACATAAGGAGTACAGGAAAAACTTAAGAGTACATTTGGAGTCCTGAATGGAATTAAATGGAGTATGTGATCTTGTGTTTCGTTTCATATATGCACCACAGCATTGCTACTCTTTTGTAAACAGGTCAAAAAACAATACCATTGCTGTGGTGCGTACCTGCTACTGTTTCTAAATTATATCCTACCGTATCGTGCATATTTTTTATCCGTACATACGCCCATACGGCCCTTATCTGGAGCCCTGGATAGGTCTCTGTTCCACAATGTGATCAATGTGCTATGACTGGGAGGTAAAATGATTAAGCCCTACAGTTAGTTTGTAGAATGGGGCCCAGAACAGGGTGGAATAACTGGAGAAATGACTTACCCTTGGGTGGAATGTTCCTCGTGGGTCGGCTTGAGGTAAGTTACATTATAATGACAACAGCTCCAGAAGTAGTATTTACCTTCAGTGTTGTAGGCTGAAACAAAACAACAGTACTTGAGTTGCACGGAAAGTAATTGGCTTTCAAACACTACCCATTCATCATACAAAATCATTTCAATTCTATCAAATTTTTGACAAGGTCCTATTTCACAATAACCGTGAATATCTGGGTTAGAATTGATCTTCAGTAACCCTTGTTTGTCGTAAGAGCGACTCATGGGATCGGGTGGTCAGACTCGCTGACTTGGTTGACACATGTCATGGTATCCCATTTGCGTGGTTTGATGGTCATGCTTTTTTATCACTGGATTGTCTGGTCCAGACTTGATTATTTACAGACCAGGGGTATAGCTACCAATATTATAATAAGCCCGGGCTTACACATGATCGTTGCTAAAAAGGTTGGGCAAGCCCTCAATAATATCAAAATCTAAAGCTTCGCAAACTATCCGGCTTACACACACAAAAAAATGGCTTGCTACGGGTGCAGACCACACAGCTGGAATATTGCTGAGTGCGGCGTAACTAAACTCACTCACTCACCTATTTCACAGTACTGTGACAATACACTGTATACACAGAAGTTTCAATAATACGAAGCTTCCAGTAGATTGCACAGAATAATAATTTTAGCAAAAAATAGGTTATTATATATAGGAATGAGAATGGGTATGGGTTAGAAAAGAGGAAACTCACATACAAATCACACTAGCTAATGGTTACAGATGGTCACCTACTGAGAGACAATAACAGTAATGTCAGAGAGCCCCAGTTAATAAACTGTCAGATGTACAGGGAATGTGTTCATTTGTGAAAGGATACTTTCGTAGATCCCTCTATATTTCTAACACTCTCATTTCAGTAAAACCCTGGATCCGTTCCTGTGGTTTTGACAAACTCAACATTTGATTGGCTGTGCAGCTAGGTCTAACATACCAATCAAAAATGAGTTATAAACCAGCCCCAGTTTTGAATGTGATATCAACAACAGGGTGGGCAGTTTTGGTCGATCTTCGGGAATTTAATATTGGAAAACTGACTGACACGCAAAATAAATCACTAAACATTCTTTTAAACGGGAAGGGTTTCTTCATGTCCAATAAAACTAGCGGTGGTTTTGGTTTCCAGGTGATATGAGTTACCTCCCTTAACCCTTCCCGTATGTTGACGTTTTAATGATTGGTAAAATGTGAAAAACAAGGTCAGGTAACTCAAGATCACAAGCACCACGGGAATGGTTCCAGGGATAAGTGAATCTTTACCAAAATGTGAGTACAGAAGAAGGGAGATAACTCTCTCTGTAAGTGAACTCTGTTTCAAGTGCTCCTTGAGTCGACCAGGTTGCCACTTCACGGCACCAACTGTACCCAAGGGTAGCCTAGTGGTTAAAGTGTTCGCTCGTCACTCTGAAGACCCGTGTTTGATTCCACACAGAGATACAATGTGTGAAGCCCATTTCTGGTGTCCCCACCTTGATATTGCTAGAACACTGCTAAAAGCAGCATTCATGTTTTTTCTTACATAAATTGTGAGCAAAATAAATGTTTATTCATAAGCATTTTCTGAATAGATAGTTCTGTTATGTTACTTAAAAAATACATAAGAGAATGTCTCTTCTTGGTTACCATGGTTACATTTAATTATTTCATAACTATTTTCCATAAACCACCCAACTAGAATTGAAGAATATTAAATGTTCTGTCCCTATATCTGTCATGCTGACGCGACAGATCTGACATAGAGGCACAGGAGCCTTAAACAAGAAGAGCAAACACCTTAACCACTGGGATTCCTCACAGCTTCTTAACTACATTGTACTTACAGATGAAGCCTTTGTGGTAATAACATATTTCATCATTGACCTTCAGGGAGTCGTACATCTTGAGGCAATTCAGGCAGTGGCCTCCTATCAAGGGGTCCACCTTATCCTTGCCCGTAGGTTGGTACCTCTTACTGCAAAAAATGATTCAAATCTGAAAAGGTTACATATATGCATCCAAAACTAGATCATTTGAAAATATTCCGTATTCAGATGAACTCACAACTTCAACTGAAAAACTGTTTGGTTTTATAAATTAATCTCGATATATAATTTTTTATCAGATTAACAGAAACTTATGACTGAACCTACCTTGGTGAATTAGTATATTCAACAGGGAAGTTTCTGTGGCTAGTATATTCAACAGGGAAGTTTCTGTGGCAAGTGTGGAGTCTTGGGACACCAAAATGTATCACAACATTATGGGGCTTGGGCATGAGAAACACACAGTTCCATTCTTTTAAACCAAATGTCATGAAAACATGTGACTTGCTAGTTTTGGTTTGGTTGTTGTTTAACGCCGCACTCAGCAATATTCCAGCAATATGGCGGCAGTGCAAGGAGGGGATGGAACGAGCAAACATGAAACATTCTTCACATCAGTTTCGCTGCTTGTAGAGTTCAGTCATTTCAATCTCTTCCTAAAAATTACTTCTCAATGAATTCAAAGTCAATGGACACAGAATATTTATTTCTCTAAGTAAGCCCTCCTGGGTGTACCCAGTCAGCTCTGGTACCCAATGTTTAAACCTTACTGTACAATCAGACTTTTGGGATGCATCCATTGATTGATTTGGCTGGTTATGTGATTTCATGCCACAAACTATGGATTGTAAGCCTCTAGTTTTCCTGTCTCATTAACATGCAGCCACTGTAATGCTGCTGGAATATTGCTGATTGTGGCTTAAAACAACATTCACCCACTTGTTAATAAGTTCAAATACTACTAGTACGTACTGTTTATCATCTTTCAATACCTTCTTTTCAAAGTCACGAGACATTATCTCCTTCCGATCTGCAGAATAAAATATATCATTAGAAACAAAATAAACATTTAACTGTCCCAAGCCTTGGTAGGATTTTCAAAATTCTTTCATGAGACAGACAATCTGTGATACTTAGTTGCGTGGATGTAATTCTTTGTCCTAGCATTACCCAGACGTTATATAAAAAAATTAAACAATCTGAATTTCCCTGTCACAAGCAGAAAAATAAAACAATCTGAATTTCCCTGTCACAAGCAGAAAAATAAAGCAATCCAGTAAAACAATGTCTCACAAACCTGTTTATGACATCACTAATAATGGCCGACGTCAAACTTAAATATTAATCCTTAAAATCTTAAAGGGGTAAAAGGAACTACAGAAAACTCACCCATTTCAAAATTATAAGCTGTTTTGGCATCAGAACTAGATTTCTCGCTAAAGAACCTTGAGTTTTCCCTTGCTGCAGCCTGAATGCAAAAAACAAACAATACAACATGGATGTCTTGTAAGCATGAAACCGTGCAGCAAGGACATGATATGCTGTGTATCACCAAGATCCAGGGATGAGAATGACGTTTTGAGAAAAACTCTCAAAACTAGTTGGGGGTCTGGTGGCCGCAGGCTTTAGATGATTCACAAAAATGACCCTTGGCTTTATGAAATTCCTCAAATTCCGAGGAAAATTGTCATCCCTGAAAATCATTATGATACATTGGTACGACAATTTACAATAAATTCTTCAGCACAAGTTGCAAGGGAAAAGCTAGCTATAGACAAGTTTGTTGCATGTTTTGTATGTAATAAACTTGAAACCTGATCACAATTCATTGTGTGATATTTGTCTTGGATAAAAATATGGGATGGGCAGAATCATTAGTTAGTAAATTTAAGTCAGTGTGTCGTCTTGTATTGATACAGAAAAAAATACATTGTATCATTGCACATATCATTGTATTGTTTTGTATTGGTACAGAAAAAATGCATTTTGTATCGTATTGTTGTATCATTGTATTGTCTTGTATCAATAAAGAAACAAATGTATCGTGGATTGTATTGTTGCACACATCATTGTATTGCCTTGTATTGATACAGAAAATATTGCATAGTGTATCTTATCTTTGCACATATTGTTGTATTGTCTTGTATCGATACAGAAAAAATTCATTGTATATCTATCGTTGCATGTAACCCCACAATGCACTGCTGTATTGGTCCAACCATAATGTGATGATGCTGTCATCTCCATGGCTATTCTTCAATTAACAGGGTTTTTTTTAAAACTGTAATCGCAAACTACCAGGTAAACATATGCACAATAACATTAAAAAAATACTTACAATACAACAGAAACTAGTTAATGTGAGTAGCCATACCTATGAAATTTAAAATATCCAACACCAAGAGAGAGTGAGTGAGTTTAGTTTTACACCACTTTAGGCAATATTTCAGCAATATCATGGCAGGGGACACCAGAAATGGACGTCACGAATTTTACCCATGTGAGGAACTGAACCTGTGTCTTTGCATGATGAACAAAGGCTTTAACCACTAGGCTACCCCACCGCGACAAGACTGTTGACAAAGAATAGAAATATCTAAATACCCTTCTTTCTCGTTCCTTTTGATGCTTTCGGGAAGCCTCAGACTGAATCGTCTCAGCAGCTGCTGTCAAACTCAGAGTGATGTCCGCGAGACTTTCACGTGACTTGCACCAAACAGTCACCATTGTCTTCTGTTTGTCTTTGTCCATAAACGCCTTTGTCTTCTCTCCATCAAACTGAACCACACAGTCAAACTTCCTATTTATGTCACAAAACCCTTTGCCAGTAGTTGTTTCAAGGGATTTGCTATTCCCTCCAAATAGCGGAAGGATGATGTCCGTCTTGATGGAACACTTCTTTTTCTCTTCCTGATGATGTGAGGAATGGCTGAGGGAGATGTTTTCTGTTGTTTGATTTCGGTTGGTTTCAATCTCATTTCCTGCTCAAGGAAACTAAAATCATTGTCAAGAGCGTTTGCCAGAACATGGAGCAACTTCTTCACGCTTGGGTTATTAAGGCTAAGGGTCTGTGCGTCTTCAAAAAAAGCTTTAGTTTGGGGGTAAGCATCCCACTTAGGCAGTTGAAAATCCATGTATAATCTGTCCAAATCTTCAGCTTTTACTTCAATGCTGTCCACATCATAATCAGCTGTAAACAAACACAAAACATATGGATTTTATATTTATCATCCAAAACTATGTGAGATCAAACAAAATCTCCAAGGGATATCGTTTTGACAGTAGATTTTGTACAATGCCCTGATGACATCAATTACAATACCATGACATCAAATACCTGATGACATCACAATGCGTTGATGTCATAAAATTTTGATGATGTCACAATGCTATGACATCACTGCACTGCAACACTAATGGCAGTACCATTTTCAGAGATGTACATTTTTCATTGAAAACTAAAGAAGAGTGATTTTCGATGATAAATAGAATCTCACTCTTGTGTCTTCTGATATCAAAAATATCAACACTTGCTGATAAAAGTAAAAATATCCTCGGCAAGCCTCGTATATTTGTAACTTTATCAACTCGTGTTGATATTATTGATGTTAGTTGACACTTGGGCGGGATTCTCTATTTACTACCTATCTTACAGATTATATTAAAAAACAACTGAAATATGAAAACACATCATTGAAGTGATCATTAAATAATAGTTGGAGACATAACATTAATGAAAAACAATACTATTAAAATAGAAATTGAGGGGCCAAGGTATCCACAGGACAACCTGTAACAGCAATAGTAATCACATGCACGTTCTTTTTCTTAGGTATAAATAAAAATATCAATGTGCTAATAGATCAATAATCAGTGAAGATCTGAGTTAGAATTGATCTTCAGTAACCTATGCTCATCGCAAGAGGTGACTCATAGGATCGGGTGGTCAAACACGCTGACTTGATTGACACATGATCAACATTGTATCCCAATTGCGTAGATCGATGCTCATGGTCACTGGATTGTCCAGTCTCAATTATTTACAGACTGCCGCCATATAACTGGAATATTGCTGAGTGTGCGTGACACTAAACTCACTCACTCACTAATAGACCTTCATTAAACCATATGAACCCAAGTATATATTTCACAAGGATACAACCCATTATCAATTACAAAGGAGATCTTATTTGTTCGAACAAGAAGTCCAATCTCATTGTAAGGATAGATAACGAATAACCACATAGTACCTTACAAATGCTCACATACAATTAAACCCTTTTTATCAGCATTCTAGAAGTTGGTGAGTCAATATTGAAGCATACGACTTTATGGATAACAACTTCTTGTTCATTGCATAGAATGACGTTTTGGTATAGATTCTTACACTGTCATCCAGCTAAGAGTGAATCTTCTAATCGCTGGCAACAATTAGGCCTATAGAGTCTTAGAATTTAACAACTCTTTAGAGTACAATCTTTCCTATGTTATCAGATTTCTATGCTGCCAGTAGACATGTATTAGACAATGCAGCATTAAACACAATGTTCAACGTGTTGCCCCTGACAGCTTACTGACAATGTGTAAGCAGTCTCTGTAAGTGAGCTTACTCACACGAAAAGATTGAAAATTTGTGACAGTTTGTATTTTGTATATAACAGAATAGTGGGAATACAACTGTCTTAGAACTGTTATAGAAACCATTATTAATTTAATCAAAATGAAAAAAATGATGATTTGTTCAAGAAAACTTAACCTCTGCAAAAACATTTTAATTGATTATTGTTTTAGTAAGGGACCCTTCATAATTTATGGCTAGGGGTTGGTGGGGGTTGGGTTGGAATGTATTATGATTTTTATGGAGTAGCATGTACAATGTGAATGACCCCCACCCCTCCTAAAATTTAAGTACAAAGTAATTAAGTGACCACCCTGCATGTCATGTACAAAATTAATGACCCCCACCTCCACTTCCCATAATTCCTAAGCATAATTTTATTTAAGAGTTCCTTCCGTTCCCCCAACTCTAAACCTAACCCTAACTTAAATTTTGGACTTTTAGTCATTTTGTGAGTTCTCTAGTAATTGTTGTGTTAAGTTTTGTTAATAACTTTAGTATATTTATAAATGTTATTTGGGATGGGGGAAGGGGAGGAACTCTTAGCCTAATGTATTATGGAGAATATAATACACTCAAAATATATTACAATCAATCAACGTTAAGACGACAAACTCACCTTTCTTCGTATACTTTCGACAGGAGCACACAGCCATTGCCAACCGAGGTCCATATTTCTTGGGTAAGAATTGGAGTTTCTGCAGATCTTTCCTTGCATTCTCAAATTTGACCTTATCACTATGATATATGCAACTCGGCATCCTCGCGATTAGTCTAATTCCACTTATTATAATTACTTCGTTTTGCTATAGATTACAGTTTTTAAAACGCGCACAGCTAGACGTTTAATCAAATTCTTTAAAGCATTTTCAGTTTTGGTCAATGCTAACAATTAGAAAACAATTTAAATATTATCTAATGCAACATCAATAAATATTCATTTAAAAAACAACTAGGCCTTTCGTCTAAGAAATATTACATAACAGGAATGACCAGGAAATCAATAAAGTTAGGTTAAAAGAACCTTACTCCCAAACTCAATCAGTCAATGCACCTCACGACTGCCGATTTGCAATACCAATAGACGATGCTCATGTCAAACCAAATGTCACTGCTTGTGGCTGACAGGCTTTGCAAATGTTCGGATAGCTCTCCGTTTCCCTTTTATATGCAGCTAAGCTGAGCAACGGTTGTGCAATATAGAAGAACTGACGTGTTCCCAATCACTGTCGAGAACGTTCGCAGTGTTGATATATTTTATTTTTAGCAACTTGTGTAAGCTCCATTCCAACGCGTGATGCGACGTGTTGCAATAGAAAGAAGAAAACGCAGGGACCTCAACGTCGCTGTTGAGAGCCTTAACCACGTGCTTCCGTGTTGTTCTCTGCGCCGTCTATAAATAAACAACCGTCAAGGGAGGCAATTTTTCGCCAATGTGTTCGTGTTCGTTGTCCTAGGTGGCATTTGTCCGGGTGGTTTTTGTCCTGCTCCCGATCTTAACATGGGGAGTACTGCACTTTTTATAGCGAAACAGTGCGGTACCGCTATAGCGCGAAAATTGCCCAGCAGCGAACAGCGAGGGCTGCGCCCGGTAAAATGCATTCTAGCATTGACCTGTGAATGATACTCAAATAAACCCTTGATAATTTACAAATTCAAATTTACAAAGTTAACAAATACATTTGTTTTTCCGTTATTTTTTATTCTAAACTGTCTGCCCCGATATCAGTGATAAGTACGCCTATTGAATGGGTTTGTTATTCACCTGCTGATATGTGAACATGAAAAAGAAAACAAATGTCATTTTCACCTCTTAATGATTGAAGCATACAGTTCCATTAAAGGACGATTCATAGTACTTATTGCAGATAGTTCATTCTACTTTTCTCATTTGATGAACAGTTACTGTGAGGAATTGCTGAATGTTTTCCCATCATTTAACATAATTAATGGGCGCTATAACGAATTGCTGATTTTTTCCCAATCATTTGACAAGATTAATAGTGGCTATAATGTACTGCTGGTTGTTTCCATCATGAAATATAGTATGACCAGAAATTATTGAGAATTTTAGGAATATGTTTAATTGGATTTCTAGTATAAACAACCTTGGCCAGCTATCAAGTGCTTGGTTTCATTCAAGAGAGACAAGTCCGTTAATCATTTTTCATTAGTTTGTGAAGAGTTATCCCCCTTTGTTTACTTGCTAGCAGACGACATTTTCAGTGATCCTCAGTATGGATGATTTAGAGAAGAGGAAGTTGATTTTAGAGTATTATAACAAGGACATCAGATCAGCTAAAGTGATTTCAAGTAGAACATGCATCCTTTTGTCCACTGTTTATCGTGTTTGGAAAAATATTGCAAATGGATATGGCATTGAGCACCACGGAGGCGCAGGTAGGCCCAGAAAATTGTCTGTCGGTGACAGGAGGCGGCTTGGTATTCTTGTTTCTAAAACCAAACGAAGGAGTTTAGAAAACTTAAGGCTGGATATGATTGATAGAGGAAGTGTGGCTGTCTGTAAGGAGACAATTAGAACTGAGCTGCATGCAATGGGTTGGCAGAAAAGTCGAGGAATTCTATCACCGATCATGAAACCTGAACAAAAGGAGCGAAGGTTGAACTGGTGCTTACAGCATAGGAATTTTAACTGGGACAATGTGATTTTCTCAGATGAAAGTTCTGTGTGGCTGTTTCCTAATACACTGAAATTCTGGACCAAACAAACTGAAAACCTTTGTATCAGCATCAAAGTACAGTCCAAAATTTAACGTGTGGGGTGGCATATCTGTGTTAGGGGCAAGCGCCTCTGTGTATTTTGAAGGGAATATGAACAGTGAGCGGTTCACAGATATTCTCGAGGGACATTTACTTCCATCTGTTCACTCACGTGTTCTATGGACATTTGTGGATTTTCCAGCAGGACGACCCAAAACATCGTTCAAAGCATTCACAGGCCTGGTTTCGGACCCAAAATATGACATTATTAGATTGGCCAAGCTATAGCCCTGACCTAAATCCAATAGAAAATGTTTGGGGACTTATGAAGGAAAGTGTCAATAAGAAAAATCTGACAAATATTGCTGAAATGAAATAAGAGGTGGTCCGATATTGGGACAGCATGGACCACGACTTTCTAACTTCTTTGATCAGTAGTATGTCCCGCCGCATTGAAGCCTGCATTGCTGCCCATGGTGACTTGACAAAACACTAACTGTTCACCTGTCTTTGAATCTGGAGTTATGTTCTGAGTGAGTAATGAGTGAAAAAATAAAAAAATTACAATCTTTAAATTCTCAATAATTTCTGGTTGTACTGTACAATTGATGGTAGCTTTTAAAGAATTCTGATTGTTTTCCATCATTTAGCCTAATCAATAGTTGCTATAACAAATAGCTGATTGTTTTCCATCCTTTAACATAATAAATTACACTATAACCAATTGCTGATTGTTTTAAACTTCATTTATAACATTATTAATCAATAACACTAGCTTGTTGTGAAAACAAAACATCTAACATCCACAAAAATAAAGGTTTTTTATTACATAAATCATGCATATTTTTACATTCATTCCATCAATATGGTCCCTGATGCCACTCTATCCAGACAAACACAATTCAACATGCCAGTATAGCAGAAGCCATTTCATGTAAACTGCAGAAAAATATTTCACATAAACCAATACATGAAACACATAGTGTGTGACTGCATTGTGACCTAAACATTACAATCTTTATCAACATTATATACAAATTATTTTCAAATGTCTGATAACAATTTTCCAATGAATTATTTACCGCTTAAATATACTACTTGACATTTCACAGGAATATGTCAGATGGGGTGAGTGAGTTTAGTTTTACCCCGCTTTAAGCAAAATATTCGAGCAATATTGAGGCGAGGGACACCAGAAATTGGCTTCACACACTGTACCTATGTGGGGAATCGAACCCTGTTCTTCGACGTGACGAGTGAACACTTTAACCACAAGGCTACCCCACCGCCCCTAAATGTCCCAGCAAGTCACATACAAATTGTATAAAAATCTACTTAAACTATGCTAAGTAACATGGGGACATAAAAATGAATTCAACACATTGTACCCACACAGGGAATCAAACCTGAGCAATGGATGTGATGAACTAACACTCTTACCACTGTGCTACCACACTGCCGGTGACTTGAGGCAATGAATAGTCATCAAAAATAAAACATTACTTACTGTGTGTTTACAAGCACTTGTCATTAACAATGATAATGGAGGTAAGATATGGCTGTTGGTATTTGAATAATATTATGCATATATGTATCAATGACACCTGTATTTCAATAGTATCTCTATTTCAGAATAGGAGACGGAACAAAATGTATTGGCATAATTTGTTCAAGGCCCCAATCCAGAAAGCATTCATAGCACTTTGAGTGAATGAGTATGGTTTTATGCCGGTTTTAGCAATATTTCACCAGAAATTGGCTTCACACATTGTACCCATGTGGGGAATTGAACCCGGCCTTCAGCGTGACGAGCGGACGCTTAACCACTAGGCTACCCCATCACCCCCTTAGTAGCACTACATCACTACAGCCAATGATATATACAAATGCTTTGTAGGTTGGGACTTTTTCAGAAACTTGCCATTGCTGAATCTCACTCAAAAACATATTTTAAAAATCTGATGATGAGAGATTAGTACCAAGTTAAAAAAGCATGTCACCACCTACACTGACATAGTCTGGTGTTCATTCTTTCATTAAATGCAGAGATAAATAAAATGCCGTAAAATCATGCACAGCACAAGCACATCACAAGCACATACCTACATGTTAGCACATGAGAGAAGTTGTGTACAGCGCTGAAATATCATATCAATTCACATTCTGATATCTCATTTCATGGCTGTAACTTATCCAAGCCAATGCCATGGGCATAGAAGAAATGCAAGTCCAGTCTTAGGTACCTGTTGTTGCAGAAGTCAACAGTTACCACTTTTCATTCTGCACACATTTATCTTCAGCATCATCCACTTGAATGTCTAGAATGTCATCTTGCCATAATCATAATATTCATCACCAATAATTCTTTATCTTAATGATCCTTCAGTCAACATTGCGATCAAGCCCTATGATGTAGGATATCATGTATAAATAATATCAAATATAGTTAAGAGTCATGCCTGAGTTAAACATGGGGAGCTTGTTCATTGCTGTCAATCACATGACATTCTTGTCAGTGTCCTCATTGTCCATCACTCAACAAGGTCACACACCTCATCAGTGCATTCACCATAACTTCATTGGAGAGAAAATGAATGCATTTTCTATGAATGGGTTTGATGAAACAGCTCTCTGATAAAAAGAAAATATGAAAATATAGTCCACAATTCCTAATCCCGCCTCTTTTTCACCCGTTGTCGTTGAGCAGTTTGATCATCAGCTGATTCTGAGCCATTCTGTCCTAGCAATTCCCGTACAAACTTGAACTTGCTTAGGAACAGCTTCCATACGATGTACCATCCTGAGACAGAAACAAAAAGAATATATATATTCAGGCAAGACCAATTTTATTTCTTGTTTTACGGATATGCCAGTCATATTTTTTCAAGAATAAGAATTAAAAAATTCACCACTCAAAAAATAAAACCCTAATGTTAATGTGACATACGTGAAATACTCTTGAAATCAGTGTGAAACCTAAACTCACTCAACTTATTTTTAGTTGATATAAACAAACCAAAAGAGTTAACATGGAAACTCATGTGGGGTTTTGCTACTAACTGGTGCTTTTTTTCCCACTCCTGCCTTAAGGTTTTCTGAGGACAAATATCCATAAAAAAAATAAAAAATTGGTCTGGCCTCAACGCAAAAAGCAATTTTGGCTTGAGAAAGTTGATCATGGTTATAACACAAGTTTTCCAAACCGACTATATATTTGATAACAACAAGTAGTGACACAAGATTTATTTATCATGACCTCAGAGATGAGAAAGCTTCCCTGCTGAAAGAATTTTCACCATGAGTGTATGAAAATAGATAAGTCATGTTTTGCATGTTATTGTGCAAAGATGTTTCAAAATTCCAAATATATTTTAACATTACATCTGTTTAACCCTCATATTAAAGGTTAACTTAAAATATTCTTCTTAACGGATAATCAGTCATATGTTGAATAAACCTGAATAGATAAAATGAAGTTCATTTAATGATAAATGTTGCATATTGCATAGATCATTAAACAGTTTATTTCCAAACTTTGCACAGCCCCAAATGCATATTTGCATCTGAGATTAATTTGCTGGTGATTTCACTTTCAAACCAGTGAAAGAAAACAACTTGAGTATACAGAAAACACAAACTAGAATTTGTGTTTATGGTAAATCTTAGCTACAATCCATAATACAGAGAAAGAAAATTTAGACAGGGTTTGCACAGAGTATCAACCATCAAACTCAAGACCTTCTTAGGGGCTTTTCCAGGCCAAATGAGTTTTTTAAGGAACTACAGAAACACATAAGTAGTTAAATACACAAGGTTGGTCAAATGTGGGACTGACCATTAGAAGGAAATAACACTTAGCTAACTCTTTGCTTCAAGATGTAGATTAAGTAACACCCACTGTCTTTCAAGGTATTTTTATCATGTATTAGTTTCTGTAAAATCATAACTTGACAAGTTTTGCGACATATTATAGGGGCTTTTATGACAAATCCCTGGCTAAGGCTAAACCATGTTAGATTCATGTGTCAAAATGGATGTGCATATTCTACTGACAGATGTTTTTTGTTTTTTTAATGCAATTTTTCAAAAAGCTGATCGGTTGGTGGAAAGGTTATTAATCGCTTTTTTCGACGTCATAACAATCTTGATTGGTGAAACAGGGTTCTACAGCATGAACATAATGATATCAGAAGCTAAAAATTACCTAGACCTATGAAAAGAATAACAAACACCAACGATGCAATGAATGTAAACACTGGGATGATGAGATCCATTATTATTCCTCACACTGGTAAATGATTCAGAGTGACCTCCCTTACATATAATAGGTCCGCATAGAAAACCAAAAGTTTAAAAGGTGGGACTATGAGACGCAATGCGGAGTGCACAGAAAATCCCAGCGGTTAACCGCTAACGAAGTTCAAAATCTTGTATAGAGAGTTCTCGAACGTGTGATGAAATCACAGTAGTACGACTTTTACATGAACGTATTTAATACTATCACTGTGTATGACGTGTTTACAATCTATTTTTCAAATAAAGAATTGTTGACCCTCTAGTGAATCTCACAGTCCCTGAACCACATTATTTCCCCTATGCTTAGCCCTCCCAGCAATGAAGCCCTACATTTATTTGTTACTATCAAAATTATTTATTTTCAGAGACTAAGCGTTCGACTATTGACCCCCACGTTTCTGAGTCTGCTATGTAAATGGTCTGGTGCCCAGAGTAGCACCACCGTGTGTGTCACCAGCGATAATCTACAACTTCTAGTCTTATAGTCTCCCTGGTGTCAGAGACAGTTGTCTGTGTGTGAATGGCGGGCAGCCAATAGACAATAGGCCCTTCGGACAAAAAACCCAAGGCTAAGGGACCGTTCATAATTTATGGCTAGGGGGGTGATGATGATTTTAAGGGACAGGTTACCATTTTGTCCTGGGGAGCTTGGGGTGGGGGTGTCAGCAATTTTGTACACATGCACTGGGGAAAGCAAATTTGTACATAAAAATATGTTTAAAATTATGCTTAGAGACTATGGGAAATGGGGGGGGCATTGATTTTGTACATGACATGCAGGGGGGTCACTTATTTTGTACATAAATGTTTTAGTATTTTTTTATATTATTATTTTATTGGGTGTGTGTGTGTGTGTGTGTGTGTGTGCCATTCACATTGTACATGCTTCTCCATAAAAATCATCATCACCCTCCCTAGCCATAACTTATGAACGGTCCCTAAATGCCCCCATGACAAAAAGAGTGAATAGGTCTTCGACAGTAAATCGCTTCATTGAAACAAAACATGCATTGTATTGAAAAATAATCGATCTGCAACTGGGCCTCAAACTGACCCGAACTGGGATCCTCAACTTTGTATCACTTCTGATGAAAGAATCACCGTTAAACACGTCTGTCTTGACTATTGATTTTGTAACAATACTGTTATTACACCCTAAAGTGTTAAGTACTATAACATACACCAGTATCTATACGGTCGTTACTGTGTCATACAATTGTTACTACGGCGTACATAGTCAACAAACATTTCCGTCTGATATGCCATACTCGTACAATTCAAACCACAACTTGTTTTGTAGTCGTGAATTTTACTTGTAATCTTAATACTTATTTGGTGATAATACCAAACTGAAATTTTCTACTTATCGTTTCCATGCACAATCTTTAGAATCTTTGAAATCATTGAAATCTCTTTATTCGGTACAGTGGTGTGGGCCATCAGCCCTATGTACAACATGGTCCATACATTGTAAAGGAATTTATGCCGGTACATCAAGGCTATGTGACGGCACAATAGATTTTGCATATTACTTCTATAGGTGTATCCAGGAAATATATATCCACGAACAATGATGCATAATTTTCAAGCTAATCATGGTAATTAAGACAAAGTCTTGAGGCCTAGAGGATATAACAGACTATATCCAATGCTACATGTTATAATGATACCCTGACATGGGTTTAACAAAGTACAAATGTATCTGGGTATGAAGATAGTAGTTTTACACAGTAAATATACAGGTACATTAAAGGCGGAGATTTGTAGCATGGAAAATAAAACAGACCATATACAAGTGTATCAGTGAGTTAGTGAGTTAATATTTAACGTCACATCGGCATTATCGTGACCACAAGTGTATAAAGGCATGGGAGATGTAACAGCATGTACAGTGATGCATAGCACTATTTTAGGGCCTCAGAGCTTGGAAGATATACCAATCCATATACAATGCTATATAGTTTTAGAAGGTAATTATACTACAGTTTTAAGGCAAAGTCTTAAGACCTAAAGGATATAACAGTCCATATCCAATGTTACAATGATACCTATACAAGAACATCAAGACATAGAGAATAGAACGGTCCATATCCAGTTATCCATGAGTTTAACAAAGTACAGATGTATCACGGTATGGAGATATTAGTTTTACACAGTATATAATCAAGTGCTTGAAGGTCAGAGATTTGGAGCATGGAAGATATATGAGACCACACTCAATGATACATGTACATAGTTATACAGAGCGCTTATACAAGTGCATCATGACATGGAAGACCTAGCATTGAATTCCATAAAAGCTTAAACATAAATTTTATACGAGAGTTTTTAGAAAGAGAATTTAAGGGATGGAAAATATACCTATCTTAATAATGTGATACATAATACGAGTACGAGTACAGCAAGGGATAAGGTTGATATACCAGTCCCCGTACAGTAATATATACATTTACAAGGTACTTATACTATACCAGGGCTTTGAGGCGAAGATCTGAGGCATGAAAGATGTAGCATGCCAGATTTCTAATGACCGATTCTTGTTGAGAAGACATGAGTTAATTAAACTTTGCCAGAGTTGGAAATTCAGAATATTTAAGGGGTATATATATATATATCTGGCGAAGATTATCATAGACTTCACAAGTCAGCAAAAAGTGGTATTCAGTCTCCACGTGTCCAGTGTTCAACTTTGCATAGTCTTTCATTCCTTGGGATATCGAGATATCTGCCAGTTTTAATGGCTAGTTTATGGAGCTGCAGCGAAACTGTGCAAGTGCAATTCTAATTTTATTTATGGTTATAGCAGAAAGATAAAGCTCAAGTTGGAAAACAGTCTTAAACAAAGAATAATTATACTATTTGTGGCTATTAACAATATTGCCGTGCCACTCCTGTTCATATCCCCAGGTGGGTACAATTTAAAGTCAGTCAGTCAGTCCTGTTCATAGGTGCATTAAAAGAGGGAACACAGTCTACTTGTTGTCTTTCCCAAATATAGCCAAAACCATGATATCATAAAGTAAGGATCTTATTTGAGACACCCAGGTTGTCTTCCCATTCAACGTCAGTTGCAAAAGCATGTCATAACTCTTTTTAGGATAGCGGTGATCTGACATACTGATAAGGTTTACCCAATACCTGATGCAGCGTGAATAGGCTGTGATATATAGAGGGTATATGACACATTCCCCCCGCGCAATTTCATTAGATGTTCCTGTTTTTACGCCCAAGACACGTTTACAGGCCAGAACATGGACTGATTCAATTTCTTTACTCACAGATAATCCCAAAGCTTCAACACCATACATCAGGATTGGAAGAACCTTGGAGTCGAAAATACTGAAAAAAATATCAAAGGCAATGGTTTAATTTGTGAAAAAGAGTCTAAGATACCAAAGAGAGTCCGTTTTGCTTGTAAAACAATATTGTCAATGTGTCTTGACCAGGATAAGCTTTTTGAAAAAACAACACCTAAATATTTATATGACGGGAGACATTGCAGCTGGGCAGCCTTATAATACCACCTTTCGTGTTTAGACAAAACGCCACCACCTTTAAATACAACAAATTTTGTCATATCTATATTAATAGCTAGAGAATAGTTATTATTTTTCGAGATTATCAATACGCTTTTTTAACCCAAATATGGTGTCAGAAATAAGAACTACATCATCAGCAAATAAGAGTAGAAACACTTGTAATAATCTGGGTGGAGTTGTATACCATGGTCACACTCCGACTCTATAGTTAAAGCCAGATCGTTACTAAACAGACTGAACAATAACGGGCTTAAGATACAAACCTGTTTTAACCCAAGGTCGCAAAGGAAAATATCTGATAGACTGTTATCAAATTTGACACAAGCATATACATTCTTATACATAGATTGGATACACTTATACATTGTGGGGGATATACCACTTGTATTCAGCACCGCCCATAGTTTAGACCGGTTAATTGAGTCAAACGCCTTGGCAAAGTCTACAAATAGGGTATACATATATGGGGCGCGGTGGGCGAGCTTGCTAAGGCGCCAGGCTAGTGATCCCGCGAGGTTGAGGTGTCGGGATCGAACCCACCTGTGACCGGGTGTAAACACCTTGGAGTCAACTTTCTGTGAAGACTCTTTCAGTGTTGTCACAACCCCTAGTGTACAGTAAACAACCCTGTGCACTTAAAAGAACCCACGAATCCGTTGGTATATGACCAGATGGTGGCCACATGAATGCGTGCAAACACCTAGTTGCGGGTACAGCAACGTGCAGTGAACATGGACAAAGTAGATTCTACTGTGACTACGTGTCCCAGTCCACCCAGCTGTGAATGGGTACCTCGTAAGGATGAGAAAGCCACAATAACTCAGTGCGCCTAGAGGCTGCAAAAGTTGTATACTCCCCAAGGAGTTGAGATTGATAATACGATGTGCCGTTGAGACTGACATCCAATGATCGAGGGGAAAATACCAGCGCCTTGAGCATGCACCAGTTGCCTGGATATGTGCGCTATATAAATATCCTATAATAATATAATATATTTTACCCCTCTTCTTAGACAGATAACGTTCAATGATTGAATATATAACAAAAATATTATCGACTGTCGAATATCCATGTCGGAATTCCGCCTGAGACTCAACCACCTTACCATAAGCATTTGACCAGAACTGGAGCCTTGCATTTATAACCGAATCTAATTTAATATCTTATTCGATGTTTTATGGTCAGTAGATAATACAATTGGCTACTAATACACAGACAGACGACATTATACTTCCAAGTCGTTATTGGGGAATATAGGATCAATTGAGAAGGGAAAACATAAGCTTCTGTTCAATACATTTATACGGAATGAAACAGGGGGCGATTCATGTCAGTTGTCAACTTTTCACACATAAACAATCTACAACATTGTGCACCATTACAGACAATATTTTCCTCATAAGGTCAATTATGTCAGTTAATTAGGCACGGTAGTTCTAACAAAAGTTTATTTTCTCTTCGGGTTCGTATTCAAATTCAGTGGTAGACGGACAATCCTGAACCAGGATAAGAAACAACTTCTGGTTGATTTTCGACCATGAGTATTTATGTAATGAGTGCAAGGGCCAAAACGTGCATGCTAACGTTAACGAAATCCGTTTCCGTTTGTAGTGTGTTCACGGTTTTATTTAACCTTTTATAAACCTCTAATTAGTATTTATAAAAATATATGTGTAAGTTTAGTAACATGATAATAATGCTTGCACATACCTTTAACCGAGATTATTATTATTTCATCTTTTACAAGTATTTTCGAATATATTAATCATGTTATCCATTCCATGCGGTCTTATAATATCTATCCAACATGGCGCTTGCCGATGTCTGTGGATATCGTCCGACAAAATCTTCAGCTTTTCTCAATGATATCCCTGGGTACGGGCCGTCTTCTTTGGTGGAAGATGCCCTGTTCACATCTCAGAAGTTTATGGTACCATGTGCTGCCAATGTAAGTTTCAGGATAATATTCCCTGACCACTTTTCCATACTGCTTTGTCACTCGTGCATATATCCAAAATGTGACTTGTCATGCCATTGACGAACTTTTGTTTGGAGAAACTGGTGGCCAGGGCAGCCTTATACGATGGATAAATACGTGCTTTTCCGTATACTAGATGGAATGCAGGCATTCTCAACTGAATTCAGTAGACTAATGATTACGTCGTGCCTTACTTGAATATCCTTTCCCAATCAGTGAATCACAGGAGAGATTTTTCACGTTTCACCCTTCTCCAAACGGATTTGAACATAACATGGAGGCTATAAAATGTGAATATGCTAATGCACTGCACTACTTATATTCTGATTAGCAGGTCTGGGATAACCACAGACTGAAGTATAATGCAATTTAATAGTCGCACATGTGACACAGATATTAATGTTAGTCCAGATGGTTTATGAATATATATATACCCTTATCAAAATGCCAGTGCAAATTGGCCCTGACCCTAGTTGTCCCCATATTTTGGCACTTGATGAATATTCATAAACAAAATTACTGAAACTGTGTCTCATGTTTGTTTTTTAAAATCGTTTATTAACAATAAATTGAAAAATGCATTTCTATCTGAGTATGCTTGTAATGTGTAATGCAGCTTTGTGGCAGTTTAGAGAAATGGGTACATCTTCATCAGTATGATTGTTTGTTTGTTGTTTAATGCTGCACTCGCCAATATTCCAGCTATATGACAGCATTCAAATGAAGATGTGTTAGGAGTTGTCATTAGTTGGGAATGTTACTATTAAGTTTCATTTGGCATTGCACATGAAAAATCCACATGTTGTGCTATGGTTATGATGGTAAAAAATCTTGACTTATTATCAAGTTCTTATAAGAAGCAACTGTTATTGGCTAAATCTGTCAAATGTGCCAATGCCTGTTGTAATGATTTTAGCTGCATAATGGTTACAACAAATGAAAATAATTATCAAGCAAAGCATCCTTTTAGTTTTCAGATATATAAACAACTACTTCACCACCAGATACCTGTCATCATGATAATTGATAATGAAATTCCAGTACTGGACATGTTAACATGATAAATTTTAGATGGGTAAAGTAAAGGTTATTGCCTTTCTAAAGATACTGAAGTGACAGCATATGAGGACTCTGCTATCTACTATGCAACCTTTAAGATAAGACAGGTGACTCCGATAGGTAGGCTTGTGTACACACGGCAAAGCTGCATCTCAGGTATAGGACTTCATTTAAGACTGTATTGAGTTGTGTTTGTCAAACTGAATTGTAATGATTATCAGGGCTCCAGATAAGGGCCGTATCGGCGTATGTACGGATAAAAAATATGCACGATACGGTAGGAAATAATTTAGAAAACGTAGCAGATACGCACCACAGCAATGGTGTATGGTCTTAAAATCATTTACAGACGTATTTATCTGAAAAAAAGTATTGTTTTATTGTTTATTGACCTGTTTACACAAGAGTAGCAATAACAAAACACAAGATTACTGATAGTTCATTAGCTTCCATTCAGTACTCTAAATGTACACTTAAGGTTTTCCAGTACTCAATATTGAACAAATAAGGAGTATATCTGGAGCCCTGGATTATTATCTGACTTGCTCAATGCTATTGTATTTGCAGCCAACAGACAATGTAAAGCAAATGGGTGATGGTGAGAGTGACATTAAGATTCACTTTAATCATGGAACAACCACCCTGGCTTTCAAATTCGACCAAGGTGTCATTGTGGCTGTTGATTCCAGGGCCACTGCAGGTCCTTTCATTGGTGAGTTGGCAAGCTTTTACAGTGGTGTTAGTCAGGGGATCATCGCTGTACACAGTTACCTATGCTAGCAGTATGTGTTATCTGAAACTGAAGCTACATGTTTTCAGGTTTGTGTTTATAAGCAGAATGAAAGTATACTGATTAGTCCATCAAATGCCAATTTGTCCTTGTACATGTTGTACATGAAGCTCATGTAGATGGATCAGGATTTTACCAAACACATAAAGCATCGCAATGTGTCTATACCCGTTATACAGATCTGCCTACATAATTAGAACACGTGCAAATAATTTACATTTCATGTCCTGTGTAATGCCCGTTTGAAATAACTGTTGATGTAAATATTCATATCATACTGCAGATTTCTTGGACTTGAAAATATATTCCAGATTTATATTTTTAATTTGATCATGATGACCACATTCTTATAGCCAAGGTAATGTGCAAGTTCCCAGAAAGAAAAGAAAACATGTCATCAGATATCTCTACTTGACCATATTTATGTTATGCAGGGGCGGTTGGGTAGCCCAGTGGTTGAAGCGTTGGCTCGTCACGCTGAAGACCCGGGTTCAATTCCCCACATGGGTACAATGTGTGAATCCCATTTCTGGTGTCCCCCACCGTGATATTGCTGGAATATTGCTAAAAACAGCATAAAACTAAACTCACTCACTCACTCATTATGTTATGCAGACTTACATACATTATACATTATATATATATGTTAATCCTAAACTGCAGTGTCTGTGATTGGATGTTGAACTTGTGTATTTCCTGTTTCAGCCTCACAGACAGTTAAGAAGGTGATTGAGATCAACCCCTACCTGCTGGGCACCATGGCTGGAGGTGCTGCTGACTGCTCCTACTGGGAGAGGGTCCTGGCAAGACAGTGCAGGTCAGCAATTGTAAAACACATTCCACTTTGCATGCATTGTAATCTGGAGCGTCCTATATTATGTAGAATAATACTTATCATGCTGAAAGTTTTGATATTCGGTGATGGTTGAATTTGTGACCTAAAGTAAGAGCTGATGCCATTAAAATTACTTGACTTGTCACATTTTCCATGTGAACGTCTGTTTTTTTCTAACCTTGATACATGTAGTTAACCATGTGGACAGAGGTTGAATTTAGCCTGAATCATTTGTTAGCTTTAGTAGTGGTAGAAGATAAACTGTACAATAGAACATCCTCTAAAAAGGCCTAGAGATAACATTACTCAACAAACTGATTCCGGCAAGTAGACTAGTGTCCACGGTGATTGAATTAATTAGGGTCAAGCGCTTCAGTTTGTACCGCGGATCGCACCCGTCTCGCGTACAAGAGAAGATAGGCTGTCTCGCGTACACGTTACGTCTCTGACTGATTATTGTCCCAGAAGTTGAGCAGTAGAAGAATGGTTTCCTTACTGTATGTGGTTATATTCTTGCAGAATCTATGAGCTGAGGAACAAGGAGCGGATCTCTGTTGCAGCTGCCTCCAAGCTCCTGGCCAACATCGTGTACAACTACAAGGGCATGGGCTTGTCCATGGTCAGTATATGACTTGACCAGATGTGCATACTACTCTCAGTGAATATCTAAGATATTTCCAGATGTAACAAGGGCGGTGGGGTAGCCTAGTGGTTAAAACGTTCGCTCGTCACGCCAAGGACCCAGGTTCTATTCCCCACTTGGATATAATGTGTGAAACCCATTTCTGGTGTACCCCGCTGTGATATTGCTGGAATATTGCTAAAAGCAGCAAAAAACTAAATTCACTCATTCACTCTAGATGTAACCAGCAAATATTTATTGTAATGAGAAGTTTTGTGGAAGAGGGATCTCCCTTAGCATGCTAGTCCTATGTTTAACATAGGAGATGGTTAGAATGGATATTGGGGGGTTGTTTATATGAGAGGGGTCATCATCTGGGTTGACGTCACCTGGCTGAAAATATCGACCTGTACCTTGATGCAAAGATTACATGTTTGCCGTATCCTACCCTGGTCATGTTCCCATGTGGCTGAGTATGACATATTTCCTAAAATCATGCTGTGAAATTATTCATTTTTCCTTATCCTGACTCATGATCTTTTGCTTATCTCCCTTTCCTCTTCGAATGGTAGTAGAACACTTGAATCCCTTGAAGTTCCCGAAGCGGACGTATATATACACTCACCCACGTGTTACCTCCCTTTTGCCCTTTCCCGCGCAAACAGTCATGTGACCAGCCTTATTTGCCACTCTCTTCCTTTTCGCCCAAGCGGATGGTTGGGCGATCACTGGAGTCCCGTATACGGCATTATATCCTTTTAAGTTAGATCCTATTCTTAAAAATTACGCTGTGTATGGATTTGGCTATAATTACTCTGTATTATATGTAATTAGACGTTTTTGATGATCCCCCGTTACTTCTACCTGAAGAGATCGACGACTCAATTGACTTCCACGACTACTAGATCGTCTCCTGCAACGGTCACAGCAGGCCAGCTGTTTGATGAACTAACATTTCCACAAAGGCGGGGAGTTGGAAAATCTCACCCTTTATCACGTTGACTTGTTGATAACTTTTACTAAGGAAAAGTATTAGTTTGAAAGTCCATGGGCACAGTCTAGGCCAGACTAGCATGAGTGATTAAAGACCCTGTACGCGTAAAGATCTTACCTGGACATGAAGGGGTCGCAACTCATTTATGATAAAGATCTTATCATAATCTATGGGTTGTTATAAATATCTAGTAATAAGAAGATACTAGTATATCTGAAGCCACATGATTCAACTTGTCTGTGATAGAAGTAAGACAAGAAAGTGCCCCCCCCCCAACCCGAGTTCTAAGAACGCGTCGGAACCTCTCACCTGCTGACAACGTGCGCAAACCTACGGGCCTGAACCTACTCCTCAGAGAACTACGTCTCAAGACTACGCTTGCGAACGTATACCTTTGCGAAGGTCTCCACAGTCTGACGACTCTGTCATCTTGGAGGAGGATAGAAGATATGAGAAGCCTACTCACACTTCAACATCTGTGAACCCTCAACGTTCGAGAACACCTAAGGATCCATCTCCTACACCAAGCTGCGCTAGATCGAGATCTCATATCTCTCACAGACGTTCGGGAGTCACTCATCATGAGACAGAGGTTCGCGAAGACAAAGCTCATGTCACAGAGGTTCGCGAAGAGATGTATTCAGAGATAGAGGTTCGTGAAGAGAGGACTCTCAAGATAAACGTTCACAAAGGGGGGAATCTACAGATAGAGGTTCGAAAAGGCAGGGTTTTCGCGAAAGGAAGGTTCGCGAGAGGAAGTTTAGAGAAGAGGCAACGCAGATATCTACAATAATGTAGACATCTACAAGGATCGTGAACCTTAGGATTCCCGAACCCTCAGATCAACAAGCAGATATCAGTAACGCAGACATCTCCAAGGTTCGCGAACTCTCAGATCTACAGGCAGATATCAGCAACGCAGACATCTACAGGGTTAACGAACCCTTAGATCAACAGGCAGGATGTTGACGTCGACTCTATTACCATACGGTTGAATAAAACGAAGCAGTGATGAAAATGGATGGTTTTGTCAGAGTTTATAACTCAACAAAAAGATCTACAACATGTGCGATCTCTACAGTTTACAGCCTGCACAACTCTACAACCTGCACAAACCGTATACCTGTAAAGGTTTAGTTTTGGACGACAACCTTCTTGATGAAAGGATCTACACTGATGTTGAGGTCTTATACCAGGTAGCAGATGGCCTGCGGATATTGTCGTTCACTCACTCACTCTAACCCAACAGAGACGTACTGCATATATGCTGATGACTTCGACTCCAATATGATATCACCTATGTAGCCGATATCTCAAGTACTGGAGAACCTCAAGGCGACCTTTGTAAAGGGCTTAAGGTTAACAATGCCTTCAAGAATCCTTGAACGGACGTACAGATGATATTATTAACCCTCGTCACTCAGCGTTGGGATAAGGATTTTATATCCTATCAACTAGATTCAACATAGGTATTTCTTCAAGATCCATTTTATGGAGGCCAACTTGCTACAACACCGGTGACGTTATGCTTGGAAGCTGATTGGTCCACGTCAGACAACGCCTCCCACTGACAGAGCAGGCACCAGCAAGTTTACTGACTTGTAAACAAACCCGTGGTACGGGGGAATACTTCATCAGCAGCCTTGGAAACAGTATACAACTACGGCCTGTTATCATCATGGGAATCTAATAGATGTCTAGCCTTGACAGCAGCATAAAAGATGTTTAATTTGGAAGTTGTAGCTGATTAAAGTCGGTATGAGTACCTGTCCCCTGCGATGCTACACTGGAGCCAGCCTTGCTATAAACAGACAACGCTTCGATGTATGCTGATCAACATAAATTGCCTGCGTATATAAGTGGAAGAATGACGTATCTTCACTGCAATCAGAGGTTAGCACTTTCAATGGAACGTCCCTACCGTTTGGAATATCGTCGGCTCTATGATTATTCATATGAATAACCAAGCCTATCGGCACCTATCGGCAGCATCGAGGTCTACGCAGTGCCGGTTATCTGGACGACGGCATACAGGTTCTTCAAATTGCCAATCAACTCAGACAGCAGCTGAACTTCACAATCAAGTTGCTCACGCAACTAGGATGGCTAGTGAACCTGATGAAGTTGGAGTTAGAATCAAACAAGATCTTCAATTGCTGGAAATAAGAATTATCACAACACAGAATCGAATTGTGGTCCCAGAAGATCATTGGGTCAAGATACAAGCCATGATTCCACAAGCAGTCATCTCTCCGTTAACACTACGAACATGGCAATGTATACTCAGTCTACTAACCTCGGCACAGGACTTGACTTGCACAGGAAGGTTACAACTAAGGCCTCTGCAACGGTTCCTGACAAAACATCTGGACAAACTAGCATGAGTGATTAAAGACCCTGTATGGCTAAAGATCTTACCTGTACATTAAGGGGTCGCATATCATATGTCTTATCTTAGTCTATGGGTTGTTATAAGATATCTGGGGCGGTGGGGTAGCCTAGTGGTTAAAGCGTTGGCTTTCCACGCCGAAGACCCGGGTTCGATTCCCCACATGGGCACAATGTGTTAAGCCCATTTCTGGTGTCCCCCGCCGTGATATTGCTGGAATATTGCTAAAAGCGGCGTAAAATTAAACTCAGTCAGTCAGTCAGTATAAGATATCTAGTAATAAGAAGATACTAGTTTATCTGTAGCCACATGAATCAACATGATTCAACTTGTCTGAGACTGAAGTGAGACAAGAAAGTGGTCCCCCGATTTATAATGGAAGTTGGAAGAATAGGATCATGGAAATGCCGTTTTGCAGTTCCCATGGGGGGTATACAGGACATATCTAAGGACAGCTGAGGGTGACAAGAGGGGTGACAAGTAAGGCTGGTCACATGACTGTTTGCGCGGGAAAGGGCAAAAGGGAGGTAACTTGTGGGTGAGTGTATTTTTACGTCCGCGTCGGGAACTTCAAAGGGATTCAAGTGTTCCACTACCATTCCGCAAGGGAAGGGAGATAAGCAAAAGATCATGAGTCAGGATAAGTATAAAAATATCAATTTTACTTGAAAAATTACATCTTTATGAATAGGAAGCCCATGGGAGAATCCTTGATCTGCTGAGGACATGCATCTGCACACTTGTTAATATTCTGAGAATTTTTGTCATAATGTAAACTGTGTTGTTTAACAGATTGTGTTTATGTGTTACTAGTCCTAGGTAATGTTTTTCTGTAATTTTCAAAAAATGTGACAGGTATGTGTGACTTATTGTTACTGACTGAAAAAAAACACCTGTTAGTATAAACCAAAATGGTTTAAATGAAATGTTGATATATTTCAGGGAACCATGATCGTCGGATGGGACAAGAGGGTGAGTTTCTTCATAATGAGGGCCTAGGAATTTGGTATTTTAAACAGATTTGTTACAGCTTTGTATTATCGACTGGTGTATTGATACAAAACGATTCACAACTTTTTTTCAAAACAGTATTATCTTAAACATGTTAAAGTACTTATTTAGAGAAAAATATGCATGTATGATAGTCGTTTATTACAATAGTGTTATTGTTATACACAAATATCTTGAAATAAATCATATTAAATCTTAATACTGTGCCATTCTTTGAAGGTATATGTATTGTGATACGTATCATATCGCAGGTAAAATATCGCGATGCATATCATATCCTGACATAGTGTATCGTCCCAGCACTGGTCATATAGGTGGATTCTTGCTGAGTGCAATGTTAAACAAGAAACTAAGAAATATTGTTTCTTGTCCAGGGGCCTGGTCTTTACTATGTGGACAGTGACGGAGAGCGGTTGACCGGGGACATGTTCTCAGTGGGGTCAGGTTCGGTGTATGCATATGGTGTGCTGGACAGTGGTCACAGAAACGACATGTCTGTGGAGGAAGCCTATGACCTGGGGATGAGATCCATCTACCATGCTACACACAGAGATGCCTACAGTGGTGGTGTGGTCAATCGTAAGTACAACTCAATGGATAACGTCTTTACATGCAGTTCTTAGAATAGGTCCCAAGATTGTGGTATTACGAGATTTATTGTGTTACCGTAACAGACATTGATCATTCTATTGTTTCAAATGCTTGATTGTCTGCTCCAGATATTTTTGTTATGTGGACAGCTGTGATATTCCTGGAAAATTGGACTGCAGCGTTGTCCTTAGATTTTAAGTTAAACTGAAAACATGTCAATTAGGGATCATTGTGTTCACCACTGACTTCACTTCATTTTATACAGGCAGTTGTGATATGATTTGACTGCCCATACAAAAACATTTACTAATTTGTGAAGTATTAATTACAGCAGTGATACATTGGTAATCTAAACATGCTGAAATTCAACTTAGTATGGAACACGAGTTCTGATTGGTCAATGCTATAAATTTCCGACCGTATAATCAGCATATACGGTCGCAATTTGAAAACCTATTCACCAAAACCTTTGAATGTATCCCTACACTATTGGGGTAACGCGGTTTTCCAGGGCATTGTCATTTGCAGAAGCCCTGGGTCAGTTTAACTCCCCTATTCCGCTAAAATGGAAGACAAAACAGTATCATAAATTTAATTGTAAGTTCAAAACAACTTACTCGCAATGGGCTGTTAGATCATGGAACAAGATTTATGACGTCATTATGGAGCGTGACGTCACCTGCTATGACGTCATTTGACAACAGAACAGATAGTGGCCCCTAGTTGAGGAATCACCGGGCCATTATCATTTGCAGCGGCCCGCTCATTTCTGATAACTATTGGGCGGTTTCATGATAATTATATATAATTATATAGCCGCAAATATAATGTTATATCGGCTCCACTTACGCATCGCGGATATAACTAAATTTGCGGCTATATAACCACCGGTATACGTCCCCACTTCGTCAAACACAGTACAGTTATCCCCTAATTTACAAACAGTTTGTTCTAGCCAATCAGTCATTACAAAGGCTCAAACATTAGCAATTAGTAACTAATGAAGTTTTATTCTTCAGCATGTTTAAATTATATTTTATGATGGAAGTGTAATCATTGAACATAAATCTAAACTAGTTAAGGGTGTGTTGTTTTCTTGCTGTCTTGTAGTGTACCACATGAAGGAGACCGGCTGGATCAAGGTGTCCCAGACAGACGTCAAGGAGCTACACTTCAAATATCAAGAAGAGAAGAAATAGGCCCAATTAGGACACACTGACGTTTCATCATGTAGGGGAGACAACTCTCCTTATCACATTATCAAGGGAAGAATGTTTCCCTGTCAGTATGGAGGATTCACCAACTTCTCATTCATGTGCTATGTTATTGTCTATATAAAATGAGTCATTTGTGAAATAGTGTTGGTTGTTTGTCTGGAGACGGAAGGTGAAGGAGGCTTGACATGTAATCCTTGGGATCGGGATGATTGAATTGGTCATCAGCAACATATGCTTATTGTAAGAGGTATTGGTTGGTCGGACTTGATGACTTGATTGATGTGTGTTATCATGCCCCAGCAGCATTGACACCCGCCATCTTCAGCAATCCATGTTTTTTCGTAAGAGGTGACTAACGGGATCAGGTGGCATTGATCATCTTGATGTCAGTCACTGGATTGTCTCATTCAGACTCAATTATCTACAGACCAATGTGGTATAGCTGGAATATTGCCGAGTTGGGTGTTAACAACAAACACAATAATCATCAGCAGTTCAAAGGTTTGTGCACACTTCCTCCATCACCCCTTTATGAAGACATGTATCCCAGTTTTGTGGTGCATAGATAGTGCCAAGACTAGGGGTGTCACGATACGGTTCGGTTCATCGAAAATCGAATCGATAGATGTACGATTCAATCTCGATTTCAAATGCATCCATTTCGATTTGATTCATAAAGTACTTACTTTCTAATACTGAGAGTTTATTTCACCTGAAATCGTAAGAAATTATGTTGAAAATTCGCTACTACAAGTGTGGCCAGTGAGAGGGTATGCTCCACTGCCGGAGACATTGTAAGTGCCCAGAGGGCATGTCTTTCATGTGAAAATCCTTTGCACAGAACATGATCATTCCAAATGACTTAGTGACATTACAGCCACAATGAACACTTGACACCAGAGTTCGTGACTGAAACTTAATTTCATGATCACTTGTTCAGTGAATATTTGTTGATAACTTGTTTTCACAGTGTTCTAATTGTGCATTGTGCCAAATGTTTTCAAAGTTTGCCAAATTAAACTGATATTACAACAAGTGTGACTTTGTCCTCAGCTTTGGTGAATCATATGGAAATTAATCGAATCGAACGAACTGAATTGATAATCGCATCAAATCGAAGTGAGAGTGAATCGTGACACCCCTAGCCAAGACTAACACCTGGATGGTTTAGACCACACAATGTTTCTTGCTTGAAATCCTGTGCTATGGCCTTGCTTCAGTGTCAGGCATGGGTAAGGTTCATGTAGAGTAAGGCTCATTTGGCTTAGTTTTACACAGCCTCGATAGCTGACTAAACGTGACCACTGTGTCTGACTTGTCTATCACAGGACGTAGGAACGTTGTGTCTACATACACAAGTATTGATGGATCTTGAAAGGTCCCTGATGCTGATTGATTGATCCAGTCAGCCAGTAGTAGTCACCTTGAATGCTGAATCAGGAAAAATGGGGATTTCTGATGACTTTTGGCTTGATTTACATGCAGTGTTCATAATATGGAAGTGCTCTCTTTATTTAGCTATAGGTTGACTTGACATTTTAAGGTGGTCATATCTGATGTTTACTGCACTTAGTACACATTAGAAAAGCTAGGAAGGCATTTATACTTGCCAGAGAGTGAGCAGTGTTGTGCAGTTTTCAGTAGTATTCCAGTGAAATCATGGGGGTGGACACCACACAGGCTTCACACATTGTACCCTTGTATATGTGGAACTGAACTCGGACCTTTGGCATTGTGAGAGTTCGCTTTTACCTCAAGGTCACCACACCATATAATACCAGAAATGCAAGGTAACTTGTGGGGATTTCTTAGGTTTCTGGAAATGAAGAAGCCGTGTCTATGTTTGTTATATTTTGTTTGGTTGTTTTACAGATATACATAAACAAAGTCATGTTTATAAGTAAAACTTTATTTTTTCACAAAGTGTGCTTGGCACAAATGCTCAATGTATCTTTGCACACAACACAGAAGGCCTTTCCACACACGTTGAAAAGATATATATGTCAACCATCTTTCTGTCTCGCTACAAGGAGACAACAGTCAAATGTATTCTACAAAAAGCCCACATCACAGATATTCTTTGTGAGTATTGGCATACATACAGCAAGACAAGGTTCTTAAAGAGACAAAACAATGGGAAGTAAGCCATTTTGTGATTTTAAAAATATATAATGATATCCTCAAATCTTGGTCCAATTAACTATAGTGTGACCACTGCAAAACAAGTGTTTATGGACCGTCCATCTCCTGCATTAAACATGCTGTGTAACACATTTCCCAACATGATCCAGTGTCCAATCAATCCCTTCTTGCTTGCTATGAAGCTGTTGTCAATATGTTGCCATGGATACTGGTCACAAAGAACATCCAGCACAATTATCAATGTATTAATGTACATATAATGTACTCTTGTTTGTGAAGACATGGACATGTGTCTTTGATTAATTCAATATTTTCCCAAAGCAAAGGAAAAATGTTAAAAAACAATTGGTTGTCATGCAAGTAGGTTTATGCAAAAGATGAGAATGTATATATTTTGTCTGAAGCTACAGTGAAATGCTGTGAAACAGGTATCTATGGACATGTGTCTTTGATTAATTCAATATTTTCCCAAAGCAAAGGAAAAATGTTAAAAAACAATTGGTTGTCATGCAAGTAGGTTTATGCAAAAGATGAGAATGTATATATTTTGTCTGAAGCTACAGTGAAATGCTGTGAAACAGGTATCTATGGACATGTGTCTTTGATTAATTCAATATTTTCCCAAAGCAAAGGAAAAATGTTAAAAAACAATTGGTTGTCATGCAAGTAGGTTTATGCAAAAGATGAGAATATATATATTTTGTCTGAAGCTACAGTGAAATGCTGTGAAACAGGTATCACTTGACATGTGTCTTTGATTAATTCAATATTTTCCCAAAGCAAAGGAAATGTTAAAAAACAATTGGTTGTCAGGAAGTAGGTTTACGCAAAAGATGAGAATATATATATTTCGTCTGAAGCTACAGTGAAATGCTGTGAAACAGGCATCTACTAATGCAGGTTTTGAGTACGCCAAAGTATTCATGACTGATCTGTTTAACAGATATAAATATTGTATTGGTCAAGGAAATGTTTTATAAGTAACACCTTCTGACTCATACCATGAATAGGTGAGGATGGTTTTACTCCGATTTTAGCAATAGCTCAGCAATATCATGCTAGGGGACAACAGAAACGTGCTTCACACTTTGTACCTATGTGTGGGATCGAACCCATTCACCACTAAGCTATCCCACCACCCACTTCTTCCATAAAACAATCACAGTGCTACAACTGTCATTCTTTGTAAGACTTACCATGTTCATCTTTTACTAGTCATTGATCAGGTTTGATTTGGGGAACATGGACTCGACTACAATTTCGATTTTTCAACCGATCAGCTCTTTTACTCCAGTTAAACACCAGTAAGACTAAGATCTTGTTTAAGCAAATGTAATTCATTCACACATAGTTCAGTAACCATGCATCCGTGTATATGGGTTAATAAAATATACGGCAAAAGCCTGAATACTGGGTTGCGGACAAGCAAAGGAATACAAGCTTCTTTCACATAAATATTCTCCATAAATGTCTTACACACGTATATTAACACACCCCTACCACTGACTGACTGAGTTTGGTTTTACGCCGCTTTTAGCAATATTCCAGCAAGGGGACACCAGAAATGGGCTTCACACATTGTACCCATGTGGGGATTCGAACCCGGGACTTCAGCGTGACGAGCCAACGCTTTAACCACTAGGCTACCCCACCACCCACACCCCTACCAAACCACTTCCTCATATATGGTTGCTGCAAGGCGCGATGTGCTGGTCATCAGATCCCAAACTTGCCCTGATGATGACGGAAGGTTGCCAGCATCATGTTCACTCTCGTGGGTTGGACCAAAAGCTGAAAATGTTAGTGGATGATGTCACTTTGTGCTGGCATCCACATCAAAGGGAGACTACTCTTCATAGTGACCATTTCCAGAATAATTCAACCAGTTTAACATTCTCCCCTTATGTTGATCTACTGTATTTTTATGGATCAAATATTTCATGTTTCAGAAACAAGAGCATCCAGGTGAGGTTTTAGCCCATCATTAGTTTCCAGGTGCAAAATATGCATGTATATGTATATATATAAAAACAAAAATTAATGTGAAGTCTTTTTAACAATATACGTTCTGTTGGAAATGAACTTGTTAATTGAGCATAAATCTCACATGGACTGTCTTTGAATTGATTGTATTTGTTCTTAGAACAATCTTACTTAAACTTCAGTTTAATTAGAACTAATTATTTTTCCTTATCCTGACTCATGCTATTTTGCTTGGTGGCTTCTTCTTGCGAACACAACTTCCTAGCCTACAACAAACCACAAGCAACCTCCAGTTTAATGAATTCATTAATAATCTAACACAATTATTGCATTGTTAGAGATAAAACCAATATATTAATGACTATTACAGATACAAAATCGGTCTGTAAGATTGCACAAGCCCAAGGATATTCCAAATGCAACAAGTGAAAAGTCAACATATATAAATAAATTCAACAAAAATAAACAAAACAGATCATAATGCAAATAACATTGCAAAACATTCACAAAACACGAATAAATATTAAAGCTATAAAGCTATGTTCAAAGCAATTGTTCCTAGTTCATGTTGATAGTTCATACACTGGGTCAACAAATGTTTATACAATGTAATACTAAACACACCAGGGCAGTATCACTGCATAACTATCACCCACAGGACTAAACAAATGTCAGTTCAAAGGTCACTGCCATCATTTATGTGCATTTAATTATTGTGCGCTGATGACTTTGTTACAATTGTTCAAATAAAGCATTGTCAGAAACAAAGAAAATGGTCTGGGACAAAATAACTACAGATCAAGTATGAATATTTACTCAAAATCACTCAAACTAATTTAGCCTTCTGAAACTTAATGGTCTGTTCAAAACAGGATCAACTAGTGAGTGACTTGTAATGTTACACAGCATCGGCAATATTGCAGCCATATAGCGATGAAACAGGATCATCTAAACAAAATGTCACTAACTTAGTAAATAATTGAATATTAGTTGGCAAATCATTGAAAGAATTTACTGTGAGTGTGTAATGTGTCATTCCATATGTCCACTTTTGTACTTCACCTGTTATTTAGACGATGTAAACAGCTGGTTAAATCATACAAACATCTGCTTGCAGATTCTATGTCAGTTTGCGATGTCATTGTTATCTTGTACCAGTACAAAATTCTCATTTGGCATCACTGGCTAGATTCAGTTTTACATACTATTCACTGGACATAGACAATATTTCACCGCAAAGTTATATCAAAACATTACAGCCTAATTACTTCAACAGCATATCCCAACCTCTCCTGGTAAAGCATAATCAAATGTCATCATCTTCATTCGAATACAATGAGCACAGACTGGCCATGGTCCTTTTATTTCTGACACTGCTGTAAATATTCTAACAGAATAACATTTGGAGAGTGATGAGCCTATGGTTGAACCGTAAGGTTCCTTAACCCATGCTCAGGAAATAATCACTTTCTTTCTATTTCCAACATTGTTTCATGGAACACACCATACAACTAAGATACTGCTTATGATTATGACACTGAGATTGACACACTTCTCAATAATGCTAGTTTTACAGTGTATGGAGTGGCATGTAGACCATCGTTTGTCCTTATGTATGTTACTAAACAGAAAGAAAGTACCAATTGATTCTTTCATATTAAAACAAATACTCTCTGTCATTGTAATTACATATAAACTATAGTAATATTAGAGGATGGGCTGGTCCTTAATGGTTTTTTACATGTGTGGTAGCACACAAACCATTTTGTTATGTTCCATAAAACCTTTTCTTCACAACCACCAACATGTTTCACATGAAACCACATATATCACCACGTTTTATCAATTCATAGTCAACATTTTAACAGTTAATTGGTTTCATCTAATTTAATCCTATAAAATGTAACCTCAAAACTTCCTGTTATTTGTGGAGAGTGGACATCACATCTAATGAATGGTGGTGATGACTGGCTCCTCCCAATAGAGGACCAGCCTTATCTAATGAAAATACAGAAGTGGGCAACAATATAGCATGTGTTGCTTTCTTCAACAGAAACCAGTATACCTGTGTCTATTACAAAAGGACCATCCTTCTGTGTGATTGCACAAGCCCAAGGATATACCCAGTCTGACAAGAGTACTCTATCTCGTAAGAAACATACTACTCAAAGTTAAAGAACATCCAGTATTTCCATGTGACTGTAGTTAATCTGTCATGATGGTAGGTATTGCAACACACGGCCTTCCACAAGTGGTTGGAATTGGTCTTCAGCAAACCATGCTTGTCGTAAGAGGCGACTAATAGGATTGAGTGGTCAGGTTCACTGACTTGGTTGACACGTCATCGTATCTCAGTTTCGTAGATCGATGCTCATGCTGTTGATCACTGGATTGTCAGGTTCAAACTTGATTATTTAAAGCCTGCCGCCATATAGCTGGAATACTGCTGAGTGCGACGTTAAACAACCAACCTACCACTTGTAGTGCTGTCTAACTTGTTTTGAGTAGTACATAATGACACTGTGTCCTTTGTGCTTGTGGAAAAAGGTGTAGGTACGTTTATCAAGATTGTCAAATATGACATAGTGTACAAAGCTATTCAGTGAGTGAGTGAGTTTAGTTTTACACCGCTTTTAGCAATATTCCAGAAATGGGCTTCACACATTGTACCCATGTGGTTAATGGAACCCAGGTCTTCAGCGTGATTAGTGAACACTTTAACCACTAGGTTACCCCATTGCCCCTCCAAAGCTATTCATGTTGAGTGTGGTACACTTAAAATGTATAATAAAACAAAGGAGTAATTACACATGAGACTTCTTTTGGGCATAAATACCTTGCTATAAACACAACAGTTACTGTGTATGACATTCACACTCATCCAAATATATACACAATGTTAAACAGAGTGCCCTTGGCACCTGGAAACAAACAAACATATGGTGTTGATTCATGTCTATATACAGTCAGGTCTTGTATAACGCTCGTATATACCAATATTTACAGTTTGTATTGCACCTCACATAGTGACTCATGTGTAAAAATAACGTCAGATAAATCTGATGGTAGGTGTAAATGGGAACACAGCTAGGTGTTGAATACATTGCGATACATTGTGTATATATGTACAAAAATCAGAGGTTTTCAGATGATATTGGTGTTTACCAACCAATATGTTGGTATATGTACTGCTAAACAAACTGTTTTACTTATAGTATATAAGCAGGAATAATTTTCACTCAATACGTAGGCTTCCTGTGGAATAAGTAAAATGTTTTAGGAACACCGTTCCAATAGAATCTTTCATGCAAACTATTCCACTTTGACTTCTTTGAGTGGCATGTTTAGAAGTTGGTGAATCAGATAAGAACAAATTTTATGGATGAACAACTTCTTTATTGGGAAGATGCGACGTTTCGATACAGATTCTTGTATCATTGTCAAGGAAGTATCGAAAGGATAGGCATAATCTGTATCGAAACGTTGCATCATCCGAATAAAGAACTTGTTCATCCATAAAGTTTGTCCTTACCTATTCCAGTTTGATTTTTAATTATTTTTTTCTGTGTCAAAACTCAGATTTCAATATATATTTGGAACAAAGTTGAGCTAATCCTTAATCACAGTCAACAACAATACTTTATGAATGTCTATACACTATGTTCTTCCATCAACCTTGGAAACATACGCCTGTGAAAATATTGGCATGGATGTGGAACAGGTGCCCTGGCCTGGTCTGACTGCTCTGAACAGTGCTTTAATGATGAGGCAATGGTAGGGTTCACATTATGTTCATGTATGGAGTTTGGTTCACTTGGCCTTCAAGCAGAAGATGCACAGTAACCGTTTCAGGAATTTGTTTTAGCTTACTATGTCCGGAAACAGAATTTGAACAAAATTTGACAATGTTTTCAACAAATCATATTGCAGAATACACTCCCATCTGTTTTACAGTGTGTTATAAATCAATATTTTTAATTGGCTTACAAATATACCGGGATAAGAATGGGTATAAGTGAAAAAAGTGGATAATGAGCCGAGGCTCTTTCCCTCAGATTTATATGATTCACAAGAATGACCTCAGTGTAATCAAATCCGCGGAAAATTCTCATCCCTGCTTATATAGACTTGTCAGTACTATATAGCTAAGAGATAGATTCATGCATGATGGAAGAACATGGTGGATATAGTCCTGATGATAAACAAAAATATAAGTCAGCAGGCACATCATTACTGTCACCATGGTTACCAAATATTAATGTATAGGCCAGACCAAGTTATTTTCTTCAAGTCCCTACTAAATTATCCTGACTTTTACAGAATAATATGGTTTTTAAACATACCTCATTTTCTTTTTTAAACTTCAGTCAAAGTCAATGATAAAATGTACTGACTTAAACCAACACATTTCACATGTATTTTACCAAGAAATTCTGTGAAACAAAAATAAAGGAATGCCCTTGGCCCAGTACTCATGCACCCAATTATCACTGAATAACACAAGAGGAGGACTTCTTGATTTCTCTTTCATGAAGCAAGTCATCATTTTCACCCCCTGTCTCGAATCCCTCCTCTTCAAAGTCGTACCTGTCGAAGTCATCAGTGGGCAGAGGGTTGTACTCTCTGGGCAGTGCGGAACACTTGTTGTAGGCTCTCGTGGCCAGCTTGGCTTTCACGGTATCGGGCAGACTGGCGATGTGAGAGGCTATTGTGGCCGACTTGCTGATCACCTTGTTGATCTTTGCATCAGGAAGTGAGCGTCGGCGTGGAGTGGTGGAACTTGGAAGTGCAGCGAGCTTGTGGGTGAGCTGGCCAGGGCGGTGATGGGTGTGCGTACAGTTGAGGAGGTAGCCGATGATGGGGATCGGCATTGAAACTGCAAATGGGTCCGGTTCTGGAGTAGTAAAATCCTGCAGGAAAGAGTGGTTGAGTTTAAAGCCAATATGAACAGTACTGGGTCCCGATCCTCAAAGCTTACATTCATAACCCTATGATAAACATAGAGTTACAACAGGTCGTAACATTATAACAGGTCCTATTGCAGTGAAACAATTCCTCTCAGATTAAAAAACACAAATAAACCATGTGATTCAGAATGTAATTTCACACTGACAATTTCATTCCATCCAAGGATCAACAAGTACAATTCCATTTTTGTTTGTTATTTAACACAGCTGTCCGATATATTCCAGCTATATGACAGCTGTTGGTCAGTAATTAAGTCAGGTCCTGACAATCCAGTAAATAACATAATAAGCATCACTGCAAACATTGACATGCAATTACAGTTTGTGAGTCTGACCACACATTCTGACGCGCAATGATTGCTGAAGACATTCTGACAGGCAATATGATTGCTGAAGACTAAAGAAGCGAAACGTAACCTTAATCTTTAACGGTGTTCGACATTACAGAGCACACAAACTAACCTGGAGTAACTGGTAGTCCAACAAAGCTTCCATGAGATGCTGACCTCGGCGATCTTTGAAGGCCAAGGGAGACCGTCCTTCCTATGAAAACAAGAAGACAAAGTCATCAATATCCCCCGCAATGGCAAAATACTCTTCATGATTATGTCTACGAGTTATGATTATGTCAAATATTTAGGTGTGTATATAGAAAAGTGGAAGGAGAGTATTGAAAGGTTCCTGCGATACAGTGGATGTAGGGATAAAAGTTCTGCTCCAGAAAGGAGCACTATCACCAATCTTTTCAGTCATTTTTGTCGAACTTGTTGCCATGGAAATGCCAAAAATATTTTATTCAGAATTCCAAAACTACCAAAAGGCACCAGTACACCACCAGATCTATCTATGCCATTTCAATGCCCAAAAAAAGGGCCTTGCTGGTCGTACCGCGGGTCCAACCTTATTGCATCGCATACAGGCTGCCAAGACAGCGATGGGCAAATTTAGTGTACGACGTGAAAGGAGAAAGTCTTCAAAAATATTGAACGGTTTTAGAGTTCTGCTCTGGAAAAGACAAATGTGCACGGATGGACGGACGGATGGAGTCCAATTTAATACCCCCCCGCAAAACGCATCGTTGAGGGGGATAAAAACAGCACTGCTAAGTATATACTACAGGGCTAAACACTTGCAAGTTCACACAATAAGATGCAAAGTAAGAATCATGGTATGTTCATATCATGCTATTAGTATCTCGGTATGTATCGACATATATAGGTTGGTGAATCATAACACCCCACTGGGTGTCCCTGCAACACGCTACCTTGTCCATGGTGAACTCTGACGCTCCGTAGTCCAGCAGCAAGTCCACCAGTTCCTTGCCATTCTCCATGGCGTATGCATAGTGTAGAGCTGTTCTGAAAGACTGCATGAAACACGACCATTAGTTTTCAGGAAAGCGAATGTGTGAAAAAGAAATCATCATAAAAATAGATTCAGTTTTCTTGAAACTCAACCACATTTTACTTTTTACATATGATCTAATACTGCTGGTAAAAACGGGAAACATAAAAAGTATTGTCTAACCTGATCTCTAATGGAGTCCAGTCTTGTCTTCTTCTCATATACTAGTGTTTCTGCTAGTAATTCCACTATCTCGTAGCAGCCTCGCAGTACAGCCTTGTGGAGCGGAGGTTGTCCCTCACCCTGTAACCATGGCAACACATCGACAGGAGAAGGGTGAAAGATTTCAATGTATGATATGAACAAACCCACAGTTCAGTTTGTGTCTAAATGTCTATGGGTTGAAGAATAGGAATAGATATTTAGCAAAATGACCCAGTGCTGGGGAACTTACATGTGTGCGTGAGTCTGCTAGGCAGCACTCAAACTCGGGGTTGTAGTCTGGTGATGAGAAGTACATCAACATGCGAACAGCGTCCACGTCACAGTCCTCCACCGACTCATGGAACTGTACAATCCGGTGCTGTGGAGGAGACAGAAGTTGCAGATGAGAGCCAAGCCTGACACAACTCAAAGGAACCAACAATATTAGTTTGTTATCTTCGAAGTTCATTATATACAGTTCTTGAAAGGCATTTAGAAGTTGGATGAACATGAATACATGACATGTTTTATGGATAATAACTCTTTATATTTCTTTATATGTTTCAGATAAAGGAGCAAGAATTAGCTCTGAAACATTGTATAAAGAATAAAAAGAGGTTGTTATCCATGAAACATGTCATGTATTCATTTTATTACTCGCCTGTGGATGATACTGCAGTGTAATTTCTATACACTAGCAGAGGCCCAGATAAGCTGCGTATCCGGGTAAAATATGCATAGAAAATTTCCACCACGCATTGAAAATAATTCTTAAGTGCACTCACCACGATTTAAAATGTTAGATGCATAAAAGTTTAAAACAAATCCGCACGGAATATACTTATAAAAATCGCTTGCGTTATGAAAAAGACATCGATTGCTATCAAGTTGTACTGTTAGTATAGGACAAGTGTTGTACTGTCAGTATAGGATGAGTGATTTTTTATGAAATCATTTCCATTATATTTAAGTTGGTTTTGATTAGGTATGACATAAGGCAGAACATACCTGCTTAGTAAACTTACTCAATGACATAATACTTAGGTGAGTAAAATGACTGAAATACGCACATATTTGAAAGCAGTGGGTAATGGAAAATGAAATACCCACTCAACATTCATAATACCCACTCCAAACAAATACAGTGGGTACAGTACCCACATGAGCTAAATCTTATCTGGAGCTCTGCACTAGTGTAATACCGCTAGACGTATGACGTCATAAAGGTATACAGTTATGACATCACAATGCTAATACCTCTGTCACAATGGTATTAGACCTTGCTTGACTCGAGGAAAGCTGAGAGTCATCACACTACGTAGGCAGTTTCTATCAGTTTATGTTGGAGAGTAATAAACAGAATACTAAATTGCTTCCGACAAATACCATTTTTATTAAATTCGTGAAAGACTTAGCATCAAACTCGCTTAACCAAATCATAAACTCATTTAATAAAAATGGTATTCCACGGAAGGTCGTTTAGTATCCTCTATATACGCATTTTGACTAAATTATGCAGCAAGTAGTCAGGATCAAAAACTGTTCATTACATCTGTCAATTCGTAACAAGGATGTTTGACATAAACATAATTCACCTCGATGTGACACACCTTATAGAAAAATGGAGCATTCTAGCCAGGGAAACTGATGTTTACTCCAGCAGCTGCTGTGATACCAGCTAGCTGCTGTGATACTGTAGAGTATAGACTGACTCTGAGAAAAAACACTGGACTCGGACGTGCAAAAGTGTTTTTGAGGATTGGTTGGTTTGTTGGTTGGTTTGTTGCAACACTCAGCAATTTTCCAGCTTTAATACAGCGGTCTGTAAATAATCGAGTCTGGACCAGACAATCCAGTGATCAACAGCATGATCATCTATCCATGTAATTGGGATACAATGACGTGTCTCAGCCAAGTCAATGAGTCTGACCACCCGATCCCGTTAGTCGCCTCTTATAACAAGCATGGGTTAGACCAATTCTAAAACGGATTTTCACGAGTGTTGAGGAAACATCTATTGCATTGTGGTCCCACCTGGTATATTGGAAGTATTCTGAAGAAGCTGTCGCCAGGGGATTCTTCTGATTCTGTATGGGAAAGATCCTGAAAGGGAATAAAAACAAATACTTCAGTAACTTCTACAGACATGGCAAGTACAGTTTGTGTGTTGCATTATGCCACACTCAGATATAATCCAGGTATATAATGGCCTGTAGATAATCAAGTCTAGACCAGACACAACAACCGTAACAATCGATATCAAGGGGGTGCACCGACATGCAATCAGCCAGTTACTGAGACACTTCATAGTTGTATTATCCTGTATATATGTTATGCGCTTAGAGCATGTCCCTGGGTGATGTGGATGAGGCGCTATAAAAGTACTCTTATTATTATTATTATTATCTCAAGACACCAATTCAGAATGCCAAATATTTCACCAGCAACAGAATTTTTTTAATGTATTTTTTTATATATTCCATTTCAAGTCTCACATAAAATACATATGGCAAAGAGGACAACATCCAAATATATATGTATATAGCTTCAGTGATGTTTTGCAAGGTTATATATGACATAAAAACAGTATTGCATACATATACACAGGGGTGCACACACATATACATACTATACACATTCATAGTTGTATATCTCAATATAGCATACATATGGCAACATACCACCAGCAACAGAATTAGTGACCCACCTTCACAGCCATGGGCAGGTATTCGTAACCATGGAGAGCCAGGATCTTCCTGTTGGGACCGTTTTCATGAAATATCCATCGCAGAACAAGCTGAAAATTGAGGAAAGTGTTCCTTAGGGTACAAAATGTCTATAAATACCGTAAATACTGAGACTTTATCAAACAGTTGTTCCATCCACATCCTGGTTTCCCATAGTCACAAGTCCCCGCCGCGATATTGCTGGAATATTGCACATACAGTGGAAACCGCCTAAGTAAAGACCGCTTAACTAAACAGACCTGATAAGTAAACACTTTTCTTTGGTCCCGGCAAATTTCTTCATTAATTATCACTATTAGAGTCCGGTTAACTAAACTCGGATAAGTAAACAATACCGCTTAAGTAAACGTCTTCTCACGGTCCATGGAAGTTAATTACTTAACAAAAGAGACTGGATAACTAAATTAGCGATCACCACATAATCCGATATGAGGGGCAGTCGTGTCAGTCTCCAGTCAAACAAACATCCTACTTACAGCTCGCTGGCGTCAAGCAGTTGACAGTACACTGCCAGCCCTGATAAGTTGTTCATTGTTACATATGCATACATATACATGCTGTGGTTGTCATTTACAGGTTTTTATAAGTTTGGATAAGTAAAATACCTGACAAGTAAACAATTTTGGCGAGTCCCTTGAAATTTTACATATCAGGTTTCCACTGTAGTCACAAGGACATATTTACATGATGCAGTTCTACATACTTTCTACTGTGGTGCTACATATCCTACCAAAGTTAATGTGAGAAGACTTGCAAATATATTTGTTCAACAGTCTGAAACATATCTATTTCAATATACTTTCCTCCATAGAAACCAAAGATTGTTGGGCTTTTCGAGTTAAAACTCTCCTCTTTGAATATGGATTTGGGTCGGTGTGGACCGATCAACGGGTAAACAGTATCCCTTCCTTTCTTCAATCGTTCAAGCAGAGGTGTGCTGATATTGATAACCAGCGGTGGTTCGAAAGTTTAAATCAGTGCTCTAAATTATCTATATCACGGTCAGTTAAATCTGCTGTGGTTTTAGAAAGTTATCTATCTAGTATATCAGTGAAAATCTATCGCTCTGCACTTTGTTTTCTTAGATGTTCTAACCACTGCTTAATGATTGAAATGGGGTGGAAACTGGGGTTAAAGAGAGAGGAACGCCTATGTCCGCTATGTACTGTTCCAGCTGTAGAAACAGAATTACATTTTGTTCTACAGTGCCCATTTTATAACGAATTAAGACAATCATTATTACCAAGATATTATTGGCAATTTCCATCAGAACATAAGCTATATTCACTTTTAACATCAGATAATGTATGTACATTGAATGTCTAGGGAAATATGTATTCCTTGCAATGAAAAATCGTAAATCGTTTCTGTCATCAACTCAACCATGATTATTATAATACCACCTGCCGACTGTGCGGCTCCAATCAACATTTATTATCTTTTGTAAATGCACTGTATAATGGGCCTGTGGCCCCTCTACTGCAATAAAGTCATTCATTCATTCATAGAAACCAAAGCCCCTGCAGAATATCCAGTGTTCAATCCCCATTAAACACAAACCAACCTTATCCATGACCTCTGCAATGGCGTCACAGGACATCTGGTAGGCGTATTGTCTTGGTGTGATGTTGTCCTGCAAGTATACATCGATTAGGTATGACATGAGTGAGTGGGGGTTAATGCTGATTTGAAAAGTTGAGGAGATCCCAAATTGGTGCAAATCTTTGAAGTCACCAACCAGTAAGATAAAACTGAGGATTCATACACATGACCAGAGATTTCTGGCTTGCAGATTTACACAGAAAGCTGTCTTAGGTGTCTGCCAACCATCTTCTTTGTGAAACCACAAGCAAGTGAGTGAGTGAGTGAGTGAGTGAGTGAGAGAGTGTCAAACCTAGAAATTGAAATGAATGAAACAATTACCAAAGTTGATGATGTGCCAAATGGAGGCAAATTTGCCACAGACAACTGGGCCACTCCTGCCCCTGATCCTGCCATTATTATCATAGAATTAGAGAATAATGAATGAGAGACTGTTGTTGAACACTTAAGCCAGGAATATTTCAGTTATATCATGGCGATCTGGGACAGGCCAACCAGTGGTTGATATTATGATAGTCACGATATGGCTGAAATATTGCCGATGTGACTTTAAATCTTAACTCACTCACTCACTGATATTATGAGCAGCTATGATGTACTATTACACACAAACAATCAGATCCTCTTATACAATGCAAAAGACAGCTGTTCTAACCACTGAGGGATGGTGGGGTGGCCTACTGGTAAAAGCTTTCGCTTGTCACACAGGTTTGATTCCCCACGTGGGTACAATGTGTAAAGCCCATTTCTGGTGTCTCCTGCCGTGATATTGCTGGAATATTGCTAAAAGCGGCGTAAAATTAAACTCACTCACTCACTCTAACCACTGAGGATCAGAACTTTGTACTGCCCCCTTTTGACACTAGTTGTATGTAAGGTGTGTCTGACTGACCTTGATCCTCTGTGTGACGAGGTACGCTGAGCCCTTCATGAGAATGCCTTCGACAACCTCCGGCCGCACGTCCATGTCGATACAGTGGAACAACACGTTCTTGCCCTGAAACAAGAAGCCAGTCTTTTATTTTCTCATACAGTTTACAGAGATATTCACCGTTCACTCTTTCATCGTAAAGATTGTGAAATAACTGTCTTCAGCCCATTACTGTAAATTATGCAAGTAATGTGTCACGAAATAACTGTGTTTGCCAACTTTCAGCCTGAAATATGTTATGAAATTATTGTGAGTACCCATATCCTCAAGCTTTGAAAACATTTTCTCCTTACTAAGCAAATGACAAAAACATAGTGTAGAGTGACATAGTAAACAGAGATGCCAACCCTATTTTGGGCCTAAGTGTAATACTGGAGGTCAAAAAGTGTAATTTGGACCTAAAAGTGTAATACTTGAAACACTTACTTAGTGAAAGATGATAACTTTATAAAAATTACTTTTAAAAAGGTTTATTCACATGAATAGGAAAGATTCTAGACAGAAATACACGTGACCAATCATTATGAAGTTCCATACATTGAAAATTGTTGGTCAGGTGACACAAAATACTTAAATTCCTTACATGTTAATTGAAATGAGAGCGATGCTAAGAGTAAGTGATTCCTATCGGTGTAAGGCCATTTCTGAACCCCTGCACCAGTGTGTTACGAAAAAATTTCCCTGTGAAAGTTTATCCACTTTATTGATTTTCGCAAAACGAGTAGAAAAGCGTAATTTTCACAGATTAAGTGTAATGGCGTAATTTAATGGTCAAAATCGTAATAATTATGCCCAAAGCGTAAGGGTTGGCATCTCTGTAGTAAAGCACTGATTACAATAAAACATGGCAAACAAACTCCAGGGCTGTTGAAATATAGTCTTTCTATGTGTAGTAGTTTATTGGTCACTTTGGATATACATGTTGTTCACAGTATGCCAAAGAAACTGTTGACCTCACTGTATGGCTACCATAGAGATTCTGTTTTTTTTAAAATGAGTTTTGATTTAATCAGCATGATTGTTATTGTCTGCAATATACATCTATCTGATGTACAGAATTTGGAAATATTTTCAGTGATTGGAGGAGAAATTTTCTGACATTCTTAGCAGTTATAGTGGCAATACATTTCACTCTATTGGCCACTGATGATAGTGATGACCACAAATTCCACATTACAACCTACTTTATAGAAGAGATTGTCTATATTGATGGGTCCTGTTGGTAAGATCTGTATCAACAGGCTGGGTGAGATCGGAGGGTCACAACCCAAGGCAGCAAAGTACAGTGGAATGTCCGTCTACAAGAGAATGGCATTAATAATATTGATATAACGACAAAGATGACATGATCAGGCAAACAATAATCTATAACATAGTATTAAAGCTGTCTGAGTTTTATTGATTATGAGAAGAATATCTCTTTTGTTGATGTCAACTTAAAACATTAATATCAACATTTTACTTATCATAAGTTTAACAGTGCCATTCCAATTCAGGAAGTTTTGCAAGTGGTGTATGAGTGAGTGAGTGAGGTGAGGTGAGGTGAAATTTGGTTTATCGTCGTGCTTGAGAATATTTCGCTCATATGACGACGTGCATGCGTGTGTATGTGTATGTGCGGCTGCTTGTACTAGCCCAGACTGAAGCTAGTTTTATAGTGCTAGCCCACTGAGATACCATGCCGCAGTGAAGCATGAATACCCCACTCAGACACATTATACTGACTCCGAGCCGACCAGTCCTTGTTGTACCCATTAATGCCGAGAGCCAGGCAGGGACCAACAAGTACCATATTTTAACGTCTTTTGGTATGACGCGGTCGGGGATGGAACCCACGACCTTCCGCTCTCCGGGCGGACGAAGGGAGTGTGAGTGAGTGTGTGAGTGAGTGAGTGAGTGAGTGAGTGAGTGAGTGAGTGAGTGAGTGAGTGAGTGAGTGAGTGAGTGAGTGAGTGAGTGAGTGAGTGAGTGAGTGGATGAGCATTGACCACTGGGTAACCCATCATCCTCACAGAGACTATACACATAGGTGTGGTGGTGTGTGCTCCTGTGCATTGAACACAGGTAACAAATCAGTTGAAGTTAAGCAACGTCGAGCACGGAAAGTCCTTGGATGGGTGACCGTGTGGCAGCTTGACTCCTGAGAGTTTCTACAACGTCAGTCCTGCCCCACAATGAAGCACACATATGGTCTCACCTTAGGCAAGTGAGTTTGTTCAAAATTGCCTCTGTTCACCCAGCAGAAATGGGTACCCGGTGGGATAAGTTAGGTGACTAATAACCTTCTAGTGCCTCACAGCTTGGGTTATCCAGGGTAAATATAATAACACTTTGAGCAAGATATTCATCCTGGAATGGCTATAAAAGTGGACTATTATTATTATTATTATATTATTAACAATACAGACACTGACCTCCTCATCGCCTCGCATGCCGAGGTCGACCCGAGCTCCGTGGTCCTGCAAGACTTGCACCATGTCGCTGTGGCCCTGGACCAGTGCATAGAGAAGGGGTGTGGCACCACGGTCGCCCTGGGTTACACAGAGCATGTCAGCATGACATCGATCATCACCATTATACATTCACACTTCACTGCTCTAACCTAAACACATAAACCTATTCAAAATATCTTCAACAACTGCACCATAAATCAATATTTCTTAAAAGGTCTATGAATTATTTATCATTCAAAAGCTACAAAACACTTTGCCACTCAATTTGGTAATGAAAATTTAAATAGCTGTGAAATGACTTCTACAATAGGCACTTTGAGAATCAAAAGAACGCAGCCATTGTCAATGCTTCATGGCTTGTATACACTGTGTTCCTTCATCACCTAAGTATACACACAGCTGCTTGCAGTGTAATACTGTCTATTTTAAGTCAGGTAATTTACTGAGGTCAAGTGACCCCTGATGGTCTGGGTTAGAATTGATCTTCAGTAACCCATGCTTGTTGTAAGAGGCGACTAATGGGATCGGGTGGTCAGGCTCGCTGACTTGGTTGACACATGTCATCGGTTCTTAATTGTGTAGATCGATGCTCATGCTGTTGATCACTGAGATTGTCTGGTCCAGACTTGATTATTTAGAACGCCTCTATATAGCTGGAGTATTGCTGAGTGCAGCGTAAAACTAAACTCACTCACTCACTGAGGCTAAGTACAGTGAGTGAGTGAGTTTAGTTTTACGCCGCTTTTATCAATATTCCAGCTATATCATCGCAGGGGACACCAGAAATGGGCTTGTGCAAACACTTCTGTTGTCTGATATTGAAGCAATGTGGACAGATCATGTTTTTTACCCACGTGGTCAACGTATGGGTAGTTGCATATTAATCTCGTACGTCACACGAGTGTCGTATCGCGTTGACCTGTGTCGTAATGACTTGACCTGAGATTCTAACGATTTGATTGGACGGAACTGCTTGTTCATTCATAACAAACACGTGAATTCATTCATTCTACAACTTATATGCATTGTGGTAAAGTAAACATTGTGAACATTGCAGTATCGCTGTTTACTGTGAGTCCAACTGAGACATTACATATGCGTCGAAAAACATAAAAGCAATGTTTCCACCACTGATGTTAGCCAAGTGAAGCAACTGCAAACTAAGAAATGGGGTGCTACGGAGTAGTTTACTGTAGGAGGCTGTACGAGGCGATGACAACTGACATGCATCGTGAAGTCAGTTACCAAAGGGACAGACGAGAATGGCATAGTCACGTCAATACAGTGTGACGTCATGCAAAAGTGACTACAGAACAAAATTCTTCCACAACTTCTTTATGAAACCGGTTTCGGTTTGAAACCATAACAATAACAAAAAATACGCTATTTTGTCAATTTAATGCATGTAAGATGTGGGTAATAAATAAAATACCACACTCGGTCTCATAACATACGAATTATATAAAACTTGTGACCTTCCTATGGTTTTCGCTCGGTCAGATACCATAGCAAGGACACTCGTTTCGTATAATTCGTATGTAATGAGACCTCATGGAGTATTCTCTATGTACAATAAATATTCCCAGTGTCATCTCAATGCTCATTGGACTTGGTGGTTGGTCTTGGTTGAACCAGTCTGTGGCTAGATTTGGTTGGTTAAAACAGGCAACTAATATATATTATACTGCATGGATGACACACATTTTCACAGGTGATCAAGGAACATAGTGTATTCAAACCTGTCCAGTACTGATGAAACAAAGAAATATGTCCCGTAATTTCACGTCCTGGGACAGAAAAATTCACCTACAATTCTAATGCCACAGTTAGCACAGTGAGAGCTATACAACATTCATCTTTGCATCATTTTGAAAGTTACAGCATGAAAACAAGATTGTCATCAAGGAGCTTACAGGAGCTTTAGAGCTACTTAAACATATTAGAGAACCATGTCTCTAAGACTATACTGGAGTTACCGCCGTGATTAGAATTAGTCTTGTAATGAGAATAATCATTTATAATATTTACTAACAGTCCAACCACAATGAAAAGACCTGATTTAGCATACACATACATGATTTTATGTATTGTAATTCCAATGTGATATGATTGCTAATCTGTCTGATTTCGGACAGTTTACTTCTTAGAAATGTTTAACCAGTGATTAAGGTCATGACACTCACCATGTTTCTGAAGTTAAGGTTGATGTGTTTTTTCCTGGTAGACAGCAGCTTCTTCACCGTCAGAGTGTCCCCAGCCAGCACCCCATGGGCAAACTCCTGCATAGAGTCAGTGAGTGAGTTGGGTTTAATCCAACTTTACATTTCAGGTACAGTCAAACACCATTGTGTGGAAATTTGATCTGTCGAAGTTTATGGTTGTCTCAAAGGAAAAGCTTGGACCCTTTGTGTTCCTGCTTTATTCGGGCGGTGGGGTACCCTAATGGTTAAAGCGTTGGCTCGTCACGCCGAAGACCCGGGTTCGAATCCCCACATGGGTACAATGTGTGAAGCCCATTTCTGGTGTTCCCCGCCGTGATGTTGCTGGAATATTGCTAAAAGCGGCGTAAAACCAAACTCAGTCAGTCAGTCAGTCCTGCTTTATTCATCATTTTGTGGTTGTGTTGAACCTTGGTTATCTTGAAGTCAGTGTTCACGAATAGCGTCTGACCCTCTGACAAATCCGGCAGATCCGCCATCGGTCCGATAGAAGTCTAGAACCCGTCGGCCCCAGTGTCAGACTGTATATTTCACAATGACTTTCACTGAAGTTGTTATATGTGAGAAGTGACACTTGTTTGCCCTTTATAAATCTTATTATGTTTGTTAAAAATTTCAATGCCAGTTATAAGAAATGTTAAATATGAAAAGTGTGTTTTAATTTTACTCTATGGGTCCTGTGAATTTTGAATGGGTCAGACAGACATCTGAAACTTACAGGACCCAATGTCCTGTTACTTTGAAACACCATTCGTGAACACTGGAAGTATTTACATAGGTACCTTCAAGTTCGACACTATGGTGTTTGACTGTATATAATGGTGTGACAACTTAAACGAGGAAAAATCCAGAGTGATGAAAAGCCTTAAAAATAAAAAAACATTGTAAAACTTATGATCATGTGTATGGTGCTGATACCCAGAATGATAATCAGGAAATACATGAGCTTCAAACCCAAAGGTTTCCCTTCCACAACTCCGTACAACAAACTGTGGCACCTGAGACCTTCTGGCCACCCACGTTCCTCCTGCAAAGGACGAGCTTTCTCCCTAGTGAGTGCCTCAGTCCAGCTTAAGTCTGCTTGCCATAGTCACTGGCCAGGAGGGTCAAACTATTCTCCATATAAGGCACCACTCAGGATAAGTCAAACAATATAAGCACCTCTCCATCAGTCATCAATATGTGAACTGGGGCCTATTCATCCCTGGACTGACTGACTGACTAAGTTTAGTTTTACGCCGCTTTTAGCAATATTCCAGCAATATCCCGGCTGGGGACACCAGAAATGGGCTTAACACATTGTGCCCATGTGGGGAATCGAACCCGGGTCTTCGGCGTGACGAGGCAACGCTTTAACCACTAGGCTACCCCACCGCCCTTCATCCCTGGAACCCCAAATGTATATAGTTAGGTAAAGTCAGGTGCACTAGAGACGTCAAGGGTTATTTAGGAACCTCAATGGTCGCAACAGTGCCCTAAGATTCCTTATATTGTTAGAATGTCGATTTGAATGAATAGTCTCATGTTGGCTTAGCTCAATGGACTTTGCAGATCGAGTTTTCAGATGTTTTAGTTATCATTTTTTCTATATCTTCCAGAAAATACTTGACGGTAATACTGAATGATCATCAAACTATTTTTGACCCGTTTCCTGATCCAGAAAGTGTTCGTAACATTACGATCAATCGTAACTCTCTACTATATCGTTGGCTAACTACTGACATAGTGCTATGAACACTTTGTAGATGCGTCCCAGTAGATGTGTATGTAACATTACGATCAATCGTAACTCTCTACTATATCATTGGCTAACAAATGACGTAGTGCTATGAATGCCTTGTGGATACGTCCCAGTATATCTGTGGTCATCAGCGTGTATCTGCCGACAGGACTCACCATAGAGGGCCGGATCCCACTGATGACCCGGATGATGCTCTCCGTCCCGATGTCCAGAGACAGCTGCAACAAACTCTTCCCGTTCTGAAAGACAAATACTGACTTGTTACTCACTTCCCAGCAGACAGATGCATCACGGCTCCCATTCTAGCCCTGACTCCCAACAGGGTCCTATTCTATCCAAGACTCCCAACAGGGTCCCATTTTATCCTAGACTCCCAACAGGGTCCTATTCTATCCCTGACTCCCAACAGGGTCCTATTCTAGCCCAGACTCCCAACAGGGTCCTATTCTAGCCCTGACTCCCAACAGGGTCCCATTCTAGCCCTGACTCCCAACAGGGTCCTATTCTAGCCCTGACTATCCCAAGACTCCCAACAGGGTCCTATTCTAGCCCTGACTCCCAACAGGGTCCCATTCTAGCCCTGACTCCCCAGGGTCCTATTCTATCCCCAGACTCCCAACAACAGGGTGTGATTCTATCCCTGACTCCCAACAGGGTCCCAATTCTATCCCAGATACCCAACAGGGTGTGATGTTTGTCGAAGTTCCTCCACTCACCTTCTCAATGTCGACTCGACACCACTGGTTGATGAGTTTCCGTACATTCATGGCATCGTCTCCTTCTACAGCCTCCCAGATACCAGGCTGAAAGATGGGAGTGATATGAGCTGACATACTCCATAGAAGATGTTGTAAACAAGATAGTGATCAATGACAGGGATACATATTTTCAACTTATGTGTGAATATTTGGGATTCAACGAATAATGTTTTTGTTGTAAGTTCTAGCTGAACAATGAACTGTCCACTTGAGTACATAGTCTGTCACTGACGTTAGTGAGTGAGTATGGTTTTAGCAATATTCCAGCAATATCACTGCGGGGGACACCAGAAATGGGCTTCACATTGCACCCATGTGTGATTGAACCTGGAACTTTTGAACCACTAGGCTAAATTACTACCATTAGGCTACCCACTCGCCTTTGGCGTGAGTGAGTATTATGGTTTTAGCAATATTGCCAGCAATATCACTATATTGCGGGGGACATGTAGAAATGGAAGTATTTTTACACAAAACTACTTATACATTGCACCCATTCAGTGTGATAAGCTTTAATAACATTTTAACCATTAGGCTAAATTACTACCCATCTACTATCTCACTTTGAGTGAGGGTATTATATGTCTGAACCTGTAAATACCGGTAAAGCAATATTTCAGCAAATTATATGTAAAGCTGTCAGGACACTAGAAATGGGTTTCACACATTATACCCATGAGAGAATTGAACCCAGGCAGAGATGCCAACCCTGAATCTAAGGAAAACGGAGTCATGACTGGCTGAAAGCCAGGCCTGAGCACCAAAGGTGCGAGTTGGGCGATGAGCGCTTGGTCGGCTCTGCCATTTGTTTCACTTTGACATGCATTTGGAAAAACTTTGTGAATCTTCATCGTCAATAACACGGAATATACACAATCGACACCCAAAGGATCAAACGCTAAGCTTCTGAATGCTTTTACCAGTGTTCACTCAAATAAATCACCGGCGACTTATGAAATTGTATACCGCAAAAATAAATTCAGAATTTTTCTCAAAAATCAGATTTTTTTAAAGAGAAATCAGAGAGCAGATTTTGTATTTGAAAATCAGAGTAACTCCTCCAAAATCGGAGTGGTTGGCATCTCTGCCCAGGCCTTTGGGTTGACAAGCAAACACCAGGTTCCTTAAACTTGAAATGTTATATGCCTGTCAAGTCATGTCTCTGTTGTGATCCTTGTACGTACAATGGACATTAAGCATCAGTACTTGCATCTCAGTCACATAGCAACAAACTAGAAGTATGAGTAACCATGGTTACCTACCACATATTTCATGAAGACATCTTTAACAGACTTGGGGATGTCCGGACACACAGTCACCACTTCCAGGGGGTATTCCCCTACCTGCAGCACAACAAAACATGAGTGAGTGAGTGAGTGAGAGAGTGAGTTGGGTTCCCCTACCTGCAGCACAACAAAACATGAGTGAGTGAGCTGGGTTCCCCTACCTGCAGCACAACAAAACATGAGTGAGTGAGTGAGCTGGGTTCCCCTACCTGCAGCACAACAAAACATGAGTGAGTGAGTGAGTTAGCTGGGTTTTGTGCTGCTTCGCATTTACACATGATGTTGAAATAATGGAGAAGATATTTGTACACGACTATTTCATGCAGAAGCAGTAAACCTGGGTTCTACACGATGTGCAAATGTGCGTCCCATACACACAAATGTGGAAAATGGACACAGAAAAATATCCACTGTATCCCGATGAACGCACAATACTGCTCATTGTACCCACACCCCATCTATGACTTTGCTGGGTGTTTGGTTGTTTCTTTCACAGCATCATTTCATCCCTCACTCCACATGATCAAAGATTCATTCCAGACTCCAAAGAAATTATCAAAACATACAGGTCATTACATCGTTACTCCAAGACAGTCAAAATTGCTTGCAAGGACCCTTAAAGGTGAGGTGAGGTGAAATTGGGTTTTATGTCGTGCTTGAGAATATTTCGCTCATATGACGACGTGCATGTGTGTGTATATGTATGTGCGGCTGCTTGTACTAGCCCAGACTTAAGCTGGTTTTATAGTGCTAGCCCACTGAGATACTATGCCGCAGTGAAGCATGAATACCCCACTCAGACACAGTATACTGACTCCGAGCCGACCAGTCCTTGTTGTACCCGAGCGCCAGGCAGGGACCAACAAGTACCATATTTTAACGTCTTTTGGTATGATGCGGTTGGGGATCGAACCCAGCGACCTTCCACTCTAACCACTACACCACGGAGGTGGTAATAAGAAGGATTAGTGATTTAACCACTGTCCTAAGAAGGATTAGTGATTTAACCACTGTCCTTCAACTTTCCTGACAGATGCTCTACCCACTGGACCGCAGAGTCGCTATAGTAAAGTATGAGTGAGTGAATTAGTTTTACGCCGGTTTTAGCAATATTCCAGCAATATCACAGCGGGGGACACCAGAAATGGTCTTCACACATTGTACCCATGTGGGGAATGGAACCCGGGTCTTTGGCATGACAAGCAAACAGCTTTAACCACTAGACTACCCCACCGCAAGTCAGGTTTACCACCACTTGAATACAGCTTCTGTGTCATCATGCAGTGTCATGTTAATGTAGGAACATACCAGAACTTTCACTGTTAACAATGGCTGCCTTAAAAAAACGAGCAATCGCACCTTGCTGACTGACCAAGGATCATAAACAGTATCCTTGTAAGGCTAAGGGAGGTAAAGCTGCAAGGCCTGCCATGTCCTAATGTATGTCAAAACCATGTTTGGTCAGTTCTCAAATTCACACACAGCGATGGTTATCGACTGCAGTCTCCAGCTAAGGAATAATTTATGAAACAAATGATCATTATCACATCACATCAGGATATCCTTACCCTGGGCTCCAGATAATTTTTCAACATCAGGAGTAGGACGTACTCCTTTTTTTTCAATATAGGAGTACTGGAAAAACTTAAGAGTACATTTAGAGTACTGAATGGAGTATCAGTAATCTTGTGTTTCATTTCATATATGCACCACAACATTGCTATTCTTGTGTAAACAGGTCAATAAACAATAAATCAATTTTGTCAAACACATACGTCTGTAAATGATTCTAAGACCGTACACCACTGCTGTGGTGCGTATCTGCTACGTTTTCTAAATTATTTCTTAACGTATATCGTGCATATTTTTAATCCGTACATACGCCGATACGGCCCTTATCTGGAACCCTGGATGCTCATGTTGTTGATCACTGGATTGTCTGGTCCAGACTCGATTATTTACAGACCACCGCCATATAGCTGGAATATTGCCGGTGCAGCGTTAAACAACAAACCAACCTACCAATCTTATAGACTATATAGAATAAATATTAAAAGGAATCCAGTTCACCTCTAGAACAATAATTCCTCACACTAACACATCCCATCATATTTTAGGATATTCTGAGATGAGCAGGTTTTGCTTGACCTACCTTGTTGGAGAGGTAGACGTCAGCGTTACACCGAAGAAAGGCCTCCACCACATCAGGCTGGACGCTGCCAGTCTTCAGGTACTTCAACAAGGGTGTGTCTCCATTCTGTAAACACAATCAGTATGGGATCTTGACAGTCTGGAATAAATCTCTGTCCCTGGAGTCTGACTCTTGATTAGCGTCAAGTGATTGGGAGCTGGTGTCAAACTGATAAAAAACTGTTTTCCACACAATACATCCTGTTAATGTCAATGTTCTAAAAGTGTCATTTACAATATTTGATTCATGGATCTGGCCTCTAAGATATTTCTATCTCTTCCACACTGTGGGTCCTTTTCTTTTTTAATTAATTTACAGACTCAACACACCCCAACACCCAAATTTCAGCTTTGTAGGATTTCTATTTTAAAATGAAAAAGTCTGACATAACTTAAAGTTCCCGAACTTGTCTGGAGTTACTACCCCTTCAGTTAATTCTGCCCTGTCATGTAAACCACGGCAAGAGAGATTCCTTTACAGAAGTGAACTTTGATGGTAAATTAATAAATACATTGTGTACTAAAAATAATTTCATGGTCTAAATACTGTGATGTAAGATTAGAGAAACATATTCTCCTCTATTCTATGTCTAACTTGGGTCATCAGTAATAAAAATATTTTGAAAAAATACTTGTTTTTCATTTCCTCAGTTTTAGTAACAGAATTCATAACCAAAAAGATCTGATTAAGCCTGTGAAGTTTGCTCACCCCATCCTGTACATTGATCTGCGCTCCAATGTTGCGGAGGAGGTACACCATCTGTGCGGCACAGCGGTACTCCTTGGGCTTGGCCGTGACCCCATCTACTGCTGTGAAGAATATGTCCGGCGGCAACTGTGTTGACAGGAAATAACAGCATGTTCGTGAATCAGTGACAGAAGTGATTTGTTTGTTTGTTGTTTAATGCAGTACTCAGCAATATTCTGCTATATGAGTGAGTGAGTGAGTTTAGTTTTATGCCACACTCAGCAATATTCCAGCTATATGGCAGGCGGTCTGTAAATAATCGAGTTTGGACAGACAATCCACTGATCAACAACATGAGCATCGATCTGCGCAATTGGGAACCGATGACATGTGTCAACCAAGTCAGCGAGCCTGACCACCCTATCCTCTTAGTCGCCTCTTACGACAAGCATGGGTTACTGAAGGCCAATATTCTAACCCGGATCTTCACGGGTATCTGCTATATGATTACAGCCTTACTATACCTGTGAAGATCCAGGTTACAATTGTCTTCAGCAACTCATGCTTGTTAAAAGAGGCAGTAATGGGATGGGGTGATCGGGCTTGCAGACTTGGATGATGCATGTCATTGTCTGCCAAATGTATAGATTGATGCTCGTAATGTTGATCACTGGATTGTCTGGTCCAGACTCAATTATTTACAGACTGCTGCCATATAGCTGGAAAATTGCTGAGTGTGGCTTTAAACAACAATCAAACACTAACAGCCTGTAAATAATTTAATCCTGGCCAGACCATGACTGATGTCAACATCAATCCCTGCCATCGGAGTATGAGGCGAAGTTATAAACCAAGTCACACTGGCCATTGAACCAGGTCACCGATCCAGACCACCCCATCCAGTAGGTTGTCCATTATGACCTGATCAGGTTTTACTCAGGCCCACAAACAAAGAAAACTTTGCCACTGTGCAGAAAAATGCAGTTGAGTTAACAATTCAGATGTTTCAAATTGTCAAACTCAGTTTGAAATTTGAGTAAAATCCCACATTAACTTTCGTGGAAATAGCAACATAAACATAATACCTAAACATAATACTCGCTACTAAACAGTAAAACAGCAACTTTAAATCGCTAAAACTGTATAAAAAAATTGAAGAGCCTGCCACTTCGATTTTGCGCATGCGCACATGGAAGAGGAAGTCTCGACCGCATGTTGACATTTTCCAGGTTGGACAAAAGTTACATTCCCTTTTTAAGTATTTCTGTTGTGTTATTTGGCATTTATCATCATGATTCTTGTGTTCACACTTGTTTAGTTAACTTTCCATTCTTATGAAATGATTGACAGCAATTATTTCGACATATATACTTTTTCTACGCGAGGCGATTCACGGTTGCTTGGAAATTGGAAAGTAGCACAGATCGTAATGCGCATGCGCAGTAGAGGTCAAAATTCGCTGATATAAAAATGTTGCAGTTTCATAGTCTTTCATTGCCGTTTTTACTGTTTCAGTAGCGAGGTATTATCTTTATGTTGCTATTTCCACGATAAATGTGGGCTTTTATAAATGCGTTTTTCTGCACAGTGGGAAAGTTTTCTTTGGTAGGCCTGAGGATACTGGGGACATAATCATCTCCCTACGGGGGACTGCATGATGCATTAGCTGTAACATGTAAAACTCCTTAGAAATTTAAGTAGACAAAGAAGATAATTCCCAACAAAAAAAACCATTTCACTATTTGTTTGAATGTCACAGGTGGCAACAGACATTCAGCCTGAATTCATTAATGTTTATTCCCAGCTGGCGAGGTGGAACGTGACATTGTTCCACATCATGGTCGTCTAGACAACAGCATCATGCACTTACAGCCAGCTGAAAATTGGAGTTGATGTCGTAGCTGGCTGGGGAGATGAGGGACAACACTCGGTCGGGGTTCACGTCCCGAACAGCATCCTCGATAGACTCCTGAAACAAAATCACCATGTTACCTTTTGTGTCCATTTATAAATCAAATAGATTAACTAACATATCGTTAAAGTTTCATGTATATACTAGCATACCCAGCACAACAAGAATTTGTCGTTATGGATTTCAATGATTGGGATAAATTCCAGGCAGCCTTAAATGGAAGCGCTTTCTGTATTTCTATAGGCCAGCTGCTCCACACACCCATATGGCATGCATCAGTGCATTTCATTATGAACATGATAATAAAGGGGAGTAATCATGGTTTTACGCCGCTTTTAGCAAAAATGCAAGCAATATCATGGCAGGGACACCAGAAATGGGTTTCACACATTGTACTCTTATGGGGAATCGAACCCAGGTCGGGGCAGTGGGGTAGCCTAGTGGTTAAAGCATTCGCTCGTCATGCCGAAAGCCTGGGTTCAATTCCCCACATGGGTACAATGTGTGAAGTCCATTTCTGGTGTCCCCCATCGGGATGTTGCTGAAATATTACTAAAAGCGGCGTAAAACCAAACTTAGTCACTCAAACATCTGCATCATTAACATGCTCTTACATACTCATGACATCTGCATCATTAACATGCTCTTACATACTTTGTTTCATTTGATCATTAACATGCTCTTACATACTTTATTTCATTTCATGCTTGCTTTTCTTTAATTTCACCTTACATAAGATTATAAAATGTGAACCATGTACATGTTATATATGAAGATGAAGATTACCTGTAAATTGTTAATGGAACTTGACATCAACATGAATATCTTATCAATGTGTTCACGTGTATAGCTATGTCTTGTTTTCGTTTCTAACTTTTTCAACTTTCAAGATGAACATAAACATAAAAACAAGGTCTGGGTAGAAATAGCCTAGCTAGGCCAGAATCTCCCCCTTTTGACATAAGAACAAGGGTAGGAAAGAAGTAGCCTTTAAAGTTGATTCAATGGGTGGGGAAAGTTTGGCCTAGGACAAACTTTCCCGTGGAAGATTAAGAGAGAGAGAGGAGAGAGAGAGAGAGAGAGAGAAGGGAGGCCAAAGTTTCCTCATGGAAGGTTTAGCCCGGAGGAAAGTTTGGCCTGTTACACCGGTAGACAAATGATAGATGTTTTTACAGCATTGTTCTGCTCATCATGGTGATTTCAACTCAACAATTCCACGCACAGGTTTCAACCTGCATCAATATAATTTACTAATTATGTTAATTATTTGCACCTCGGATGTGAAACATGTAACAATGTCTACTAACAAGGACTGATAACCATTCTGTCACCATGCTCTACTTAAAGAAAGAAAATATTCAGACTACTACACATTACCACATCCATTATTCAGTCTAATCACATATTTGTGTCGGTCAAAATTGTTTTCAAAATTGTAAAAGAAATGTTGAAAAATTATTAGTGTTTCTTTTCCTCTGTTCTCATCTATATAAATATTCTGGCTCCAACTTGTCACCACATCCATTATTCAGTCTAATCACATATTTGTGTCGTCAAAAATATGATTTAAATTGCAAAAGAAATATAGGCAAAACATTAGCATTTCTTCTTCTCAGTCGTCCTGGTTATATAAATATGAAAATACTTTCATATGTCTTAAACACAATGTCTCATTTTATTTATCGAACATAAGGTTATCATCACCTCAGATTCTTATGCATTACCATAACCCTATGTTGAACATGTTCAAGATGAGCAGGCATCCTTGATCAATGGCTAATGAAGAGAGCTTCCAATCTTATCCCTGCATATACCATGGTTCAACAGGGCCTCTAGTTTGAGACAAGTCAAAATCTATGGGGCTGGTTGTTATTCCCTGATTGAGTTTGGTTTTACACCACTTTTAGCAATATTCCAGCAATATCACGCTGGGGACACTAGAAATGTACTTCACACATAGTACCCATGTGGGGAATCAAACCCGGGTATTTAGTGTGATGGCTGACTGACTGACTGAGTTTGGTTTTACGCCGCTTTTAGCAATATTCCAGCAATATCACGCTGGGGACACCAGAAATGGGCTTCACACATTGTACCCATGTGGGGAATCAAACCCGGGTCTTTAGTGTGATGGGGGCAGTGGGGTAGTCTAGTGGGTAAAGTGTTGGCTCGTCACGCCGAAGACCCAGGTTCGATTCCCCATTTGGGTACAAAGTGTGAAGCCCATTTCTGGTGTCCCCTGCCATGATGTTGCTGTAATATTGCTAAAAGCGGCGTAAAACTAAACTCACTCACTCACTTTAGTGTGATGAGGTGACCCTTTAACTAGTGGTCTTCCGATTAATTGAAATAATTGAAGATTGGTCGCAATGACTAAACGACCAAGCAATCGACCATGTTTTCTCATAATCGAACACAAACAATTTTGGACCACTTGTTTGCTTTAACAATATGTTTCACAAGGTTGGTTTTGTCTGTTACATTTCATAAGCACTACCAGCTCGTTCCAAGTCAGGATTGAGTTTATCTTAAAGATTCCAGGAAATGTATGTTCCTAACATACTAGTCATCCTTTAAAGATATAAAATTTGCAAATGCATTTTGTGCAATTTGCAAAAAACTCATGTTTTTTCTTTATTTTCCGTGCATTAACAAACATAACCAGGAAAATTTGACAAATGACGCTAACCAATTATTTTTGATGATTGATCGGTCGTAATGAACCAATCCTCAATTATGAGATTTTAACCAATTCCCAACACTAGCTTAACCCATTAGGCCAACCCACCACCCCCAACACGTCATTAAACTCAATAATGACAACTTCAAAATTCACATGAGTCTGTGACTAAAGACTGTGCGGAGTACAATGACGATACTCCTCACTGACTACGGTATTTGAGGGCTATAATTCTGAACCAGTTTTCAATGTTTAAATTTCACTAAAATGAAACTGAAAATGCAGAATATAAGTGACAGTTTAGAAAACAGCAAACATTTTGTCTTGTTCAAGCAGGACTAGCTACGACCTCTGAAGCATACAGTATTAAGGTTACACTTAAAGTGAGTGAGTGAGTTTGGTTTTATGCTGCTTTTAGCAATATTCCAGCAATATCACGACAGGGAACACCAGAAATTGGCTTTACACATTGTACCCATGTGGGGAATCGAACCCAGGTCTTCAGCATGACGAGCGGACGCTTTAACCATCAGCCTACCCCGCCCCTTACCCTCAAGAAACCTCCCACATTGCTATGGCTGTAATGAGATGTACAACCTTCTTTGTCCAAACATGCATACAACACAAAGCAATGTTGACTAACATTTACTCTAGAATTAAACAGGATCAATATTCATAACATGCACCATCTGGAAGCCAAGAATGACAGCACAATAGATGATCATCGGCTTTGTGATTTCAGTATTTCTGTTCAGTCCTACATTTAGTGGTTCACTCGACCAAGAGCACTTAGAAACACTGATATATTCATTATTTGAGACTGATACAATTACAATAAATAGAAGCAGAAATAATTACAGCTGTAACGATGCATCGAACTATTGATGGATTGCAATTGTTTAGTCTCTGATAGCAACCAATCGATGTTAGAAACCAAAAACTATCGGTGCATCGATGGTAATTAGAATGTGTGGCTATCGACAGTACTTGACTTCCGTTGATAGATGTGCAGAGCAAAATACAGGAAGTACTAGATTGGTTCCCTCTGATTTAGAATTGTCTGCCCCTGTTACCTCATAAACAAACATGACTGTTTACTTGATCTGAGTTTCAAGTTTCTTGTCAGTTATTAAAAGAGGTGAGATGAGGTGAAATTGGGTTTAACGCCGTGCTTGAGAATATTTCGCTCATATGACGACGTGCATGCGTGTGTATGTGTATGTGTGGCTGCTTGTACTAGCCCAGACTGAAGCTGGTTTTATAGTCCAACCCCACTGAGATACCATGCCGCAGTGAAGCATGAATACCCCACTCAGACACAAAAAACAGACTCCGAGCCAACCAGTCCTTGTTGTACCCATTAATGCCGAGAGCCAGGCAGGGACCAACAAGTACCATATTTGAACGTCTTTTGGTATGACGTGGTCGGGGATCGAACCCGCGACCTTCCGCTCTCCTATTAAAAGAGACAGAAACTATATCAACTTGTATTTTTTTCATATAAACTATACATTTGGGAAATGACTTCAAATGAGACAATTCAAGGAGAAAAAGATTATTGCAATAGTATTACAATAGTTAGTCTCAATAGACTACCACCATCACAATAGTTAGTCTCAATAGACTACCACCATCACAATAGTTAGTCTCAATAGACTACCACCATCACAATAGTTAGTCTCAATAGACTACCACCGTCACAATAGTTAGTCTCAATAGACTACCACCACCACCATCACAATAGTATGTTGTATAATAGACTATCGCTATTGCAATAGTTGTTTCTCAATAGTCACCCCAAGAAACAATGGTTATACAGATTTCTATATCTGGCCTTTGTATGGAAATAAAGTTTTGATAAATGATTGATTTGAAATACAGTAAACATGGATACTACCCCAAATATTAGAAGACAAACAAGAGTATTCTCTCCCACGCTTTCATCCAATCAATCTTGTATTTCCTTTAAACATTACATTACTGCATTTTAACAAGTCCATATGACGACATTCTGTTTGACACTATTTTGGTCTTGAAACATCGTATGAAGAAATATAGTGTTCCATCTCTGGTAAACATGAAATTCTGTGTAAGCCTTCAAAACCAGGATCTGCTTAAATAGTCTCTGATCTGTACGACAAACAGGTAGTATCGAAAGTACTAAAGTACAAAATCAAGGATACAATGGCATCAATGCTAAGATTTGACAAACTCATTTCCATTTCTAAGTTGAGATCTTAGCCATGTTGACATTTGGTTCATTAATACCTAAAGCTGCTTAAGTGATGTCTCAAATGATATTTTGTTTGTTCTAAGTGGGGAAATCCTCAAACCTCTCACTAATTATGTTGTAAAAATACGGGATTATTTCACAACCTATCTTGCTTGCTCCACATCAAGTATGGCTAGCCCAGCGGTCTAAAGTACTACAACTTACTATGCAGACTTAAGTCCCTTTGCAGGGCAAGGATAGGTGATTCCCAGTGGTGAGCTGAGGGAGGCATTTTTTCGCCGAAGACTCCAAACTAAATCAGATCCTGTTGTATTCAGCAGCCAAAAGAATCAGATTTGGGGTCATTTTTCGCAAATCGTGCAATCAGTTCTTTATTCTTCTGCACACAATTTTGGAATTTTGTATGGTTCCGTTTCATAGTTCAAATCCAGTTGACATGTTGGAGGTAGTTTAATCTTATATTGATCCACAGCTAAAATGGTTTATTGATGTGAATCGGACGCTGTTTGTGAAAAAATGCAAATATCCACTTTCGTTAAGCGATAATCAAGGTACATGTGATCCACAGCTAAAATGGTTTATTGATGTGAATCGGACACTGTTTGTGAAAAAATGCAAATATCGACTTTCGTTAAGCAATAATCAAGGTTCATGTAATACAATCTGAAACAAAAATGAAAATGAAAGCAGAATGTTTATATGATCATTTGAAAACTGTCCTTCTTCAACACAAATGTTTAAATAATAGTTTAAACAATTAAAATGAAAAATTCAAATAATGTTCACAAATGTGCAGTTTTTATACATTTAAAACCAGCTGTTGACTTGAATATTAAAATTCTGTAGTGTTTTTGATGAATTCAGCAGCAGACGGTCAAGTCCAAACGGTCACAACACACAAAAGTTCCACACAAAATGGGATTTCTGTACAGGGCACTTCTGCAAAACATTCTGTGACAGAATTGTGAAATATAGTGGGGACTGATACCTTGGGAGACAAAATGGAGAATTTGTTCAAAACATTGTAAACTATGGTCATAACAAACATGCTTATAGCGAACTGACAAACATAATAAACTGTTTACGGTCTGTACCACTGCTGTATATTTTAGCTGAAATCCTTATACCGAACTACGATTACAAGGAACTTAAACGTTTGTTTTAGGGCTGGGATGGGTCCACATTGTGTAAACAGGTTTAAAAAACAATAAAACAATACTTTTTCAGATAAATATGACTGTAAATGATTCTAAGACCGTACACCATTGCTGTGGTGTGTACCTGCTACGTTTTCTAAATTATTTCCAACCGTATCGTGCATATTTTGTATCCGTACATACGCTGATCAGCCCTGACCTAGAGTGCAGTTTTGTAAGTCAAGGTAAAACCCTGTATGCTGCAGTTTTCCTCATCACTAATAATATAAATAACCAAACACAGATAGAGTGAGTGAGTGAGTTTAGTTTTATGCCGCACTCAGCAATATTCCAGCTATATGGCGGCGGTCTGTAAATAATAGTCTGGACCAGACAATCCAGTGATCAAGAGCATGAGCATCGATCTGCGCAATTGGGTACCGATGACATGTGTCTAACCCAGACCTTCACGGGTAAAACACAGATAGAACTGCCATGTTTTTTTAAACAGCTTAAAACAAGAATGACAAGGAGGCGCTACTCCATAAAACAAAACACAACTACAACAATTTTTCTTCTACTCCTTATTTTTATCAAGTTATATAATTAACAAGGTCTGTATCTCATGATAAAATCAATGCTCCACATAATCTCAAACAGGCTGTGTTTATATTAGAGCAATAAAAACAACAGGGAGGAGTGACAGGCACATCAAGAGTAAAGCCTGATTCATCTCAGCTTCATCATCATCAGAAGAAGAGCAATGACCACCACTGATGGCCGACTCAGAGCAGTTCTTAGTAAACATATCCGATTACAGCACATTAAGAAAATAGGATTTCTCTTATCAACGCAACTTGCAAGGCAAAAATTTTTTAATGTTTTTCTGCCTCAACATGATGCGAGCAAGAAAATGTAGAAGACCAAATTAAAAATTGTATGTTAGGGATGATTATGAAGGATGTTAACTTAAAATAATATGTCTTTTAAAACAGTTTTATCAAACAAATGCAACTTTTTCATTTTTGAGTGCACAATTTATGGGCAGAAAAGTTAGATAGACATGTTCAAATGGTTGACAACAAAAATTTGACTTGCCTGATTTCTTTCTTTAACTTGGATGTTTTGTACCTCTAACTTAATCAAAGCTCAACTATACACCATGTTAATACATACAACGGTATAGATATGACCAAATGTTTTTAACTTCAAAGAAAAACTTAAACTCCGAAACAAATCTCGATCCTAGGTGAATTTTCAACTAAGTGGTTGAATTGTTTCAGCTCATCTATGCTTATACAATGCAGATAATGATCAAAGATAATATTTCACACCACACTTCTCTACAAATAAAAATAAATAATGCATTTCTCTCAATAATACTATCAGCCCTCGGGGAAGCTAACACATAATAAAAAAAATTTTTTTACATATTTAGATTACAATAGTAAATGAAAAAGGTTGAATGAATTAATGCAACGTTGCATTAAATCAACTCTCGGGCCCTCTACTGGCTGATTACTTTTAGCGAACCCCATAAGAGTCCTTTTGAGCGCTCTTTACGAATATCATATGCACAACTTGTGATTGAAATCAGTTCTGCAAACACTGACAACACCGTGTGCGACAGATTTCGATGTACGGACCAATTGTTTACTTTCCATACATGGCAAGTGTTCTCTGTTTGGAAGCTGTTTGCCTCGAAGTTTCAATTATCAATTTCAGGCAAGTCGTAAGGGATAATAAGTCTTTTATTGCAACAATAGGAAGCTAAAGTGAGTGCATATGCCCCAATAAACATAATATAGGTCACAATATTGTTGAAAATGTGTGAAATCATGCCTATAAGAGTAGCTCCAAAGATTGGCATATGTAGTTATTAGCAGCGTTCGGAATACCTGCCTGCCTGGCCACCCCGGATGGGTTATTTTCAACACAGACTGCCAGATTCTCAAATCCATCTGCCCGACCATTGGGTTAAAATTTAGACATGTATATGAAGATATTCATCATATTTCAGGATAATAAATCATTATCAATTCACTCGTAAAAAATAAAGCTAGTCAGTCAATTAGTATTTTTTGTGGGCAGGTAAGTTTTGGTCAGGGCTGGCAAGTTTTACATCTAACCAGCCCTGTGGTCTGGCTGACATTTTTGGGAGTTTCATACCCTGTTATTGGGGCTGTAATGAATACATTGAAGGCAAATATCATGTTTCATGAATACAGGGAAATGAATACAAAAATATATATATTCATGTAAACAATCAAGTGATCAACAATATGAGCATCGGTCTATGCAATTGGGATATGATGACATATGCCAACCAAGTCAGTAAGCCTGATCACCTGATCCGTCACCTCTTATGACAAGCATGGGTTGCTGAAGACCAATTCTCTTGGTGCCTAATATTTTGGTTGACAGCACTGTAAGGGGTCTTGGAAAACTGATACAAGTTATGCTATTGTATCTATGTATGGTTTGTATATATTCAATTTTATCTCACTTTGATAAACATGATAAATACTTGATGAGTTGAAGTACAAAACACTCTTTTCAAAATATATTTGTCAACAGTTCTACTCTTGTGGACATATAAATCAAATTAAACTCATGAAGAATAGTGGTGGTCTGATTAATTGAAATAATCGATGATTGGTTGCAGTGATTGATCATGTGTTCTCATAATCGAACACAAACAATTCTGGAACACTTGTTTGCATTAATAATATTTTTCACAAGGCTGGTTTTGTCTGTGTCATTAAATTTACATTTCATAAGCACTACAAGCTCATTCCATGTCATGATTGAACTTATCTTAAAGACTTCAAGAAATTTATGTTCCTAACATACTTAACTAGTCATCCATTAAAGATGTGACATTTACAAATGCATTTTGTGCAATTTGCAAAAAAACCCCAAAACCCAAAGACCTATATGTTGAAAATTTCATAAATGACGCTAACTAATTATTTTCGATGATTGATTGGCTGTAATGAACCTATCATCAGTTATGAGATTTTAACCAATTCCCAACATTAATGAAGAGATACAGTTAGATTCAACAATTACACAAGTGAACGCCCCTAGTATTTATTTAGAAACATAGAACGCCAACTAATGTATCCACAATCAAAACATACAGAGCAGCAGATGTTTAAACACACATCAACCGCCACATTTAATAGTCCGAAAAGTCCACTATGAAGCTTCAGAATGTATTCCTTGCATTTAAGCCAAACCAGTAACCCGAATCTAGTTTGTGATTGTTGAGAATAATGTAAACTTGGTGCTATCACTGCTATGAAGGTTGGAGCAAAAAGCGGACCCTCAGGAACATGGTAAGCGGAAGTTGTATGTGTATGGAATGAGGTGAAATAAGCATCCCAGCTTGTTGACATGTGATCGTCCAGCTACAATAAATATGACATTTAGAGAAACAAATATATACGTATCTATTGTCTGTCAACTTCACTTCAATATTGCTGTGAATGAAGTGGGAAGTCATAAATTATCGGTAACTCACTAACTGTCTTAAACGATTAGGACCCATACCATTTTGATACTGATTTTCAGGATCAAGTTAGGGTCGGCTTATCTATGAGATCGTCTTATCTACGGAAATATACAGGAACTAGTTCAACCCTGAGCTCAAACAAACAACAAATGTGATATTAGTTGTTGACAGTTACAGAAATCACCTGCAGGTAACCATGATGCTGATATTACCCAGGATTAGCAACAACAACATTTTGTTGGCGAGATATTTGTCTAGCATAACCATGATGGTAGGAGAGAATAAATCTTTTGTTTCAAACTGAATGTTGATGTATGAGAACAGAAAACTAATACAGTCAAAGATATTTTCCTGAGTATCAGTCATGTAAATAACAATCAATCCAAACAGCCAAACTCATAACTATAATTTCATAAATAATTATACCATGTAACACAACCACATCTGCCATTGTCTGCTAGGAAACATGGCAATAGAAACAGGTAATGAAACAGTCTCCAATATCATAGTATTCATATTCCTGAACGTGTCAAACATTTTGAAGCTATTTTCTTGTGATCAGCTGTAACCTAACCTACGTGCTTTGCCGTGAGAGGGGGGTCAACTGTTTCGTCTCGAAACAAGGACTGGTCCATCACGGAGCAAATTCTACTTTATCTCAAAGCAAGTGGGGAAGCTGTTTCGTCGTGGAATTGACATTTTCTTAAAAGTTTGGGGTTTTTTGGTGGCCATCTTGGATTTAGCCTCGTCCTGAGTTTGAGCTACCAACTTGAGATATCCATCATCCTTTTTTATATATAGAGACATAATGGAATATAAAAAGCACTAAAACTTTTGGTCCCTCTGAATGGTACCAATATGTCAATTTTCAGCTCCTGGCTCAAGGCTAAATGCATCAACTTCGAGAGGAGACAACTTGCCCCTCTAAATTTTCACTAGACTACATTGGTCTATCCTAGCTATACCTGGTATATTGAAACAATGGTTTTATACCACTTTTAGCAATATTCCAGCAATATCACGGCGGGGGACACCAGAAATTGGCTTCACATATGTACCACTGACTGAGTTTGGTTTTATACCACTTTTAGCAATATTCCAGCATATATCACTGACTGCGGCAATATTCCAGCAATATCACGGGGGGGACACCAGAAATGGGCTTCACACATTGTACCCATGTGGGGATTCGAACCCGGGTCTTCGGCATGACGAGCCAACGCTTTAACCACTAGGCTACCCCACCGCCCCCACATATGTACCATGTGGGGTATCGAACCGGGTCTTTGGTGTGACGAACTAATGCACTAACCACCTGGCTACCCCACAGCCCAGTATGTTGATACAACCCAAAAGACAAGCAATATAATGACTGATTCTTTGGGCTGTTATGATTCAATCATGTATTCAGTGAATCAAACCATATCCCTTCATGAAACCATTACCTTTTTCCTGATCACTGGAATTAATATTCAAGACTTTGTGAAAAGGAGTGTGTTTACTTGAAGTTTATCAATCAAATCTATGTATGCAAAATGGAATAATGCAAGTCAGACAGTTTAACAGTCAACAGCCTTATCAATTGAATATGAAACTAAGATGGTCAGTATGGTTACTGGTCATTGTCATGATAAATGAACACAGTCCACATGGTTAACTCAAAACATGAATATCTTTTATAATTTTTTGGTTATTATTCCACTGAATACAATGAATAATACATCAACCTCTGTTTTGTTATTGTATCTGTTAACCAATATTCGTACTCATTACTCAAGTATCATATTCACCTCACAGTAGATTTGTTGCGACAGTACTGATCAAATCAATGAATATTTAGCATTGGGGTAGCCTAGTAGTTAAAGCATTCGCTTGTAATGCTGAAGGCCCGGGTTTGATTCCCCACATGGATACAATGTGTGAAGCCCATTTCTGTTGTCCCCTGCCGTTATATTGCTGGAATATTGCTAAAAACGTTGTAAAACTCACTTTAAACCTAGGTACAGTACGGATCATGCAGATTACCCAGCTGACCCTTAACACTGGTTAAGTGTATTCCTTATATAGACATAAGTGTGCAGTAGTGTATTAATGTAAATCCTTTTTAACTTTGACACATCTGTGTTTGACTGTATTTTGAATGCCATGGGCACCGGTGCCAACCCAACACATATCCCTCACAACCTAGCTTGTCTTGGTATCCAATTATTAAAAAACGCCTGTGTAATATCAACATACACAGGTGGCACAAGTAAATCAGACCAGGATAATATATCATACTTGAATGTCAGGTTTTAGATCATGAAAATATTAATAAATATTGGTATTAGAAATAACACATAACAGGACTTGGTTACCAGTATCACAAAGGGGATGGCACTGCAGCCTTGAGCTTCCTAGTACTGTTGGAAATAGAAAAAAACTGTATTTTCTCATTTATCTCTACAATTTATGTAGTTGATAAGTGAAAGTGTGAAATATCTGTTTAACTAAGTTCGGCCTAACTACAGTCTCGGTGGTAGAGAGATCGGAAACGGAGATAAAGGACTTTACTGAGGGGAAATTAGTGCAGAAATGAGCAATGCGGGTTTTTTCTAAGTCCAAAAAGACCCATTTGGAACAGACCACGGCTTTATGCAAATTTGTGTGCGACAATATTGTATTACAAAGGACACTTATTAAATGCCCAATTTGAAATTAGACGTAAATTCATTATAAACGATAGCTTACGTAAAAAATAATAACTTTTATGCGGAAACTATTAAGGATGTAGCTACCATGCAGTCTCACTGTCACTATAAAAAGAAACAGATAGTATGCGGAAACTATTAAGGATGTAGCTACCATGCAGTCTCACTGTCACTATAAAAAGAAACAGATAGGAGGGGCCGTCTCAAAAGCAAAACCTGGGGTCGGGCTTGGGGATAGAGATATCAGCTAAGATAAGATAATCCTTTAGGGCAATTATACTGGGGAGGTACACGGCACGTCATAACAATTTACAAATAATATCCAGTCCTGTTGATCTTCGGGTGGTCATGCCACCTATATACTACGATGTGTTTCTATGGTTTTTGGGCATCATACTCTTTTACATATCACAACATAAACTATATGAAATTATATGAAAGAAAGACACGTAAGATGTTAATCAATAGATGAGACATAGTCAACACACATGAAAAAGCACAAAATATCTTTGAGATGACCCCTTGTGCCCGTAGGCAGCACGTGCATTTCATGCCAGGTGAGTTGACGGTCCGTCGTCATACCTGGCTGAGCGACCTAATTGCCATCTACAGTCTGATCTATTGTTTTCAGCAGCTATTCATATTTTTTCTAAGTTTTGCCCGATTTTGCGAGTAAACATGCTTTTCTGGATATCGTATTACGCATCCCACTGAACGCCCAGTTAGGCCGAAGTGGGTTATTTCGACATATGCTATTTGCAATTGTGTAAATTTTAGGGATACAGAGTAACAGCCTAAAAACAGTTTTTTTCTATTTTCGACAGTACTTTAGTTACTGACTGCGCTATTGTGGTTTGAAGTTACATTTATCAATCTGTCTTACAAATAAGGATATTTCTATAAATTGAATTGACATGCTGAATTAATGTTTAATTACTTTTATTAGGTTTGTTGTTTAACGCCGCATCCAGCAATATTACAGCTATATGGCAGCAATCTGTAAATAATCAAGTCTGGACCAGACAATCCAGTGATCAACAGCATAAGCATCAATCTGTGCATATATATATAATTATCTTCCATCTGCCATAAACATAACAGTATACAGTTATGATTCAAAGAAATCACTGATTAATCTTACTAAATCTTGTTATTAGGGGTTTTATATATTATGCTATGGTATATGGTGGCACGTGGTCCTGTGCTCAAAGCTCAGGTCACAAATCAATGAAGTTAAGCAGCGTCGAGCTCGGAGAGTCCTTGGATGGGTGACCGTGTTTGGCAGCTTGACTCCTGAGAGTTTCTAGGACTTGAGTCCTGCCCCACAACAAAGCACATGTGACACATGTGGTCTCACATTAGGCAAGTTCAAAATTTGTCCATGTTCACCCAGCAGGAAAATGGGTACCCGGTGGAAAAAAGTCATATGACTATAACCTTCTAGCGCCTAACAGGCAGCTTGGGTTATCCGGGGTGATAATGTGCTGTGCCTTGATTGTTAGCACTATGAGCATACCTAGTGTGGAGTTTGGCGCTATATAAATGGACACATTATTATTGTTATTATTATATTCATCAACAAACATTCAGCTCCAGATAACAAGGTTAACACTCAATAATGATGTTAAAATAATACATTAAACTTCTATTAGTCGCATACTGAGTACCGTAACAGTCTGTATACGTTCGTTTTGGATCGGAAATGCCCCGTTTTGTCCGCGAACAACCGATTTACGTCAATACCATCTGAGTTGTTCTTAGAATGCACTCGATCTACGAAGGAACAGAAAAAACCAAATTCCCAGATTATTAGACTACCAGGAATCATTCAAAATGACGGAATCGGGTCAGTCTGTGCTTAAACTCGTCTCTTAAAACGTTACAAACCGACCGATTTCCGATCCATCTGACAAATAAAAAGATTCCAAATGACAGTTCTGTACCTCCATTGAGAAAAAGTGATCTGAATAGATCCCAGCCGACGATTTTAGGAGTCTAATCGCATCTTTCTCGTCAAGCTCCGACATCAACATCAGGGTGGTAGCGACCTCTGTCGGTGAGCACCTGCTGAAGCGAGGGATCGATCCTTGAACAAAATAGAAAGGGAGAAATCATTGCAGTGCATTTGTCAGCTTAATCCACAGAAAACAATGAGGTTTAGCCATTGTGAAACAACGCCAATAGGTATATGATAAAAAAGATCTAAGAATTTAAGTAATGTTTTATCAGTTACTATATTATATACCATTTTGTCTATTTAATTTCTGTAAATATTAAATTTACAGCTTCAAGGCATAGAGTGTTGTACAACGGGCATGCAAAAAGTACATATGGTAGTAAAATATTTACACACAACTTCTCGATGAAAAAAACGTCATATTGTAAATGAAACTTTATAAATATATTAGCATTAAACAGAAACCTATAATTTCCTTTCCATTGTAGACAGGAACTAACGTTCGGACACCAAGACGTCTATCTCCCAGACCCAGTCTGTTATACTGACCCTGACACAAATACACACAATAGAGCCAACCAAAATCTGGAATGTGTAGCAAGTCCAGATTATTGCAGTTTTGGGACAAATGAAAGTTTCTGTATATGAAGTAAACATTACGAATATATTTTAGGAAATTTATTCCCCTGAAAAATATGTGTATTTCATAGGCGAGACTTTAATCTATCCTAGATAGAAGCAATAAAAATAAAATAAAATAAAAAAAAAAAAAAAATAAAAAAAAAAAAAAAAAAAAAAAATAAAAAAAAATAAAAAATAAAAAAAAAAATAAAAAAAAAATAAAAAAAAAAAAATAAATAACATAAACCTTCCCCAGCTTTGAAATTAATTATTGTTTTGTGCTCCATTTCGTTAGATGTTTTAGTTTGAAGACATATTTTTAAATAAACTATTTTGTATTTCAGAGACTTTAAGTTAACGTAGGTATATGCGCTGTGAGAAATTGACACAATGTCTCCATGTAATATTGTATAACTGTGACCTTGGTCAACATATCAAATTCTCATGGCAGAGTACAAGAAAAAGGTGTCCGTTTGACAAGAATAAAAATTTCCAAGATAGCAAAACGGATAGAGTTGAGTACTTCTCACTATTGAGATACTATGGAAATACTGACCATCCAAGTAGCCAACCGATAAAAAAACAGAGATGTTTCTTGATGTCCGTCAATTGAGGATCCAGAGAGGTTGAATTACGAAGGGAATGGAGGAGGGGGAGGGGGTTGGGGAGGGAAGAGTACGTCTTATACTTCAGACAAATGATGCCTAAAGGCGTCCTATGTCAATGTGCATCTTTTTTTCTTCAAAGTGCTTGATTCAGCCCCTCCGTATTGAGACATTAAACAAAGCGCCATATATCTGTCTCCACTCGACACGTGTATGGGGAGACACAGACGGACAGGACAGTGGGCGTGAAAACACCAACAGCTGTCCGTCGACATCGATTCCACTAAACAATGCCAATTTTGCACTCACGTGGCAGACATCCATCACCGCTAATCCATTTACTGCATACGCTGTATGGAGGACTGGTCATCCGGTCAGAGACCGCTATGGGCTTAAGAGATAGTGGCTGAATAGTGTTTTACGCCGCTGATGAAAAGGTGCGTATATGACTAACATCAACCTTGGTCCCAAACCAGGTTCCTGGGTTATATTTCCATTTGTGAGATCGATTGTTCCAGTCATAAACTGATTTGTTCATTTGTCACAGTCATATATACAGTAGGTGGATTGATACTACATGTATACTAATGCTAACTTATCGATATCATCATCATCATCATCATCATCATCATCATCATCATCATCATAACACATTTGTAATGCGCTGGTAGCCATGCAGTCCAGGAAGTTTTGTTCCAGGCCACTGGTGCTGCATAGGCAAAGGATCGGTTTCCATACTGCACTGTTCTTGTTTTAGAGACAAGCAGATTTTTATCTTGGGAACGGAGCGAAAGAGAAGACTTGTACAGAGAAAGAAGACTGGATAAATATGTCGGGGCAGTTCCAGACAGACAGCGGAAGACAAGGCAGAGGGGTTTAAACTGAATTCTGAAATCCACAGGCAACCGGTGTAGAAAGTATAGAATAGGAGTGATATGATATGATATGATATGATATGATATGATATGATATGATATGATAGCCAAAGTTATAGCTTCCGTGTAGTACTGTTATAGCACGGGTCGACTGATAACCATACCATATCAATATCTAACTGATATACATTGCAGGTAGATTGATACTAATGCTAACTTATCGATACTGGCCAAAGTTACAGCTTCCGCGTCGTACTGTTATCACACGGGTCGACTGATAACCATACCATATCAATATTTAAGTGATATACATTGCAGGTAGATTGATACTAATGCTAACTTATCGATACTGGCCAAAGTTACAGCTTCCGCGTCCTACTGTTATCACACGGGTCGACTGATAACCATACCATATCAATGGTGAACTGATATAGGTGGATTGATATTCCCGGTGGACTGATATTCAACTTATGGCACTGGTGAACTGAATGTCATACAATAACGTCAGTGAACTGATAAAGGTAGACTGATGCTACTGCCATATCCCCGGGGGACTGATATTTAACTTATGGCACTAGTGAACTGATCCATGAATGTCATACAATAACGTCAGTGAACTGATAAAGGTAGACTGATACTACTGCCATACCCCCGGGGACTGATATTCAACGTATGACGCTAGTGGACTGTTTACCACACGATTATGTCAGTGAAGTGATCATGTCGGCTGTTTGTACCCAACGCTATCGTATCAGTGACTCATGCAGTGATCCACGTGGATTGCCATACAGCATCGATTAACGTTAACGGGAAACACACACATCATAGGCTTGGGTTTGTAGCGTTGTAACAAGTGTACATGTCCCTTGATAGAATTATCATCCCGCTTTTGTATACTGAGGAAAAAAAGAAAACAAAACCCTCTAATGAAAGTTTCCATTAGCATTGATTCAGACTCTTTATTCTTCGCATCTAGCCTTGTTAAGTGACCGAGACAAGAGAAGTGCAGATATTCCACTGCAGCGGTGTACGACATGACCTTTCAGATAACACTTCCCGAATGCTACATTCCCCCGATTTTGACTCTTAAGTCATTCAGCGCCAGAACGTGGTATTCTATAGGTTGCGTCATTGTATCAATGTAATACTGTTCAACTGTTCAAACAGGGGCGTAGGAATATGGGGCTGGGGATTAGCCCTCCCCTATTTTCAAGACGAAACCATATCTACCTTACCATAACTACAATTTCATTTTGATTTTCAATACTTTTCATAAATTAGCTCCCCCGCTCTGAAAACCGTTCCTACGCCCCTGTCAAAGCAGCTTAAATCCCGTCACACTCACACATGATACTATATTTTATTCTTGTGTGGATCCAGAGTAAATTTGAATGTAGGTATGTATTAAATCTTTACAAGTCGGAGAGAGTGATAAATATATACTCTCCCAAAAAAGAAACGCATCATGAAAATAGCAATTTCATGTAGCAATGAATGAAAACGTGATTCATCTGACAAAAGGTTTTGCCATCCGTAAAATACCCGTATTTAACAGCATGATTTTCAATTTCGGCGTGTAGTGTCACAGAATACACAATTCACATGCAATGCACGTGAAAGTTGGCGATCAGATAGTCTCAATGATGGGTATAAAAGGTTGATCGCTGTCTGTCGATTATTCACTGTATTTGGAATATTATTGACGAACGCAAAATGCCACGTCTAAGTGAAGCCGACCGTCATATCGCCATTGGTTTGCTTGAAGCTGGCCAGTCTCAACGTGCAGTTGCCCGACGCATGAATGTTCACCAAAGCACCATTTCACGGCTCTGGGAGAGATATCGCCGGCAGAATGCGGTAGCAGATGCCCCTCGTAGTGGGCGACCTCGAGCGACCACTGCGGCGCAGGATCGCTACATCCGGGTACATCACCTGCGTCATCGAACAGCTACGGCGACCAGTACCGCTCGACAAATACCCGGATTGAGGAGGCTTTCTGCACAGACCGTCAGGAACAGGTTGAGAGAGGCTGGTTTACGTGCCAGAAGACCTTATTTTGGCCCTGTGCTTCGACAACAACATCGTCTACATCGAGTTCAATGGTGCACCAACGTTCAGGCCTGGAATCTACCGAATTGTCGTAGAATCTGGTTCAGTGATGAATCACGATATCTACTGGAACGACGCGATGGAAAAATGCGGGTGTACAGACGTCGACGTGAACGTTTCGCCGACGCTTGCGTTCCCCAGGTGGACAGATTCGGCCGGGGCAGTGTTATGATGTAGGGAGCGATCATCTGCCGTAGGAGAAGTGATTTGGTGATGATCCAGGGCAACCTGACAGCTCAACGGTACTGTGACGAAATCCTACGCCCACACCTCCTTCCAATCATTGATCGCCAGAGGGAGTTGTTTCAATAGGAAAATGCCAGGCCCCACACAGCACGTCACACTAGAGACTTCCTCCAGAACCACAACATCAATGTGCTCCCCTGGCCCTCAAGATCACCGGACTTAAACCCGATCGAACATCTGTGGGGTGCCCTGGACAGACGGGTGCGACGCCTTAACCCTCAGCCCCAGACACTTCAGCAACTCGCACAGGCACTACAGGCAGAGTGGGCTGCGATTGGGCAACACGAGATTCTGAGAGGCGATGCCGTGCAGTTCTGGGTGCCCACGGTGGTCACACGAGGTATTGACTTCAGTGCCACCACACGTCTCCATGTGACACTCAAACTGACTTTCCTCGAGTTGGTGCAAAAGACGGATAAGTCTGCATTCCCAGTGTGCAATTTCGCTATATTTCATTGACTCATAAAGCCTACAAGATGTTTCAAAATAAACATAAAGATACAGTTGAAATTCCTATGTGCGTTTCTTTTTTGGGAGAGTATATATATATAAAATGACCCCATGTCACTAGACAGTCGGGCCAGTGTCGACTGTGGGGATTTACTGTCCCGTCTGGATTTTCACTAACCACTGGCTTGAGTGTGTGCGCGTGCGTGCGTGCGTGCGTGCGTGCTTGTGTGTGTGTGTGGTGGTTTTTTAAGGCTAACACCGTACAAGACTATATCTGTGATTGAGTGTAAATGCCCTTTCTAACAGCACCTCATAGAAAATATAGCATCGGCAGCGGGTCAGCTTGTGCCAGTGTGCGAAATAGTTCCCAAATTTTGCTAGCCAGTAGCATGATATAAAAGTATATTATAAGGGACCGTTCATAATTTATATTTATGGCTAGGGGTGTGGGTGTGGCTGGGTGGTGGGGGTGATGATGATTTTTATGGAGAAGCATGTACAATATGAATGACACACACACACACACACACACACACACACACACACACACACACACACACACACACACACACACACACACACACACACACACACACACACACTCAAAGTATATGTACAAAATAAGTGACCCCCTCTGCATGTCATGTACAAAATCAATAGCGGGCTAGTGGCTATTTCGCACACTGGCTTGAGCGGGAAGAAAGGTCAATGCAGTGAAGAGATGTTTACCCCTTTAAATGAAGTCCACAATTAGGCGTGTGGTGCTGTCAAACCAAAAAACATTCAGGTCCTACCGAGATAATTCCCACACACAATCATTGGTTCCTGGTACACGCAGGGGACACAACTCTGTACAACTTAATTAATCGCCTCAGACAGTTGTACCATCACGCTGTCGAATAATATGATGTTTGTTTCTTTGTTGGTTGTTTAAAGTCGCACTCTGTACTTCAGCCTCCTCTGCTGAAGTCACTTATCAAATATCCAATGTACGTCAACCTTGCTAATTGTATATACTCACTATGCAGCAATGTATATATTCTCCTTGTTTCAAATTGTTGTATCACTTGCTTGATAACGGTGTTAGAACCTACACCGAAGTGGCACTCATTGCAATAAAGAAGTTGACCGTCCATAGAACTTGGTTTTCCTTAATCCAGTGATCATCAGCATGAGCATCGATCTACGCAATTGGGATAAGATGGCATGTGTCAACCACCACCCGATCCCGTTAGTCGCCTCTTACGACAAGCATGGGCTACTCAAGTCTTCATCGGTGTTGGATAAAATGAACACGAGTATATATGTAGTATAACAAACATCACAGCCATATAACACTGTCATCTATCGCTGCTTGAACAAACTGATAATATGCGTTGTTACTGGATGTTACGCTCAAGAATATTATTAAAGGTCTGTAAGCCAGATAATATTGATTACACTTCCATTTACAAACTATCTAATTATTCATTGACGTAAGCGCTCTACATGCCGCACGTCGAGATCCCCGATTGCTTGCTGTTTTTCTTTGTTTTATGAGGATTGGCATCATCGTTGCAAATGTCATTTTTGTACCAGCACATGTGATGCTCAAACAAAGTCATCGGTGCTTTTTAGATGTCTTTATATGTTATACGATCGATGAATTATAGAGTTTATTTAAAATATGGATTCAACGTCGCTTTGAAAGAAAAACGAAATTGAATTCATAAACTAACCTTGTCAAGTCTGAGAACGCCCTGCACTGAACGATTATTATACATTTCATATCAGTGAACGGTGTGTCTGGCTTTCACGTAAAATATTTTTTATTAAAACTTGACTAAAAACATTCTCATTCCTTAAAAACGGTACTTAAACATTGCAACCTACCCATAAATGTGTTCATGAATATTTTAGGTCACAAGGTCAGTGATAGAAAGTTGAATCGTGACAACATACAATATATTCTTTATTTATCCTCCAAGTCGGGAGAGTACAAAGAACGGGTTGAAACAGGTAATATTTACACCACTCTCACATCATTACGGGGCACGTCTCTCAGATAGCTGGATGCACTGCTTAGTGCTGTGTGACTTCAGATGAATGTACCTTACACCCGCACTGGTAAATGTTCTCTGGTCTTCCTCATTCAGTCCATATTGGGGTCTGCATGACGGGAGACACAACACCATCTCAATGTCTGACATGTTGTTCAACCATACACTGAAGCCCACAGGGCCAATATTAATTACCAACAAAATATAACACGTGTGTTGATAGTGGGATCCTGCAAGCAGACCTTCGACACTGCCACATCTGTCTGAGTGAGTGAGTGAGTTTAGTTTTACGCCGCACTCAGCAATATTCCAGCTATATGTCGGTGGTCTGTATATAATCGAGTCTGGACCAGACAATCCAGTGATCAACAGCATGAGCATCGATCTACGTCATCGGGAACATGTGTCAACCGAGTCTGCGAGCCTGACCACCCGATCCCGTTAGTCGCCTCTTACGACAAGCATGGGTTACTGAGGATCAATATTCTAACCCGGACCTTCACGGGATCCCGTAAGTCGCCTCTTCGACAAGCATGGGTTACTGAAGATCAATATTCTAACCCGGACCTTCATGGGATACATCTGTCTGAACCAAGACGGATATCTAAATTAAACTGTGATCAGTTCTCTACGTTATTTAGGTGTTTGTGAACTCAGAAAATACCTAAGTGGTCCTTTTTCTGCACATCTATCCAGAAAAGATTCCGTCGCAAAACCTACATATCATATGTGGAATGGTTTCGTTCACCGACAGTGTGAGTTTGGTTTAATGGAGCTTAGCAGTTATTCACGTACGGCAGAATTTAGGTTAATGCGGGAAGAAAAAACAAAGCAATACATCATCTGTGGAGACCCACGTGGATGTGTGCTGACAGATCAAGGCTGAACACAGGATTGGAAACCCACGATGGACGTCCAGGCAAGACTAAGGGAGCGACAGTGAGTCTCGGTGCCTTCCACCAGAAGGCCATTCGTGCGTCTTATATTCCAAGAAAACAATTCTCAGCAGAGTGTCTGGTTTCACCATTATCCTATATCGATGCTTGGTCAAGGACGAACACATGAAGTACGTGAGTCAGTTGCCACAGTGAAACAATAGATCATAAGTACAGTGTGACAATCGCCATCATATCTGTAGCCAAAACAGAGTGAAACACGCCACAGGGTCATTCGTCGAGTCCACGGCCATGAGACATGCGAGATTAAGTCGTTAACTGCGCACTCAGCTTTTTCCTCAGGAAACCCTGTTCCATACACAACATACTTCAGCAGTATCACATTCTTCATCAACGCTGCGTATCGATGACAAAATATCGATTACTAATTTAAAATAACGTGAGACTCTCGTTCTGAAAGAAAAGCTGTTTTGTGCGTCATGCCCGTGTTAATTGTTACCTTGTTCAAATCATACTGATACCCATGATAACAAGGTGTCAATTCCTGCGCTAATTAGAACAGAATTGTGTGTTAATTAGGCAAGATGATTATCTTTCGGAAGTGTATGGAATATGGTTTTCAACTCGCGTGTCGCAAGAATTTGATGAGCTGGTTACAAGACCTGTCAATGTATGGTGCATCGCCTTTCAGCTTTAATGCTCGTGAGAGAGAACTAGAGATTTTGTCCATTATTTTATCTTGTTTCCGGTCGACATAATCAACCCAGTTTGTGTCAACGGGCGAGAAATCATAGAATCTTTACAGAGAAAATGCACGGAATGGTTCGGTGCTCGTGATGTCAATGGTGATTGTCAGCTCAAGATTCTACTAATCAAACCGAAACATGAGTCATTAACCTATTCAGACAATGACCTACTTTTCAGCCGATCCGAATTTTCTCCTGTGAAAGTGAAAATAGACATCACAAACAACTATGGTTACACTGAATTCCAATTCCTTGTTTCATAAGAAAATGGTATTTACAGATGAAGTTTAATTTTAAACTTTAATAACATCGTATTTCTATATTTTATGGTGAGGTGTAGGCAGCATGACGTTAACTAAGACGTCACAGACTGCCCCTGTTTGATGATGTCGTAAAATGATTCACAATGCATTTAGCTCACTGATTACACCTGTTATGTGTTTTTTTCGGCTTATTCAGAGTACTTCTGTAACGCACAATGTGATTGATAATATATCAATTCCGTACCAGACCGCCAGACTTTTCTAGGGGGAAAGCCTCGTTTTGAGAATTCAAGGATTTCCATGTTTCCGTTTGTCAGCGCTCGCTGTACGACAGAGCACGCTGCACGACGTGTTTGCAAGGATAAGAAGGAGCGTAATGTTGCAATATACAAGTGTTAGATGTATCAAATAATATTGATTTATGTGTCCAGTTAAATGAGTTGGTCTCAAAATTCTGGACTGGTTATTGTACTACGTTGCGCAACAGGACGGAACCCAGTCAACAGGAAACGAGACCGTTGTGTAATCAATGTTTTGACTTGACTGTCTTTTGTCACAAAGATCGAATATTCAAGAGTGCGGACTTAAACAACACACAAACAACATGAAAAGAGACCTGACAGTAGCTTAAACAACATATTGTTTGTTTGTTTGTTTAACTTTATAGTCAGTATTCCAGATATCTTCTGGCAGTGGGTTCACAATCGAGTCTCGGCCACACAAACTTTTGATATTATAAGCGATGTCCCTAGAAGTGTATGCACGATAACGTGAATAGAACCCAATTAGTGAACCCTAGACAAGAATAGTGTGCGAAAGACAAGTTCCACCCCGGAACAGATAATTTTGGGTCATTCGGAGCACGTCATTTATCACATAATTTCTACCTCTGATTGAAGGGGCGGTGGGGTAGCCTAGTGGTTAAAGCGTTCGCTCGTCATGCCGAAAATACGGGTTCGATTCCCCACATGGGTAGAACTAAACTAACGCTTAGTCCCTGAATACATATATAATTTTGATAGTAACAAATAAACCCATTTAAATTGAAAAGGAGCCCCAGTTAATTGGGAGCTGGACTTGCTTCGTTTTGGCTTTAGCATTGCAGTGATGGTTAGGCAGTAGAGAAAATAATGTGGTTCAGGGGCTGTGAGACAGACTAGGGTACAATGTGTGAAGCCCATTTCTGGTGTGCCCCGCCGTGATATTGCTGGAATATTGCTCAAAGCGGCGTAAAACTAACCTCACACACACTCGAGCACACCTCTGATTGAAACAAACATACAGAAATATTTTCTTCAAGTGAATTTGATTCCAGTTAGCTTTAAGATATTAATCAATGTTTCACATTCAGCTCTGCAGGTTACATTCCAGCCGCACAACAGGCGTCTCGATATGCTGGTCTTGTTGTTTAACGTGCAGGTTCTAAAGCACCTAATGATCAATATCTTTAACGGCGGGAGATACAGTTTGTTGATAGCAACCACGGTATTACATTACGTAATGATATCATGGGCCACTTATCAATAATAATCTATCATCTTGTGTCACACGACAGGCCAATACACGTCACCCGGTATTTCAATACGAGATTGATACCGTCGTAACTCCCCCAATCGCTGAAGAAGGCTATTCGCAGGGAATTGCTGGTGCTGAATAGCATGCAATAAAACTGTATAGTGGATGTATGATATTACTGGAGTTCTGGAGGAAACAATTACGTGCACGGTCGTCTTCCAATAAGGATTACGTCTGGATCATTACGGGCTATAAAGCAACGTAAATAGTTTGACAGGTGTTTGTAAATCACCTGTTAATGGACTTGGATGGCTGAAGCTCGGGATCAGCTTTTAAGTCGGGGTTGGGAAAGGTGTGGTTCGTGATGTGTGCTCGTGCCCGCGCGCGTGTATGACTGTTTTAGGACGTGCATGGTGTGAGCAGGGAGGTGTGTGGTATGTGTGTCTTTTGTGATGTGTGCACGTGTCCGCTCCGTGTGTATGTGAGTGTGTTAGGACGTGCATGGTGTGAGAGGGGAAGTGTGTGGTATGTGGGTCTTTTGTGATGTGTTCACGTGCCCGCGCGCGTGTGTATATGAGTGTGTTAGTGAGTGCATGGTGTGAGAGGGGAAGTGTGTGGTATGTTTGTCTTTTGTGATGTGTGCACGTGGCCGTGCGCGTGAATGTATGAGTGTTCACAGGGGCGTGTCACGCTTAGAAACAGCGTTAGAAAGACATATAGGTATATAGACCTGCTCTAGTACTACCTTTCCTTTTATATAGTACTAGGGTAGGGTCTATATACCTATATGTCTTTCTAACGCTGTTTCTAAGCGTGACACGCCCCTGTGTGAGTGTTAGGGCGTGCTTACTGTGAGGGGGGAGGTGGTTGGTATGTGTGTAGAAAAATAACCTTTGTATCTTCATACTATATATCATTTAAACGGTTGAATCTCGGCCATGGTTGATCACTGGATTGTCTGGTCCCGACTCGATTATTTACAGACCGCCGCCATATAGCTGGGATATTGCTGAGTGCGGCGTAAAAATAAACTCACTCACTCACTCACTCGGCCATGTAAACCAGCCATTGCCTAGTCAACGTATCGCGACGCCTGGGTGTTAGACAATCAGTCCGTCTGGTCACTTGATTGTCTGATCCAGACTTGATTATTTACAGACTGCCGCCATATACCTGGAATATTGCCGAGTGCGGTGTTAATCAACAGACCAACCAACCACATCTTGACCAACTAAATATATCCTTAGTGTCTCGCACGGCTCTTGTGACAAACATGTGTTACCCGGACCTGTTTGGATCTCCTTAAACCCTACATTCTTCTCAAGCTAACATACAGTAGACTAGTGGGGTTCCGATGATCGAAAAAAATCGAAAATCGATCGAAAGAAGGATTAAAAGTGATTATCGATTGTAAAAAAATTATTTTTGATTAATCGGAATTTTGTTGTTTTTGTATAACACCCTTGAATTAAGTATACTAACCATTTAATTTGATGAATATTCACGAACAAACATGCGCTCAACAGCGTAAAGCTATGCGCATTGTAAAATTTTAACCACTTTTACTGTTTAATTACAATTCCAGTGTCTTACTTGCATGCGTGCATATCATTGCACAGTATTAGTTATAAAAAAAAACCAATTAGAAAAAAACTTGGGAAAAACCCTTAAAACTGGTGATTACAATAAAAATGTATATATTTCGATTATAATTGATAATCGTTCACCACAAGTCCTCCGATAATCGATAGTGGATTTAGTTTCCGATTCCCAACACTACAGTAGACTACTTGTAAAACGAACACACTTAGAACCAACATTTCTGTCCCGGTCACTTGCTGAATACTGCTTTTTTCTTTTCTTTTTATGTTTGTCGCAATATTCCAGATCTGTAAATAATCGGGCCTATACCAGACAATTCCGTGATCAACATCATGAGCATTAATCTACGTGGTTGGGATACGATTACATGTATCAACCAAGTCAGCGAGCCTGACACCCGATCCCGTTAGTCGCCTCTTACGGCAAGCATGGGTTGCTGAAGACCTAATCGGATCTTCACTGGTAGTATAGCTGAATACTGCGTAGAACGAACTACCGTTATAACGAACTAGAATGAGTGGTCCCTTAGTCTTCGCTAGAACCGTAGTTTACAGTTAACTATAAGTAATTGTGATTCCTTAATGAAGAATTAGAACTAAACCTTGAACACACTACTGATAAAGAGAAAATACATCTACCATTTTCAAATTTCCATTTGAAAAATTGGTTTGACCGAAACATTGCAAACACTAACTAAACGTTACTAGGGTCCAAACAGCCGCCCACTATAAACTCAAATTTATGGCCCTGGTATCAAATGCACCATTATCAAAAAATGATTTCTTTGTTCGTTTAATATTTAGCTGCCATCAAACATGGCTGTATACTTACTTTCACAGTTTATAGTATAACTGTAGATTACATACAGCACATTCAAATATGAAGCCAAGCGTGGGAACATTTGCATTCTACCAGCATGACAAAGACGTTTAAAAAATAATGTTAAATGGCACTAGTCTTTCCCAAGCGCAATTACACATGAGTAAATAGGTCAGCGTTTAACAGCATTCCTATAAGAGCCACAGTTGTTGAAAAACGTAATAAATATTATCAAGCGTAACATTAGCTATGGTAATAGACTGGTTGAAAAACTTCTCACTAAATACATAGTTCTAGTATTTACATAAAGAACTTATCACATAGCCCGCCATAAGCGCTGTAGATGTATTTTGATCATAGCTTCCGGTCGCCTATTTTGAGTTATTTCTCACTAAAAAGTTTATTAACTGTAATATTTAGGTTATTTGGTCAGTTGAACTAATTACTAGTCGCCTCGCAGTTCAGCCTGGCTGGGATGACCTATTTCTGTCATAGTCTAGTGTCCACGGCTGCCAAACAGGTCGTTTACAAATTGCTGGGACCCCGAGGACAAACAACCTTGTAATTACACCCAGAATTAACCTGATGATTTACAACTGAAAATGAGTATACTGACGCAGCCTTATACCAGAATAATTACCCTGAAATACGGCTGAATAATGCCGTTTTTACTGGAAGATTTGTTGACAGTGTACAACGAAAGATACTTTCAATCTCGTGATCTGCTATTTTCATGCCGCCCATGACGTCATGGCTTTTAATGCCAGGATGAGAAAACATTTGACTTTTGTGTCCGAGACACACTGGTCAGTGTATTAATTCAAAAAATTTGATGATGTTTGATATATGTTATATCCATCGATATGCAGGTTGTCGATTGATCGATGTATTCAAACGCCTTCAAAGAATGATATTGAACAATCAGAATCAAGTATCAAGTCAAATACAATTTCATGCTACGTGCCAGCGATCAAATATAGAATTACAAGCATGAAATTGTGACAAATCCTATTATTACCATATGGCTTGAGTTTCATAACTAAACAGCAGAATAATACTTCATGTGATGTTGATGATCCCTCAACTGAAAATAATTGAAGTTACAGTTCGTTTGGAAAAATACTTTACTTTTTTTCCGAGAAAACTTGTAGAAACACTATCGTGCTTCAAAAATTAACCAGGGCCCAGGGAGGGATCTCAAGGCGCAATACCATAAGTACTATCTGTATAGTATAAACCCTGTTCATAAACGGACCTCAGCGCAACTTACGACTATCGTAGGCCGATTTTAAAATATGGGAGTTACGATGACCTTGAGCAGCGCTACCTACGTACGACAATTGTAAGTCAATGTTAAAGTATTGGAGTTACGATCATCTCAGCGCTACGTACGAAATTATCTTGCCTCACACATAAATGTCGTTTTCTCATTTGCTGAGCGCGCTTCTATTATTTTCAATGTACCCCGCTTACAAGCGAGTAACATTTTCTATGTACCTGCTGGGAATGTGGAACTCATTTGGTACTTCGTAGTAGTAATTCTTTATCTCGAATAATATTGAATGATAAACATAAATTACCGATGTTTTGCGAATGCAAATCGATGGAAGGGAGATAACTCTAAATTTGTTTTTTTCTTGTCGTCTTGTCTTCTGATACTCCATACTGTGATCCGATACCCATTCTTCACAGTTCAAAACTACCATTGAGGTGTTCGGTAAGATAAATACGTTGTTCACTGGGCCCTCGGGGCCCATGGGTTGATGCACCCTCAATATTTCTTTATCTTCCCCTTCGGGCTCAGGGAACATAAAGACACATCGAGGGTACATCAGTGACAGTACTGTCATTATAAGTTGTTCACTGGTCACGAGGGGGAAATGGGCTGATGTACCCACGATGTTTGCTTATGTTCCCTGAGGCCGAGGGTACATCAACTCATGGGCTCCGAGGAACCAGTGAACAACGTATTTATCTTACCGAACACCTCAATGGTAATATTGAAGTGTTTGAAGCACGGGTATCGGATCATAGTATGGAGTACCAGACGACAAGAAAAACTAATTTAGAGTTATCGCCCTTCCATCGATTTGCATTCGCAAAACATCGGTAATTTCCGTATATCATATGCGATTCAATGTTATTCGAGATAAAGAATTACTACTACGAAGTACCAAATGAGTTCGGCATTCCCAGCGGGGTACATAGAAAATGTTACTCGCTTGTAAGCGGGGTAGATAGCCAATGAGAAAACGACATTTATGTGTGAGGCAAGATGACAGCCCATGTCCCCCTCGAGACCAGTGAACTTATATTTCATATGGTTAATATTTTGCATATGATGCCCTAGGCCAAAATATAACTTTGTCATGGTGATGTGACGTCATGATCAATGTTATGACGTCACGTTTCTTCTATGACGTTGAGTTCTACATGCGGCGACGGCGGGTAGCCAGCCTATGTTTGAAAGTAGATTTGGGTTTAATTTCCTCAATTTGGCGACTTCGGTAATAAATAAAACATTATATGGGTGCCCATGTCATACTATGTTTACGACACGAGTGCCTAAATGTTGGTATTTCCCGAGCGAGAGTGAGGGATATACCGATAATTAGGCGCGAGTTCCGCTGAGCTCATTGTCTTCGAATAGCATTGGGAAATAAAGATATTCCAATATGTAGTAGTGAGTGATTTGTGTTTTACGCCGCTCTGAACAGTATTTCAGTTAAATCGCAGTACATCAGCTCAATGGTGAAAGCCTAAAATGTTTAGACTCTTAGTTTTACTATGAGGATGTGTATATGATGCTGATGAATCGATGATCTTCTTCAAGGAGAATTATAAATAGAAGGGTGCGTGTTCGAATACCCAAATGGATACAATGTGTACAGCCAGTTTCAATCGAGACAATCCATGATTGCTAGGATGTTGTAACAAGCTGGTAAAAACATACGCACTCAGTCACTAGTTAATACAAATCAAGACCATATAGAGTATAAAAAGAAACGTTTCCGTCATCATGTTGGTCATTTTGAACCAAGCAGTCCAATGCATTTTCCCGAATTCCGCCTTTCCTAATTTTCCACATTAGAGTTATCTTTCCTTGACTGTGTGGCAGCCATGTTGTTTTTTCCAAGTAAATGGAATCTACTTCAAAACTTTCTGTCAGTGTCTCTTGATATCTTCTTTCATTCCCATTTGACATTTGCATTGACATCAAACACATTTTGTGGGGTCTTGTCATCTAAAACAAATTAAATAAATTCTGGCTTTTGCATACGATTGGACCTCTGCTTTCTCATTTGACAGTTTAGTACAAATTTCTTCAAGCGCAATCATAGTATGACAATTGCAAGGAAGCATTCCTGAGGGGGATTAAAACAACTTTAAACTCTCTTGGCTCAGAGCCAGGTGACTGTTCAGTGTACCACACTCTAATTGCTACTCAAGCACTTGTACTAACTTGCCTTTTCAATCATCATGGAAGTGGTATGTTTTCGTAAAAAATGAATGATTGTAATGCATTTTTCACCAAAATTACGGATCACGGGTAATCGTTACTGGAATAATACGGAAACGATTGCTGTTTGTTTGATGCGGCGTCCCCTAATTGTTCCTCTCGGTTGCAGTGTTTATGCTGATGTAAACGATTTGTCCGTAAATTCTTTGAAGCTGAAAGCGTCTCTTATTATCCCCCCTTTGGAAAAAAGACTATCACGTAACTAAAAGGCTCTTCATTTGCCTTTCATGAAAACAAACCCCTCTTTGGTAGAAATAGCTGAATCGAGAGGACGACTGTCTATCAAGCCAGACAGAAATAGACAAATTAATTGCAGATCCGAAGACCTTGCAGTACGCTCGGTTTTACATAGAAAACTTCAAACGGTTTCCGAGATAGGCCACATATCAAATATTTTTTTTCAAATTGAGCGAAATTTAAATTGGAAATGTCTTCTTGTGCAAACCACGTCATTGTGTCCAGCTGGACCTTGTGGGGATCTAAAGCCATGGATGAGAGACCATCAATGAGTTTAGTAAATCTAAAGGGTCTTTAATCGTATATGCAAATCTGAGTAAAGTGAATGCCTTTTTGAACAAATGTTATAATTGTATAACGGATTGCCTGGCAATTAGTTGTGCACAGTTGTGTCCCCTGGGCACGCCAGGAACCTGTGATCGTGAGTTTCGGATTGTGTTCCAAGGTTTGCAGGCACCGTATACGCGTTCATGGGTTTCACTAAAATTGTATAGGCTTCAAGGGAAACAAGGCTCCCAGTCCACTTTTCTCGAGGAATCAAAATTTGCTTATAACGGACTATAATAGTCTGTCATACAGACCCTGAAACAAATATATCCAAGAAAGCCCACGCAAGTCTAGAAACTGTGGCAAGTCTAGATTTCCTCAGCTTCAGGAAAATGAAGAAAATCTCAGGGCTCCTTTTCATTATATTATATTTTTTTTTACTATGAACTTTTTTCAGTAAAATATGTTCATTTCAGAGACTAGTTGTTAGTCTAGGACTATAATTTCGACACTTTAGACTTGGGTTCGGCGCTATTCTTTCTGCGCGGCGCGATGCGACACCTGTCGGAGGATCGGAAAACAAGAAGCTGTATATCGTAAATAAAACAAGAAGCTGTATATCGTAAATAAAACAAGAAGCTGTATATCGTAAATAAAACAAGAAGCTGTATATCGTAAATAAAACAAGAAGCTGTATATCGTAAATAAAACAAGAAGCTGTATATCGTAAATAAAACAAGAAGCTGTATATCGTAAATAAAACAAGAAGCTGTATATATCGTAAATAAATAAAAGCTGTAAGAAGCTGTATATCGTAAATAAAACAAGAAATAAAACAAGAAGCTGTATATCGTAAATAAAACAAGAAGCTGTATATCGTAAATAAAACAAGAAGCTGTATATAAATAAAACAAGAAGCTGTATATCGTAAGAAGCTGTATAATCGTAAATAAAATAAGAAAAATAAAACAAGAAGCTGTATATCGTAAAAATAAGAATAAGAAGCTGTATATCGTAAATAAAACAAGAAGCTGTATACAAGAAGCTGTATATCGTAAATAAAAAGAAGCTGTATATCGTAAATAAAACAAGAAGCTGTAAATAAAACAAGAAGCTGTATAAATAAGAATAAGAAGCTGTATATCGTAAATAAAACAAGAAGCTGTATATCGTAAATAAAACAAGAAGCTGTATATCGTAAATAAAACAAGAAGCTGTATATCGTAAATAAAACAAGAAGCTGTATATCGTAAATAAAACAAGAAGCTGTATATCGTAAATAAAACAAGAAGCTGTATATCGTAAATAAAACAAGAAGCTGTATATCGTAAATAAAATAAGAAGCTGTATATCGTAAATAAAATAAGAAGCTGTATATCGTAAATAAAACAAGAAGCTGTATATCGTAAATAAAACAAGAAGCTGTATATCGTAAATAAAACAAGAAGCTGTATATCGTAAAGTTCTGATATATATCGTAAAATAAGAAGCTATATATCGTAAATGTTTCCACATCCATAAAAACAGTCGATTGTACAAGTCTGACTATATCATGTGTATGTACTTGTTTCAGCAGTATTACAGGTGTACACTGTGGTCTGTAAACAATCGAGTCTGGACCGGACACCCCAATGATTGACACTATGTGGTGCGATGACAGATTATGTGTTTATAAATCACTGTCAAATAGTGATGATACTCGGTGTTCGCGAAAAGGTGAACCTTTACGTTTTTTAAATTTTGCCTGACCGAGCAGAAATTCTGATTCACATGCGTAAAGGAACGGATCCGCAGGGAGGGAAGCACAGTTGGTGCCAATGAGTATGCCTACCTGTCGATTTCTTTTACAAAGGATATACAATACGGGGGGTACAGCCAAACTGACATGTTTTTTTGTTGTTGATTAATGCTTACAAGACTTAATGCGTGGAGCGGGAACATCACTTTTTTAAAAAGATAATAGAATCCCTTCAGAGTGAGTGAGTGAGTTTAGTTTTACGCCGCAATCAGCAATATTCCAGCTATATGGCGGCGGTCTGTAAATAATCGAGTCTGGATCCAGTGATCAACAGCATGAGCATCGATCTGCGCAATTGGGAACCGATGACATGTGTCAACCAAGTCAGCGAGCCTGACCACCCGATCCCGTTAGTCGCCTCTTACAAGCATGGGTTACTGAAGATCAATTCTAAAACGGATCTTCACGGGTCCCTTCAGAGACTTTGGATTACCGGTGATAACAAACTTGGTCAGCAAGATCTGAGATAAATCTAACGTGACGATATATCATTAACACTGAAATTTCTGTTCTGCTAGATATTGTTTTTTACGCAGACGTATAGATTACCAGTATACTTCCTGCTTTGGAAAGCGGCGTCGAGCTCAAGTAACTCTTTAACTCATAAAGCAAATAGAAGCGAAACGGCTTTAAAAATACAATGTATATGAAATCATCGACCATTAAATATGAGAATAAAGCATGTTTCGAACTCATTAGGAATATTGAGGTATAGATCTCCATCTGATGTAAAATGTCACATAAAAATGTCACAAGCATCAACAGGATTACAAATAGTCTCGGCAGTCGGCTGAAATATTTATTCAGACCAGTTTACAAGTCATAAACAACCTCCATTGTTGATAAAACCGACAACGTTATACCCACAAACTATTTTGTTTAGATTGTGTTCTCTTCTTGTGATTCAGCAGGAATCGAACTCTATGAACCCTGCTATACCGAGGAGGTGGGTGGCCCAATAGGTTGCGCGCTCGCTGGTCACAATTCAGGTTCAGGTTCGTATTTAGGTTAATTTCATGAAGGCGGGTATCGGTTTTCTCCCGCAATATTGCTGGAATATTGTCAATAGCTACGTTAAAATTTTGTTGACCGTAGATTAATTTGTCCCCAGGAATATTCTCTAATCAACAACATTGCCAAACGAGTGTTGTGTGAATGATCAACAGCAACGACTGACTGAGTTTAGTTTTACGCCGCTTTTAGCAATATTCCAGCAATATCACGGCGGTGACACCAGAAATGGGCTTCACCTATTGTACCCATGTGGGGATTCGAACCCGGGTCTTCGGCGTGACGAGCCAACGCTTTAACCACTAGGCTACCCCACCGCCCCCACAACAGCAACGAAAAAAGGATTCCGAATCCTCATTACTCGTTGTTTTTTATTGTGAACGAAGGTCACGTTGACCATTACTTGCCCGTAAACATCTCATATCAGCATATCAGCGTAATTTCATGAATTCACACGAAATAACGTTGTGCATGTATGGTGCGGAGTAAGTAAGTGAGTTGAGTTTTACGCCGCACTCAGTATGATGTGGAAGTTTCTATCAAATTATCTAATTCCTGTGGGTGTCTACCGCCACTTTGAACATTATTCCAGCTATATCACTGCGTGTCATCTTGATGTAGAGGAAAGCCGGACGTGATGGAGGAGTTTACCACTTCGTTGAATCCAGGGTTTTACCTTGACCAACAAAAGTGCGGGTCCAGCGGACCCCAATCAAAAATTGTTTTGGGTCCTTTCTGGTACTATGAGGGTCCTGTAAAGTATTGAAATGGTGGTCTTGTGGACAGTGGTCATGACTGATGGGTGAAATAACAAACACAGATAACTACTCTTGATGTACTGTAGGTATTTTTTGTGCGTCTTTCCGGATGCGGTAATTGCGGATTTCTGCGTTCATACTGGACGCACGTATGTGTGTCGCGTAAAAGCCTGTAATACAAAGAGATTGTGCTGAAAACCTGAAAACATAATCATGGCGAAGCCACAACCATAAATACAGAGAATTACTGTGGCTTTGACCACTGTAGACTGTCCCAGAGTCCATGAACCGCGTTAGTTTCCTCACTGTCTAGTCCTCCCTACAATACTAAAACCCTAAATGAAGCAAGTCTAGATTTCCTCAAATCTCACTGGGGCTCCATTTCAATTTAAAGGGGTATATTTTGTTACAATCAAACATATATATTCAGAGATTAAGCGTTAGTCTATGACCGCTGAGCCACCAATACCTCCAATGTTATACAGGTTCCCGATTCACGAAGCGCTAGTAGTGTTACGAGCTGTCGTAACTAAAGTGTACACTTTGTCAGGCTTACGACTTTAGATTTGTGGATTCGTCCGTTGGACACTATGCAGAATTAATACAATACGACCGCAGAAACTAAGTGTATATTTGCAGTGCTGAGGTGTAACACGCTGTGACAGGCGTTAAATGCTCGACAACATAAGGCCAGACCAATTTTATTTCTTGTTTTACGTCTCGGCCGGTCACATTTTTTCAAGAATAAGGAAAAATATAAAAATGAATTTTCCCAGCTCATAAACTAAAATCCTAATGTTTTTATTGGCCCAAAATGTAAACTTACAAGAAAATTATTTTTAGATTGCTTTTTTCCACGTATGCACCTCATAAACTGCCAAAAGTTAAAAACTTTTAGTTTTTAAAAGGAATATTACTTTGACTTGTGATTTCTTCTTTTTTTCCCCCTCCTGCCTTTAGGTTTTCTGAGGACAAAAATCCGCAAAACAAGAAATGAAATAAGTCTGGCCTAATATCATATTACATAGCATGTTCCTATTACGAGCATCTCTTCTGTTTCGATAGTGGAGGTCATTCTAAGGAAGGAGCATCAATGATTTATTGAACGGGGCGCGGCACGTCATGATGGCGGAATCTTGGCAATGGCTTCGAGATTAATCATTGATCCGAACCAGCTCGATGCGCAAGTTGTTTAACGTACGTGCTAATCTGAGATCAAAGGCAGTCAGGGCCTTCCTTAATTCAGCTTTGCTCTTTGTAGAAATCGAACCCAGTTAAACACATAGTGAGCTAATTCTTTGACAATGGTGCTAACCAACGCCCTTAACTGATTTAGGAGAATAATCTACTTTTGTTCTTGTTTCGAACTTATTATAGATTTTCATGGAAATGACACACGGTGTCAAGAAAAAGTCTTGAGTGGGCAAGCAGATGCGGGCTAACTATTAGCGTAAGCACGGAACCAAGTCAACTGCTTGTGAACACATTACTTCTTTGAGTGACATTTTAACACGTAGATACCTTCACAGATACTGGCAGGGTCGCCTGTTATGGAACCTGAACTTTCTTTTGAATTTGTGCGGAAAAGGTTAATGTTACAAAGTTCAAGACATTACCAGACACATCTGAGTAAGAGGTTTTATTCCAAGACCAAAGGTCAGCTCAGTGGCTAAGCGTTAATTCGTCACGCCAAAGGTCCGTGTTCGACTCCTCACATTGGTACAGTATGTGAAATCAATATCTGTAGTCTCCTGCCTTGCTGAAAGCAGCATAATACCGAACTCACTCATCAAATAGACCCGTGAAGACCCGGGGTAGAATAGGTCTTCAGCAACCCATGCTTGCCACAAAAGGCGACTATGCTTGTCGTAAGAGGCGACTAATGGGATCGGGTGGTCAGACTCGCTGACTTGGTTGACACATGTCATCAAATGCGCAGAACGATACTTATGCTGTTGATCACTGGATTGTCTGGTCCAGACTCGATTATTTACAGACCGACGCCATATAGCTGGAATATTGCTGAGTGCGGCGTAAAACTAAATTCACTCACTCACTCACTCATCAAATAACTTTTAAGTTTATATTAAATACTACGTAAACTTTATGTATGTTTTATAATATTGTGAAATATTAGGAGTAGACCAGCATGTGTTAATCAACATTCGATCGGCTCACCTACTGTCGTACTTTATCTCGGCCATTATGAGGAAGTGGCAGATCGGGAGTTTCTCACGTTCACACGACTATCACATTATATAACACAATGTTGGGGCCTGTGATCGAGATTTAAATTTCCATACACAATTGTGCAGTGGGATGAAAATCACTGACTATCATTACTTCACTGCCGACCGAGGTATTACGGCGGAAACGGAAGCAGCCGAGTGTTTCTGAATGAACCATCAGCACCATCTCACAAATCCCTTGTACCAAGCGTCCAATGGCTAGCAAAAGTTCTTTATAGAGAAATAGTATTTCATTTTCCGGTTTCAGGCACTGGTGTAACTATCGTAATCTCGGGAACAATTCAAACATATAACAATTATCGATTGCATTCAAGACACTAATTTCCAGCTCACCTACTCGTGAATGTCCGGGTTAGAATGAACCTTCAGTAACCCATGCTTGTCGTAAGAGGCGACTAACGGGATCGGGTGGACATGCTCGCTGGCATGGTTGACACATGTCATCTGTTCCCAATTGCGCAGATCGATGGTCATATTGTTGATCACTGGATTGTCAGACTCGAATATTTACAGACTGCCGCCATATAGCAGCAATAATGCTGAGTGCGGCGTAAAACTAAACTCACTCACTCCAGCTCACCTTCGGCCATTTCCGTCATACCTAGAAAAAATACCCTCGTGATGATAGCGTCCTTTGCTAGAAGACTGCGTTAATCTTTCCACCAATGAAGCTGGTTATTTATATGTTTTACATCCAGGACATTGGTTATTATTTTTACAAACGAAAAAGATGACAGATTGTTATTGGATGATAAATAGATATTACTCTCGTAAGTTTTAACACTCGGTTCTCACTATATTCTAAATGGCAGGACATTGTGATGAGGTCTAGGCGGGGTTATGCACTCATTCTTATTGCCATTTCGATACCCATAGTCCGGCAATAAACACAGTGTTAACACCCCATGATCCAAGATGTCATTTTATTGTCCAGTAACGCCCGAACGCTTCAACTGTCGATATCGTTCCTCATAAAACATTCATTACCAGGCAATGCTCTATCCCGATGACAAGAAACTTCATTATTCTCAAGCTAGCAATTAATTTTTTTTTACAATTATCGGATTTGATACCTATTTCTGACATAATCACCGACCGCCACCTATATTATATAAAGTGTTATCGCTTTCCCCACAGTCTCGTTTATGAAGCCATACACGAAAATATTTCGATTGCACGATAAAACAAGACTACGGCGATATATGTGAGACGCAAAAGGCGCTTAGGCAGATGTAATTTTCCCCTGCAGATTAGGCGCTTTCTGGTGGGTCATTCTTATCTTGGGTCTTACGCAACACGTATATACTTCACCCAAAGTTGTTTTTTCTTTTGCAGGTAAAATAAAGACGTTAAAGCCTTTCAGAAATAATTATGGTCTTTGAAAATTCTCATAATGATTTTCAGATAATGACGTGCTGGGAATAAGCTCTCTGCCTCTGAGAGTATTAATGGTAGTTTTCGGCTTGTCGCAATATCTAATCTTATTTCCTATTGTCGTAAAATTCAGACGGTGCACGCGAAGAACCAATAAACTGGAATCGGTTACAGAATTAAGGTCTGAGTTTCCAGAAGCGAAACAGATGTTTAGACGATTAAGTATCACGAAAAATGCAAGTTTATTTGAGAGAGTAAACGAAATAATAAAAGTTCAACCAAGTTCTGATAAAGAGATCTTTAAACCACCGCTTGGAAATTCTATTTGTGTGGATTAGAATTTTGGCCGTGAAACGAATGCTTCAATAGGAGTATCTGACCCGATGAGTCCGCATTATTGAGCTATCTTTGTTCTTTGTTTTTCAGTCTTTGGCAAAAAAAAAAAAAAATAAATAAATTAGAAAATAAGTACGTAGAAAGCATGATATTGGAATTTGTCAAATTTTGTTTCAAAGCAAAAGGACAAGAAAAATGACATCAAATAGAAAGTCCACCGAAAACTTTAATAGGTGAGACACATTTTTCATAGATCGAAGAGTCATCACCATGATAGTAGAGCGAGTGATGCTACTGTAAAATTCCAAGAACGTGGATGTGAATCATTCACTTCATACTTTCAGTAGAAGAAGCATTAAAGAAGAACTCAAATGTCAGGTTGTAGAGGCCCAGGAAGAGGCATATTAATCTCAAATCAAAGAGGCCAACGAATATCAGACTGAAGAGGCATGAGAACCACAACTCCAAAACATTTCAAAACGAAGAGGCGTACTTTTTTCAAATCCAAGAAGGTATACAAACATCAAATTGGAAATGGAGTACGAATATCAAATCGAAGAGGCACACTAATCTCAGATTGAAGTGTCATGTGACTCTGAGTTCAACATGGCATACAAATGTCAAATTGAAGAACCATGCAAATGCCAAATCGAATGTGTGTTTCCCATATCATATATTAAGAATAGCGCATTGGTGTTATGCTCGCCAAATCCACGCATTACGTAATTTCTCATTCAATATTTGATAATTACGATACGAAAACACACTCAGCTTATAGACTCTCTATATTTTAGCGTTATGAAATAATCTAGGAACAACGCTCAAACCGATTCTAGTCGTTGGTGCCAATCTCCTTAGTCTCCTAACCAATTCGATCTTAGAGAAGTCTGGATTCGAACCCGCAACAGCTGATCCTTCCCAAGGCAAAGGGACGCAACATTTCACATCGACGTGGTAGTCCACTTGGTCATCCAGAGTATTATGATGAGTTACATTGGAAGAAATCATTAGTTGTCATCTTATATACATATGCCATTAATAAATACGCCCGAAGACTCTTTGTTTGTCTTTTAACACGGCACTCAGCAGTACTCCAGCAAATTCTTGGTGCCCCATTATTTGTCATGTCCCCTGCTTTGGTTCGGGTGAAGGAAAGCACAATGTGACTCGGGTCTTTGGCGTTTAGTGGTGGATGTTCAACAACTTAGGGAATAAATATAACTAGTCTTCGATTAAAATATTCGAATCACAGAGTTCCAGCACACTATAGGATGCAACTATACTCAGGAATGGTGGCCGGGCTGCCCGTACCTGGCGATGAAGGAATACCCTGATTGTTTGATCGGCATTCTAGAAGTTGGTGAGTCAATAATTAAGCATACGACTTTATGGAAAACAACGTCTGGTTTATTGCATATGTTTCGGTGCAGAGTTTTAAACCGTTATCAAGAAAAAAGTGACTACAACCAAGTGATGAGAAGTATATATGCATAGTATGACAAACAGCAGATTAACATTAATGTAACTGATGACAAGTGGCACACGATTGGATAAGGCCTGGGCCCCGTTCCTCAAAGTGACCGTAATGCTACGACTGTCGTAAGTCTATGTTACTCTATGTATGGGAGTTGCGGTCGTCTTAGGGTCACGATCGCTTTGAGGAACGGGGCTGTTACGACGGGGGCCCTGGTGGGGAGGAAGAACCACATACAGCACGAGCCATGAAGTCTTTTACATGTAGCTTGATAACGTTGTAGGAATTATCACCGAAACGTGGCTCTATGCATTAAAAACGTGGCGTCTTTGAATGGCATTTACATTTAGAAGTGTTACACATAAAGGCACAACTTTTTATGGATGTCAGCATCTGACATCCATAAAAAGTCTTGCCTTTAAACAAAATCTTATCCATAAAGTGGTATCCTTCATTATAGGAATCCCCCGGGTGGTCCGCATCGGGCTGCTTCCCACATACAGTGTCTTCATATGCACTGATTGTGAAAGTCAGTGTCGCCGAGTGTACTTCTTCAAATATGTCTACAAAGATTTAAGAGTAATTGCGAGGATGCTTTTTCACTTCTATCAGAAAAACTTTGCTTCTGTCAACAGAAATATATTAACAAATTCCAGGTTTCGTCAAATTTAATTACATCTACTTCATACGTCATTGATGCAATTATCACATCGTCGTTATCGCCACATTGTCATTTGTATGACAACAACCTTCAACCATGGTCGCCAAACACGACGGTAAGCGCTCGAAAACACGCAGCATGCAGCTTTGTAAACACCGCTTATTTGAATACACTGGGCGCATTATTTTAGGAGCTACAGATAAGTCTCTTGGCTTACTGGTCAATCAGATTGTGCGCGAGTCGCCTGAACTAACCCCCACATCAGCAGATTGTCATAAACATCCGCCGTGTTTGTCCACTGACGGACGGGCCATCATCCAATCTACCGGGTGTCAGGATGCCAGCGTAATTTCAATAAATTTCTCCAAAGTGGGACAGTGCCTATCAAGTGTAAACATTATCTAAACCGCTGCCCCACATAAACCACACATTTAGTAGTTACCGAAGGCGACTAGTCTCGGGAGGAAGACGTAGTATCGCTGGAAAATGGCTCAATCTATTTTATCTCCCATCCAAAAAAGGACTGGTGAAATAACTGGTTAGCTAACTGCGGACAGGGTCTGAAGAACAACCCAGACATCATTCTTACGTTCGATACAAATTGCTGCTAGATGATGCTGGTTAAATGTTAAATTAAACCAATCTGAATCCTGGGAATTTATCGGTATCTGTGAGCGATAACGTTACTTCCAAGTGTGTTGTACATCACGTGTGTTACTGTGAGTGATGATTTGACAAAGACAGAATAGACTGTTTGAATTTAGCGAGATGTATGGATTCTATAATTAAACACTTGTAAAAGTTCAAATATACCAGATCTTGTGAATTTATTGGAATCCGTGAACGATAAAGTTACCTCCAAGTGGGTTATAGAGCACGTTTTATAACTGTGGGTGATAATTTGCCGGAGGCAGAAAAGACTGTTCGACTTTAAGGAGATGTGTGGATTCTATAATTAAACACATGTGAAAGTAAAATATTCCGATCGGTTTCCTATGAATTAATAGGAATATGTAAATGATATAGTTATTTCAAAGTGTGTTATATATCACTTGTAATTTGTTTCTCTGTGTGATAATTTGACCGAGCTAGAAAGAAACATGAATTTTGACAGCTGTATAGATTCTGTAACTAAACACATTTGAAAGTTGAAATAGATCAATCTGAATTCTGGGTATTTATAGGAATCTTTGAATGGTACAGTAACTTCCAAACGTGGTATAGATCACGTTTGTTACAGTGGGTGATAACTTGGTAGAACACACCGAACTGTGTATATTCTATTAAGCACAGGCTTTGGGGGCATTCATATCTGTGTTACAGTTAAACCGCAACATCAGCATTCATAATAAAGGAAAAATACGAACGTCACGTGTTAAAGATATAGAAAAGCAATTCTATCTGTCCATTTTGTACACTAAAATATCGACACACAACTCTTCGCTGAGTTGAATATGGGTCGAAATTGTACTGGTATACAGAATATGTTATATATAGGCCTGCGCAGTTGAAACGATAATTTCATGAGTCTAACATATCACCGTTAGCGATACAGTGATTTCAACTGTTATTCGTGAGCCACGTTGCGCGTCCGCGCGCGTGTGTGTGTGTGTGCGCGCGTGCGTGATGAGGCCCTGACCTATCTGTAGTGTCAGTGGTGAGTCTGTGAGTCTGTGCAGTGTGAGAGTATGCTTTTACGCTGTTTTCGCAATATTCCAGCAATATAACGGCAGGGGACACCAGAAATAGTGCAGTGGCTTAGGTCCGATTTTGAGGTTGATCGTTACATGCCGGACTAAAGCATGAAACTTTGCATAGTGCTGGGGAATATCATGATAAAACATATTTTTGGGGGGTGCCCGAATTCAAGATGGCGTCCAAGATGTCCGCCAGAAATCAAGGATTTCCAATTTTAACACTACATAACACTTCCCCCGCTGGTTTTATAGCAGAAAACCTTGCACAGTGCTTGGGAACATAATGATAAAACATATTGCTTGGGTGTGCCCGAATTTTTGGGCCCATTTTCCGAAAAATCCAAGATGGCGTCCAAGATGGCCCCCTAAAAGCAAGGATTTCCAATTCTAACACTATTGTGACTTTACCCGCTGGATTAAAGCAGAAAACCTTGCACAATGCTAGGGAACATCATGATAAAGCATATTTTTCACGGCGGGGGATACCAGAAATGGGCTTCACACATTGTACCCATGAAGGAATCGAACCCGGGTTTTCAGCGTGACGAGAGAACGCTTTAACCACTAGGCTACCCTGCCCCATAATCCGTGCTAGGAAGGGGCAGTTGGTGGGGCAGGAGGGACATGTCCTACACTATCAGTAGCGCACGTTTTGAGTGATTGTTGGGGAGGAAGGGAGAGAGCTCTCCTCTCCTATCGATTAGGTCCCTGATCAGAAGGCAGAGTTGGCTAAAGAAACGTTGTTCGACATCTTTATTAAAGGGTTCAATGTAACAGTGACGAGTCAGGAGTCGGTGAGCAAGTAAACCTGGAAATCGATCCAAAGATCACAGGGACGCACAACGAATACAATCTGAAAACCAGTGATGTATGAATTACGTCCCGATTATGAGTGAGTGAAGTTTCAAGCAGCATTTTAGCGATATTCCAGCAATATCGCGGCCGGGGGACTCCAGAAATGGGGTTTACACATAGAAACCATGTAGAGAAACCACGAAAGAATGCTTTATCCATCAGGCTACACCACCGTTTCCCCAACTCCCCTCCAACAAATGTGGAATCTGGGGTTCGAAGCCGTTAGCCACTTGTACTTAGACAACTTTACCACCGTGCCTTGAGAACATTCAATACAATGGTCGAGATATGTCCATATACTGTTTGAGACTGAACCCATGAGCATCTTCTATTTACAGTACTGATTCACTGACTCTAGAATATCAGTGAGTGAGTGAGGTTTTACGCCACTTTTAGCAATATTCCAACAATATCACGGCGGCGGGGGACACCAGAAATGGGCTTCACACATTATACCCATTTGGGAACCCGGGTCTTTAGCTTGACGGGCGAACGATTTAACCAGTAGCGTACCCCACCGCCCCCTAGAATATCGGTACTTACGTCAAGCAACATATATGAAAAGGGGTATATTTCTGAAATTCGAACCCGTGATCAACATCCTCTTTACACCACTGATCCAGAATAATCAGAGCTAAAATAGAACTGCATATATGAAATGATCATACATAAGCCAACTATTATAGGTATTTGTGAGGCTTTGCATTGAAGCCGGGACTTATACCAGACCAAATTAGTATGTAGCTGACCTCGATGCACTCGTGATGCAAAGTGGCCAGTCTGCTATATTTTATGCTACGATGACAGTGACAATCATATTATCTGTCCATTTGTCTGGTGGCAAAGATAACGAGAGTTATTAGGGAAAGCCAAAGCTTTTAGGCTTGACAGGAACATTGGCGATATTTGTTGCCTTCAGCAGGTAGATGGTCAGTGTTCCGCAGGATGCTGCTGAATGACTTAGAAGATATGGGGACTCTAAATAAGCGTACTTAATGAACCGTAATAACAACACTTCACAGTTATTGGCAGGAGAAATATTCTTTTGAAACTCGTTCTGACAGTCGAAAGCTTGAAGGATGAATAAATACATCTGGAAGAATTGATGAGTTCGTGGACGATGTTGGTTTATGTTTAAAGCTACACTCAGCAATATTCCAACTACATGTAAATAATAGAGTATGGACCAAATCATGTGATTGATATCATGAGCTATGCAAATGGGGCACGATGACATACATCAGTCAAGTGACCTTAGCTTATTATCTTGTTATTCACCTCTTACTCAGCAATATTCCAGCTATATGACAGCTGTCTGTAAATAATCGAGTCTGTACACAGTGATACACAGAATGCGCATCGATCTACGCAACTGGGATACGATGGCATGTGTCAACGACAAGTACCAAGTCACGTCTTACGACAAGTATGGGTTACCAAGGACCAATTCAAGCCGTCATTCACGTCTTACGACAAGCATGGGTTACTAAGGACCAATTCTAACCTTGATCTTCATGGGTCATTCACGTCTTACGACAAGCATGGGTTACTGAGGACCAATTCTAACCTTGATCTTCATGGGTCATTCACGTCTTACGACAAGCATGGTTTGCTGAAGAACAATTCTAACCATCATTTCCACGGATTCATACAGATAAGGATTTCGTATCACATCATTGCAGATACATCACAAACTGTCAAGTTAACTCCTGAAAACCAAAGATCGAAGCCCATGATCACTGTGAGTGAGTTTAGCTGCCTTTTGCGTTATTCCAGCAATATCACGGCGGGGCACATCAGAAATGGTCTTCACACATTGTACCCATGTGGGTAATCGAACCCGGGCCTTCCTGCGAACGCTTTAACCACTAGGCTACCCCACCGCCCCACGATCTGTGTGAGATACTGCGAGATCGAAACTGCATATCACACGCAGCGAATCAAATTAACTACGATACATAACACAAGACTGCATCATTCAAAACGTGACAATTTGTAATAATGGATCTGAAGTTTACTGTGAAAATATTATGTGAAATGCTAGATTTAATTCAAAATGCAAAATTAACATATCGCTTTTAGTTTCATCAAAATCAGTACATACGGTATCGTGACACTAATATTTGCTATCAATCACTACAGTGCCAGCTTGTTTACACACCGACCTCACATGCTGTGCTGCGTCAGAGCACAAACAAACACCTGTTTCGCACTTAAACTGTGTAAACGGCGGGAGCCACCATCATATGATAGAACTGTCCGCCTTCGATGACAGTGCAACAAGAAATGTATCGATTTATCCAGAGTTCGAAATAAGCGAAAATAATGTAAGTAGCAAGTAGGACAAAAAATCAAGGGACATATTAACGTCGCATAAAGATACATAACAAAGGGCTATCAAAATCTTCTCAACCGCTATATCGAGTTTATCACTGCTACAGGAAACGAGGTCAATCTGTATGTGCATAAAGGTCTGTTTATAACGAACTGGTGGATGAAATACACTGTTGTTGTTTTTGCTGTTTTATTTATTTATGATTGAGAAGAGGTTTGGAGGGAGTAGTCCCTTCTTGTATATTCTAGCATTTTTTGTTTTAGTGGTCCCTGTAAGTTCGTTATATACCGTGGTTTTCTGTATTTCTGGACGAGGTTTGTTCTGCTCCAGTGCACGAGTTATCGTCATATATCTCTTACTAATTGTTTAAGCACCGACATCAAAGCCTTCGTACCTTCAGTAAGTGTGTGTCTATAGTTTTACGCCGCTTTTAGCAATATTCCAGCAATATCACGCGGGAGACACCAGAAATGGCTTCACACATTTTACCCATATGGGAATCGAACCCGGGATTTCGGCGTGACGAGCTAACGCTTTAACCACTAGGCTACTCCACCGCAGCCTGATTGTTAGAGATCCATTCCAATGATTTTCATGGTTTTGTTTTATTTGTATGGCAAAAGGAACTGTTTCGGTCGATAATCTAGACTGGGTGTTCAGTGGCGCTGACGTGCTGTATTTCATCGTAAATAACATCAGCATGTCGATCAAACACAGTCGAACGTCGATATGTCGACCATGCAGTTGTGTCGAAGTAAATCTTACCTGCGTATCTATTCTTCGATTGTATCGAGCTTCGGATAACTCGAATAATTTGATAGGTCCCTTCAACTTCGACACAGCGGTGTATGTATGTGTAATTTGGCGATGAGGCATTTAGGCAAGATTTCGTCACGGGCACCTACTGTGCTTCCTCTCCGTTGTTATGTTTCATTATGAATCTACGTTAGAAGATCGATGATCAGATATCGATCCAAAGTGTTCAAATTGTCATTCCCTTCCACTGATATACCTACGTGCACTAGAAAGAGAAGAGCCAGATAGGTCATACTTTGATCTTACTCAAAGTGACAAGCAGATATATACCATTAAAAAAAGTAGGGGATATTCCATTTTTCGAGCATACCACTAGCTAATACAGATGAAACATTTCCAAAGGAATGGAATAAATGGTCACATTTTCCCTTAATTTCTCTTCATCATCTGTTTCCTCCTTGGATTCATCTTTTGCATTTTATCAATCTTGTAAATCCAATATCCCCTACCTTTTTGAATGGTATATGCCCCTTAATGCAAAGCAATATTTCAGCAACACCAACCTTTGGGGTCTACATTTCATAATTGAGCATTTGCTTTTCATGAATATTTCAATGGACGTCATAATACTCTAGCCCAAACGTTGTTTTGTCAGGGATACAAGGCTTAATGCCATAGTAAAGCTTTGAAAGGCATTTACACCTTTGACGCACTAGAATAAAGCCCCATGTAATTTCTACTTGTGCAGTACGTCCCCGCATATGTTCAGGTAAACACTTGACCTGCATTTGCATGTGTTTATGACGGGTGTCTCAAATGGGATAGGAATTGCTCAGGGTTTCGCGAACACCTGGTATCATCATCAGAGGATAATAATGATAAAAATATATCCGTATTTTAACTCAGATTCCTCATGATTGAGGAAATGGTTAATCGCTTTTATTTGTACAGTCGGTTGTGGCAGGATTGAACCATTCGTACCCCCGCCAGACAAACAGACAAAGCTTACATGACTGGCTATTGGTACAGAACAGATTAAGCAAAAGCCCAATGGCCTTAAAGCATTCAGCTCCAGCTCGCAATCATTGATCACAGATTGCATTTTTGTGTGTCCGTATACATGCCCCGACATCAAAGGCATTAACCCAAGTGTGAGAGTATTTGATTTTGTAGACTATATTTGTCATTTGCATGTACTAGAGAAGCGATCTTGATTAACACGGTCTTTATTGACCCATGTTGTGCGGGGCAGTATCGATCTTTTAGATGGGACTGGACGACAGGTGCACTACTCTCAAGATGCATTTATCACAAAGCAGATCTGATTCAAGTTGAAATCAGCGAATACCGAATATGATGTTTTTAAGCTTCGTTCAAGGTCGTGCAAGCTTTGACGTTCATGCTGAAGATTATAAAGACATTTGAGAAAGTCTGAATAATCAACACATTGGTTAAAACATGATAATCATTTGTTAAAAGACGATAATGATTTGTTAAAACATGATAATGATTTGTTAAAACATAATATTAATCTAAGAACATGATAATGATTTGTTGAAACATAATAATGATTGTCAAAAGACGATAATGATTTGTTAAAACATGATAATGATTTGTTAAAACATAATAATGATCTAAGAACATGATAATGATTTGTTGAAACATGATAATGATTGTCAAAAGACGATAATGATTTGTTAAAACATGATAATGATTTGTTGAAACATAATAATGATCTAAGAACATGATAAGGATTTGTTGAAACATGATAAAGATTGTCAAACGACGATAGTGATTTGTTAAAACATGATAACGATTTGTTAAAACATGATAATGATTTGTTAAAACATAATAATGATCTAATAAGATGATAAGGATTTGTTGAAACATGATAATGATTTGTTAAAACATAATAATAATCTAAGAACATAATAATGATTTGTTGAAACATGATAATGATTGTAAAGAAAAAGACATGATAATGATTTGTTAAAATGATTTGTTAAAACATGATAATAATCTAAGAACATGATAATGATTTGTTGAAACATGATAATGATTGTCAAAAGACGATAATGATTTGTTAAAACATGATAATGATTTGTTAAAACATAATAATAATCTAAGAACATGATAATGATTTGTTGAAACATGATAATGATCAAATGGCGATAATGATTTGTTAAAACATAATATGATAATGATCTAAGAACATGATAATGATTTGTTGAAACATGATAATGATTGTCAAAAGACGATAATGATTTGTTAAAACATGATAATGATTTGTTAAAACATAATAATGATCTAAGAACATGATAATGATTTGTTGAAACATGATAATGATTGTCAAATGACGATAATGATTTAAAAACATGATAATGATTTGTTGAAACATGATAATGATCTAAGAACATGATAATGATTTGTTGAAACATGATAATGATTGTCAAAAGACGATAATGATTTGTTGAAACATGATAATGATTTGTTGAAACATAAACATGATAATGATGTCTCTGACGCTGTCCCCCCTGCAACACCCTCATTGTTTGTGTGATTCTTCTGTTTAGGTGTACAAATATACTATAAAAATATAGACAACTTTAATAACGTTGTTCAACGCCACACTCGTCAATACCCGAGCTACGTTGGCCAGTAAATAATCGAATCTGAATCTGGACAATCCAGTGATCCACCCGGACACCCTTTAAACCTGACCACTTAAACCATTTGGTTGGCTCTTACCCATAGGTTAATGGAGACAATTTCTCATCCGGTATCCGCATTGAGTACCTAATACAATGTTTTCGAACCAACTAATGGTGCATGGCTCTCAAAATTCAACACAGGCTGAAACTTGAGTTCTTGTATAAATAAAGTAAACAAATAAATCCATAATTATTTAGCTTGTTAGTGTTTTACCTTAATATTATATTCATTCATATATAGCATTACTTTTGTCAATGACATACGAAAAATAGAAATAAAAAATACCACTCCTCTCCCAATTAAACAAATATACGAACAAAAACAAAACAAATCCTAAAACAATAAAAAATAACCAAACAAAACCAAACACACTAAATAGAAAAAAAAGAAGACAATAACAAACACAAAGAAAAAGTGTGTCTAAACGTTTCTTTGCATAAAAAAAGAATACAAATCTAGAAAATGAAAGTACAAATACAAATTACGTTTCGATATTGAATGACTTCGGAAAATATTCCAGCTATATTATTAGGATAAGGCCATCAAGAATGAATATTGCCTAACCCATTCAGTGTGATGTGGAAACGCTTTGTAAGTGAATCTATTCCACTGCCTCACATTAAATTAGTAACAAGAAACTACAATACCCAACAAAAGAAATTATGCACCTGTATTTGACCAAGTTGGAAATGAAACAAAATAGATATGCTAATTCGATGGCGGTAATATTACAGGCGATATTAGTTGCATAGTCCTATCAATGGGTATCAATTTCGTCAAGGTGAGTTCACAATTGCACACCACCTAGTGATGAACGGCATGAGTGGGTGAGTAAATATTGCTTAACGCAGACAGAATGAAGTGTGAACTTTCAAATGAACAGGCTTTGGCACTAGTTTATTCTATAGCTAACTCTACCTGTGTGTGTAGTCGCAAATTAATTCAAACAATTCTGTTAACACTTTAAAGATAATACTACTGCCACCAATATAACTCTCGCTGTCCTCATCGACAGCTCACTGCAGAAAGACACGAGAACTGTTCTCCAGTTTGCACACGAGGAAATATAGTATGACCAGAAATTATTGAGAATTTTAGGAATATGCTTAATTGGATTTCTAGTATACACAACCTTGACCAGCTTTCAAGTGCTTGGTTTCATTCAAGAGAGACAACTCCGTTAATCCTTTTTCATTAGTTTGTGATCCTCAGTATGGATGATTTAGAGAAGAGGAAGTTGATTTTAGAGTATTATAACAAGGACATCAGATCATCTAAAGTGATTTCAAGTAGAACAGGCACCCCTTTGTCCACTGTTTATCGTGTTTTGAAAAATATTGCAAATGGATATGGCATTGAGCACCAGGGAGGCGCAGGTAGGCCCAGAAAATTGACTGTCGGTGACAGGAGGCGGCTTGGTATTCTTGTTTCTAAAACCAAACGAAGGTGTTTAGAAAACTTAGGGCTGGATATGATTGATAGAGGAACTGTGGCTGTCTGTAAGGAGACAATTAGAACTGAACTGCATGCAATGGGTTGGCAGAAAAGTCGAGGAATTCCATCACCGATCATTAAACCTGAACAAAAGGAGCGAAGGTTGAACTGGTGCTTACAGCATAGAAATTTTAACTGGGACAATGTGATTTTCTCAGATGAAAGTTCTGTGTGGCTGTTTCCTAATACACTGAAATTCTAGACCAAACAAACTGAAAAACCTTTGCATCAGCGCCCAAAGTACAGTCCGAAATTTAACGTTTGGGGTGGCATATCTGTGTTAGGGGCAACGCCCCTCTGTGTATTTGAAAGGAATATGAACAGTGAGCGGTACATAGATATTCTCGAGGGACATTCACTTCCATCTGCTCACGTGTTCTATGGAAATGTTTGGATTTTCCAACAGGACAACGACCCAAAGCATCGTTCAAAGCATTCACAGGCCTGGTTTCGGACCCAAAATATGACATTATTCGATTGGCCAAGCTATAGCCCTGGCCTAAATCCAATAGAAAATGTTTGGGGACTTATGAAGGAAAGTGTCAATAAGAAAAATCTGACAAATATTGCTGAAATGAAAGAAGAGGTGGTCCGATATTGGGACAGCATGGACCACGACTTTCTAACTTCTTTGATCAGTAGTATGCCCCTCCGCATTGAAGCCTGCATTGCTGCCCATGGTGACTTGACAAAATACTAACTGTTCACCTGTCTTTCAATCTGGAGTTATGTTCTGCTAATATTCACATTCAATACGTGAGTAATGAGTGAAAAAAAATTAAAAAAATTCTCAATAATTTCTGGTTGTACTGTATATAGTACGAACACGCTTATAAGGAAGACATAACGAACTGTACTTTATGCCCCACCCACTTGATGAATATCTTACTCGAAATGCATGTTATTAACTACGGTTATAACGAACTAAAATTATTTGCCCCTTTTAGTTCGTTATAACCGAAGTTTACTGTCCGTTAACCAGCATAGCTGTACAGCGGTTTACCAAATGGTCTTGTGAACATGTAAGATAACTGAAGGATCCATAACGATGGCTATACCGTGTTACGTTCTGCCGACGAGGTTACAGCGTTCGGGAGATATCGATCCCTCTCGGAATAGATCTGCTTGGTCACACACACATGCAATGGTAATCTGTCTGTTTAAACCCCTATGTAGCACTCAGTCGAACCGTTCACAAACAACACAATAGAAAATTGAAAATACGTGTTGAGCGCAACTGCACCCATCTACCGATTTAAACGCCGGGTTATATTTATTTTCTGAAATTGATCGTTTGCAGTCTTACTCGGTGTATTTGACAGAGGGATTTATATTTCTACATTATAGTGCTGCTGGGCTTTGATATCTAAGAAATCGGTTTATAAAGAGAAACACAATTACAGTGGTATTGTCACAGTGGGTTACGTCAACAAACTCGACGGAGAAGGCGCCTCCAGATATAGTTATTAGATTGAGAATCATCATGGAACGGTTTAGTTTGAATAAGTGACTTAATGCTGACGGCAGAGTAGTTTGAAAATATTGCAGGACATTGGTTGCAGGGAGATAACGGGTGTGGCTGGAGAAGCTTCTGAGGCACAACTCGATCCGAACCAAAGAATCACTGCCTGCCTCTGACAGAATTCGATCCGAAACCAGGAATCACTGGTAGCGTGCTTGTATCCGAGACCTTCTTCAAAAAGGTGAGGTGAGGTGATATGGGGTTTAACGTCGTGCTTGAGAATATTTCGCTCATATGACGACGTGCATGCGTGTGTATGTGTATGTGTGGCTGCTTGTACTAGCCCAGACTTAAGCTGGTTTTATAGTGCTAGCCCACTGAGATACCATGCCGCAGTGAAGCATGAATACCCCACTCAGACACATTATACTGACTCCGAGCCGACCAGTCCTTGTTGTACCCATTAATGCCGAGCGCCAGGCAGGGACCAACAAGTACCATATTTGAACGTCTTTTGGTATGACGCGGTCGGGGATCGAACCCGCGACCTTCCGCTCTCCGGGCGGACGCTCTAACCACTACACCACGGAGCCGTGTGGCTGGAGAAGCTTCTGAGGCACAACTCGATCCGAACCAAAGAATCACTGCCTGCCTCTGACACAATTCGATCCGAAACCAGGAATCACTAGTAGCGTGCTTGTATCCGAGACCTGCTTCAAAAGGGGGACGGTTGGGTAGCCTAGTGGTTAAAGCGTTGGCTCGTCACGGCGAAGACCCAGGTTTGATTCCCCACATGGGTACAATGTGTGAAGCCCATTTCTGGTGTCCCCCGCCGTGATATTGCTGGAATATTTCTAAAAGCGGCCTAAAATCAAACTCACTCACTCACTCTTCAAAAAGGAGTAAGATTTATCTCGAAATCCTGCGTTTTTACCCGAAGAAGGAGTACATTTTTCCTCGAAATCCAATGTTTAACAATCTTGATTCAAAACATAAAATCATCAGAAAATATACGTTCATACTCTGTCTGTAGATCTACTTTAGATACTCAAAGGAGCGGTTGGGTAGCCTGGTAAAAGCGTTCGCTCTTCACCCCCAAAACCGGTTCTATTCTCCAGGATGGGTACAACGTGTGAAGGCCATTTCTAGTGTCCCCTGTCGCGATATTGCTGGAATATTGCTAAAATCGGCGTAACACCAACTCACTCACCCTAAGATAAGTAAACAGAGCAACCGAAAGTAATATTAACTCGATGAATACAAAGTAGGTAATGGCTGTTTGATGTGACACGCCCTGTTAGCTGTTGAACATAACTACTCTTCGGAGCATTAGTCAACTGGGAACCATGCTATGGATCATTTAACGAGTACGTTATGCAGTTCCACAAAGGTAAAGCCGCTTAATCACTCTAGCCATTCTACTTCATGTCACTAACGGATAGTTCTCTACTTTGTCATATTGCATATATCTCTGAGTGGTCATCGTTTATTTTGGCTATTTATTGTTTAACGGAGTGATATGAATATTTGATGCACGTTCCATGTCGAACAGTGTCCCTCGTCTATAATGCCATTAACCGTTAGGAGGAAAACCCATATAGTCAGATGATTCAGGACAATGTTCAACGAATACATTTGTTGTATCGATTGGGGTTGTAACACGTGTCTGTATTGTTATCGTTGTTTTAGGTGATGGGTTGTTCTGTGATCACTGATGGCAATAATACAGACATACAGGTAAAGTGACTGCAATGACTGATTCATTTTACAACAGGTGGTGGTGGTGGAATTGGGTTTAACGTCGTGCTTGAGAATATTTCGCTCATATGACGACGTGCATGCGTGTGTATGTGTATGTGCGGCTGCTTGTACTAGCCCAGACTTAAGCTGGTTTTATAGTGCTAGCCCACTGAGATACCATGCCGCAGTGAAGCATGAATACCCCACTCAGACACATTATACTGACTCCGAGCCGACCAGTCCTTGTTGTACCCATTAATGCCGAGCGCCAGGCAGGGACCAACAAGTACCATATTTTAACGTCTTTTGGTATGACGCGGTCGGGGATCGAACCCGCGACCTTCCGCTCTCCGTGCGGACGCTCTAACCACTACACCATGGAGGCGTTTTTTTTTTTTTTACAACTTGTGATGCGTTTGGAACATTTTTTAGAATTGTTTGTCAGGTACATTTCAATTTCCTTTCCGGGCGTGTGTAGTCTCGTTAAAGGTACCTACCTGGGTGCCGTTGTACAAAGCGATCTTAGCGCTAAGGTGACCTAACTCCCATACCTTAACATAGACTTAGCTAGTCTTAGCGCTAAGGATATTTTGTACAACGGCACCCTGGTCATTCGGAGTTTGTGTTCTTGGAGTGCGATGTTCTTGCACAGTAACGTGTTTAATTTAATAATGCAATACTGGTGTATATAATTTTGTTTCATAACCTTGTTTTTCCGCATATCTTGTTGTTTCCAGGACCGCCTCCGTGGTCTAGTGGACATAATATCTGCCCGGAGTGAGGGAGGTCGGTGCTTTGATCCAAGGAGGTGTCAAACCAACATACGTTAAAATACAGTACTTGTTGTTTCTCGGTACGTAAGTCCCGAAACATCCAAGGTAAAATTATTCTTACCACCTTTTAGTCGTAGAATATGTGTCATTTTTAAAGTATGGCTAGATTTGACTGAATTGCTAACGGTTGAAGGGATGGTGTAAATCCAGCTAGGGTCCATGCAGGAAGCAAATGTACTGTACATGTAAGTCCCAATGGTCCCTAGTATGGTGATCTACCTTCGGATGTTGGTAATGTGTAGCCTGTTTTTATATTGTATTGCCTTCTATGGTTAACAGTTTTTGTTTTTCATACTAGTTTTATAACTATATCTGTGATCCTCTAGTTATTTTACTGTTCGTCGTTGACGGGGTTTTATAATTTGACTTAAATTATTGCGACTTTGTTTATTATTCAAATCCTCGTCACGATATGGCTGCAATATTGCCGATGTGACGGTAAATTTTAACTCACTCACTTACTTACTCGGCTTTAAGAGGACTACAAACGGATTTCAGGGTCAGTATTCTGTTTGCATCATGTATCCAATTTTAACTTAGCCATGTTATCTCAGAGGATGAGCGCCATTAAGCCGACATAAGTCCTGTACTTGCACAAGGACCCATGCATGATGTAAAACCCCATTTCGGCTAGCTTCACCAAATCAGCTTCACCAAAACCCGTGGGAATGGCGGGTAAGAATTGATCTGAGACGACTGAATGGAACGGGTGGTCTGGAGCGGTGTTTTGATTGATTGCGTGTCATTTACCTCGAGCGAGTAGATCCTGCACTGTCTGGTTCAGATTTGATTATTTATACCTTACCCCACTGTAATCGTACTGTTGCTGGATGCAACAAGCGTAAAATGAATGACCATATGCGCGGCTTCCGACAGCGTCTGTGTTCTGTGCAGAGGAAGTCGTGATTATTGTTTCAATTATGTCCACGACACAAGGCTCATGTCCAGACGTCCTTGATAACGGTCGCCACATTCAAATGAGTTAATTTTTACATCGCATCGGCAATATTGCAGCCATATCGCGATGTGAACAAGTTAGCTATAGTATTATTTAATACATGCCGTCAAAGGACAATAGAACACTAAAGTAGGTATCACAGGTGTAAGCATAAAACCAACTACATGTATATCACTATTAAAAACAGATCATGTTTCAATACATTATGTACTTTAGATTAAAACAAGGCTATAGACCACTAGCAACCAAAGCTAGACCACCTCAGGGATTGAAAAATACCATTGCCTGACGCCCGGGTAGAGCAGAATTCTCCGGTCGGTCAAGTAAATATCCACATTAAACTTTACCGTGGTACAATAGTGCCGAACTACAGAATTTTTTTATATATGTATTTTGATGATGATACGAAAATGCAATTGATACCAATTGATAAAGATTATTTGCAAAAGAAACCAAATTGTGGTGAAGTGAAATTAATATTTGGTCAAGTGGATTTTGAAAGTTTACTTGACCTGTGTCCAGTTTAGTTTTGAAAAAATGTTCAACCCCTGGCCTCTTACTGGGGACCATGAGGACTTACGGTGCTTCTGCTCCCTGCATGATTCCCAGCAGGGTTTACTTTGTTTACTTATGGTTGTTGACAATGTGAAAATATTATGTAGTAATTACAACACTAGTTAATGTTATTTACCTTGATTCAGATGGACTCACGTGCCACTGCCAAGGCGACATTCAAGCTCTCACCAAACCTTGTTTGTTGTAAGAAGCGACTAACGGGGTCGGGTGGTCAAGCTCGCTGACTTGGTTGACACAATATCCCAATTGCGTAGATCGAAGCTCATGCTGTTGATCACCGGATTGTCTGGTCCAGACTCGATTATTTACAAATAGCCGCAATATAGCTGGAATAATGCTGAGTGCGGCGTAAAACTAAACTCTCTCACTTTTTATATTTAAGCTTTAATAGCCTTAATATGTATATGCTAAGTATTGGATTTTATCACTTCACTATCCGTGAGCATCCTTCATCCTTCCTATATATGTAAATGTTATAATTCATTCAAATGAAAATATTACAATTTATTCAAATGAATATAGATATGGGTTTGTTGAAAGAGGCCTGTTGTTAGTTTTGTGATTGTTGGTGAATCTGATGCACATTATATTATATAAATAACGAAACAATAATGGCGACACCCACACGCTCGTCCGGACAGAACACAAACGCAAAGGAAATCTACACATATGTCCTCTTAGGTTGGGCGCTTCAGTTATCACAATCGACCAAAATTCAAGAGATTGCAAACAAAATTCACAAAAGCATAAAACTTTGAAAATCAATTCAATCCCAAAAACCTCTTCCATCGTAAAACGGACCAATTTATCGAAGTTTCAGAAATGCAATGTGCAGATTCAACTGAATATTTTCATTCAGATTACATTTCTTCATGTTGACAGCAGCTAAAATGTAACTTTTATGTTGTCATTGATAGTTGTTGTGCAGAGGAGAGTGCGTTTCATCGTATCAAACACAGCCAACCCAATATATTGTGAAGTTTAAATGGACTTCCGCGCGTTTGTGTATGTACATCTTTTATTCATATGGCCAGTATTAGTAAGTTGATTATACACGCCTGATCTTTCAAACTCTGTGAGATCAATACTTAATCCAATACTAGAGCACTGTTCTCTATCAAATGGCTTGCTACTGGAGTTTGAGTAAGATGATTGTGACCTTCACTAAGCCCCCCCCCCCATGCTACATGATAAAAACTGTTTACGTGGATCCATATTTTTTGTCGAGACGCATAGCAATGTGAATACAAATATATAATACGTTTATCAAGTGCGCTTTTTCATAATGATATATATAAATTTTGGAATATTTATTACACATTTTTGACATGTTTGAAAGAGCCTGTTTTAGACAGTGTGCCAGATCTAGGATGTCCCTAGGCAGGGGGCGGTGGGGTAGCCTAGTGGTTAAAGCGTTCGCTCGTCACGCCGAAAGCCCGGGTTCGATTCCACAAAGGGTACAATTTGTGACTCCATTTCTGGGGTCTCCCGTTGGATATTGCTAGAATATTGCTAAAAGCGGCGTAAAACTAAAGTCACTCACTGAAGATACGAAGGCTTTGATGTCGGTGCTTAAACAATTAGTAATAGATATATGACGATAACTCGTGCACTGGAGCAGAACAAACCTCGTCCAGAAATACAGAAAACCACGGTTATAACGAACTTACAGGGACCACTAAAACAAAATATACTGGAGGGACCACCCCCTCCAAACCTCTTCTCAAACACAAATAAATAAAACAGCAAAAACAACAACAGTTTGTTTCATCCAGCGGTTCGTTATAAACAGACCTGTATGCACATACAGATATTGACCTCGTTTTCTGTAGCAGTGATAAACTCGATATAGCGGTTGAGAAGATTTTGATAGCCCTTTGTTATGTATCTTTATGCGAAGTTAATATGTCCCCTTGATTTTTTGTCCCAATTGTTACGACTTGTTACTTGCATTGTGTTCGTTTATTTCGAACTCTGGATAAATCGATACATTTCTTGTTGCACTGTCATTGAAGGCGGATAGTTCTATCATATGATGAGGCCGGCCAATTGTTGGAAGTCGCTCACTAATACTATTTAGATTAAAATGTCCTGATGTGTGAAATCGTGGAATTGCAGCATGTAGCTCTGTCTCGTGAAGATAGTATCTCTACACGCTGTCACGTGATTAGCCTCTTCACACGACCACGTGACAGTGATCTCATTACACACTGTTACATGATACTGAATCCTATATATTACGTCACACGTATCCATTTTCGGTAAAAAGGTTCGATTGTCAAGATAGTGCCTATGAGAGGAAAACGTTTAAACTTAACTATGCAAGGCACAAAGATACATAAAAATACATTCTGTGCACTCATATGCAAGTCGACTCTTTTGTTACGAAGTTCGGGGCGGTGGGGGTAGCCTAGTGGTTAAAGCGTTCACTCGTCACGCTGAAGACCCGGGTTTGATTCACCACATGTGTACAATGTGTGAAGCCCATTTCTGGTATCCCCCGCCGTGATATTGCTGGAATATTGCTAAAAGCGGTGTAAAACCCAACTCACTCACTGTAACGAAGTTCTCGGTTTGAGCACTTATGTTCCAAGTAAAGTCAACAATACAGTTTCTATAATGCCCAAAGCAGATTCGGACTCTGTTATAACCATGTGTTATTACGTACTACCCGAAAGTGTTGAAGCCAGGTATTCTATAAAAGAAGGGTTTATCCAACGTCCCTACCCACACTGTCCAAACCCACGTTGAAAAACGACAACATGGGACTACTATTTTTCGTCATTCACATATCCACCATAAAACTTCTTGTTCTTGAGATGTTTTGTGCCCTGATCAAAACAGAGGGAAAGAGACGCGTGACGCTCTTTGAAAACAAGCGAGAGGGATGATCCACACATATCCTTTCAAGAAGATCCGCCCAATCCCTTACCGGCTCGACTGCCGTCCTGATACAGCTACATCGCGGTTTCACATTTGTGGTAAATCTAGTGTCATTTACCTCATTATTAAAAGGTCTAAGAGAAAACCTACTCGTAGATCGGTCACATGAATCATAGGATTAGAGACCGAGCTGACAGGCCGCGACACAGTGGAAACTCAACACGAATGTATGTTCACAAGGAACCCGACCTGCAACGTCCTTCGTACAATAACAACTATGGGTGAAAGTCATCTCCACGTTCATGACTGCCCTGTGTCTGTGATGGTCGTCGTCTGTCCTGTGTCTGTGATGACCGTGGTGTGTCCTGTGTCTGTGATGACCGTGGTGTGTCCTGTGTCTGTGATGACCGTCGTCTGTCCTTTGTCTGTGATGACCGTGGTGTGTCCTGTGTCTGTGATGACCGTGGTGTGTTCTTTGTCTGTGATGGTCGTCGTCTGTCCTGTGTCTGTGATGGTCGTCGTCTGTCCTGTGTCTGTGATGACCGTGGTGTGTCCTGTGTCTGTGATGACCGAGGTGTGTCCTGTGTCTGTGATGACCGAGGTGTGTCCTGTGTCTATGATGACCGTGGTGTGTCCTGTGTCTGTGATGACCGTGGTGTGTCCTGTGTCTGTGATGACCGTGGTGTGTCCTGTGTCTGTGATGACCGTGGTGTGTCCTGTGTCTGTGATGACCGTGGTGTGTCCTGTGTCTGAGATGACCGTGGTGTGTCCTGTGTCTATGATGACCGTGGTGTGTCTTGTGTCTGTGATGATCGTGGTGTCTCCTTTGTCTGAGATGACTGTCGTATGTCCTGTGCCTGTGATACTCGTGTCAGGCATGTGCCTGTTTACGACCGTGGTCTGTCCTGTGCCCGTGACGACTATTTCAATCTTATGTGACACGTGTATCATAGTCACGTGGCCACGCCGTGTATTTGTCTGGATTGAGGTTTAGGTCCTAAGTTTGTGGTGGTCGTGTCTGTCGAGTGCCTGTGGCGGTGGTATCGTTCCTGTGCCTGCGATGGCCGTACCGGCTTTGTGTCTGTGATGGTCGTATCTGTCCCGTGTATATATATACGTTCTGTTTGTCCAATGCTTGTTGTAGTCATGTCCTTCAAACGTCTTTGATCGAGTTATCGCTCCTGTTCTTTACGTTCCCGTGCCTGTGCCCGTCATGTCGGACTAAGCCTGTGCCTGTGCATGTCATGTCGGACCTGTGCCTGTGCATGTCATGTCGGACTAAGCCTGTGTCTGTGCATGTCATGTCGAACCTGAGCCTGTGTCTGTGCATGTCATGTCGGACTAAGCCTGTGTCTGTGCATGTCATGTCGGACTAAGCCTGTGCCCGTGCATGTCATGTCGGACTAACCCTGTGCCTGTGCATGTCATGTCGGACCTGAGCCTGTGGGCTTATTAATGACCACTTTTCGGGAGATAAGAGTCCGGTTTAGTTCATTGGTATCACAGAAGCTATACTGGACAAAAATAGTTAGAAATATATGTTAATTTTGAAATTATGAATAATGATCTTTTTATTCATTGACACACTAATAAAATATCCATCATAAAAATACCAATATCCCTAACTTATTTTGTCCAGTATATATGATTGCAGTGTCCACACCGGGGGCATATTCGATAGACACGAAGCTGCACTGCTAATGGCTGTTTCCACTAACGTAAGAGCCAATACCCACAGTCCCTTTGACCTACGTTTAATGCCCCACGGTTCCACAAAATGGCAAGGATGACATATATCGTCTTTAGACACCTATGCAAGTCTTCATGCATGCTTCTCGCTTGATGAACTTTGTTACTAACGGTACACTCGGATAATGTGTACATCTGCTGATCTACATCAGCCTAACAACCCAGCGTCATCCTCGTTAATGAAAGTGTTTGTGCAGAGTACTCGGCACAAGGCAGAACTACCATCAGAGAATCTGTCACACAAGACAAGGTACATTTACATAGACTGACACACGAGGCAGTGGTAAAGTACTGAATATGTTACTCAACACAAAGCCATCATCAGAGAATGTGTGAGCATACGTGTTACATAACATGTGTTACTTGTACAGAATCTCCATACATAGCACTGTTATGTATAACCTTTCAGAGCTAATTCTTGCTCCTTGGTCAGGTGAACGCTAAGTGCATAGTTTTATACATATATACATATAACTATATATAACTATAATAGTAATAGAAATGAATATGAAGCCTACTTCCTGTTTGAATGTGACAGATATGTAACCCTACGAAAAACATGTTTACTTCTATGGAATAATTTAACAAATGCTTGTAAATTCATAAAGCTAAAAACTTCTAATGACATGGTACATTTGCTAAATTTATCAAATCCGCTCTTAAATGTCGATCCTCTATAAACTGACAACTCAAATGTCTACCTGTTGCCATTATGCACAGTACTACATTGTATTGGTATTGCGTTTTGTACTTGGACCGATGGCCTACAAACTGACTTTTTAAAATATATATATAACTATACATATATATGTACACTAAACGCCAAAGGATACGTCACCCTCCTACCTTTATGAATTACTTAAAACTATCGGAGATATGTTAGAAGGTATTAGTTTGCAAAAAAGCTTAACAGCTTTATGCAAATCAAGAATTCTGAAATGCATTCATATTAAGGTGAAATGCATCTTTTTCACAAGAGTTAAATTGTCCTATTTTCGACCATGCCGAAATGCAGCAGTAACAGTGATTTAGATGTCCAAAAGAAAGGTTGAAATAACATTCTGCTTTGAGACAAAGATAAACTATTCAAAGTCACCATTTTTTCATTGTTAATACAAAAAACAACTGTTGTAGAGTGTGTGAAATTGTAAAAAAATATCATTCCTATGATTTCAGTCTTTTAAAACATTTTCTGCTGATTTGCATTAGTACAACAAGTACAACGTGTCTTTGATATTGTGAAAAAGTGTTTAGGAACACCTACAATTATCTTTGTTAACATTTTAGCTTGCCATTTTCTGTTTACTCATAGTAATATCATTTGCCAAAACGTAGCAATATTCAATCAGTATTTGCATCAATTTCACGCGTAGAATGATTCTATAGGGCATGAAGAGAGCCTAGAATGCATGATATGATACACAAGTACGAGAAATATTCCACGATTAACAGCTGAAGAGAGGAGAAAGAGACACTGGGATGTTGCAGAGGGGTCAACATACAATATCTATCTATCTATCTATCTATCTATCTATCTATCTATCTATCTATCTATCTATCTATCTATCTAGTTATATAACACTACATATAACTTTATATCCTGGAGTGGTTTTGTTTTGGCTTACAGTATGAACGTGAAACAGGCTAGCCATACCATCGCCCCCGTACTCCTCCTATGGAAAGATGTATGGATCCATTAACAGATCGTAATTAAATTTGTGTAAATACATAAAAACAGAGAAAATCTATCATTCTCTATACGCTAGCAACATATTGCCACTGGAACAACGAAGCTGTCTTCACAGTGACTTGCGTAGAAACATCTGCCTCCTCTGTGCTTGATATACAGCCCAAGCTAGCACCCTACATTCGACTGATATTTCTGTTAGATCAATTGTTGCCTGCCTCTTCTAATTTAGTAGAATAAAAACGCCAGGCCTGAGATGGGAATTGGATATAACAGATAGATGTAACGACCAGATTCAATAGATTGCTGTAATTGGACGCCGAAGTAAACAAAAACTAAAATCCGTGGTCGGCAACGTCGTAAGAAGAAGAACGTGTGTTTTCTGACGTTGGCGTCGTGATAATGACGGCCAGCGTTCACGGAGGAGTCTGTGATGTTACAATCACTTGGAAACATGGCATTTTGGTGATAGATTGGACACATGACTGATGCTAACAGTTCGTAATGAGCCATTTGCATCTTCGTTTAGGAAAGGGGTCATGTATATTAGTGAAATAACTTTCCTGGAAATGGCACGTCCCAAAAGGGGAGGCTACTGATGATATCAGGCTGGCATTTATATGGCATTTTATGATATTTTATTAATATTCACAAATTATCATAACTATACATGTTGATAAATATTAATACATATATCTTCTTCGAATGTGTGACTTCAGACAATAAATTCTGTAACTCAGTATTCCAGCTCTATGGCGGCGGTCTGTAAATAATCGAATCTAGACAAGACAATCCAATGTTCAACAGCATGAGCATCTATCTTCGCAATTTGGAACCGATGACATGTGGGTCAACCAAATCAGCGAACCTGACCACCCGATATCGTCAGTCGCATCTTATGACAAGCATGGGTTACTGAAGACCAATTCTAACTCGGATCTTCACGAGTTATAGCAGTCTTGACATCTGACATCTTGAAAACAAGTCTGTTAAGATCGTTCCATTATTAAGACATTTACAAGCTACTAAATGGATGTAATTTATGTATTGTTCCTATTTGGAATTAGATATGGAACGTCGGTGCAAGCGAATACTCAGTCCTGCCTATCCTTAGAATGAATTCCGCTTTGTGTAAAGGGCAAAATGGCTGAGAAAATGATATGATTGGATCACTGAAAATCAGTGATGACACCGGGTGTTTACGAAAAGGGTAAGCATGTCCTGCCCTTCCGGCAGCTTCCACCATTCACAACATTTCAGTTATTTAGTGACCAAAACAATTTGGGAATTGGTAGATTTGCATTAAATGGCTGACTTACAAAGCCTCCATAACAATGGTACCAGGCTGAGGTGAGTCCTGAAACAGAGCCTGTTTGCTAAATTTCTTTTAGCGATGTATTCTTAAGACCGGAGGTGTATAAGCGACGCAACCTGCCGTCGATTTGAAATGTGTCATTACCTCCTAACTGCGTGGACGATTCCTATTATATGAATCATTGGATTGTGTGGTCCGACTGGGTTAATACAACCCCACAGCAATGTAGCTGGAATATTGCGGAGTGTGGTGTAAAAATATTAATACATTTTAGAAGAGAAATCCTTGACCATCACATTTTTTAGGTTTCACTAATGGAAGAAGATGTTTCTGCTTCCATGAAATGCAGCATTTACGCCATATCATATGTCACATCCCTTATGTTGGAGTATCTGTTTCAAATTTCATGACAGTCGGGCTGTATGCTATGCAAAATGGGAAATATCAATCCCATTTCACAAAGGTTGCCATACTCGCTTATTAGTTTTCCCTGACCGAGACGATCTGACTCGGTGCGAGATATGACCGGTACTCCCCAAGCCGTTGGGCAGTAGACCGATATTGAACACTACTGACTCTGAGGGCTGAATTATGCAAAGACGCATTGCACGTTCCAGGATCAGAGTCTTTATATTAGAAGGGAGGTCACGTTATTTGTGACCCTTTGAAGTAAAGTGTCTGAGAACAGTGAAAATTTCATTTCAGTTGTAGATGGTATCCGATGGGCGTCATTGCCACTGGTGAGATGTGCATTTTTAATGCAAATTCTGATTGATGCACTTTTTGTTCTGAGAAATAATACTGCTTTAACACGAAATGTAGGATCATTATTCAGCACTGATGGTTCCATGCCGCAGGGCGTAACCTGACGGGGAGTGTTGGATGGTGTGGTGTGGTGTGGTGTGGTGTGGTGTGGTGTGGTGTTGTTTGATGGGGTGTGGTGTGGTGTGATGTGGTGTGGTGTGGTGTGGTGTGGTGTGGTGTGGTGTGGTGTGGTGTGATGTGTGTGTGTGTGTTGTATGGGGTGGGGTGTAGGTTTTGGATAAATGATAGCAATGATTAATGTGAGTGAGTGAGTTTATTTGTACGTCGTTTATAGCAATATTAGAACAATACCACAGCGAGGGGACACCAGAAATGGGTTTTACACATTGTACCCATACGGGGAATCAAACCCGGATCTTCGGCGTGACGAGCGAACGCTTTAACCACTAGGTTACCCCAACGCCCCAATGATTAAAGTGTACATGTAAAACTGCATTATATATGATGGTAAAGAGTCGAATGATTTACATAAAAGAGGCAAAAAATAAGGATTAACCAGTCTCGATCATCAGATGAAACAGATTTCGTTGTATGATTCCGGGAAGAGGTGAGGTGAAATTGGGTTTTTACGTCGTGCTTGAGAATATTTCGCTCAAATGACGACGTGCATGCGTGTGTATGTGTATGTGCGGCTGCTTGTACTAGCCCAGACTTAAGCTGGTTTTATAGTGCTAGCTCACTGAGATACCATGCCGCAGTGAAGCATGAATACCCCACTCAGACACATTATACTGACTCCGAGCCGACCAGTCCTTGTTGTACCCATTAATGCCGAGCACCAGGTAGGGACCAACAAGTACCATATTTGAACGTCTTTTGGTATGACGCGGTCGGGGATCGAACCCGCGACCTTCCGCTCTCCGTGCGGACGCTCTAACCACTACACCACGGAGGCGGTCCGATTCCGGGAAGAAAGAAGTCCAGCGATTTTCCACTGTGAAACTCAGGATCACAGGCATGATACCGACAAACCACTGACGCATTATGGGCTTGTTTCGAAACCCTGTCAGTGGATACTATCAGGGCAGGCGCCCGGGCTCTGATGAACAACGTCTTCGTAGCATGACCATCCATTTTCGAAGGTGGTATTGAAACCAAACCTTCACAAAAGTCTTATTCATCTCCGACACTCTATTTGAACGAAATTCTGCCTTAGTAATTCGGTTTGTAAGGACTAGCCCAGAGGACCTGTTGAAACCTGATTTTCTGGCAGTTTGTAGCTAGGTTTGCTTGCACAGACAAACATGTTTATATTTTCTGTCAGTTCTCTTCAGTTCCAATTTGTTGCAAACTCGAAGCACCGAGAACTGGCTAAGATGTAGAGTACTCCAATGGCTTTGGTCAATAATGACTGCTATCAATGGATTTGTAATTTCCCTCAGCACGGATTACTAGCCTCAGGCCAGCGGACAAGCACTAATTTAGAATGCAGGAATCTCGTTCGACATCATCAATTTTCAATTATTCCAATTACATTTTGTCATTATTGTCCCCAGCTTTAAAGTGGGACCATCACGCATTTATTCGTCATTTTGTTCACGAATACATTTCGGAACAAATATTTAGCAGTCTCAACAATTAACAACTGTCTCAAAATCCGCTTGATAATGGACACAGGCGTGTATTCCTGTCTGTCAGAATTCGTATGTATGTATTCCCCAAAAAACTATCTATTCCTGGCCAAAGGAGGCTTAAGAACGTCTTCACGAATGCGAAAGTAGTCTTTGTGATGAACCTACTAAAACCATACAAATATTCGTTTATTCCTACTAAACTCTGTACTATCTAAACACTACCACCACGGTCCTGCATCCAATGTAACGATCCCTGTACTATATTTCTTATCTTTTATTCATGATTCGTTGATAACAACTGTTTCTACTGGGGTTTTCTTGGTGTAACATTTACATATGAAGGTCCTTATAATCATTGCTAGACGATGTCATATTGCTCTAAGGAAATTGCTTGTCTGAAGTGTAAAATTCATTTGAACATGGGTCGAGGTAAAGGGTTGAGGCGGCTGTTTGTGAAATACAAAACAGCAAGGTTCTTGAAAATGAATATAGGTGTCATATATCTTGGTCCGGTTTGGATTGTGATATTACTTTCCGACGGTCTGGCGTCACAAAGATGAATGAAACTTAAGGACAGTGGAGATGAACCAATTTTCTGGACAAAACATCCAGGCCAGACATTGTAGTGCCAGCGGTGAAACTGAGATATTTTCTTGTGGTTGTAAGGACACTTATATCCTGCTAGACTGATATGCATCGTAGACAGAATGTAGGTTTTGTATAGATGTGTGTGTCTGGGTTGTGAGTGTCTAGTATGTGCCTCGTCACCTTTAGATCTTTTATTATTTCAAGATTACCATATGTCAGAATAAACCATATAAGAGCAGGTTAAACCCAGGTTTAATTTGTTGGCAAATAAAGAGGGGTAAGCGAATACCCTCATTATGTGGGTTGTGTTTTCACATCTCATTGACGCCTTTGACATCTCATTTTGATGCCTTAAAATTTGTGATCAGAGAAAGGTGCATTTATGTCGAAGCCACTTGACGAATAAGGTTTTGAGGAATATATATGAGACATTAGGGGGGGGGTCACTTAAAACATTGAAGTGAGAGAATAAACGTTCTTACCTGCGCACACACATTAAAAAGCGAGCGATAGTCTCTTTCTCTTTTTTTCTCTTTCTCTCTCACACACACACATTAAATACGATAGTCTTCGTCCTCTCTCTCGATAGTATTTCTCTCTCTCTTTCTCTCGTTCTCCCTACCTTCTCTTTCTCTCTCTCACGCACTGACGCTCGCGAACACTTTGTTCAGACATCACATAACATTTTTTCCAGTGACTGTGAGGTGATCGAGTGTCTCTAGATTCTAAATCTGGTACATGTACTTACTTGAGAAGTTGAGCCTGGCAAAATCCCGTGCCCTGTTATCCATTGTGAAAGAGCTGGTGTTTCCACACAACAACCTAACGTATCAGCTGTTGACACAAACAACGTTGTTTCATAACAAGAATTCCCACTCAAGAATTTCTCCGGAGAACAACCCCGAATCACATTTGACGATACCCCACACTGACAGAACTTGTAACTTTAGACTTATCCTTCAGAAAGCAGAGAAAAATCGTTCCCGCAAGCTTCTTCAATCTGACTTCAAGACACCACCTTGAACGTGAGACAAGTGAAAAACCTTCCGTGCAAGCGATCAATAACTTGTTCATAAGTTTCCACACCCACCAAAACCGTCAGAACTTGAACGAAACCGCATTGCAGGGACAGAAACGACGATTGGGATGTCTTGAGTCAATACGAAAATAGTTTGTCCTCTTGATTAATCCACCGAATGTTTGTTTTCGATTCTTTTATCACGACGTTCTAACGTATTAAAACGCCAATGAGTTCTGAAAATACTCCCCCTCCCTCAGCTGGTTTGATAGAGTTTCGATCAGCGTTCTTACCAGCCGACCGAGCGCGCTGTGCTTTCCATGACAATGAACTCGGGACTGCGGAATGGTGAGCAGAGGACCGATCGCACACGGGCCGAGGGACGTGAGAGTAAGCAGCTGTCACAGCGCCGACTACCGTTATATGTGCGAACACGAAACGGTATGCATTGAGGGAGTTAAAATGCGTACTGACTGTAATTCAGATTGTAATTGCAATATACAGTGAGGATCTTGGTGCCTTTTCTACCTGTTTTCTGTATTGATTTTTACAAACATTTCATTCGATGGTTTTTGTTCTGAAGACAGCGTGATTGGATTGGTTGTTATGTTTGTGTTTTTGAATAGGAGATATAAAAATGGCTGATTTGATTAAATAGGAAACTAGCCGTTGGTGACATGTTACAATTTGTTAACCAATTCTGCCGTGGTGTTTACACAGTGTCGTGTTTCTACTACACAGTTTTTATTAATAATATCCTGTTTTGTTTTCATTGTGAAGTGAAAATTGAACTCGCAAGCGCTCGTGTTTGATTAACCTTTTTGTTAAACCTTGTACTGAACACATACAACTAGCGTATTGAAAGTTTTCAGAAAGGACTTTGAAAGAGTTTATCAGTTATCTGCCTTACAAAACATATATACACTAGCGATAAATAGGCTGACAAAACTGTCATGTTTACCAACAGTGCGTACTTAACTGAGTTATTTACTGTATCTTATGTAACATGAATATATCTTAATGGTACCGTTACACGGAATGCTCGTGCAGCACCTGTATCTGATGCAAACAAACAAACAAACAAACAAACAGTCCACCAAGTATCAGTCAACCTGTAAATGTACTCTGTGTGACCAAATGACGATCAGGATTATGTTCACAAAGTGATGTTAGCGCCTCTATCGTAAGCCGATGGTAACATATGGGAGAACCGATCACCGTCGCTCTAAGACCACTCTTGGGACGAGGCACTGGGCCTCGTTTGGCGCATATTCAACAAAAGTCAGACACTTTGTACACGCACTAAATAAACCGATAGCGGTAAGTGACAGAAATGGCTTATTCTGCACTTGGTGAGTCAGAAAATACGTGTATCAACCTGCCCGTAACAGCCATTATTTGTTGATCGGGTTGCAGTTGTGTATTTTAATTGTGTAGCAGGGCATGGAGGGATCCAGCAGAGGCTGAGCACGATCATATGAAATTTGTGTCAGTACGCTGCTATGCTGCTCGGGACGTGCCTTCTGTTGACGGGGGAGTATGTAGCAGGGCGTGGAGTCATCCCACGGACTACATCCTCACCTTGTCAGCTTGCTGACGGAGTTAATCTCTTTGGTCATGTGGACAAGGCGTCCGACTTCAGAACAGAAGGTCCGCGGTTCGAATCCCAGCACGAGACTCGGAAATGTTATGGCCTCTGCAATTGCTCAGGTTATAGTTGTGTACATGACGCCATGTGGTTGTGTTGTAGCCATGTGGTTGTGTTGTAGCCATGTGGTTGTGTTGTAGCCATGTGGTTGTGTTGTAGCCAAGTGGTTGTGTTGTAGCCATGTGGTTGTGTTGTAGCTATGTGGTTGTGTTGTAGCCACGTGATTGTGTTGTAGCCATGTGGTTGTGTTGTAGCCATGTGGTTGTGTTGTAGCTATGTGGTTGTGCTGTAGCCATGTGGTTGTGTTGTAGCCAAGTGGTTGTGTTGTATTCATGTGGTTGTGTTATAGCCATGGGGTTGTGTTGTGGTTGTGTTATAGCCATGGGGTTGTGTTGTGGTTGTGTTGTAGCCATGTGGTTGTGTTGTAGCCATGTGGTTGTGTTGTAGCCAAGTGGTTGTGTTGTAGCCATGTGGTTGTGTTGTAGCCAAGTGGTTGTGTTGTAGCCATGTGGTTGTGTTGTAGCCATGTGGTTGTGTTGTAGCTATGTGGTTGTGTTGTAGCCATGTGGTTGTGTTGTAGCCAAGTGGTTGTGTTGTAGCCATGTGGTTGTGTTGTAGCCATGTGGTTGTGTTGTAGCCATGTGGTTGTGTTGTAACCAAGTGGTTGTGTTGTAGCTATGTGGTTGTGTTGTATTCATGTGGTTGTGTTTTAGCTATAAAATTGGGCAGGTTGACGTTCTTGACTTGCCTTTTACATATATATGTTATGGGTACCGGTGGGTTGGTCTTACGTTTGCCGTTTCATAAAGCTCTGGTATCATTACTGTTTGATAGAAATTCATGAACACGTGGTCATTTAAAAATCGCACATTTTCTGATGTATATGGAAAAGGGGTATCACAATTTATCTTCTTTCTTTTCTAAATGACGTGGTAGTCATATTGTTTTTGAATTATGATTCTGTCGTCTATGTTGTAGTAGTGGGTGTTGCAGTTATTGATGAGTTGTTGCTGCGGTCGTCGTCGTGCTGTGGTAGACGCTGAGGTAGCTTCGTATGCCTCACAAAGAGGGAACTTTCACGTGGTAAAATTGTATTGATTAAATAGTTGGTTCATTTCCGGAGGCGCCAATGCCATAACCAAAGAGACGTTCTTATCATCGTCAGAATCACATCGCAAACTTATGAAAAATATAATTACATTATCCACAAATGAAAGAATATGTTTAAAAAAATCGAATATGCGTCAGCAAGGTTTACAAAAAAACAAAGAGGAAAAAAATAATATTATTCAGTAGAAACATGATGTTAACCGAGGTGCACACACTAACCTGGTGTACCGTTCTACTACTGATAAAGAGATATTTGATGTTCTCCCATACTGATTTTCCAGTGACATCAATCGTAGCCTATATCTAATGCATTTTATTCATGATGCAACATTCGTGAAAACGACGTATATATTAGAATAACAAATTTATTGTTATCCTTAGATATATTCAGTTCGATCATGACTAACATATCTGTGAATAACTTGCACTCAATGATGAATATCAAATGAAACTGTTGCTGTAAGACGAATCTAACGAGACATGCAGAAGACAAGCAGATCCCCACGGGATCTGCACACAGCTACAGAATCTCCCTGAATATGTTGACCAGTCTGTTATCGTTAACTCCAATAGTTAATAGTTTTGTCAGTTTCATCCCTCTGCAGTCTAATATCTCTCTTTATATCGCTACACTTGTGTTACTGTTATAATGTTTTATGACAGTATTCTACCACCCCGATTTTTATGATGTGACTTCATCACGACATGGGTTTTGTGATTCTTTTTTAAAACTCCCACACAGTGGATGGTAGCTGGTACATCTAATTTTAGGATTGCAATGCACTCGTGGTGTCGTTTGAAATTGTTTGGTAGTATATCCGGCATTCTAAGTATTTACGTATTCATTTCGTATACGTATTACAATAGTCACGAGAATAAGTGAAACAAGTGAATCTAGTTCCTGTTCCCATATTGGTGGAGATGACCCGTTGGGTTTAGGTGGTAGGAATGCCCAAAAGAAGCCAAATGATCAAATGGTGGTTACAGTGGGTGACAACGATGTGTAACCTGGCAGTATGTACGTTTTCAGTGCGTCTCTCCTTGGCAGCAGCACTGCTGTGGGTTCCACTACACTAAATCAGAATCACATGCTCCCTGGGCGAGCACCGTATGTAAACAACTGAAGAGACAGAGACATGTGACAGCTTCGATTGGATGACATAGTGTGAGATGTTTATGCTTTTTAAAAGCACATCCATCCAGTTATTAAAGCTGACCACAATTTTAAGTATTTAGTGCTGTCATTTTAACACCATCACTTATGCTTATTGTGTGTACAGATATTTTCCAGTAGGTGACATTTGGTGCGGAACTGGGGTTGATGTGTTTCACTTCCTGTGCTCGGAAAATGAGCCTGACAATTTGGCCAGAAATTGTGTTTTATTGTAGATTATAGGCCTGACTGTACCCATGTGTACCTGGAATGGCTGTTGATAGCCTGGATAATTTTAAAAAAATATAAAAGGTTACTATAGAAGTCTATGGGAAACATTTGGTGTTGTGTAACCTGTGCAACGTCAGGCAAAAATACTTCATATTTAAGGCAAATTTGTGAAAGGCGGGTTCTACCGGTAGGGCAGAATATCCTTGGCTTATGGTATCATTACTGATTTACAGTGATCCAACCATATAGATTTCGCGGCTCATTTTCCTTTACAGCAAACGGAATATGTTTTTGAGGACAGTCAAGACTGGGTATGCTCTTACACTGACGATCTATGTATATAATATGACATATATGAACGACAAAATGAATGTACAGATATGGAAAATGAAAAGCGGGAATTGCGTGGGACAAAGTTTGGTCACTGATGGGTCAAATGTTTCAAAGTTTCCTCCACACGTCTTCCATTACAGTTTTTGAAAGATGTAACCCTGTTCAGACAGCATTTTGGCAGGATTCGTACCACACGCTTTGAAGTCCCCATAGAAAGGTAATAACCGATTATGACTCAACAATTACTACTTAACATTAAGGGAAAGTATGCCCACTGGAAAGTTGAAGCCACCCATCACTCCATACACACTCGTAGAGAGTTTACTTCACTCTGAATCGTCATACATCGATCAAAATCTGAAACAGATGTTGAGGTTTTACTGATCTTTTTGATCTGAAGTTCAGTTGGTCAGATCAGTGGAAGGAAAATTGCTATTGCTTTTGTCCTTAATTGAACGATGTCAGATCATCGATATACCTGAAGTGCAAGATAATCTTCATAGCCAAACTCACGTGTTTATGTTTTGCTATCCGAAATAAAATTCTGATTAGAATGCAAAAAGAAACAGATCAGCAATACGGGGGCATACCTAGAGTCTGTGGGGAAGCCTAATTCATGCGTGAAGGTTATATCGCCAAACTTCACATTGTGATCTGATTTGTTGAAGTATTGTGCGTTTTGATTTTTTCAGTTACCTAAAGATTGGCACAGAGCAAGATGACTGTGCGCCCAAAGACTGTATGATGTCTGGTCATGGCTATGCCGTGATGATGTGAATGATTGGGTTCAACATGGCTTTGAAGAATGCTTCAATAATTCATCATGGCGTGCAGATAATATGGGAGGAGATCCCAACATCACCTTTTTCATAGGAATTATTTAACATACAAGTTGCTGATAAAGGGTCTAGCGGCAGAGCCTGCATGTTATGCAAAATTCATGAACAAAACAATGTCATTAAGATCTGGAGGTCATTTCAGTGAGTGTTATCTTCACAATAAACATCTTAGCACCTTCAGCAGTTTCGGAAACATCGGCAATATTTCAGCCATATCATGACTAAAACTAGGTCTAAATTCATAATACATACATATAATATATAAAACCCTGTCAACGAAGGACAGTAAAATTACTAGATTATCACAAAATGAGTTAAAACTAGCTAGCATATATCTTTAAAAGTAGAAAACTATTTTTGGACCTACAGTGCCTTTGCTACCTCCATGGACCCTAGCTGGATTTACACCATCCCTTCAGCCATTGGCGATTGTAGTCAAATCTAGTCATAATTTAAAATTACAAATATACATGTACTACGTTTAAAAAATCTGGTAAGTATAAATTTACCTTGAATGTTTTAGAACTTACGTACCCCCACATTTCAGAAACGATTTCTGCCTATCTCTGATGTGTGATCGATCTTTCCGGAAGCCAGCTGCAGTAGACTGGTGAGGTATAATCCAAACCTGGCTTGTTAGTGTCTAATTATGATATACGACCAGTAATGTGCTTAGAAGAAGAAAGCTGACAGGAACATTATTTGTAACAGATCATCGGCCATTTATATTTTTCATACCACGAGTAGTCCCACCATAACCTCTCGCCATCAGTGCCATCAATATGGCCGATGAAGGACAATGGTTCCAAGTGATGCTGCAGTGTGTGACTATCCAATTTTCGTATGCTCCGGCTCTTGTCTAGACATGCATCACAAAGGTTCTAAACTTACCCTGGTTGCTACGGTAAGATATGGTATTCAATATTTCCAAATGTGACCAGTGTTTGGACCCAAATATGATCAATATCAGTCATCTGGTTTAATATTGGACAGAATGATCGATCTCTACTTTCAGATGGCAGTATTTACCTTTACATGTATACCCGATATGGTGCAGTTGTGTGAACCTGTTTGCAACAATGTGTATGTAAATAACCGAAAAACTATGCAGGGTTCTCGAGTGATGCAGCAATTTTATGTTTATTCAAAACGTCACGATTTTCAGTCTTATTATTATACGATGACCCAGAATCCATAGCATCTGTCTGCGGATCCTGGCACAGTCAGATGATGCAACTCTGTAATGTTTCTTAAACTCGTAAAGGTAAACCGTGCAAAAATGATAAATATCCTGACGTAGATGAAGTTCTCTTTCAAAAGGAGAATGTCATTGTTTTACTGGAATTGATATGAAGATATTTATCATGTCATTTATCATTTCTTTCAACAGGTGATAAAACTACCCATTGCCTTTCCAAAAAGAAAGCTTCTGAATGCAGTGAATCTTGGTTTCTTTTCTGTATTCTATATTTACACACACATCTTCTTTTGAATCGAACATTGTTCTTCAGGTTACTTATTATTGCAATATCCATAAATGCATGAATGCACAATGTCATTTAGAAAGTGGTCAAATGTAACATATGTTATATTTGGGGTTACATAAATGAAATGCAACACGACAGGTAAATTATTATAGAATGATGTTGGTGTCAGACAATAAATTGATCTTAGAACCATATCTTCTTGGAAGATGTAAATAGTTTGGTATTTACCAGCGTGCATCAATGCAATCATCATTGTTAGATCGATGTAGACTTGGCCTATCACTGAAGGGCTTATTAGACATTGATTATTGAACATTTTGATGAAGTAAGTTAAAGGTTGAATTCTTCCATAATAGACAGTTCAAAGCACATATTTATGAAAGTGAGTGAGTGAGTGAGTTTAAATTTATAGTCAAATCGGCAATATTTCAGCCATATTGTGACTTAAAAGTTATTTTCTAATTCTTTAAAAGTGGATGTTTGCAAGAAAGATCTTTAATAGCCTCAAGACAAGAAAGAGAGTCAGAAAAGATTATGTATTGTTTATATTTAGGGTGTCTATTTATATATTTAAGAGCTGTTTGTATTGCGTTTGCTTCTGCTGTGAAAATTGAACTGTCATTGGGTAATCTGGAAGATATTTGTTTGGGACCCAATGACAGTGGCACAAGCTACTGCGCCACCATCCTTGGACCCATCTGTAAATAAGGATTTATATGTATTATATTTACTTTTTAATTGATTATATTCTTGTTTATATTGTAATTCATTAGTTTCTGATTTTTTAAATGCAGTGAGTGTTAGGCCGACTTGTGGCCTCACCAATTGCCAAGGAGGAGAAGAAAGAAGACGGGAAGGAGATATATATTCCAGCTCAATGCCTGCAGCAGTAATGAATGGCTTAATCCTGAGCCCAAGAGGCGGAACAAGAGAAGATGTCTTGTTGTACAAATCCTCATAAAGAGGTTTAAAGATACAGTGAAATGCAGGATTAGACTCGTTAGAATATAGTTTGGTAATATATTGTAATGATAATTTTATACGGCGTTGTGCAAGAGAAGGCTCATCGGCCTCGACGTAGAGACTGTCAACAGGAGATGTTCTGAATGATCCAAGACAAAGTCTCAGACCTTGGTGGTGGACAGAATCTAATAGTTTTAAGTTGCTTTTGCAGGCTCCACCATATACGATGGAGCCATAATCAAGCTTCGAGCGGACCAATGATCTATACAGGTGTAGGAGGGTAGTTTGGTCCCCTCCCCACTTTGAATTAGAAACGACTTTCAATAAATCGAGTGCCTTCAGGCATTTAGTTTTTAGGGATTTGATATGCGGACGAAAGGTTAAATGGGAGTGAAAAATCAGACCCAAGAACTTGGCCTCTTTTACAACCTTGATGGGAGTGCCATTTAAAAACAGTTCTGGGTCTTTATGTGGTTTATATTTACGGCAGAAATGTATGCAATTAGTTTTTGATTTAGAAAATTTAAAGCCGTTTTCAAGACACCATTTATTTATTTTGCTTAAACACAACTGTAGTTGCCGTTCACTAGTATGCATATTCTTACCGCGACAAGAAATGTTCAACATAAAGTAATCCATCGATTGAATCATTTAAAACCTTGGATAAACTGTTGATCTTGATACTAAACAATGTTACAGACAAAATACTGCCTTGTGGGACACCCTGATCCTGATTATAATGGTCAGACAGGGTTGAACCCACTCGGACTTGAAATTGCCTGTCTGTTAAAAACTGTGATATAAAAAGAGGTAAACGACCCCTTAAACCAAAATCATGTAAATCCTTTAAAATGCCATGCTTCCAGGTGGTATCGTATGCTTTCTCGAGATCAAAGAATATCGATACTGCATGTTGTTTATTTACTATTGCATTTTTGACAAAGGATTCTAAACGTACCAAATGATCAATGGTACTACGATTTTTCCTGAAACCACATTGAATATTTGTTATAAGGTTATTGGTTTCAAGATACCATGTTAACCTATTGTTTACCATTCGTTCCATGGTTTTACAGACACAACTCGTTAAAGAGATTGGTCTATAATTAGACGGATCAGTATGATCCCGACCAGGTTTTTGAATAGGGACTACAATGGCAGTACGCCACGAAGTTGGGAATTCCTTGAAGCCCATATTATATCAAAGTGTTTCCAAAAACGATTCAGGTAAATGCTTCAAGAGCTGATAGTGAATATTATCAGCTCCTGTTCCTGTGTCATGAGCTTGCTCAAGGGCAGTGTGGAGCTCATGTAATGAAAATAATTATTATAGTCTTCGCCATTGTCTGAGTTAAAATTTATTCTCTTCTTCGCCTGTTGTTTCTGGTATTGTTGAAATTCTGGGACGTAATTTGACGAAGAAGAATGTTTGGCGAGTGTTTCACCAAGCTTATTGGCAATGTCAGACTTACCAGTTAATATATTGTCACCATCCTTCAGATGGTGAACAGTAGATTTGGAACCTTTGCCCTTAATTCTTTGGATCATGTTCCATACCTTCGAAATTGGTGTACGGGAATTTATCTTGGAAACATACTTCCTCCAAGACTGACGCTTATTCTGCTTAAATGCGCGTCGAGCCTTGGCATTTAAAATTTTAACTTTATCTAAATTATGGACTGTAGGATGTCGGCGAAAATATTTTTCTGCTTTCTTCCTACTTTTTCTGGCCTGTTTACATTCATTATTAAACCATGGTTTACGAATATGTGAAATTGCAGAGGACATGGGTATGCTTTGATCAGCAATGTCATTGAGTATATCTGAAAACGACTGTATAGGATCTTCGCTGTTCGCAAAAACATTTAAGTGTTTTAAGTGACCAATACATAGTGTTTTATATAATGACCAATCAGCCCTGGCGAAGTTCCTTCTGGATAAAGGTGGATCATCTCTAGGGCTTATTGTTTTGAGAATGGTTGGGAAGTGTTCACTCCCATATAGGTCATCATGGACCATCCATTCAAATTCATTATATAAAATGGAGTCAACAAGTGATAGATCCAGGGAAGAATATGTTCCGTAGCTGGATGTAAATAAGTGAATCAGATACATAAATTATTATCAGAAATGAATTCCTCGATGATTTTACCTTTATTATAAGTATGGACACTTCCCCAAAGCGGGTTGTGTCCGTTCAGATCACTCTTGATAATACATGGTTTTGGAATCTGGTCATACAGTTTTTGCAGATAGGACAGTCGGATATCAAAGACGGTGGGATATACAAGCTGCAATGTGTTAAGTCAGACGAACAGCTACAGCTTGGAGATTGGTATTAAGAGGGACAGGGTTATGTATAATACCCTGCCGTACCAAAATAGAAACACCTCCAGTTACTCTATCTCCTGGAGGGGAAAAGAAATGATAATCACTGTATTGTCTTAAGTTGAACGTAACTGCATTTTTAAGAAAGGTTTCTTGAAGACAAAATGCTGATAGATGAAAGTCCTGTACCAATAATTGTATTTCAATAAAGTTAATTTTAAAACCTCTACAATTCCACTGAATTAGATTGGACAATTGAGTCATAGTGCCTCAATTGGTGATCGCCCTCGTGAATGTGAGGAGGAACTCCGAATGTTCCCCCGCCTGTCCTTTGAGGACAAAGTGACCTCCATATCTAGAGGTCCAAAAGGGTTCTCCAGAGAAAGCTCTGAAGGTAAAGGGACGGCAGTTGTTTGTTTCCGATTGAAATGTTTTTCCTTTCTTTTTTTTGTCGATTGACTTGTACTTCGCTGTTTGTCCGATGTTTGAGGTGATGTCTCAGGCTGATTCTGAGGCTGATTCTCTGGCTGATTATCAGTCTGAGATCCAGAGGAAGACTGAGTTACTGGGGGAGTGAGTGATACAACTGAAGTTGAAGTGATGGGTTTCTCTGACTTCACCCATGTCAAATCTGTCGGGCATGTAACTGATGATGTTGCTACAGGACGAGTGACAGCAGCAGAGTATATCATATTTATTGGACTTGAAACCTCATTTGCAAGAGGTTTTTTGGCATCAAGGTAATTTCATTATCTTTGACTCCTTTTGCCACACAGGGCAGGATTTAGATGAGGCATCATGTGGGCCATGGCAGTTAGCGCACTTAAAACTCTTGTCTGTGTTGTCTGTGTTGTCGTGGCTCTTACCACATCTATGACATACCACAGAGCCACGACAAGAGTTTGACCCATGACCACTTTTTTGGCATTTGTAGCACTGGAGTGGACTGGGGACATACACGTCCACTCCGATATTAAAATATCCAGCTTTAATTGTCTGCGGCAGTGAAGCACGAGCAAACGTCAAGAGATAAGTGTTTATTTTTTGCAGTGGTATCTTCTCTCTTGACAGTGAAACGTTTGACTGCTGTCACACCCTGATCGTGAAGTTCTGCAGCAATGTCCTCCTCGGACATGTCAAATAGACAGCGAGCTCTGTCGCGAATGATACCAAGACAGGAGCTTAAAGTTCTGTGCAAGGACACAGCAACCTCTATATTGGCAAACGTTTTAATCTATAAGAGATTGAGAGATTGCTGTCTCTTCGCGCATTCCACCAGAAGGGAACCACTACGGAGACGGGTGACGTTTTTAACATCTCCACAAATTCCAGAAACTGCCTTTGATATAGCGAAAGGATTTAGTTTTATGGGCAGAAGATCAGTTGCCTCAATCACAAGGAAACGAGCCCATGATTCAGAATCTGTAGAAACGGTTTTGGAAGAGTCATCAACATTTTCATACCGTCGCTTTTTTTTCATTTCGCAAAGAACCAGATGGATTGGGATCCATGATAATTGTCAATAGGTTAAGCAGCCCTGCTCCCCATCCACCACGGAATATCAACAAGGACAGTGTCATACAGCACCGGATCTCAGGGATACAGGGGTGTTATACTCCAGAGATAAAGACTTGAAAAGCTATGAAAAACTAAAAGAATAAATCCCAGAGGTCGGCCCATGACATCATTCCCAAGTAAGTTCAAGGTTGAATTCTTCCATAATAGGGACAGTTCAAAGCACATATTTATGAAAGATGGTACCAAGTTGAACAGGATTATTATTTTGTGTTGGCATATAATATAGAAATCGAGACCTGGATTTTGAGCTGCCTCTTTGGTTCTTCTAGGTCCTCGGCCGTCTCATGCTGAAGATGGTTCTTGGTTTAATCTGTTTTGAGCTCAACATCAAGGTGATAATGCAAGAATTGTATGTTGTATCTGAGTGGGGCATCCCCACACACGTGCACGCACATCGCTATATAGGTGCATAGATTTGAACACGTTGTTAAACCCCAATTAACCCCACATCACCTGGATGTCGTGGTACGTATCTATTACCAACTATGTCGATATTGTCCCATAGACACGAAGCTGGTTGCGAGAAGCACAAGAAGAAGGATACTGCAGTGGTTTTGAAAGATTCATCTTAGAATAACATGTACATGTAGAAAAATGACGTCGAAAAATCCATACCTGGACATTGATTGCATACCGCTGTGAAGACATTTCAGTTATATGTCACAGCGTGTGAGCTTAATGTAGGATGCGAAGATGGCATTTTCCAAGTATGGCTATGAGCTGAAATAGCAGGTGTGTCAATGAGCTGTCATCACAACCAACTAGTTCCTATGTCCAGACACGTTGTATACAACAATACTAACCTGATCTTTTACCACTTTCTGAGATTAATCTAGTCTTATTCTATTTATCACATTAGTCCATTCCCCTTTCGTATAGGAAACAAACAATTGCGTGAATTTGACAGTTGAACAGAGGAAGAAATATGATGACACTGCACTGTTCTATTTCATTTCTTTTTGTCCAGCTTTGTCTGTACCAACAATTTCAACATTCACTCATCCGGCTGTGCTCCATTGCCATCTTTACAATTTCACCACTTCGCCGTTGTATTGTGGGGCAACAAACAGGATAATAGGGTCCTTACCCTCTTTTCTTCTCTCAGTGCTTGGATGTATCTGACACCTGGCTATTGTGAGCATTTGATTGCCAATGAATAAACATACGACTAATAAAAGGAATCCTTCAGAAAACAGTAAGGTATGCATCGTCAATTGCCTATGTATCATTGCTGCATATGTTCGACTAACTCGTTGAAAATGAGTCATGTTGAATCACATTTTCTTTGACATTTTGAATTAAACAGAATTACAGATTGATTCTCTCAGTATGTATTGTTCCCATTGTCCCTTCCGCGCATGCGTATGGCTAAATATTTATATCTATATACAGTATACATCTATACATAGCAAATCACAATGATAATTATACCTTTAAAGTCACGGATTGAACTGAATAATACATAAGGAATGATTTATTTGTTAGACTGAACGATTACCTTTAATGAAAACATAACGCAGATTGAGACTAATTCCGAACACTTGTTGGAACAGTGATTATAGATTCATAAACTGAAAGGTTGCTATGACTACTAATGGAAATCGGAGAATTACTCTTTAAAACTGAGCTGAGAAACAGATTGATACAATAAAAAATATCAAACGGTCCATGAAAAGCTGGAATGTTTATGATTTCATGTTTTCCATTACACCATGCCGCTGAAATTGTAACATGCGTGACATGCAATGCTCTGATGTGAAAGTAGGGAAGTGTCCGCAAACATGGCTGTGAAGTGCACGGAATCATTGCTACAGCAGTCATTGTGTCTAGGTTGATTATCGATGATTTATTCAAAAGATGTTTCAAGAATGTGTTAGTGAAATAAACAGCTGCAAAGTGCATGCAACATAAACTCGCGTCCTTCAAAGGAGGAAAGGTTAAAACCTGAAGTCGTTTTTATCACCAATTGATGGTGAATAGGAAACGCAAATACATTGTTTGAATTGTACAACGGATTTATATCTTCAGCAGAAATGATTAATGACAAGGGAAGTACTTTGCTGTATTAAACGAGTGCACAGCTTTCAGTATGCAAACAACGGCGTGGTGTATATTCAGCAGTGACTGCTTACTTTATAGACATACTGTAGAATATGAACAATATGCTTGTTTATATGTTTGTGTTTGCTTGTGTGTTTGTGTGTGTTGTGGGGTGAGGGTGTAACGGATGTGGTTAGGTGTTGGGTGTAGGATCATGGTGCCATACTCACTCATCCAAGTGGTGGACATCCAACTGAGCTGTGTATTGAACACCAATTACAGGATGCCTAGGACATCAAGAAGAGGGTTGAAAATATAGATCCACTGGTCTTCACTGGTCTCCAGTGGCATCCGTTAAGGAAATGAGCTTGTAATATATTCAAACGACGAGAATTTCTGACGTTGTACATAAAACTGCCAAGATCTCAGAAACCTTGCGTGAAAAATGTAGAAACCAAACATGGCGTTCAGTAGCAGTTTTTGTCAACTGATTACCCTGCTGTCAGACCTCCCCAATACATGTACCATCCATTGGGACTGCACTGGTGTTATTATGAAGTAAACACACATTGCTGTATTTAGAGATTGAACAGGCTACACCGTTGGTGATGTCACCAACAGATCATTGGACAAAAACCTGCACTAATCCTCACGTGTATCATTCTCGAAGTTAATCTTGCAAAGTAGCAGCACATCCCTCGATAGAGCGCCATATTTCTTCTTGCATTTGTATAAACTTTGTCTGAGTATCCCCCGTGCAGTGCATTGATATTTAGGCTTCCGAATGATGGGGAATGTTATTGTGATGAAGGCACGGGGAGAATTACACCTAATTACCATGTTTAGAGAAAGAAAAAATATCCCGAGATAACGTGGTAGGACGTTTTTGCGTGGAGAAATCATCAATTTTCCGTTCAATTGCATGCCTGTGATACATGCTACAGATACGTCATCTGGTACAGCCTCCGTGAGGAATCATGCAAACATATATGCAGTGCACCAAGCTAGCTTAACAACACTGGTCTTTAGTTCGTTCTTCCTGCCAAGTCGGTTATGCTGTGTCATTAAACATCCATCTATTTTATGTTTCCTTTTTCAGTTACGTGTAGAGGATCTTTATAACTGTCTGCTGCAAAACAACATTGTCCATTTTATTTTTATTAGTTTGAAAGATCTTTGTATGCCAAAACATTAACCGCTGATGAATAAAAAACCAGTTTATACTGGTTACGTTTTTCATATTGCGTAATGCACAGGCGTTCAAATAACATAGTTCTTAATTTGAATAGCGCTGCTTTCTTACTTCCATTCCTTCATATTCTTACTTTGGGGAAAATCAGTTGTGACAATGAAAGACATAAGCACATTAACGGCGACAGCATGAAATGAAGTGGTTTGTGAATTTCCATCTAGATCATACTCTTGTCATTATGAAACACTATCCGATAGTGATGATAACAGGTGCTCGCCTGCCCTACCAATATCCCAAACACATGCAACGGCTAGTCAATTACACACATGAAACATCATGAAACTTTGAAAGCAAGAACATTACATTATACTATGGTCTTTTAATATATGACGGATACTTCATCTCGGTAGTTAATAATTCCCAACCTAAATCTGACTAGATTATGAACTTTAAAATATGTCGTCTTTTGTTTGTTGGCTTTGAACCCAGCAATATTCCAGCTGTAAGACGTCGGTTTGTACATAATCGAGACCGGAGCAGACAAGTCAGTTACTGACATCATGAGCAAGGAATATAGCATTAGGTGCGCTTACAAACTGGACATTAAGTGAAAATCACACAGTTTAGATTTCTCTCTCTCCACACTTTGTATTTTATCACAGATCGTTTGTAACAAGGACTTATTTGCTATTCAACTAGGCTTTGAGTTATGGAACAAAAAATACCCAAAACATAGTAAAGATCATTTTGACAGATTTAAAACTACGAAGATTCCACATGTACAGGTGAAGTTACTGATCCACGAAAAAGTAAACACATTTGTCGTGCAATATGAGGTTTAATTCCTTTCGCCAATGTTTTTTTCAACTTTCCCAATGATGAAAACCATTATGTTCTTTAAACTTTACATTTGATAAATACAAAACGGAAACACCATTGACGTGAGAACACCGAATGGCTTAACTATTTACTATTTCAGTATTTGACATTTGTGACAGCAAATGCCAGGAAAATAAAAGCGTTAAAACGCTGTCAGTGGTTGAGCGCCTAAAGCTTTGGGCGTGACCAGTAATCTCATATTGTGAAATCATAATGAACAAATTAACGAAATAATGGATAATGAAATATCTTTGTATGCTAATTCCGACTTTGTGAAAACGCAAAGTGAAATAGAATAGATATAGATAATAGGTTGTTACATCGTGCATACTCATTCATAAAGGTGACAAAAATATTAACCGCTGTGGAATAAAAAAACAATTTATACTGGTTACGTTTTTCATATTGCGTAATGCACAGGCGTTCAAATAACATAGTTCTTAATTTGAATAGCGCTGCATTCTTACTACTTCCATTCTTTCACATTCTTACTTAGTCCTCATAAAGCGTCATATCTGGACTTATTGTCGCTTAGATTTTGATATAGTCACAATGTATTGCACATCGTGATTAAATTTCAAACTTCCAACCAGAGAACAATCAGTCTCGCTGTCCACCGAAACAGAAACCATTGACATTAACAGGCAATAGTGGTGAACATAATTAACATAGACACTTAAAACAGCTGATGAAAGGTCATGAAAGGTAAAGTATTTCATGAAAAGTAAGTGTTTGTTGCCTAACATAGCACCCAATTGCCATCTTGCGATACGAATTTCGAGTACGTACAAGACAATTCATGATTATTAGCGGTGATAGTGTACTTAATCTACAAATTGATTCCAAGATAAGATGAGCACCATTACAAGCATGATGTTGACAAACCTACTTCTCTAAAACGGCATGTAGATTGCTCTAGTTCTAGCTGACAGCTTAGTATGTAATTCGACGACAGAACTGTTCAAATTAATTTCCGTTACAAAATTAGAGTTATATGATGCTGTCATTGGATTTTTGGTCACCATGACAATTTTCTTCCTGAATCAAGCGCATCTTCAAGGACGATGCAAGCTAAATAGATGAAAACCGAGATGGTTCAAAGGAGGGCGTGGCTAGGGTCCAGTTTCCACTCGCCTGAATTCATTCATAGTCTTAACAAAGCAACAATGATCATGTTTGCCTTATTGGTTTTATGTTCTATATCAGATGCGTACAGACTTACTACTGTAGTTTTACACTGAGACTGTCTGAAACTATCACATGACACTTCGGTCTAGATTCATCAAGGCAGACTGAAATATTGCCGAAATGACGTAAGATTTTAACTCACTCACTCACTCATTCAGGAAGACACTTACACTGCTTTATTAAACCCTTACATTGTTACAGACACTGACAATCTTGCCGAACAAAATACGTCAGCTGCACCGGTTGGATCATGGATCCAATATCTACTGCTATTGTCCATTTGACCACAAAACGCAGCAACCTTGTGATATTAATTCAGAGAAATCCAACCTCGATCTCTATTTCCACGCGGGTCTGTGTACACGCCAATACATGTGGGCGTCCTGTCACGTGCTTAGAAGGAATTGTTCGTTCATGAAGCCCTGTTACATGAAACATTGTGATAATCATGCCAGGCACTGCTATGAATAGAACGGACTACTGGAACTTCATATACATCCTTGACATAAATGATCAAAGTCTAGGTTGTGAGATATTAATGATACTTAGGACTGTTTGTCCCAGGTGAATCCGAGGTCATATCTAGGTGTTGATTCAGTTTACTGCTCTGTATGTGTGAGTTAGTGAGTGAGTGGGTACGTGGGTGGTTTGGGTGAGTGGTTGAGTGAGTGAGTTTCAGCTATATCGTGACTTTAAAAGTTATGAATTCATAATAAACACAATTAAACATGTCGACGAAGGCCAGTAAAATAACTTGACTGTCAAAGATAGAGATTTAAAACTAGCCTGTAATTTTAAAAGTAAACAAATGTTATGGACAATACAATATAAAAACGGGCTGTAGATCACCAGCAACTGTAGGTAGGCCACCATACTAGGAACTATGGGGACTTACAGTGCTTTTGCTACCTGTATTGACCCTAGTTGGATTTACACCATCCCTTCAATGGTGACTGGAGACAAAAAATACTATAAATTAAAATCACAAGTACTCTACGATTAATATTTTGGTAAGAGGAAATATATCTTGAATGTTTCGGGACAATAATTTACAATACCTTAACCCGCTTTGAGGATACTGCCACTGACAGTCTCAGTTATGAATTTTCTCTACCAATTTTAAAATGACATACATCTTTCTACTAATTATATCGGAATTGTTCAATTAACTCTATTTCTTTTTAAAAAAACCCCTGTGATTAAATGAAATTAACAGCAGTATCTTTAATTGTTTTTATATTGAAATATTTATCCTTTGTGATGGAAAAATCAGTGCAGGACATGCTTGACCGTGAGTGGGTGAGTGAGTGAGGTAGTATATTATGCATTTGCGTGTGAGGGGTTGCTTGTTGGTAAGGTGAGTTTGGAGAAAGATGAAATTATAAAGATGTTTGTACACATGCCACTGTTAGAGAAACCCATAGGTATTGATAAGATGTGCAAATATCTGACGACAGCCAGAATGTTGACCAAAGAACCATTTCACGGCTCTGGGAAATATCGCCACAGAATGCAGTAGCAGATGCCCTCGGGCGACCTCGAGCGACCACTGCGGCGCAGGATCGACATCCGGGTACATCACCTGCGTCATCGAACAGCTACGGCGACCAGTGCCGCTCGACAAGTACCCGGATTGAGGAGGCTTTCTGCACAGACCGTCAGGAAGAGGTTGGGAGGGGCTGGTTTACGTGCCAGAAGACCTTATATTGGCCCTGTGCTTCGACAACAACATCGTCGACATCGTGTTCAATGGTGCACCAACGTCTAGGCCTGGAACCTACCGAATTGGCGTAGAATCTGGTTCAGTGATGAATCACGATTTCTATTGGAACAACGCGATGGAAGAATGCGAATGTACAGACGTCGACGGGAACGTTTCGCCGACGCTTGCGTTTCCCAGGTGGACAGATTCGGCCGGGGCAGTGTTATGATGTGGGGAGCGATCACCTACCGTAGGAGAAGTGATTTGGTGATGATCCAGGGCAACCTGACAGCTCAACGGTACTGTGACGAAATCCTACGCCCACACCTCCTTCCAATCATTGATCGCCAGAGGGAGTTGTTTCAACAGGATAATGCCAGGCCCCACACAGCACGTCACACTAGAGACTTCCCCCAGGAGCCACAACATCAATGTGCTCTCCTGGCCCTCAAGATCACCGGACTTAAACCCGATCGAACATCTGTGGGATGCCCTGGACAGACGGGTGCGACGTCATAACCCTCAGCCCCTGACACTTCAGCAACTCGCACAGGCACTACAGGCAGAGTGGGCTGCGATTGGGCAACACAAGATTCTGAGACTTATTCGTTCGATGCCGAGGCGATGCCGTGCAGTTCTGGATGCCCACGGTGGTCACACGGGGTATTGACTTCAGCGCCACCACACGTCTCCATGTGACACTCAAGCTGACTTTCATCGAGTTGGTGCCAAAGACGGATAAGTCTGCATTCTCAGTGTGCAATTTCGCTATATTTCACTGACTCATAAATCCTACAAGATGTTTCAAAATAAACATGAAAATACATTTGAAATTCCTATATGCGTTTCTTTTTTTGGAGAGTATATGTCGCCTCTGGTTCATTTGTTGACGATAACTTACTGAAACTCTTAAACATTCGTGTGACAAGATAGCTATGTTTGAGGAATGAACCCATACCAAATTACTTCCTTTTAAACACAAGAAACGTCGATGTTTATCAGTTGTTAATCTCTTTTTGTGTAGATGTTTAACTCATTTTGCATTACTGAACAAATTGAATGCACATGAAATGTGATATATTGTGATATTGTTCAATATGTTTTGTGTCACAATCTATTTAAAAACAATATTTCCAGGCTGAAGGTTTTTCGTCGCGCATGGTGAATCTGATACCAGGATTCATACTTATATTTCAAAACGAGCTGATGAGTTAGCATTTAAAATTGGAAAAAAGATATTTCAAAACGTTTAATTTGTCACCAACAGGGTTGCGTGAAAAGAAATGAAAGAAATCGTTTGAAAACTGAAGCCTCATTTGAAGCAGCATTTGGACGTGAAATCTATTGATTGGTTCCTGCGAGTGACGAAACTCCTGATGGCAAAAACTAAAATAAAACCAGATGCAGAACCTAAATACTCATAAGAACAAGATTAATTGGTAAATTGATGTTTCTTGGATGTTAGGCTGTTAAGTGATAGAAAATGCAAAATGTGGAGAATGTCGTCGAGTGCATTTGCCACTAAGTAAACATTAACATTTCATGTTTCTTAATGGATCCAGACTGAACAATAATCTCTGTAGTATAGTATCCGCAGAAGTCTCTTAAAAATTCATGTTGGCAAAATGTTTGCGCACTGCCAGAAAATATAATCGTAAAGACCATGCAATAGATTACAGGCACCACTCAACTACTATAAACTGAGGGTGACAGGATTCATCGGGAGTCCATGTCCATGTAAAACAAACACAAACATCGATTAGCTAAAGATAAGATAACGTAATGATGTATTAATGAGTCCTCAAGGAATATAAGTCTTTTTATAAGTAGGGGAAGTGACGCAATCATTTAAGTAAGCATCACTGAAACTTGGGATAAGTATTAACATACTCCGAGAATAAACGCCACAACACAAAGACTCGTCACAAGAAATGTGACACTTATTGCACAGGCATCGTTACATTTATTCTATCACCCTATCTTCCTTCATTGGCTTTCCAATATTACGGGTTTCCTATAACTCAAGTAATCTCATAGATCACGTACGCATTCTTCACAAAACCCTTCTGATGTAACCTTAATTAGTGTCTGCAGTCATTATTGAATCCATTCTTACAGGACGCACCGCTATAGATGGAGATAATGTTTGGTTAGGTCAACAGGGATGTTTGCTAATTTGTTTAGTAATAGGAATGACAGGATAAAATGTAGGAAATATCAATATTGGAAGTTCTTCAGTTGCATTCGTGATGTATAGGAAGCCTCAAGTCACTAGTTTTTATATTAATGTCTCATTCCTCAGGATTTAAAAAAAATATCATTGCCCATACGTTAAATCGTTTTGACATGAAATCTTTAGGTTTTCCTAGAAGAGCTTCGTCTAAAATATGGATATTCATACAATGTAGTTATTTTGGATGGAGAATGGATTGTCCTGTGTATGAATTGATAGTTTGTCAGTGGCGAATGTTTGATACTGAAAATGGTACAACATGTGAAACCACCTTGGTGGAGTTTGGTATTTGTTTTGAAATATTGTTAAATATTGATTGCCTCTTAACGTCAAAGTTATATTCATTCATAAAAGTTGCTGACTGTGAAAATTTAAAATAACATATCTTACACAATATAATGTTAAGGTCTGTCAGTATCTCCATCGCCCTTGGCTCTAACATCGCCATTACTGTTCAGGACAACATGACATGTAATAGGCCAAGGATTTGATAATGCTTTCTGTGTACCGGTTTGATCATTTGTTATAGTTGATTTTATTCCGGTAAAGGGGCCACCGGCCCATTATACAGGTACAGGGTATGATAAGTACAATTGTAACAAGAACGCTGTATATAAAACACTTACATTGAGAACATTAGTGTCACTAAGATATTCTTTTACAGATATTCTTTTGAAAAGGGAATCACGCTCCTTAGCAGCAAGAAATATATATTTTGCCAGATTCTTGCATATGTTTTGATTAGTGGAGCAAAATAACAAGACCATTTTCTCGTTGGGAACATATGATAATATTGAGGTGAGAGATTGGATCGCAGATAAAGGTAAAATGGGCACACGAAGCAAAAGTGAAATTCATCCTCGACAACTGGTATAATACAAAAAGGGCAAACACGTTCATTTCGTGGAATTTTATAATATCTGCCCGTTTCTATTAGAAGACGGTTATTAGATCCAAGAAAATTTAAAATATAGTTTGAAATAATTTACATCGATAAATTGAACCCAGTTGTGGTATTGAAAATGATCTTTTATAGCAAAGAACAGTTCAAGTTTGGAGCAGGATTGAATATTTTCATGCCAGAGTTGATTCTCAATGTCTGCACATCTTTGCCTGAACTGATGTAAGAATAAATCAGCCCATCAAACACTCTGTTGAATCCAAACCTCTGCGAATCCGTAAACGTGAGCGAGTGAGTTTAGTTTTACGCCGCACTCAGCAATATTCCAGCTATATGGTGGAGGTCTGTAAATAATCGAGTCTGGATTAGACAATCCAGTGATCAACAGCATGAGCATCGACCTGCGCAATTGGGAACCGATGCCATGTGTCAACCAAGCCAGCGAGCCTGACCACCCGATCCCGTTAGTCGCCTCTTACGACAAGCATGGGTTACTGAAGGTTCATTCTAACCCGGACCTTCAGGGGTCCGAATCCGTAAGAAAATTGCAATGATTTAACCTAGATTGCCCAGCAAGCACTACTTTTCTCTGTCCTTTTTTATATTGGAAAGTATAAACTTGTATAAGGTTTGATCATATTAGGTATTCTATTAATCATAAACAAATGTCAGCAAGGGAAATATCGGCCAACGTAGGAGTTTTGAAAGACGCAGCTTATGGCATTTCAAAGATGCAGTATAAGTTGATGCCACATGCCTGTTCAAGCCTCCTCTGTCGCTTTCTCTTACAAACCCAGAATAATTCCCTGAAGGTGATACATGTTTTAACTGCAGTTGTCTTCTATCGATTTATAGATCTTTTGAACTCGAGTAGATAGGTGTTGTTATGTTTCGTGAAGAGAAAACATAACCTCTGAGGGCAGATGTTAAAAATATCACGAACATGACAAGCGCTTAAAGAACAAAGGCTTTGAACACCACTACTTAGACAACAAAAATGTTTCTCATTGTTGAAGGACGGGTGTTGAATTCTTTAGAAATGTCACCCGCATCTGCGGAGAAAGGGCTGCCGCTTTCAGTGTCAATATAACACGACAAACCCGTTTGGGTTTTGAAAAAGTGCGAATCACTGTGAGGCATTTACATAAACACGTGTCATTTTTCACACTTTTACATATATTTATAGCGATTCCCTTTATGTAAGTTTAAATGAAATCGTGCTCACAATTGCACTATAAAGAGATGTAGTTTTGTTTGTTTGTGTGTGTGCATGTATGTGTTCTGTAATTACTGTGGTGAACACATGTCATGTTGTTGCATAACTGACTTTTATATTCAGAATTATTGAGTTTGCACTTCTTACCTGACTGCTCATTGTCTCTAAAATTCAATGGTGAAATTTCCCCATCTCAATAGTCTAGTTCATTCATGATCTTCCTGAAAATACATACATTGGAAAGCTTCTCTCGATGAATATTCTTTTTGAGAACTGATTAGACTAAACAGATCATGTTACTAAGTAACACTACATTCAATTACATCTTCTGCATTACTGTCTTACAACGACATCCAACATTTCAGAAAGTTGTTGTTGCATTACCATTACCGGTAACAAACTCCGATATTTCATGATCAACGTCCTTATCAAGTAAGTATGGCCATCATACAGTGAAATAAAGATACCAAACCCTTTCCACACCCTCAAGAAATCTCAGTTGATAATATTATGCACATGTCTTTATGACTCTAAGCCAAATACTGATTATACCAGGTGTGCCCTGCCCCGCCAGTGGCACCGTCACAAGCAATTGCAAAGACTAGTTGATTGTTCACCTGAAATGACACAGGAACGTAGGGTACGTCAAAATATACTCATGCCAATAATAGTTGTCACCCCCTTCAATTTTTTTAATTGGAGAGGGGGTGGGGAGGGGGGTGACAACCATTATTGGCATGAGTATACAATACGGAACTGCATCAGCTATAATTGTCGTCAATGATGCTTCAAATTGGAGAATGTTCTACACGTATCCATTGTAAAAGGTTTGGAAGCCTTATTGATGCCTTGAATATTGTAACTTCAATGAAGCAGCTTCTGGTCAAGAATCATATGCCACTCTTTGAAATCATGGTAATATCAGCATGCTCATTTGCACCTCAAACGTTGTGAAATGTACATACTAGGGGCAGAAGCTGTGGAGAATTTTACATTACATGGTTCTGTTGTGAATAATGATGATGCAATAACTTCATATAAAACCTTGCATGTAATTTATGAAAATTGTGCGATGGTATAATTTATTCGCCACATGAATTTTTTTTTAAAATTTAACGGGTTGGTAAGATCAGGTTCACGACCTTTCTTCATAGCCGATTTAAAATATATATGAATTGTTCATCTATCATATTGTGGTCATAACTAATGGTATCGTTACAACTTGTCGTGTTTTATCCATTTGCTCTGTTATGATTGAGATACACATGTTCATTTGTTTCTTTTATCCTGGGTTGTGGACACACTCAGAAATATTCCAGCCACATGACGGATGTCTGTAATTGGGCCAGACAAGAGAGTGATTGACATGGTAAGCACGATCATGACAGTTGGGATGCGATGTCATGCATCATCACAGGTCAACGAATCTAACCAACCGATACCATTAAACGGGAGGATAAGCATTGCTTACAGAAGAAATCTAACCTGGGCGTTGAGACGGACCAAGTTGCTACATTAGCTCATATAATCCAGTGGGAATATATTATTCGCACAACTTTGACAGATTGCATACAGGGCTCTGTGAATTTATTGTATCATGGTTGTTAAATACAGAACGATGTAATGCTGGGTGTTTGATAGTGACAAGAGTCATCAGAAGATGACATATACCCCCGGCCCCAACATCTTTGATAGAACAAATCATCTGACAGTTACTTAAAGTTCAGCTTGATTTTAGACTAAGTGCAAATCATTTCCATGGAAATCATGAAAAACATTAATGACAAAAATCTGCAAATAGCAAAAGGCAACACTTCAAGATCTGCCTCACATGTCTGCCAAGTTTTACTGAAAGATATTAAGAAGCTTTTGAGTTGTGATCCAGAAACGAAACCTACCCCTCACTTTTGAGACCAAGTCCGAATCCTTTCCATGGAAACTGAGAAAAACACAAATGCCAAAAATCTGCAAATAGCCAAAGGCACCACTTTGGGACCTGCCTCACGTATCTGCCAAGTTTTGCTGAAATATATTAAGAAGTTTTTGAGTTGTGCTCCGGAAACAAAACCTACCCCTACCTTTTGAGACTAAGTCTGACTCATTTTCATGGAAGCCGAGAAAAATAAAAATGACAAAAATCTGCAAATAGCAAAAGGCACCACTTTGGGATCTGCCTAACATATCTGCCAAGTTTTGTTGAAAGATATTAAGTAGTTTGTGAGTTGTGCTCCGGAAACGAAACCCACCCCTCCCTTTTGAGACTAAGTCCAAATCGTTTCCATGGAAACCGAGAAAAATAAAAATGACAAAAATCTGTAAACAGCAAAAGGCACCACTTCAAGATCGGTCTCATAAATCTACCAAGTTTTGTTGAAAAATATTGAACGTTTTTTTAATATAAGTTTAACGTAAATCGAAATTCAATATTTAACAATTGAATATATTCCAATAAAAATACCAAACTACACCAATATGGTTTCAAATTTTGGACCCTGCTTGAAATCAAACATTGGCCACTGACAAACCATCATTTCATACACAGGCCAATCTATTCTCCATCGAAACTAGCTACATTGTATGAATATCCATGTTTTAGGCGACACTCTTCTAAAAAAACCTACAGGTTATATGTCAAAACGATCGTAACGTATAGGCAATAGTATCTATTTAATCCTGAGGAATGAGACCTTAACATAAATAGTAGTGACAGGAGGCTTCCTATATATCACGCGTGCAACTGAGAACTTCCAACTTATTGATATTTTCCTACATCTTATCCTGTCATTCCTATTACCAACAAATTAACAAATATCCCTGTTGACCTAACCAAACATTATCTCCATCTATAACGATGCGTTCTGTAAGATTGGATTCAGTAATGACCGCAGACTCTAATTAAGGTTACATCAGAAGGGTTTTGCAAAGAATGCATAAGTGATCTATGAAATTACTTGAGTTATAAGGAAACCCACGGTATTGAAAAGCCAATGAAGGAAGGTTGGGCGATAGAATAAACGTAAGTGCAATAAGTGTCACATTTATTGTGTCGAGTCTTTGTGTTGTGGCGCCTATTCTCGGAGTATGTTAATACTTATCCCAGTTGTCGTTGAGTGCTTGCTTAAATGATTGCGTCAGTTCCACTACTTATAAAAGACTTAAATTCCTCGAGGGCTCATTAATACATCATAACGTTATCTTGTCTTTAGCAATCGAAATTAGTGTTTGTTTTACATGGACATGGACTCCCGATGAATCCTGTCACCTTCAGTTTATAGTAGTTGAGTGGTGCCTGTAATCTATTGCATGGTCTTTACGATTATATTTTCTGGCAGTGAGCAAACATTTTGCAAAAATGAATTTTTAAGAGACTTCTGCGGATACTTTACTTCAGAGATTATTGTTCAGTCTTGATCCATTAAGAAACATGAAATGTTAATGTTTACTTAGTGGCAAATGCACTCGACGACATTCTCCACATTTTGCATTTTCTATCACTTAACAGCCTAACATCCAAGAAACATCAATTTACCAATTAGTCTTGTTCTTATGAATATTTAGGTTCTGCATCTGTTTTTATTTTAGTTTTTGCCATCAGGAGTTTCGCCACTCGCAGGAATCAATTAATTGATTTCACGTAAAAGAGTTATGACTTTGAGGTTTCACTTCCTGAACAGTTTCTTTCATTTCCTTTTACTCAACTTTGTTTATGACAACATTAAACGTTTTGAAATATCCCTTTTCAATGTTTCGGCAAAGTCACCCTAATTAGTATAAATCCTGGCGTCAGGTCCACCGCGCCGGAAGCAGAATTTTAGCCTGAAAATATTGTTTTCAAAGTGATTGTGACACAAGAAATATTGAACAATATCACAATATATAATATTGCATGAAAAACACGAATAGGCGTTCATTTTGATGAGAGGCCAATGAAGCAAAATGTGTCTGAAATCACCACAAAAAGGATTAACAACTAATAAACAACGACGTTCCTTGTGTTAAAAAGGAAATCATTTGGTATTGGTTCATTTCTCAAACAGTTTCTTGTCATACGAGTGTTTAAGAATTTCAGTGACCTATCGTCACCATATATTGCTTTTGAAACCAAATATGCTTCGTGTTTGTCAGACTCTTTGTCGTGTCTCCTCATTGTAAAAAACCCTGGTTTTCTTCAGTTGTAATAGTTTTCAACCACATTCACTGTAATGGTGGCTTAGGACGAGACACTGCCCATTGCCAATAGGAAGAACTCATGACATTTGGCGCACACCACCGAATATATTGTATTTTATCGTGTGGCTTGGTTTCGCACAAAGGGATTAATTATCCTTGGTCGCTGTTAAAACTGTTCTCTTTTGCTTCAACAAACAGGTAAATGTCAATCCCCTGCGGCGATGTATCCCTTTACTCTGTAATATATCTGACGTGCTATAAACGGCGATTTGGACTGCTTTTCATTCAAGGAACCTCTTGATTTATAATCTTGACATTCATGTTGCTGTTATTGTTCTCCTCCTCAAATCGACATTTGAATATTCAGGCAACAGTAAATGTCTCTGCGTTTACATATATGTGTATATACAACGGAAGGAGGTTACAATCCACACGAAGAATTGACTTTATTATTACTTACCGTTTGTCGTTTTTGTGGTTTTCATTTAAGTGGTCATTGTCAACTGTTTGCATCATTTTGGCCTTTCCTAAAAGTGCAATGTATGTGTCTTCTTGCCTGCCTTGATGGATCTAGACCAAAGTGTCATGTGAGTGTTTCAGACACTCTCAGTGTGATACTACAGTAATATGTCTCTGTGCGTCTGATGAAGAACATAAAACCTGAGTAAGCAAACAAGATAATTATTGCCTGTTAAGACTATGCATGAATTCTGCGGGGCTGGAAACCGGACCCAGGCCACGCCCCCCTTTGAACCATCCCGGTTTTCATCTATTTAGCTTGCATTGCCCTTAATGAAAATGCGCTTGATTCAGGAAGAGAATGATCATGTTGATCGAAAATCCAATGACGGTATCATATAAATCTAATTTTGTTAAGGAAATTAATTTGATCAGTTCTTTCGTCAAAATGGCTTTGATTTCGATGTGTTAGAGAAAATATAAAGTTAGAGAAGTAGGTTTGTCAATAAAATTAGATACCAAACTAGCCAGTTAGAACTAGAGCAAACTATATGTCGTACTTTTTCGCAAGATGAGAAGTAGGTTTGTCAATATCGTCCGTTAGTGACTCCGATAATGGTCTCCGTGGATGACAAGTGAGCTGTTTTGTGCTTTTATCTTGGATTCAATTTTTTTGAATCCAGTCACAAGTGTTTTCGATGTGACCAAATACACATATCACCGATGGATAATAGTCAGGAATTGTCTTGTTAGACGTACCTCCCTCTGAGGAAGGACGTGATCAGACACGTCGGATCAACATGCGGATGTCATCGGCAATGTGATGACATTAAATGCTTATTTGTTTTATCCAGATTGTGTCGTTTGCTAATGTTAGGAAGCAACAAACACTTCGCAATCCGGACGAATTTTCATGCACGAGGTGTACTTTACTTTTCATCAAAGTCAATTTAGCCCTACCGAACATATTCGTTGTTTTAAACAATGGCTTAAACTTTGTACAATAGCCAGGGATGGTGTAAATCCAACTAGGGTCCAAGCAGGTAGCAACGGCACTGTACGTCCCCATGGTCCCTAGTATGGTGATCTACCTTCAGTTGTTGGCGATCTATAGCCCATTTTTATACTGTATGGTCCTAATTTGAAATCCAATTTAAGAGAGAGATGCTTGTTTTATTTCTTGATACTGTGATAGTCTAGTTGTTTTACTGACCTTCGTTGACAGGTGTTTATAATTTACTTTTAATTATTACAAATCTGAATTTTGATTTAGTCACCTTATGGCTGAAATATTGCCTATGTGACTTATCTTAACTCACTCACTCACTCACTCACTCACTCACGTTACTCTTCATGACCTGTAGTCCGCTGATTTAAGTGTCTATTTTAATTATTTTCACCACTATTGCTTGTTAATGTCAATGGATTCTGTTTCGGTAGATAACGAGACTGATTGGAAGCCAGATAATTTAATCAAGATGTGCAATTCATAGTGACATTCCAGACAATCACTAAAGTAACACTGACTGACTATATCAAAATCCAAGCGACAATAAGTCCAGATATGTCGCATTATGAGGACAAAATACGTTTTTTAACTGACATAACATCGGATTTATAACAAATAATGTGCTATGACTACACAGTGCTATCCTAAAACAGATTAATTATTAAAATTTGCTATCTATGACTTTATAAGCCACACATCATCTACGACTGCTTAAGGGTACAATGTATTGGAACATTGCTAAAACCGACATAACACCATAATCACTCACTTACTCCTATTGCAATGATTTCTGTCAAAACTATCCACTAAAACTATGAGATTACTGGTCACACCCAAAGCTTTAGGCGCTCAACCACTGAAAGCATTTTAACGGTTTTATTTTCCTGTCATTTGCTGTAAATGTTGTCGGAATCAGCGAAGAGTAAAATGGAACACTTAGTAGTTCCAACCGTGGAGGAGGATTATCCTCACAAATGTCAAATACTGAACTAGTAAATAGTTCAGCCATTCGATGTTCTCACGTCAATGGCGTTTCCGGTCTGTATTTATCAAAAGTAATGCTCAAAGAACATAATGGTCGTCATCAGTGGGAGGGTTAAAATAGCCTTTGGCGAGAGGAATTAAAGATCATCTTGCACGACAAATATGTTTGCTTTTTCATGGATCACTTCCACTTAATCTGTTTACTTGGAATCTTCGTAGCTTTAAATCTGTCAAAATGTTCTTTACAATGTTTTTGGTCTGTTTAGTTCCATAAAACAAGGCCTAGTTGAATAGCAAATAGGGGATCGAAATTTAAGACTGTGGCAACTCATGTCAACATGCTTTTGTTAGGTTGTTGCTACAAGCATTCTTGTGATAACATACATTGTATGAAGGGAGAGGAATCTACTTTTGAGATATTCGTTGGTCATGATGTCAGTCACTGACGTATCTGCTCTGGATAATTATGTACAAACCGACATCATACAGTCGGAATATAGTTGGCTTCAGGGTAGTCAACGAAGACGACATATCATTAAAGTTCATAATCAATTCAGATTTAGTTTGTAAATTACTAAATATCGAGATGAACTATCCGACATACATTCAAAAGGCCATAGTATAATCTCCTAATATGACTTCCAAAGGTTCATTATGTTTCAGGTTATCAATTGATTTGCCATGGCATGTGTTTGGGATAACAGTAGGGCAGGTGAGCATCTGTTATCGTCATTATCGTATAGTGGTTCATAAAGACAAGAGTATGATCAAGCTGGAAATTCACAAACCCCTTTATTTCATGTTGTCGCCGTTAATGTACATTATGTTCAACAATGCCTCTGCGACATCATTGTCACAACTGATTTTCCCCAAAGTAAGAATATGAAGGAATGGAAGTAAGAATGCAGCGCTATTCAAATTAAGAACTATGTTATTTGAATGCCTGTGCATTACGCAATATGAAAGACGTAACCAGTATAAATTGGTTTCTTATTCTACAGCAGTTAATGTTTTTGTCACCTTTATGAATGAGTATACACGATGTAACAACATATTATGTATATCTTTTTCATTTTGTGTTTTCGCAAAGTCAGAATTGACATAAAAAGATATTTCAGAAGAATAAAAATCATACGGACAATGTTGTTTTATAGCAGACTGTTATGAAGATCCTGTGCACAGTTATAAAGATCCTGTGCACGTAGTTGAAAACAGTAAACACCAAATAGATGGATGTTTAATGACACAGTGTAACTGACTTGGCAGGAGGTGAGGTGAAATTGGGGTTTACGTCGTGCTTGAGAATATTTCGCTCATATGACGACGTGCATGAGTGTGTATGTGTATGTGCGGCTGCTTGTACTAGCCCAGACTGAAGCTGGTTTTATAGTGCTAGCCCACTGAGATACCATGCCGCAGTGAAGCATGAATACCCCACTCAGACACATTATACTGACTCTGAGCCGACCAGTCCTTGTTGTACCCATTAATGCCGAGCGCCAGGCAGGGACCAACAAGTACCATATTTTAACGTCTTTTGGTTTGACGCGGTCGGGTATCGAATCCGCGACCTTCCGCTCTCCGGGCGGACGCTCTAACCACTACACCACGGAGGCGGTCGACTTGGCAGGAAGAACGAACTGAAGACCAGTGTTGTTAAGCTAGCTTGGTGCACTGGGTATATAACAGGCTGTAACAGAAGACGTATCTGTGGCATGTATAACAGGCATGCAACTGAACTGAACATTGATGGTTTTGGACCGAAAAACGTCATTCCAGTTATCTAGGGACATCTGTTTCTTTTTCTAAACATGTTAATTAGCTGTAATTCTCCCCGTGCCTTCATCACAATAACATTCCCCATCATTCGGAAGCCTAAATATCCATACACTGCACGGGAGATAATCAGACAAGTTTATACAAATGCAAGAAGAAATATGGCTCTAGCGAGGGATCTGCTGCTACTTTGCAAGATTAACTTCGGGAATCATACACGTGAGGATTAGTGCAGGTCTTTGTCCAATGATCTGTTGGTGACATCACCAACGCTGTAGCCTGTTCAATCACTAAATACAGCAATGTGTGTGTTTACTTCATAACAACGCCAGTGCAGTCCCAATGGATGGTATATGTATTTGGGAATCTGACAGCAGGGTAATCAGTTTACAAAAACTGCTACTGAACGCCATGTTTTGTTTCTACATTTTTCACACGAGGTTTCTGAGATCTTGGCAGTTTAATGTACAACGTCAGAAATTCTCGTCGTTTGAATATATCACAAGCTCATTTCTTTAACAGATGCCACTGGAGACCAGTGGAGACCAGTGGCTCTATATTGTCAACACTCTTCTTCGTGTCCTAGGCACCCAATACACAGCTCAGTTGGATGTCCACCACTTGCATGGGTGAGTATGGCACCATGATCCTACGCCCCACACCCAACCCCATTCGGTACACCCTCATCCCACAACACAGACACAGACAGACAGACAGACAGACAGACAGACAGACAGACACACACACACACACACACACACACACACACACACACACACACACACACACACACACACACACACACACACACACACACGCACGCACGAACACACACACACATACACACATTGTTCATATTCTATGTCTAAGTAAGAAGTCAATGCTGAATAAACCACACGTTGTTTGCATACTGAGAGTTGTGCACAAATTTGAGAGGGGAAATTAACACATCAAAAATACTTCCTTTATCATTGCTCACCATCAGTTGGTTATAAAAATAATTTCATGTGTTGACCCTCCTCTTTCCTCCTTTGATGGACGCAATTTTGTGTTGTATGCACTTTGCAGCTGTTTATTTCACTAATACATTCTTGAAATATCTTTTGAATAAATCATCAAAAATCAACCTAGACACAATGACTGCCGTAGCAATGATTCCATGCACTTCACAGCCATGTCTGCGGACACTTCCCTATTTTTACATCAGCACATTGCATGTCACGCATATTACAATTTCAGCAGCTTGGCGTAATGGAAAACATGAAATCATAAACATTCCGGCTTTACATGGACCTTTTGATATTTTTTATTGTATCAATCTGTTTCTCTGCTTAGCTTTAAAGAGTAATTCTCCGATTTCCATTAGTAGTCATAGCAACCTTTCAGTTTATGAATCTATAATCACTGTTCCAACACGTGTTCCGAATTAGTCTCAATCTGCGTTATGTTTTCATTCCGCGCTAAAGGTAATTGTTCAGTCCAACAAAATCAATCATTCTTTTTATGTTTTTCTGTTTAATCCGTGACTATTTATATGTATAATTATCAGTGTGATTTGCTATATTGATATATACTGTATATAGGTATAAATATTCAGACATACGTATGCGGGGAAGGAACAATGGGAATGTTGAGTGATGAGCCGGATGAGTGAATGCTGAAAATATTGGTACAGACGAAGGTGGACAAAAGGAAAGGAAATCGAAAAGTGCGGTGTCATTCCTTCCGCAGTTCAACAGTCAAATTCAAATGTTTGTTTCCTATAAGAAACGGGAATGGAATAATGTGATGAATAGCATAAAAAGACTAGACTAGCCTTAGGAAGTGGTAAAAGAAGATCATTTTAGTATTCCGGGAAAGGGTGTGTACAACTTGTCTGGACATAAGAACTACTTGGTAGTGACAGCTCATGGACACCGTCATTTCAGCTCCGAGCCATTCTTTGAAAATGCCATCTTCACTTCCTACATTAAGCTCACACGCTGTGATATATAACGGAAATGTCTTCACAGAGGTATTTAATCAATGACCAGGTACGGCTTTTTCGACGTCATATTTCTACACGCAATTGTTGTTCTGAGATGAATCTTTCAACACCACTGCAGTATCCTTCTTCTTGTGCTTCCCTTAACAGGACACGGGACAATATCGACATAGTTGGAAATAGGTACCTTCGACGACATCCCGGTGATGTGGGGTGAAATGGGGTTTAACAACGCGTTTAAATAAATACACAATGCCGTTTAGAAAGTGGTCATATGTAACATATGTTATATTTGGGATTACACTTTTTTAGTAAAGTACGACCCGTGAAGGTCCGCGTTAGAATATTGATCTTCAGTAACCCATGCTTGTCGTAAGAGGCGACTAACGGGATTGGGTGGTCAGGCTCGCTGACTTGGTTGACACATGGCATCGGTTCCCAATTGCGCAGATCGATGCTCACGCTGTTGACCACTGGATAGTCTAATCCAGACTCGATTATTTACAGACCACCGCCATATAGCTGGAATATTGCTGAATGCGGCGTAAAACTAAATTCACTCACTCTTAGTAAAGTACGGATTCTAGTAATTTGGTTGGGTTGAGTACCATCCGGGATTGTGCAATCTGCGGTGGCTGAGCGGGTTAGGCGACTTGGTGTGCTGGCGATTTGGTGCATGACTCTGAGGGTGTGGGTTCGAATCCCGGATGAGACTGAACCCAGTAAAAGTACTAGAGTCTGTACTTTACTACGAAAGTGTAATCCCAAATATAACGTCATGTTGCGTTTAAATGCACGCACCTTTATAAACTTATTAATCTACGTGCACGTGTGTGCTGATGCTTGTACTAGTTCGGATAGCCTTTCCCCAAGGCTGTACTGAATGCTAAGCCCATGTATGTATAGTAATTTATCCTTCGAAGAGGCAAGTCTAGATAAGCTGACAGTACAGCCAAATCAGGTCAGTACCAAGCTGAATGTCTGTGCCTCCCCCTCCGCCCCCCCTCCCCGCCTCACCTACACACTCTCGATGTGTCACCATCGTCCTTTCCTTTTCTGAAAAATAATGACCATAGACGGGAATGTTAGTTCATAAGTTCAACATGGCAAATATTCTTCTTGGTATCTTACTTCCTACTTCCTCGTGGTCATCTTTCCTCAAGCGCTTCTCTCTTACTGTGGGATATTTTTTCCGACATTACCTACAGTGTTTCCTGACATTTGCTTTTTAGGCTTTCTAATTTAGTTTTAATTGCTTGAATTTTTTGTGACACTTTCTACACACTATATAGGTGTTCAGGATAGAAAACAATACCTTTATCTTTTCCGTACCTCTGAAAAATGTTCTTCCATAGATTTCCACAGGTAATACAAACACTGTTCGTTGTTCTTGGAGATATAACCCTTCCAGATTGTACGACACCTGCACGTGTCGCACATGACGTGAAAGCCAAGACACACGGCTTTAAATCCATAGTAACAACAAAACCCTGTGGTCGATGTACGACACAAAACAAGTACCTGCAGCGTGAAAAACTGACGTAAATCGGGTTAAATCGGGCTTAAAAGCGCCCCGGCGTCGAACCCGTTAAAGACAGGTCACCACCAGTTTGCCCTGGGAACCAGCTTCACGTCGATGTGTAACATGTCAATGGGTTGTGTATAGTCGTCGTCCACGCGACGTTTAAACAACGGCACCCACCGTTTCTGGCCCCTGATATAGGCCCTGAAGATTTGGTTGTTGTTTTAACACTAAAATATGAATGAAATCTTTCTGCAGAATTTTTCATCTCTCTGTTTCCACACTGATCCATTTCATTCGTAAAGGCAAACTCATACCGAGACTACCAGGTCTCTACAACTGAGGCTATGAGAGCGAGTGTGAGGTCCAATCGGTCACTTTACCACCAAGAGTCATGAACATCCTTGTAAGCAACTAAGAGTCTTGATGGGACTGCCCAGATAAGGCAGTCGCCGCACGACATGTTGATTACAATATCAACATGGGTGTCCCAGTGCAAATCCAGATTTCACAAGTCTATAAGGACCCCGTTGTTTATTTTTTTTAGAAATTATCATTTAAACTATTAATTTTTACCTTAGTGGCTTGTGCATGTCTATAGTTCGGACTGATCTTCCACTCAGCTACAACACACAATCGTTGCATTATCGCCTTGATGTCGAGCTCAAGACAGGATAAAGGCAAGTACCATCTGCAACATCATTTGGCATGGCATGGCCGAGGATCTGGAAGACCCTTAAACCAAGGAGGCAGTTCAAAATCCAGGTCTCGATTTCTATAATTGTGTATCAACACAAAACAACGATCATGTTTAATTTGGTGCCATCTTTGGAAAAGATGCACTGTGACCTTTTTCTGTTATGGTACAACAACCTTTAACTTGCTTCATCAAAACGTTTAACAATGAGTGTCAGTTTGACTTCTAATAAGCCCTGCTGTGATAGGCCTAGACTCCAATGATCACCAAAGCTGGATGCATTGATGCACGCTGGTAATTTCCTAACTATTTACAGTTTCCAAAGAGCGTTAGAACATGAATGATATACAGTTATCAAAGACGATTTCAAGAATAACTCTTCAGATTCTTGCACTAAAATACCTCAGATAAAATAGCGCATTTATATTTCATATGGTTCTTACATCACTATTGTCTTACACTGATATTGTTCTAAAATTATAATCAAAATGTAAATTGTGTTGCATTACATTTATGGATATTACAATAATGATTAATCTGAAGGACATTGTGTGATTCAAAGGATGATGTGAAGAAGCAGAATTCAGAATTGAAACCTCTCATCCTATTTTCCTCTGCCGTAAATGGCTTACCTCTTGGGAAAGGTGATCTGTAGTTTTATCACATACTGAAGAAAAAGGACATGGTAGAGTTGCGTTGCACCATATAAATCATCACAACTTTCAAAATCTGAAATTTCCTCATTGCAAATTTGGCCTCAAGTTTTAAATGTGTAGAAATTTGCAATAAATCTGATTTGCGCAAGTCACCGACTGTCTCAGGGGTAGGGAGCTCAAAAACATCCTCATGTTAAAACACCAATTTGCTGGTTTCACAATTAACTTGTTTGAAAAAATGCAGAAATTTGAATTATTTTTTTTCATAAACAGTCTCAATTGTCAAATGAATTCTGTCTCGGACAAACCCCCAAGTTTTGTTACGGTTTAGAAACTACAGTGATAAAAAGGTTGTGACCAGCAACATAAAACACAAACATGTCTATAATATTCAATTATATATTGTATAAAGAACAAGGTTGGAATGAATGACAGTACATATTTCTAATACAATACAATTGGGTCACAACATTTAAAATATTAAGTCACCAAAGTCTTGTTATTCCCAGTAAAACAGATGTACTGATTAAAGTTCAATGTAGACGAGGCATCTTGAGTGGTCGGTCTTGAAACGTCAATGTTGGCAGAAAAATGAGCGTAAATCCAAAGTTGTCCCCGTCCTACATCCCAGCAACCATCCCTTATATACCAAACATACAATTCTAGAGTGTTCTAACAAAAGAACCGCCTCCGTAGTGTAGTGGTTAGAGCGTCCGCCCGGAGAGCGGAAAGTCGCGGATTCGATCCCCGACCGCGTCATACCAAAAGACGTTAAAATATGGTACTTGTTGGTCCCTGCATGGCGCTCGGCATTAATGGGTACAACAAGGACTGGTCGGCTCGGAGTCGTATAATGTGTCTGAGTGGGGTATTCATGCTTCACTGCGGCATGGTATCTCAGTGGGCTAGCACTATAAAACCAGCTTCAGTCTGGGCTAGTACAAGCAGCCGCACATACACATACACACGCATGCACGTCGTCATATGAGCGAAATATTCTCAAGCATGATGTTAAACCCAATTTCACCTCACCTCTAACAAAAGCTATGCCACACCACCACCATCTAGAAATTACTCCAATCCCACTGTCGTCCACCGAGACACTGGAAGAAAAACCAACAAAGGGAGACTTACTCTTAACAGGTGAACTTACATATCCAAAGTTGAAGAATGAGTTCAAATCCACATTCAGCGCTTTAAACGTTTGTGACCCATAACAACTAAAAGTTCATTAATGTGACATTATAATTAACATAAACACCTCCTCATAACAATAGTTTTATCATATATTGAAAGAAAAAAAAGACATGATATAGTTGCGTTGCATCATATAGATTTCCGGTCGTGAAGTCACGTGAGATTCAACACCACAACATTGGACATTCTTCTTTTAAAGGAGAAAGTCATCTAACTCAGGATAATAATCATTTTGCAAGGTTTTCCCAGTAGTCCCAGAAACCAACAGACTTGCATCCTCTGATCGTGCCAGGATCCGCAGACACATGTTATGGAAGCTGTGCCATTAGATACTAATGGTACTAACATTAATCTATTGTCTGACACCAACATCATTCTATATTAATTAACATGTCGTGTTGCTTTACATTTATGAATATTGCAATAATGATTAACCTGAAAGATAATATGGGATTCAAAGGAAGATGTCTGTGTAAAAATATAATTCAGGAAAGAAACCTCTCCTCCTAATTCTCACTGCATTAACAGGCTTTCTTCTTGGGAAAAGTGATGGGTAGTTTTATCATCTGCTGAAAGAAAACGACATGTTAAGTTGCGTTTCATAATATCAATTTCCAGTCGTGAAGTTCTTTTGAACGAGAACCTTATCTGATATTATATCTATTATATGATATTTATCATGTTTGCACAGATTTCCTGTAGTTTAAGAAGCGTTGAGTTGCATCATCTGACCTTGCCAGGATCCGCAAACAGACGCTGTGGAACCTGTGTCATCATACAATTAAGAGTGAAAATCTAGACGTTTTGAATAAACATCAGGTTGTTTCATCACTCGAGAGGCCTGTGTACTTTTTATGTTATTTGCATACAACTTGATGCAGTATTAAATGACTGATATTGCCCATATTTTGGTGCAAACACTGATCACATTTACAAATATGGAATACCATAATATCTTACCGTAGCAACCGGGCTACGTTTAGAACCTTTGTGATGCATGTCTAGACAAGTGTCGGCATACGTAAATTAGATAGTCATACACTGCAGCATTACTTGGAACCATTGTAGCTCATTGGCTATATTCTTGGCACTGATAGAGGGAGATTATGGTATTACTTTCCGTGGTATAAAAATATTTATGGCCGATGATCTGTTACAAACAATGTCCCTGTCAGCTTCCTTCTTCTAAGCACACTACTGGTCGTACATCATAATTAGACACTAAGAAGCCAGGTTTAGATTATGCCTCCCTTGTGAATTGGCTTCCGGAAAGATCGATCATACAATCAAGATATAGGTAGAATTCGTTTCAAGTAGGTTTCTGAAACTGCTGAAGTTGCTAAGGGGTTTATTGTGAAGATTATCCTCACTGAAATGACCTCTAGATTTTAATGGCATTGTTTTGTTCATGCATATGGTTAAAGAGATCTCAGAATATGCAGGGTCTGCTGCTGGACCCTTTATCAGCAACATATGTGTTTTCAATCATTACTGTGAAGAGGGTCACGTTGGGCTCTCCTCCCACATTATCTGCACGCTGTGATCAATTATTGAAGCATTCTTCAAAGCCACGTTGAACCCAATCATTCATATCATCACATAAGTATAAAAATAGACATACATCCTTGATAATATTAACATTTTTACTCTGTAATATAGATATATAATTAATAATTGATGGACATTTACTCAAATATTTTGATATGTACTTATTTCGGATATGAGAATATGCATCACAGATAGATCATCTTCAACAACGAAGATACCATTTAATTTTACAAAACAGGCAATGCCTTTCATTATGTACAACATTAATGTATCTACCAGTTTCAACTGCTAGTTTAAAGTTACAATACCGAAATCGGGCATATATAATTTTTAAATATTGAGGGATATCATTATTTATCAAGTAGTTTTAATCAGTTCACCACCATTGCCTGATAATCCGAACCATTCCTGTTTTTGATTTGATCATCTTCTACCTTTGAAGGGTACAATGTCCCCAGTGCTGCTGTTTCTCTATTGCATTGGGACATTGTAAAACACGACTTAAAACTGTAATCAATCACTTACGCATACTGTATTATGTTCTGTAAAAACTATCAGTTATAATGTTAATAAGTCAATGGCAAATTATTATGATTTTCCAGTATTGACACCTACATATTTAGGTGCGCACTCACTGACAGTGTTTCAACTGTTTAACATTTCATTTTGTCCTGCCATTTGTTATAAGTGTTGACCGAGAAGGATTATCCTACCAAAATGTCAAATACTATAAATGGAAAATAGTTCGGCCATTCTACTGTAACGTTAACGCTCTTTCCGCTTTATATTATTAAATGTAATATTTAAAGAACAAAGTCTTTTTTTATTTTTTTTTATTTCGCTTTTTTTTCAGGTATACATACAAGTTGACGTATATTTTGTAAAAGTATTAGTTCAATGCAAACATGTAGGGTCTCAATAAATAATCAATAATACTTTAGTATAATTATACAGTGTCAACATTATATTGTTACATATACATCGAAATATTTTACCTATTCAACGGTTCTAATAGCATGTGTAGGCTGGACCTTAGTTTTAGAAAGTAGGCTTTCTGGTCACGATTAATATATACATATTTTGTGGTATTATAATATTGTATGATTTGTCTCTTGATGTATGAAATATTTGGAATGAAACTTTTCTTACTACAGTTGTATATGGTATATTTGACTAAAATAATTATCGCATTTAGTGCATAGTTATGTTTTCCTTTAATCCCAAACATTACCTGGGTATTTGTAAAAGTCAATTCTACGTCTACAGTTTTGAGCCATAATTTTATTTCACGCCATATAAGAACAAAGTCTTATTAATCAGTGTGAGAGTTCAACATAAGTATAACCCATCTTGCCTGACACATGAGTTTGCGTTTCCAGGGAGCAATAACACTCCTTGTACAAGGATTTTTGTAGTCTTCGTAACTTCAAAGCTCTACGTCACTTTAAAATGGTCTTTTCGTTCCATAAAACATAGAGCAGTTGAAATACAAATAGAAGAAATCGAATGGAGGTAATGTCAAATATTGATGATTCATTTCCTTTTTTCCAAAATAGAAAAATAACATTCAGTTTGCAAAATCGCTTGTCACTTTTGCTGTTTGAACTTTAGTAAGTTAAATAAGTCTTTTTTTCTAAATCAAAACTGAAAAGATCATAAAGAAAACTGTACATTACAAAAGTGAATAAATTTTACTAACTTTCAAAGTAAGACGTAAACTGTGGCAACTCAACATTTAGATTTTGTTGAATTTACCTTACAAACGACCTAATGATGAAATACATGGTGTCCACTTAATGTCCACTTTATAACCTTTTGAGACGTTCATTTACACGATAATATCCATATGTTTTTGTAACGATATTATGGACGCATTATAGACCCATGGAGATTCGGGTTACGATTAGTTTTCAGCAAACTATGCTTGGCATAAGAGGCGGCTGACATGACGATCAGGCTCACAGGTGTCTCATCGTATCCCAAATGCGGAGATCGACGCTCATGATGTCAATCACTGGCATGCCTCCTCAGGACTCAATGATTTACAGACCGACGTCATTGCTGGATTCGGAGTTGGTCAACAAACAAGAAATAACGGTATCGACATATTACTAATAATTCATGATTTAGTCTCAATGAGCATAGTTATTTATCAACTATCAAATTGAATAATCCATTGTGTTTCAAAAGCCAAAAGGCATGATTTTACTAGTGAATAATTGACTTGCCTTTGCGTGTGTTTAGGTCGTTTAATGGTTCATAAAGGTATGAGTGTTTTCTCGATGGGAATTCACAAGCCACTTCAGATGATTTCGTATGTTGTCGGCGTTAATCTACCTTCTATTCAGTAAGGCCTGTGACTGTATGTAAAAGGAAGGCTCAGTGAGCTATTTAAACGCTCATGCATAACGCAATGCGAATAACGTGAACAGTTTTTTACGTAATGTTGTTCGTTTTTAGCATCAACTATGCAATTACAGCGATTAATGTGTTTGTCTCATATACTAATGAGAATGCAGCATGTAACAATCCATTATCTATATCTAAACTTGGCATTGACAGAACAATATTTGTAAAAATTCAAATGATACGGACAGCGTTGTTTTAAACAAGATGCTTATAAGTATCCTCTGCACGTAGCTGAAAAATAGATGGACGTTTAATGGCACATTGTAACTGACTAGAACGAACTAAAGACCAGAGTTGTTAAGTTGGGCTGGTGCACTGCATATGTATTTAGATTATTCCTCTGGACCAGATGACGTATCTGTGGCATGTATCACAGGCATGCAATTGAACGGAAAATTGACGGTTTCGGCCCGGAAAAAACGTCCCTTCCACGTTATCTCGGGACATCTGTTTCTTTCTCTAAAGATAGCAATTAGCTGTAATCCTTCCCGTGCCTTCATCAGAATAACATTCCCCATCCCTCTGATGTCCAAATATCAATACAATGTACTGGGGATAATCAGACATATAAATACAAACGCAAGAAGAAATATGGCTCTAGCGAGGGATGTGCTGCTACTTTGCAGGATTAACTTCGAGAATCATACACGTGAGAATTAGTGCAGGTCTTTGTCCAATAAGCTGTTGGCGACATCACCAACGGTGTTGCCTGTTCAATCACTAAATACAGCAATGTATGTGTTTACTTCATAACAACGCCAGTGCAGTCCCAATGGATGGTATATGTATTTGGGGGTCTGACAGCAGGGTAATCAAAAACTTCTACTTAAATCCATATTTTATGTTTTTCATTTTTCACGCAAGGTTTCTGAGATCTTGGCAGTGGTAACACTTTTTCATACGAAGGTCCTGTTTTTGCTATTGTATCATTGCTATTGTAAACATAAACCTGTTTATGGTACAGCCGTAATCGTACTGTGCTTTTAGAGGAGATTTCTTAGGAGTTTGAGTGATTTGACGCTTTTACAATGTTAGACATATGGAAACAGAAGCCCCCAGCATTGTATGATGATAAGAGCAAAAGTTGTGAAATGTACCCACCAAAATTTGAAGCTGTGGAGAGTTTTTGTCACTCTGAATCTCCCAACATTACATGGTTCTGTTGTGAATAATGATGATGCAAAACTTCATAAAACCTTGCATGTGATTTATGAAAATTGACGGAAATGTGCGATAGTATAATTTATTTGCCACATGAACCGGATGATATGAGTTACTGTAGCAACTTAAAAAAATTTGTTTTATCCTTAAAATGAAGGTCCGTCTGAACGTCCAGGTTAGAGTTGGCACTGCTTATCCTCCCAGTTAATGGGATCGGGTGGTCAGACTCGTTGACCTGTGATGATGCATGACATCTCATCCACGCTGCCTTGATCGATGCTTACTACGATGTCAACCACTCTCTTGTCTGATCCAGTTACAGACTGCCGTCAAATGGCTGGAATATTCTACGTGTGTCCACAACCTAAGTTAAAATAAAGAAACAAAGGAGCATGTGTATCTCAATCACAAGAGAACGAATGGATAAAACACAACAAGCTGTAACGGTAAAAGTAGTTATGAACACAATATGATACATGAACACTTCCTATATTATAAATCGGTTACGAAGTAAGGTCGTGAACCTGACCTTACCTACCCATTACATTTTAATCCTCATGATATTCATGCTATGTCAAATTTCCATAGAACCTAATACATAATACTGTTGGGGACTTCTGATTCCATAAGAGAACACATTGCAAACTGAATTAGGTTGAGTGGCATAAAGGCACCGTGTCTGGTGTATGTCTAAGCAGCATAATATGATGAGACAGAACAATTCTTCAATGGGCATTGCATAGCAAGATGATGGCTTAGTGGAGTTGGATGAAACAGTTAAATATCATTTTATATATAAATAAAGATTGCACGTGCCATTGATCTCTGTTGTTATGTTCTGATCAATATATAGCTAATGAGTGAAGTATCGATGTATTTCTGACACTAAATGATAAATAAAATAACACCTTTGAAACATAGTCTTCAGAAATAACGAAATGAGTGTGGTTTCATGTATATGGTTTCATTATGAGCGGATAAACTAGGAAAGATAGCTAAATGTTGCTATGAGACCAAAGGGAAATGTAATTTATACCACCCATCACCTCTGTGATCATTTTGATGACTATGCATATTTACAGATGAAGTTACAGCATATAGTATAGGCACTACTGTTATGAAAACGCATTGACCAGCAAATATGAAAGATATAATAATAACGATAACCCCATTTTCCATAATCATAAGAAATATGCTGGAATCAGAAATTAGAATCTAGCCCGTCACTTAACACAGCTCGATACATTAACTGTACTAAAGTTAATTAACTTATATACTGTGACTGAAAAGAGTACTTGAACTGACATGTCATGTCTAGACATAAATATTACCCAAAACAGACGGTTCCGTTGATAGATTCCAAATATTGAGGCTCTTTGCAGACTTTAATCAACTTCAGCTTCATATATATTATTCAAAGGATGAACTATAACTGTTTAAATGACAAATGTTCCTGTGGCACGCGTGCAGGTTGACCTGCATGGAAATGCATATGGCAAAATGGTTCAACTGTTTATTTCAGTATGTCATTTCCCCGTGTACCATTTATTGACTGTGGTGATATCTCTGTTTTTTGTCCTTCTAAAACAAGAACTCTGGCACAAGTGTATTCATGTTCTCCATTAGAACAAAGGATATAACATCATCATAAATGCATTCTTAGGGAATTCGTTTGAATATTTCAATTTCGTCCATTTTCATGTGAGACACCTTTCTACTTTAACGTCCTTAAAGTGGCATTTAGAAGCTGGTATGATGAAGTGGAACACTTTTTATGGATAGACAGACTTCTTTGTTGCAGTAGTAATTGCGACGTTTCGGTGTAGATCCTAACACCGTTAACACCGTTATCTGTTATCAGTTGCGATCCTAACACCGTTATCAGTTCGGTGTAGATCCTAACACTGCTATCAGTTCGATCTAACTTACCGTTTGCTTGATACTTTTCGGAACCCATCACCGTGCGAGTAGATCCTAATCCGTTATACATCGAATCATCATTTGCTTGATAACGGTGTTAGGATCTACACCGAAACGTCCCAACTACTACTGCAACAAAGAAGTTGTCTATCCATAAAAAGTGTTCCACTTTCTACTTTAGTACTCTTAGAAGCAAATGGGACATCGGATGTTGCTTGTTGAGATAGAATTAGCTTCGATACTTGGTCACAGAAGACCTATTTGTCAATTATCTTGTCAGAGAGTGGGTGTGTTACCTATAGTATACGCAGTAGCGGTTATATCAGATTTTAGTGAATCAACATGTATATTTCTTCTAGGTTTATTAACCAGCGTTGAATGAGGCTTCGAACCCTCAGATTGCTTGTCACCAGTTGCAGTGAGCTACTAATGATAGATTGATAACTTTTAACACGTTTCTAGCATTAGTTTATTCTTATTTAACGACACAGGGGCGGTGGGATGACCTAGTGGTTAAAGCGTTCGCTCGTCACGCCAAAGACCCCGGTTCGATTCCCCACATGAGTACAATGTGTGAAGCCCATTTCTGGTGTCCCCACGCCCCCCGTGATATTTGTTGGAATATTGCTAAAAGCAGCGTAAAATCATACTCACTCAATCACTATTTAACGACACACTGATCTCAGGAGCACAGCTCCGTGAGAAGTGCAACTGTATACAGTACAAGCGTTCTGATAAGGTGTAACTTCATAGAACTTAAGACACAGTGTACAAATATTAGACATACTACGGGTGTCTTTCTGTAATTGTTCTCAGCGTCTGAAAGGTGCAAATTTGCTTTCTATGATGAGCCCATGTGCTTCTCTCCAAGTGTATCAGTAAACTGAACACTTGTCACACATGTTTTCGAAAATGCTACAAAGAAGCCAATGGAGATTGTAAATGACAAAAGCCAGCAAGTACGATACATCACTGTCCAATATGGCCGACATTTTGCATACTGGAGAAAGCGAGGAAAAACATTACATGGAAGGTGAATTAAACTAAAACTAGAAGATTAAAGGGTTTTCCGACTGCATTTCTTGAGGCAAGCACCAAACGTAACGTGGCAGTTGTAGCTTGACAACAGCAGCTCAAGGCGACGTTTCTGACCAGCTTTATGTAATACCAGCTATGTAACCTTCAAGTAAAACATTTCAATTTGATGTAGTGCGGATTTCGTGTCCACATTCACATCAAGAGTATCGATTGTCTGTTAGAAATATTCATTCGCTTTTTCTTTATGGTCGTAACGAGCAAGAAAATGATTTCTTGTGGCTCTTGGCGAAAGAATGATTTTCGTGGCAAGCAATTGGTGTTCGGAAATTTATGTGGGGATTGTGGTATATAATTACTGAACGTCTCGTACGGATTGTGAACCTTGTCATAAAGAGTAATTATTAGATTTCACAACGGCTTTGTGAACTATACAATCTAATATATTCAGTTTTATGTCTTTTCATTGCTATAATTGCTGATAAGACAGTGTTGATGTGATACTATTGCTAAAGGCTGGACTATGCAGTGACTGATGTCATTAACACATGTTTACACAGGGATACGACACAATACATAAACCAAGGCAGTGGGTATGACCACCGGATCCTCATGAAATACATGGCTTAGTGAGGACCATTTCTGGCCGGGTTAAATTGATGATATAATTAAGAGAGAAACCAGTATTTTGAAATTTGATGCAGATCCCTTTAGCAAGTATTTCATTCCCAGTATATCCATACTATCGCTTTCAGCTACCGACGCTTAAAACACATTGTATGAATTCAAGAAACGTCTTACCACCTTAAATAATATATTTAGGATTTTACAAATATATAGTAAGATTCCATGACAAGCCCACATCTTACAACAAACGCTCAAATCAATTCCAGAGAATGGCTACGGTTAAACATCTGTCGCAAGCCTATCTTTGTGGGCTTGATCTTGATTAAACACTTGTTAAAAACAGCCTCTCTTGTAGTGCCATTCTGGCGACAAAGTCCTTAAGTTTCACTGTTGCATAATGAATCTGTTACATGAGATCAATACCAGGGCAAAAGAGTGAAGGCTTTGTAATGAGGCTTTAAATTCGCCTTAAACATTGTTGACATCATGTGTTATCGGTGTCGGTGGAAGAGCTCTGAAGAGACGGTGTGGCATCGTTCCTATTATTGTTGCATTTCATCCAACGACAAGGGCACCAATGTTCATTGAGGACCAAGTACTTGGAGTTCCCATAGTAACAGAGAGGTATGGTCGTAAAACTGAAGAATGTGTCCACTAGACATCGTTGCATGCATATGGCAGGCTTGCCAACATGTCTGACTGATGAATATACTTTTACTTCCAGTTGTGACGCAAGAGTTTATTGTCATGGTTGTTTGGTTGGTAAGTTGTTTAACGCCGCACTCAGCAATATTCCAGATATATAGCGGCAGTCTATAAATAATCTAGCCTGGATCAGACAATCCAGTGATCAGCATCATGAGCGTCGATCTACACCATTGAGATACGATGACACGTGTCATCCAAGTTAGCGAGCCTGACCACCCGATCCGGTTAGTCGCCTCTTACGAGTATGGGTTACTGAAGATCAATTCTAACCCGAAGCTTCACGGGTCAAAGGAACCCTCAGACCTGCATTAGCTATAAATTTTGAACATAAACAACATAGACTGAATGAATTCAATACTGTCAGAGGGTTCAGTAAGTGCAAAGATGTGTGAATTCTTAACAACACTCAACACCAATTTGATCACTGGACTGATATAAGCCAAAGCATCCAGATGATACGGGCGTGTCGAACTGGAATGGAGATCAATCATTAAAGGTAGAGGACGAGTATGATCACACGAGTTTTTTCGAGATATGGAAGAATTCATTTGCCCCTTCATGTCAAGATATGAAGATGAATCTAAAAATATGGTACATGTTATATAATGGTTAAATGAATAAGCATTGACAAAAATATATTTTTATCAAGGCAAAATGATTTAATGTAACAAACCCATCCTGTAACATATCTGTGACCAGTATGTTTGGCAGCGCCATATTGTACTTTGCTGTCTGGAACGAAACTTATTTAATGTGGCCATGTTACTGTCATCAAAGAATTTCATTCATGAGATGATTTATATACTCTCCGAAAAAAGAAACGCATATAAGAATTTCAACTGTATTTTTATGTTTATTTTGGAAACATCTTGTAGGCTTTATGAGTCAGTGAAATATAGCGAAATTGCACACTGGGAATGCAGACTTATCCGTCTTTGGCACCAACTTGAGGAAAGTCAGTTTGAGTGTCACGAAGACGTGTGGTGGCGCTGAAGTCAATACCTCGTGTGACCACCGTGGGCATCCAGAACTGCACGGCATCGCCTCGGCATCGAACGAATAAGTCTCAGAATCTCGTGTTGCCCAATCGCAGCCCACTCTGCCTGTAGTGCCTGTGCGAGTTGCTGAAGTGTCTGGGGCTGAGGGTTACGGCGTCGCACCCGTCTGTCCAGGGCATCCCACAGATGTTCGATCGGGTTTAAGTCCGGTGATCTTGAGGGCCAGGGGAGCACATTGATGTTGTGGTCCTGGAGGAAGTCTCTAGTGTGACGTGCTGTGTGGGGCCTGGCTTTGTCCTGTTGAAACAACTCCCTCTGGCGTTCAATGATTGGAAGGAGGTGTGGGCGTAGGATTTCGTCACAGTACCGTTGAGCTGTCAGGTTGCCCTGGATCATCACCAAATCACTTCTCCTACGGCAGGTGATCGCTCCCCACATCATAACACTTTCCCGGCCGAATCTGTCCACCTGGGGAATGCAAGCGTCGGCGAAACGTTCACGTCGACGTCTGTACACCCGCATTCTTCCATCGCGTCGTTCCAATAGAAATCGTGATTCATCACTGAACCAGATTCTACGCCAATTCGGTAGGTTCCAGGCCTGAACGTTGGTGCACCATTGAACTCGATGTCGACGATTTTGTTGTCGAAGCACAGGGCCAAAATAAGGTCTTCTGGCACGTAAACCAGCCTCTCTCAACCTGTTCCTGACGGTCTGTGCAGAAAGCCTCCTCAATCCGGGTATTTGTCGAGCGGTACTGGTCGCCGTAGCTGTTCGATGACGCAGGTGACGCACCCGGATGTAGCGATCCTGCGCCGCAGTGGTCGCTCGAGGTCGCCCACTACGAGGGGCATCTGCTACCGCATTCTGCCGGCGATATCTCTCCCAGAGCCGTGAAATGGTGCTTTGGTGAACATTCATGCGTCGGGCAACTGCACGTTGAGACTGGCCAGCTTCAAGCAAACCAATGGCGATATGACGGTTGGCTTCACTTAGACGTGGCATTTTGCGTTCGTCAACAATATTCCAAATATAGTTAATAATCGACAGACAGCGATTAACCTTTTATACCCATCATTGAAACTATCTGATCCCCAACTTTCACGTGCATTGCATGTGAATTGTGTATTCTGTGACACTACACGCCGAAATTGAAAACCATGCTGTTAAATACGGGTATTTTACGGATGGTGCGTTTTGTTGTGATGTTTCAAAACATAAACATCATAGGACTCATAAACAGAGCAAAACCTTTTGTAAAATGAATCACGTTTTAATTCATTGCTACATGAAATTGCTATTTTCATGATGCGTTTCTTTTTTGGGAGAGTATATATTAGGGATTATCCTCATTTTACCCATCTGAAACTACCTTGATATATCACACAGAATGTAATAGTTGACTCCTTCGTATTATGACAAAAAGCTAATTCATCTACATCAGTATCAACACAAGACAGCATGAGAGTTAACGAATTAAAAATTTTTGGCACGGAAATTTCAAATTCGCCAAACACACAATTGATTTCAAATGACAAGGAAGCAGTGAGTCATCAGCCACTTCTTGCTCTTGCTGTTGAGGTCAAAGAAATCAGTAATAGACAACCACCCTCCCATTTGAAGAATGCAGTATGCCTGTGAACGTAAAAGTGGGACTATTCTCTTTGGAATAGTTTAATAAAACATATCTCTTTTTGAACTAACGCGGGCATGCTTCGTTTTAAATAAAAGCACCATATTGGTGTTCAAATAATATGCCAACACATCCTTTTCACAGCAAAATGTAGATAAGTTGAAATATTGTAACATATGTTATATTTGGGATTACACTTTCTCAGTAAAGTACCGATTCTTGTACTTTTTTGGTCCTGCCCCACCAGGGATTGAACCCACACCCTCAGAGTCAGGCACCTAATTGCCTGCACGCAAAGTCACCCATCTAACCCACTCAGCCATCGCAGCTTCCACTTGTCCCATGTCTTACATTTGACCACTTTCTAAATGGCAACAATGAAATCGGAAACTCTATATTCCTGTATAAAAAAATATTCTAAATTCTTCAAACATTTCTCCTCCCTTGAAGAAAAGAACATGGTCGGCAAAATCCCCAAATATGATGAAAAATGCAAAGCTTAAACTAATGACGAAAGAAGAAATGTAATTGTAGATGATCTTAATGTATTTACTCTAGATCGTCTAGTGGCGGTTGGTCACATGAGATCGATAATTGCACCAAATGATGCCGATGAAGTTAATAACGAACAGGATAATAAATTATCAGGAACATGCAAATGCATAGTACAATATCATTATACTTCAGCACAACAAAAATACATCTTCCTACTCATACAAGAAATAACTTAAAAGAGAAAAAAACAAGATCACTGACATTTGACTGAACAAATGACACTACGAATACAACTTTCGTTTTCTGAGGACCGTGCAAACTTAATTAATATTTTGAAAACATGTAGAAATATATCATCATTGTGTGACAGTATTTCCAGTTTAGTTTCCTCGATTATTAATGTGGAAACACTGAACGAAAAAATCATATTTAAGTCTGTTAGAGGTTTTGAAATCTCCAGTTACGAAGACCCTTTTAACATCCTTGCAGAGGTAAAGTCATTACTCCATAAAAAGCAAACATAATTGTTGTGCAAGACGGACCCATCGCCAATGGATAATGAAATCTATTTCCAACTTCTCTGGCTTTCTAAAGAAATTGTGAACTTGAAATATTGCATTTGATACATCTGAAGCGGAAATACCATCAACTATGAGCAAGATCGGTTGAACTGTGTTCTTTTTTTGAGTATTTGGCATATGGGAAGGATGATCCTCCTCCACCAAGTCGTTGAGAAACTCAAAGTAAAGTCTCTCATTTTCCTTTTTTCACCTGAGTTGCAGTTGCAATAAATGACAGGAAGACAATAACGTTTGATTGAGCACAGAAAAATGGAAGTGTGTGTCTGGATAGACTCCAGTAGTGACATACTGGGAAAGTCATCTTTTACTAATGAACGACACAATGGAGAGTTTGGACAGAAACCAGTGCCGTAGTCATGAGTAAGTGCTTATGGTTTTATAGCGTTTTTTAAAGAATATTCAAGTAATATCGACGATACCAGCACTGGACCTAGATTTTCGAAGCTCTCTTAGCGCTAAGATAGTCGTAAGTGCCCTACATTAACATTAACTTACGACTATCTTAGCGCGAAGAGAGCTTCGAAAATCTAGGCCCTGGGCTTTACTCTTTGAGCCCTTTATCGGCAGGGGTGTGTCTTGTTCAGTCACAGATAGGAACGTTCAAAATTACTTTGAGTATTTTAAATCAATTGCTAACTAACACAATATGTAATAAAAATACTAAATTATACCAAAAACATATACACTTATTTTGTCTTCATAAGTATCTAATGGGGCCCCATCGTGGAATATATTTTAAGATAGCAAACAAGTCAGGCTAAATAGCTGGAAGATCAAAATTACGTACACTGCAACAGCAATTTGATTAAATTTAAAACGTCAAAGTGAAATATGTCTGGTTTACGTGCCGAAACAGATTTGCGATGAAAAGTCAACACAGATGACATTCATAATAATAGATTACTGGCAGTCTGTGTTGAGACAATGTGTTCGCGAAACGGCTAGGCATGTTTGGCTTATCAGGAGTACCAGCGTCCTCAGGAAAGTTACACGTTTGTTGCCGAACACCTCACCAAGCCATAATCCCGCAAAACCAGTCTACAACTACAGCGGAGGGAGTTATACACCTTCTGCTTTACTAATATGAGCGACTAACACCCTTATCAAGCAAGTTGTGAGTAGCTCCACCGAAACACCGCTCATATTAATAATACAGAAGTTGTATATCTGTAGAACTCTCCCCATTGTTCATCACACCAGCTTCTAAATGCCTCTCAAAGAAGTATACAACTAGATAATCAAGCAATATGTACTTCAAGTAATAATAAAAGTATCTCCAAAAGGGATATTGAAATGCCCATACAGTCATAGTACCCTCTGTATTTGTTACACAAGGTCTACATTCAATCTAATAATTGTAAAATAGCCGCTGCTCAGTGACTACCATTGGCGCCAGGAAACACCAAATCTTGTTATGTCTGACAAGTGGGACAATATACAGGCACCAATCCTTCTTGTTACCATTACTTTTTACGCCCATTCTGATTTTAAAGACACCCCGGTTTATTCAATCAAATAGTGACAACCCAAGAGAAAATGAATACAAATTCGAAAAAGGGATTCGTAAGTGGAATAGGAAGATACTGAAATGATCGATTTTCTGATTGGCACTTTTGATAAGCACTATAATGACAGACTGACTTTTAAAACGGTATAAAGTGTGTTCAAGTTCTAACTGTCCAGCTTAGTAATTAATTTAAACTTTAAAATCCTCCTAAAAATCGAAATTTCATGAAAAAACCTAATCAAATTAATTTCGTTTGCAAAATTGTATTTATATTATGGATTTTCGTTCATCAGGACAATTTTCTTCCTGAATCAACCGCATCTTCAGATTTTGATTAAGAGCGATGCCATCACAGAACCGAAATAGATGACAAACGAGACGATAAGAGGAGGGCGTGGCTTGGGTTCAGTTTTCACCTCTATGAAGTCTATGCACGGACACACAAGCAACGATTATCTTGTCTACATACTCGGGTTTTGTGCTTCATTTTGTGGGACAATTACCCTATTTACGTATTTAGAGCGTCACAAGCCCCAATTCCGTGATCACAGATTAGAAATACAGATTGATTAAGGATACCAAGAAGACGTTGTCATATTACACTGTTATTCTAAGCCCTTTCTTACAGATACTGACAATGTAGCCAGCAAACATATTTCAACTCAACTTTCAAGTCACCTATCATGGAAACATCTACTATAGGAGTCGAGTAATTTGATCTTAGGATCCAGCAACTAAACTGACGGCAGAAAGAAAGTTAACCACTTTAAAATATTGATAAAAAGAAGTTCATACTGAATGAATGCAAAACCTCTCGTTCAAATATAACAATGCTCTTTGCAGGAAGGCATCAACGTGCACGGTACGCTTTTGTGCCGGAACTACACTGAAGTGCCACGATTGACAGACCTGGAAGACATCAAACAAGCCATGAACCAGCGGACTCACGGTAACTACGCGCAATGAGGATAGGTTTATAGGAAGTTTGCACGTTCCTCACAGTGACGTCATCAGCGACAAATGCCTTGGGTATAAGGTTTTCAGTTGACTGAGAGTGGGCAGGCGACTCAAGGAATTAGGGCTTGCAGACCAGTTATTGACAGTGCATCAAAGATTTGAGATGGGCCCTTACTCTACGTTGTAAAAGAGCGGTCTTCCCTGATGAAAGCAGGTTCGTACTGTTTCGAGCTGATGGAAAACCGAGGGGAGAACGCACATATTGCGTTCAGAAAGTGGAGGTGGTGTGGGGAAGCATTTGGGCAGGTAAGACACCTGATTGTTGACATCTCAGCTTTGCATGGAAGACATTCGTTCAGTTGTCCTACAACTGCTGCCACGTGGTATCCTTTATCATTATATCAACGCCAGATCCCACACAGCTCGAATTGTACAGGCATTTCTTGCTGACAACGTGTTGCCGAGATCTGCACTCTCCCCAGACACATCCGGGCTGTCATGGATCATCGTCCTCGGCAGCGACCACAACCTCCAGCCACGCCTGTTAATCATAGTCAGTGGTCATACACGCTGTGACGGTGTCCTTGAACTCGATAGATTTTGAATGTGCGTACTCATTTTCCATTACATTAGAGCTTGTTTTTGATACTATCCCTCAATTCGGGCAACTGGCATGTCAATATCGGTTGCAGTATGACTGTTATATTAAATGGTGATTCCTTTAGATTTGGACCTTTTCAATATTTTTGACCTAATGTATGCATCTTTTGTAGTTTTAAATCAAGATTGATTTAAATCCATCATAAAGTTTCTTTTGGCCGTCAGTTTACATTGTGGGATTAATTCAGGCAAATCCGGCCTTTATCTCTACCTCCTTTTGATGGAACACTGCTTATGTACAACTTGGACATCGGGTCAAAAGAGCATTGGGATCTGCAACCTGAAAGTTTTTTGGGCAGTGCACACTGACGCATTGGAAAATTGTTTAAAGTGATAGTGAGGAGCCCATCTGGAATAACTACATATAATGTGCCCACTGTGAAACAATCTAGCAAGGCTATTTTTGTGTGCTTCATATCGTGATGACATATTCTGTGGAAACGGACATGGTGCAATATAAATAATTATGTAATGCACATACTAGTTCATTATTGCCATTTTCCACGAAAGACCATGAATGACGGGATACAGACACAGGAATATGGCATCACATTGCTCTCATAAGCCCTTCTATAAGATCTCACATTCAATAGAAACAAAATTGTCCTTGTCCATAATCACAGTCGTTACGTTAATTGAAGAGACACAGTGGCATCGCGATCGTGAATAACAATGAGTACCCAATGGGAACAAGAACGTCAGCTTTCATTGAACCTGGGAACAAGAACTATAAGCTTTCATTGAACCTGGTCGCTATAACACTTACATGGACCTCGAAAACCTTTATTTAAAAGTTCGACAAGCACGTGGACAATAATGAGAAAGAATATTTAGTATCCAAGGTGATACACGTGGTGCATTATTTCTTTTTTGAAGGCCTTTCATATCAAATATTGTTCTTATGGCAGTGATGGATCGGCTAGGTATGATATGGATCCGCATAAGACTTGACTACTAGAGCTACATGTACGTCATTGCCACAGATAATTAAAGTCAACTTGAGCTTAGAGATATCAATGATACATTTTCGAGCAATCGATAGGTCTGAGATCCATGACATGTTTCATTTGGATGATATTGACTGTTTGTGTGGATGCATTTTAAAGGTGCAGAGTCGAATGGTGATGTCACTGATGAATTTGGGATATACATAATACTGTTCTCTGATAAAACGTGAAAATATGTACAGTTTTGCCAGAATGTATTCAGACAATCTTTGTTTCCTAATGCTGATAATAGAATTTTAAAATAGGTGTTACGTTATGTAGCAAGATACTCAATATGGGAGGCAACTCTTGTAGGCTTAAGAATGAACCTTACTACATCAAGAGTTATCTCCCCTGGTGTAAGAGACGGCTTCCTTTGTTGGCCGGCGACTTGGTCAGATTGTGAGTAGGGGAAAATTGAAAAGCGTTGAGAATATCAGAAATGAGATGATTAATAGAGGAAGTCGTCAGGTATGTAATGAAACCCTTAGACAAGAATTACAGAGACTTCACTGGGCGAAAAAGAGCGGAATTCCATCAGCATTGATGAAAGATGCACAAAAAGAAAGACATTTAAACTGTGTAGGGCTCACGAAAATCAACTACTATTTGGATGAAGCGAAGAAAAGAGCTATAGTGCTGATAACCCACAATAAATATTCAGGGCAAATCTAGCTTTGGAACCCAGGATCATTGGAAGCATTCCGTAGGCAACTCTACAACATCAAGACCCACGTCTCGGCTAGAACCGTTAATGTTGCTTATATCTGTGTGAATGTTGTATTAAGCAGGAACACTTTAAAAGCAACATGTACGTCCGGATTAGACAGATATGTTATCAAAAACAAACATTGTTAGTTTCAATAAGCACATGCCAATGAAGGTTAATGCGAATGCTCATTGAACGTTCTAAATATTTGTGTCTCAAGACAGGTATGACAATCGTAATTAAGCACTGGAGTCATATGGAATGATACTCTTTTGAAGACAAGGAATGTTGACTTGTGCCTGTCTTTAATCTTATTTCGTGCAAATTATATAACTCACGCATTACAGAACGTCGACTGAGATTGAACGCATATTTGTTTTCTCTGATGACATGTGATTTTTAAAGCATCTTTTGTGTCGCAATAACTTTAACAAAATTGTATATCTGAAAACTGTGGCTGACGCCAGGATTTATAGTTCTGTTTCAAAACAAGCTGATTGCGTGTTAGGGAAATTTTAAAAAAAATCAAATAGTTTATTGTTGTCATAAACATAGCTGCTTAAATGAAGATGAAAGAAATCGTTCAGAGAGTGAAGCCTCAAAACCATAACTCTGAGCATTTCGAACGTGAAATGAGTTGAATGGTTCCTGCGAGGTTGCGGAATTCCTGATGGTGAAAACAACCAAAAAGAGATGCAGAACCTAAATATTCACCAACACTAATTGGTCCATTGATGTTTCTTGTGAAGGATGTGTTCCAAGCAGAAAATGCAAAATCTGGAGAATGTCATCAACTGCTTGTGCCACAGAACATACATTAACATTTCTTGTTTTTGAATCTATAGACTGAAGCAAAATCTTTCACGGAAAGTAACCACAGACGTCTCTTAAAGATTCATGTTGGAATACTATTTAGCCACCGCCGGAAATTGAAATCTTGAAGGAGAATGTTATGCATTAAAAGCGCCGCCAAATAAACTAAAACTGACATCGGGAGTGATGTCCTGCGACATCTGACTCGCCTAGTGCGGAGTTCATAAGAACAAGAACTACATGATGACATCACAGAGAATACCATGTCCTCTGCCATACAATTGGGAATAAACGTAAAGTGTATTATACTTCGCAAAACCACACATAAACGCCATAACACTTGTATAATAAATGTAGTGTGGCATTTGTCTCAGAAGCATCATCATATATATTCTGTCTCCCCTCCTATACTGACTTCTCAATAGAGGAAACTACTTTACTTATTACTCAAGTAATCTTAGATCAGTTATACATAGATCACTCCGCTCATGGAACTTATGACATTTGGACTCTGAAATGTAATACTCTTCATTTGAAACGTGGCAGGATAGTTAATGGTGGATCGGTAAAGTTACAGTGGGGAGGAGTTATTGAGCATCTTGTGGAAGATCAGGCCTACACCTATCTTGGAATGCAAGTTCGAGACAAGCTCCAGAAGGCCCAAATTCAAGACAAACTTCGGGCCGAGTACAAATCTCGCTTAAAGAAAATCTGGAGCTCAGAGCTAAATGCTCGAAACAAGGTCAAAGCCACCAATACGTTTGCTGTGCCAGTCCTCTCCTATTCCTTTGGAATAGTTGATTGCACAAGACAAGACATCCAGAGTCTTGACCGCCTGACCAGAAGGATCATGTCTGATAACAGAGCCCACCACCCTCGTTCCTCTCTTAACCGTTTATATATGCCAATAAATTCTGGAGGTCGGGATATGATTAATGTGGAGGCTCTTCATGACAGAATTTTATAGTGTACTTTTGCACATATCTATTTATCGGATGATCCTCTGATGATGCATGTGAAGACTCACGATGAAAGCAAGGAATTCCACAGTTATTTTAAGCGTGCCAAGGTTGTTGGACAGAATCTGAAATTTGATGTTGATTTTGTTGATGGCGTTGTACTGCTGGACGGTACAGCGATGGGAGTAAACCAGGTGAAGTCCTTCACCAAGTCTGCCCAGAGTCGGTCTTTTTGTGTAGAAACTTCCTGAGAAGCCATTGCATCGTGTGAACATGCACTGTGTGGAACAGAATAGCAAATCCCACCGACTTCTTCGCCTGGATGAAGTCGGCTGGTCTTAAATGTGAAACTGAGGGCTTAATTTTTGCTGCTCAGGACCAGTCACTTCCCACTCGCAATCGCCTAAATGTGATTCTTAAAGAGAATATTAACATGAAATGTCGACTTTGCAATGAAATCACAGAGACTGTCCAACACCTTGTCAGTGGATGCCCTTCCTTGGCACAAACAGCATATCTTAAACGACATGATGGCATGGCTCGTTGCTTTTACTACCGTCTCCGACATGCCTGTGGCTTTGACACCGAGGTCCATCCATGGTACGACCCTGAACATGTCCAAGGCGTCATGGAAAATGATGCTTTCAAACTTCTGTGGAATAGGCCCATATACAGCCTCAGAAGAATTCCAGCAAACAAACCTGATCTTGTCCTTTTTGATAAAGCCAATGAATTTGTATATATCATTGAATTTTTCTGTCCCTCTTTGACAGCAATGTGATTGGCAAGATTCAGGAAAAGCATACTAAGTATGCGGACCTCGCATTTGAAATGTCTCGCTTGCATCCCAAGCACACTGTCGTCAGGCTCCCCATTGTTCTCGGTGCCCTTGGTTTGGTACCTCCTGTCTCTTGGCGCAATCAGGAGAGTGCCCGGGTTCTCCACCGGGAGTACAGTCCTTCTGACACTTTGGGTAATGCAGAAGGCTGCAGTGTTGGGGAGCCTTCATATTCCCTGAAAGTTCTTGGTGGGTTCGACTAAGTCCAATTCGCTGTCTGGGCTGCGTTTAGAGGGGGCGAGGGCCCTGAGCTGATGATGAGCCTTACCAGCCTGACTGTGCCAGGATCACCCGAACGCTCTCTGCTGCATACTATCTTTAATCTGTAAAATATAATAATAATAAGTCATCTTCCTATAGCGCACAGTCTCCAAACACCAAGTGATTGCTCGCGGCGCTTAATCAGAATCTGATTCTTATTACCCCAGATAACCCAAGCTGCCTGTAGGGCGCTAGAAGGTTATAGTCACATGACTTTATCCAACCGGGTATCCATTTTCTGCTGGGTGAACAGAGGCAATTTGAACAAACACACTTGCCTAAGGTGAGACCACATGCATCACATGTGCTTCGTTGTGGGGCAGGACTGAAGTCCTAGAAACTCTCAGGCGTCAAGCCGCCAAACACGGTCACCCATCCAAGGATTGTCCGAGCTCGACGTTGCTTAACTTCAACTGATTTGTGATCTGAGCTCTGTGAACAGGACCACCACGCGCCAAATGTGACTTAATAGGACGCCCTGCTATAGTTTGAAATAGGATTTTCAGTTGCATGCATGATGTGCTTCTTGCGCTACCATACTAATGTCTCGTCCATTCAGATTTAAATACTATATCGGTGCCTACACATTACAATCATTTTCACATAAAGGTATAAGGCCACAGAAGCGCGTCTTGTAAATTACGGATATTCGTACAATGCATTCGCTGTTGATGGAGAATGGATTAGCCTAATCAGGATTTGATAGTTTGCCATTTGCCAACAGGGTACAACATGTAAAACTATCTTGATATATGTATATATCATTTTCTAATATTTTTAGATATTGATATTCAAGTAATTTTAAAATGTTTCTAAAATAGGTTACAGTGAAACCTCACTCGCCAGAAATTCATTATCTTGATAACCATATCTAACGTTAGGGTCTGTCATCCGTTTGAGGTACTAACATCATTATATCTCCCGAACAACGGATAACTTCATATGAAAGGATCCTTGGTGTTGAGAAAGTTTCACTGTGTACCGATTTGCATGTGAGCATTCTAATAATCATTTGTATACTAAAACAATTCTGCAGAGAATTCGTCATCTCCCCGTAAACACGAAAATCGTCAAAAGAACAACTGTTAAAAAGGTTACGTCACAAAGACATGTCATTTCACATTTCAGTTTAAGCAATTAAAGCAGTCACAGTTGACTATGTTACTAATCCTAAAATAACTGCGTTATGTTATATACTGAGTCAAAAAAAAGAAACTTCACATTCTTTCTTCAGGGCACTATAAAAGAACAAGAGATGGTAGGATGGTTAAATTGTTATTATTTCATTGCTGAGATCTGTGTGATGTACTCGATACACTGACAGTGCCATAATCAGTTCCATTAGGCTACACCGCCGTTCCAAAACATGGGTATACAGAATGTCAAGTCACAAGAATAAAAATGCGAAATTTCTCAGTTCAATATCGTGTATGGCCGCCCCGCGCATTCACCACTGCCAAACACCGTCTCCTCATCGACTGCCTGATGCTTGTGAACACGTGGTTTGGGATTCTGCGCCATTGCTCTTGCAAGGCAGCGCCAAGTTCCTGCAAATTCTGAGGTTGGTTCCTAAGACCACGAAGCCTTCTCCCAAGTGCATCCCAAACGTGCTCTATTGGATTAAGGTCAGGGGACCTCGATGGCCAGTCCATGACGTTGATTCCAGCGTTTTGAAGGAAATTTCGTGTCAACATCGCGGTATGCGGCCGAGCATTATCATGCTGGAACTGTAGACCTGGGCCATGAGCCGCCATGAAAGGAACGAGTTCAGGGGGTGAGCACCTGGTCGCGGTAAGCAGCAGCTGTGAGGTTTCCACGGATGACCAGAAGTCGGGAACGGTTGTTCCCACAGAATGCACCCCACACCATGCAACTTCCGCCCCCCGAATCTGTGGACTTTCTGTACACAACATTGGACATACCGTTCACGACGTCGTCTCCAGACTCTATGCCTGCCGTCCGCGAATCTTAGGGTAAATCTGGAATCATCGCTAAAGACGACTCGATTCCAGTCTCTCTGGGTCCATCGGAGGTGACGTTGGGCCCACAGCAGACGTTGACGTTGATGAAACGGCGTCAATATTGGCCCACGATATGGACGTCGAGAATGGAGATTGACAGCCCCCAACCGATTTCGAATGGTCTGTGAGGACAGTCGACCTCTAAACATCTCAGCCCTGGTTCGTGTAGCCGGCAGAAATCTGTCACGTGGGTGACGTAGGACGATTTGACGGTCTTCTGCTCGTGACGTCACACGTGGACGACCCGACCTTGGGTGATCAGAAGTGGTGCCAGTTTGTTGTAGACGACCTCGCAAGTCATACAGAGTACGACGGCTGCATCCCATTGCTCTTGCGACGTCAATAACTGATCTTCCCGCTTGCAACATGCCAACGGCACGTTCACGTTGCACATTTGACAATCGTGGCATTTCAAGTACCGTTAGAACTGTGGTTTAAAAGTATTTTTTCAATTCTTGAGGCCAATGCAAACACGTGCATATGAAGAAAACTTCGATGCGAAGACCACGTGATCGACTGCACGTGCAAAACCTGATTTGGCACTAACGTCATTTGCACGACGAATGGATGGGTTTGAGTTGGTTTTGCTAACGTTTTTCTAGAGTCGAAAGATAGGGATCCCATTTCGGATACATAGATGTATCATCAGAGAAAAATTATTCATTATTTTTCAAATTACATTTTGTGAAGTTTCTTTTTTGACTCAGTATATATGTTTTATTTTTTTCAGCCACACTTAAAGTTTATCGATTTTTAGAATTGTTTGAACTCGAGATTTCTTAGCAGGAGAGTTTTCCTTATTTCGTTAAGAGCAGAAACATCGCCTCCGAGGACAGAAATTTTTTCAATTTCTCTGAACAAAAATTGTCACATGCGTTTCTCAACTGTATCGTATTAAAGGACGAGCGCTATCTTGAGGTGAACCGCAAGACATCTGCTTCAGGTTAGCTTGGTTTGTGAATATCTGTGTCAGAATTGGTTTTCATGCTTGCCCTCCTGCCTACCGGGAACGGGTGGGCAGAGGCTCTCTTTGACCCTCATCTCAAGCATCCTGAACTATGTAGCTCGATGCTACTAATTCTTTTCCTAATTACTTACATCAAATGGCTGAACTATTTCTGCGGGAATAGATTAAAAACCGAAACAAATAAAACGAACATCTGTGTCTCAGTCACGTCATAGATAAGTAGAACAAATCATGTTATGTTTTGTTACAAATTTCGATACACGAATACGTTCCACATTGAAATCCTTCATGAAAAGAGGCAGTAAAGGAGACAATTCAGAACTTCTTCATTCCAATACTCATGATATTTATAATGATGCAAATTCCAGTTGACCTGCACAAACTGTAGGGAGTACTTAGGAGAGTTCATTACAAAGTGAATTAGGTTTAGTGGCATCAGGCCCTATGTCTGGTGTATGTCCAGATGAACGTATGAGCAGCTTGAAGTGATAAGACAGTTACAGTAATTGTTCAAATGGTTCATGCATAACTCAGGGGAGTTCAGTGTCGTCGTTGTGTCCGCAGTTTGATATATTATTAACTCTCTTTGATAATCCGAACCTAAGTAAATTGCATGTGTCATTGACACTCTGTTGTGGGCTGCGAGTTCTGAACAATATGATAATAATTAGATATTTATTGAGCCCCTGCTTCGTTTTAGAAGTGATTCTGACATTATATGATCAATAAAATAACGCCTTTGCAGCGAAATAATGCAATAAGTGATGCATCGATCATATATGTACAGTTTCAATATCAGCAATCTCAAACAATGAAAACAAGGAAACTTTCAACATGGGTAAATGTTGCCACAGGGTACAGCCCAGCCAGCTATGATTAACAAACATAAAGCACCACAATGACCATAGCAATGACAACGTGTTTCTATAAGTGATTGAAACCATTTCCCATATGTACTTCAGGCTGCTGAATTTTATGTTCTACCTCCACCTAAAAGTAATATGTTTTTGTTTCAAAATATGTCTCTATAAATATTTTAGTACTATTTTCAGATATGTCATTTTCTACGTGTACTATTTATTGACTCGCAGCAATATAATTGTGTTCTTTTTCTGAAACAAGCGCTTTGGCACAAATATGTTTTTATATACAATTGGACAATATGACAACATCAGAAGATGCGCTTAGAAGAAATAAGACACTGAATAATTCTGTCTATGACACATCGCAAATTGACATACTCAATCATTAAACAAGTTTGCCTTTGTAATAATAACAAAGAATGTGTTGGGCAATGCTACACCTTCAACAATAACATGTTGTGATGGGTGCTGTGCTGAGGAAATAACATAATAGGTTGTTGTATCATAAAGTTTTATGGATTAGATGAATCTTCAGTATTGTTAACGGACATTTTCGTGCAACTCTACTCACGTTACCTATCTAACAATACATATGAACAGATACTTGTCCTTGTATGACGTAATACGTCTCAACTAAATCTTAAACTCAAAACTTAGAAAAATAATGACTATAATTACTTACAACGACTGGTTATCTAAAAGGAAGAACATTTTAGAAAATGTCTCTATGCTCAATTTACTGGAAACATTTAAAACCTACATTCTATAAGTTATGAAGTATAAATGACATTATAAAAACTTTTACATAGACGCAACTAAGTATACAGTATAAAGATTAGTCACAATGTGCAATGTCATAAAACGTAAGAAACCCCCCCAACATTATTGAAAGCATTGTATTTATTTCAGAGACACTAAGGCTCCGTAATATGCGACCAAATATCGTTGTTCTCTGAGTCTCAAATGTGCAGATGTTTCTTTTAAAGATGATGAAAGGTATGGTCAACATCCAACTGTCTGTATTCATTGTGAACAATATTGTTTAGCACACAACACTGCCATTGAAAGAAGGCTGTGAAGGAATGACTGAAGTTGGCAATCGGGATATATCACTTTTCAATATGTTCAGTATGTTGCACAAAAATGTAATCAAGTCAAATCTGAAGGTTTCAAGGTATTTAAAAATACTCAGCCTGGTAGCAGCATTGCAGGAGCTGTTTCTGACCAGCTGAAGTAAACTGAAATATTTCAATTTGATATATGAGGCATTTCATATCTACATTCACATCCAGATCATTGATTTTCTTTTCGAAATAGCCTGTTCACTTTTTCTTTATGGTCATTCTAGAAAGTAATTGTTTTGTTATATCTTTGAGAGAAAGAATTGTTAGATATTGGGATCTTAGGCCCAAGACAAAAAGCAAACTAACGAGTGAGTGGATTGTGAATCTAATGCATCGTTGACTGATATTTCCTTAATAGCACAAAGTGACATTTGTAATATACAGTTTATTTCAGTATATTTCGCAGACAATATAGCAATGCTGAAAAGGGCGTTTTCAGCAAGAATTGACAGATAGAAAACATGCTAAGGGTGTGCTACCGAAAATAGAAAAGATAATTTCAAACAAAATGATTGTAGCATAAACTGATGTGTTTAGAAGGTTATGAAACAAACAATAGATGGTGCGAAGTCTCCAAACTATAACACTTAACATTTCGAGGTGAGAACAATAGAAAGATTCCTGATAGTTTAAGGCCTTGTGTAAGTGTTTCAAGAGACTAAAACAAGAAAATAAAAGCTTCCAGATACACCAGAACAGCACTAAGTTTGATAGAAAGGAGAAGCCAATTTTCATAATTTGAAAAGAAACCCAGGAGTTTTTGCTCCTTGATATACATTAACATTACTTGTTGCTTGAACACCATTCTGTCGCTAGTTGTACGAGACAATATGAACAATGGATATATTCATTAATACATGACCAAAAGAAAATACTCAAATTGGAAACCTTCCCAGTATCAATGATGTTGAGGTATTTGACAAGGCTTTGAATAAATAAACCCACATATTTTGAGCTATTTGACAATACTTTGGAGAATAATATCTATTTATTACTCAGTAAGTGGAATCCCGAAAGAGAATAACATGCACAACAGGCACTAGAACATAAGATTAATTTGACAATCATGAGTCATTTGCCTGTCGTGTTCGTGACTTGAGAGAACCTTTCCTGTCTTCGAAACCAATTAAATGGCATAAGCAGGATACGTGTATCTGACGGGAGAAAATAAACAATGTATCACAATCATTCGTGACAGAGGCTACGACAATACAAGTCCTAAATACATTAGCTCTACGTTGAAGACAACATGTTTCTCTCCCAATAACCTCAAACCCGATGTAATTGTAATGTAAATGTCAAAGCCTGTTTTGTTCTATGTTGACATCGCCACTACTCGAGGACCCTTACTGTATCATCATTTCTTTTAAAATAAATATGATAAATATTCTTTAACTGATGTATTGGAAACTTTCGTGAATACTAAGCGTTTCATTTTCAACAAATAAAATCAAGTTTGTTCATCAACAGATCATTTAAAAACATATATTAGTACGGCATATCATACTTCTAATGCCATATCGTCTTTTAATCTGCATCCATGTAAACTTTCCAGACCACCAAACACTTAATGAGCTTTCAAACGCAATTATGTTTTATCGGTTTATGTAGCCTCTTAAACCCGAAGAGATAAGTGATCTTCTATTTCGTGGATAAAAGATACATCTCAGAAATCGTAAGAACTATTAGATGAAAAAGGACCAGAAACGCGATGCATAATGACAGGGACAAGCTCATTCCCAATGAGAATCTATTATATAGGATAAGAAAACAGTTTTGAATATAATGTCAGATATAAGTTCTTTAAGTGGGATTTAGAATCTTGTATGATGAACAGGAGCAAATAAGCAATGCACAACATTATGCAAAAGGACGGTGTATATATGTATATATGGGTATGGGGCATATTTGAGTGATAACTTGTTTGGCTCACTTGATAACGGTCTCAGAATCTATCGCATCTATTGCAATAGATGTTGCAACGTTGCATCTATTGCAATAGCTGATAACGGTCTCAGCATACACGCAAAACGTCGCATCTATTGCAATAGATGTGACTTGATAACTGGTCTACATCTACACCAAAACGTCGCATCTAAGATGTGACTTGATAAAATCTACACCAAAACGTTGCATCTATTGCAATAATGAAACGGTCTCAGCATCTACACCAAAACGTCGCTGAAATCATAATCAAAAACATCATACCAACTCTGTGAGGTTTTGCAGAAGTTTTGTCCTAAAAATAAAAAAGTTGTTTAACAATCTATCATTAAAATATTGACACAGTTTACTATTTGTTACGAGGGAGGAGTGCAGAGACATGTCAACTATATTTACGGCACTTGTACAAAAGTTGATTGCTAAGGGTTTGTGTACGAGAGTGTGTATTTTGTAATTTGTAATTGTAATATCACATTGATTGGGTGAAAGTTATTATGGGTTACAATGTTTAAAGTTTTGAGTGTGGGGTTTGGCTCGCATCTCGCATCATATATGTTCAATGGCAATAGTATTTTGATAGCGCTTCAGAGTTGTCTCCCTTGGCAATCTTGTTTATATACGGCTTTCATCATGCCGTGTGTTCCACATGATTCCTGTAACATTCTGAGTGGATAATGATACAGCCTAGCTTTGCTAGAATGCTCGAGAATTGTGTAAGAGCTATATAAAGACTGGTTGTTGAGTGTGCGACACGGACTTTTCATATGACTGGACTTATGTACATCTGTCTGCCATCGTCAAGCTGAACTACATTTCAAGACTGACCGTCTATATTCAACTGTTGTCATTGTAAACAACCTTCAATCAGTATATCTGCTCTCACTGTAAATGTCAAGACTCTGGTGAGTTAATATTTTAGATTTGTGACCCAATATTTTAGATTTGTGACTCAACTGCATTGTACTAGAAATCTGTATTGTCATTCATTGTAGTTTGCTCATTGTTTGCTCAATATATTATTGAATATTTTAGACTTGTCTGTGTCCTATTTTGCTGGTTCAAAGGGAACTTTTAAACCTTTTGTCACGGCAAATTATTAACCGTAACAGTGTGAAGAGGGTTATACTTCAATGATTTTAGCAGTACGGGTGAGTGAGTGAGTATAGTTTTACGCCACCTTTAGCAATATTCCAGCAATATCACGGCGGGAGAAACCAGAAATGGGCCTCACACATTGTACCGATGAGGTGGGTCGAACCTGGGTCTTCGGCGTGACGAGCGAACGCTTTAGGCTACCCCGGCGCCCTTAGTAGGAAGAAGCCTGATGCATCTTTCGACACACAGACAGTATGTGATAACTTCAGGGTAGGAGAGACAGGATATAATAAAAATATTTCAATATTAATATTTGCACATAAACATTAACCATATATTCGAATATCGATCCTGGTTTTCAGATGCAGGCATATACTTTACTGTTTTGTATGCATTGATTTATTAAACCCCAAAATGGTATAGAAACTATATACATATCTTCCAATTGCATATTATTGAGTTTCTCTTTGATAAGTGAATAATATCATTAGATGAAAGATGTCAACGCACAATAGCCTCTTTCAGTGAAACAAACAGTACTTATTCACGGTAATAGGCTTAAAAAACCAAAATAAATGTTTCATCCTCAATACATCCATATCATCAAATGTTTCGGCTGTCAGCTCCTGACGCGCAAAGCAAAGTGTATGATGCCTAGAATCTTCTTACTACTTTGTCTGGTCTTAGTATTTAGGATTTTACAAATAATATAGTACCCTGAAGAACACACCTTAACTAAAAGCCCATGGATTTGTCAAACTGGCTCTGGATAAACATCCGTCGCAAACAACTCTTTGTGTGCTTGATCTTGATTAAAACCGTGCTTCCGTGTCAGTTCCAAACTGGGGACAAATTCCTTTTACTTCCGCTTTTATATAATGAGTCTGTTGTAGGAGATCAGAACTAGGGCTGTTAGCTAAACAAGCACTTTGTTAACATCTTAACACCTGTCTCTGGATACAAAACATATAAATCAGTGTTTCGGAGTAATCAGTTTTAAGTACTGACAGAAAGACCCGATGAATAAGAAACATGATTAATGTTTACAAAAGAAAGATTAATCATAATGAGTAAAGTCATGAAACGTAAAAAAGTGATTTCTCATGTTGTATTTTAGACATACAGAGAGTCTATTCCAAGCGTCCGTCTCTTGTTGTTCTCTCTGCAGGCGTGCTTCGTATGATGATTAAAGGTATGGTCGACGTCCTTCTCTATGTGTTAAACATAATTACATCTGTTATTGACACAGTTACTATTCACACAACGCAACGTCGCTTTTGAAATGCAGAAGATAAAGAAAGATGATCGACCATGATAGGAGCTGACAATTGGGATAACTCATTGTCCAATGTTTAGCATGTTGCCAAAAGAAAAAGCGAGGAAATCACATTATGTGGAGGGTGTATCTTTCTGAAGTTTAAACGTATTTTGGACAGTATATCTAGACAAACACGGAAAGGAACAGAGAGCTTTGCAACAGCTCAAGGCGGTCAGCTTCTGGCCAGCTTCTGACTGGCTTCTTGTGATGACAACCATGCAGATTTCAACCGAAACATTTCAATTTTATACAATGAAGATTTCAAGGTCACTTTCATAGTTTGTTCTCTTTTTCATTATGGTCACAACCAGCCTGAAGTTTATGCAACTATTAGATATATACTTACTGAACTATGATACTTTACATGCACGTATCCTATTTGGTTTGTACAACGGTTATTTGTGAAGTGAAGTTAAAATGTACTGTTCACTCACAATGTTGATGTGACAATGGTTTGGGATGGTTTGTAGCGTGTTCAAGATTGATTACCATAATGTCATACAAAGGATTCCTAAAAACATACACTGTGTCCAGAATTGTTGAGTGGTCATAAAGAAATGGACCCGCGAAGGTCCGGGTTAGAATATTGATCTTCAGTAACCCATGCTTGTCGTAAGAGGCGACTAACGGGATCGGGTGGTCAGGCTCGCTGACTTGGTTGACACATGTCATCGGTTCCCAACTGCGCAGATCGATGCTCATGTTGTTGACCACTGGATTGTCTGATCCAGATTCGATTATTTACAGACCACCGCCATATAGCTGGAATATTGCTGAGTGCGGCGTAAAACTAAACTCACTCACTCACTCATAAAGAAATCGGTCTGTGGAAAGCATACTTAACAAACTGTTTCAAAGCCAAATTAATCATGTTTTTGTTTTATATATGTGTTTGCCAATTCCACATTCAGAATTATTCGAACTACAGGCCTGTAACAGTCGAATGTGGACTTGGCAATCCGGTGATTAGCATCGATTTATGCCGTTATGTGTCTGATTACCCGGGCTCGCCAAGTCGTCTCTAAAGACATGCATGGGTTGCTGAACGTTAATTCTAACCTGGATCTTCACAGTTTAAGCTGACGATGCAGTTTAACTTCAAAGGAATTTACCAAATTCGTTCCCCCATCAAAGTGACCCTTTGGAAGAACATTTTTATCAGACTGAGATAGAAAATCATTACAGTCATTCTCTATACAGGTCATCCTCAAATGATCTTTTCGATTTCGATTCATTTTAACTGAAAGTCACTACATTGAATATATGCTTGCAAATATGCAACCTTTCAAAACTATTTCCAAGAATCATGGCAAATACACGATCACAAGTATGGCAACTCGAACTGATTGTGTAAATAACAGACACGAACTGATTTGTCTAGCTTTACAGAAAGAACTTGTAGTCTTTTGTCCTTATTCGTTAATGTGTTTGTCCCAACTTCTCTTGGATCGTGGGCCTCAGGCCACTTTGTAAATGAAAACAGGACTCTTTTGGATAAGTGCATTGCAAATCCAAAGCCTCTTTGAACAGTGTTCCATTTCTATCACAGACTCACATTTGTAATATCTTTCGATATAATTCATGTCAACATGGTTGACTATACCGTCAAGCTGAAAAATGCCCCAAGCAAAAACTATCTGCCAGAAACATGCTGAAGGAGCGTTAACGAAAACAGCACAAATAGTTCAGATACTTTAATGTTGTCATAAAGAAATCGACGAAAGAAGAAACTCTCAAACCTATAAGCTAAAACCTGACATTTTAAATCGACGATGAAAAGCCGTTATTACAAAATGAAACCCAACTACGGCTTTGCACCAGAACGTACACTGACATCTTGCGTTGCTGTTTAGACCGAAATTGGTTCTACTTTCGCATGATCGGTATCTGTAAGATATGACATGAACAATGTGTACATGCCTCCAAATATGACAACCACTTTGAGACATGACAAGCAAATTTATATTTGAACTCATTGAACGTTGTCCCGGTGTCATTTTAAGCACCAGGTGTTTGAGAATTGAATTTGATATCCAAGTAAACTTTTCAGTAAGATTAACTTGCCAAGCCATGCAGAACAGTAAAACTTACCCATTCCATATTTCTTTGCAGCAAAGCGTGACTCTCAAGTCATATATTTGTTAAAGTAATGCGATGTTCCTGACATCGTTATGAATACTGTTGAGTCACACACGCCGTGTTCGTTAAGCAATGGAAACCAATAAACAATACGAATATGATATCTTTGGAGAAAATAAAAACTGTGGCTCACAATCAATCGTGACACACGTTACTGCAATAATGGTCTAGATTATTGTGTTGACAAAGCTGTACACTGAGTGGAAGCGACAACACCCTTTCGACGTCCATATGAAATTTCTGCTTTCACAGTCGATTACACAGTTCTGACTATATCATGAGTATACCACCAACTTCTCTGGCATATATTGCAGAAAAAGATCAAATTGCAATGTAATTGTACAAATCCCTATTTGCTCTACGGTCTAATATTGCAAATCCTTTTGTGAAAGAAAACCAGTTATATGTTATAGTTAACTGTATAATCATTTGCTTGTGATGATTATTCGTTTACTGATAAAAACTTCTTGAACTGTCAATGTAATATGCTGATAAACAAAAGTCTCATTAAGACACAGGTGTTTACTGTAATAGACAGTTGTTACATACAACTGATGTCATATCGCCTTTGAATTTGCATCAATCCAAACGTTCCAGTTGTTTCTCTTCCAGACCAGCATATAATAGCCTCTCAGATAGACCCTTCAAAGGAAATTACACTTATGTCGATTGATCTATTTAAGTAAATAAGCAGAATGATACAGGGAAACTCTGATAGTCACACACACTCAACATATCCATACTATGAACTATTTAAACTCTCAAGTACCGATGCACAAAACACTATAAGAAGAAATTCTTACATGTTCTTGGATTTTACAAATGACAAAGGTACGAAGACAAAACACACCTCACCTAAAAGCCCATAAATCTGCCAAGAATGGTTTTGGATAAACATCTTTGTGTGCTTGATCTTGATTGAAACCTTGTTCAAATCAGCTTCTGTTTCAGTGTCAAGCTGGCGACAAAGTCATCTGTTGCCTAATGTGCTTGTTATATCAGGCCAATACCAGGGTTATGGCGTGAGAGCTGTGAATGAAGGTTTCAAATTCACCGTAAGCACTGTCGACATCATCTGTTATCAGTGTACCTGGACAGACGGTGTGGCATCGTTTATATCAGTGTTGCATTTCTTCCAAGGAATGCACAGTGCCTGATATGTATCTGAACTCTAAGTCGATCATTGAAAGTCTATGATCATGACCCCGTCAGTCGAACTGAGTTAATGTTAATTGGACCTGGATTTGAGAAAGATCAGTACCAAAACTTTGCAATTTTAAGACGTGTTGGACGATACATATAGCAGCTCCAAAACTGGTTATTTGGAATACGTTAACATTTTGTATGTGAACATTTTACAAGCAAAACTAGGATTATAATAATAATCTACTTCTATAGCGGCGAGTTCCAGCTAGGCTGCGCACAGGCGCTTGATTAGTAGCATTATGTGCTTACAAATAGTATCATTATTATTTTATGATCAGACAATTACATAGTTTCGTTCATATGCTTGAAATATAATGTACTTGACCTCAAATTAGAAGGAGGAGGAATGATGTGTAGCACTGGGACTGCAATCGAGTATCGTCGAGTTCCCACATATCCCAGCCAAGCAGATTGGTATAAAATGTAATATTTAGTTATAACTTCATGGAGGACGATACCCCACCTTCACCTTTGCCACTTAAGTGGGTACTGAACTACGAAGTTTTGTGCTAAAACAGGTTTTGGGAAACTGTATTGCAAACCAGGTGTTATATCAAGACATCTTAGGACCTGACCCTGGTTCACAAACATATGCCAGTAAAAGAGACAGAATCTTGCAACAGAGGCTTCGAAACCCTCTGCCTAACATGCAGCTATAGAGCTGAATAGGGACATCTTGAGCTGAATGGGTTCAATATTGTCACAGGGCGCAGCTAACAACGAGAAATGATAGCTTTTAAAACTACAACCACTAGTTTCATTGCTGGAATGATAAAGACGAATACATCATTTCACAGATAATACAGGCATTACGACATGTCGACGTGAATTAGAAATCAAAGAAACAACTGAATCTCCTTCTTTAGTGTTCAAGCTCGTTCCATGCATATGTGTTAAAGATTTTGGAGTTATGAGAAATGGATGAGCAGGATATGAATCTTAAAACATGCTATCCTGGGCGCCATATATTAGAAGACTCAAACGTACAAACCTGTGGACATGGTGAACATCCTGAAACAATTTACAGGTGTAGAGACTGTGACACGAAAGATCTCACGACATCTGAAAATATAGTACATGCACCTAATCGAAAGCTTAATATTTAATTTGAATAGAAACGAAATTTACTTTAACTACTACAGCACAATAAGAACCTTGATTAATGTGAAACGTGAAAGCCAGAGAATGATTGAAATAGTGAAATTAGTTGAAAGATGACACATGTTGTTAAACCTGACAGGTTGCACAAGACAAGGGACCAACGCATCTTGTTTACATTATCATGTACGTCCATTCTGAGTTTAATGGTACTCCGGTCTGTTACTGCCAAACGCTACAGTCCAGTAGAAAATGAATACTACGTGAAAAAAGTTTCTTAAGTTGAATACAAAGAAAGAAAAAGAAAAGATCAATTTGATTTAAACATATTTTTATTCATGAAGATCAATTGGGATTGGTGAACAAGCATTACTGCTGATGTTAACACCGCTCCCATGCAACGTATAATACAACATGAAACGGAGGATTTGACGTCATCGATACTGACCATTGCATAAATATAATATTTTTAAATATATATAAATATATACAGATTACATGAAATACAACTATTCTCTAAGTAGTCATAAGTTAGAGAGCTACAGTTGTGTGTGTCTAACAAGCCATTGTAGAAATATTAATCAATCATGAGAAGGTTGTTGAGTAAATTTAATTATTTTCATGAGAAAATGTGAAGCGTTGTGTCTAAAAGACCAATGTTCGACTGGCATCCTCAATTATCCCTGTAATGACTGACTGATTTTAAAACCGTATACATGATCAGGTTCTATCTGATCAGTTAAGCAATTAATTTGAACTTCAAATTACTCCTAGCAAATCGAAACTCAGCGCGAACAAAATATACATCAAATTCATTTCCGTTACAAAATTGGATTTAGATTATGGATACTTCAGCTACAAGTTACAGAACCCAATACCTACGATGAGTGTCAAGTAACTTAACCACAGAGCGCAGCAGCTACATTGTGGCACTAATCCAGACAAATCAAGCCTCAATCTCCATTCCCGTGACACGCAGACCAACGTTGAGGGCAAAACCATGAATCATGACTGGTGACCTGTATGTTTCTAGAGCTCAAAAATGAAACATACAACTTAATGGATGACAACTTCTTGTTTATTGCGTTAAGCGACGTTTCAATGTAGATTCTTACATCGTTATCAAGATAAAAGTGACTACAACCAAATGGTGAGGAGCATACATGGTATGTTGTGACAAGCAGCAGATAACATTAACAACAGCATGTAATAGAATAACAAGTGGTACATAATTGGAAGGCACCAGTAGGGAACTAAAAATAACAAATAGTACTAGCAATGAAGCCAATAAGCAGGGGGATTAAGTAATAACAACAAAAACTGCCGATCAAACAATAAGTTTCTAGACCTGTCTGCAATGTCTCCTTGGGCTTGTGATATTGTTTGAAGTATGTATCAAGTCAAAGATATTTTTTGTACTTAAGACCTCCGGCCCATATACAATTAATGCAAGTGTATATACAACACATGTTACAGACATTTTTACAAAAAGAATTACAGCTCAGATAAGATATTGCTTCCAAGGATAACAGGATGTTTAACATAAAGCGCTAGATTACGTATTACATTTTCAATTTGGGAGGATAGAATGGGAATAAAGGCGGTTGAAGGATATGTTGAAACATAATTATTTGGGATATATGTTTTTTCTTAAATCAGCATAATGTTGGCCAATATACATTATGGACTTATCCGTTAAACTTCGTTCTATTGAACATCGTCTGCCTCTATTTACTGCGAAGTCTAACTAGCCCAATCGAAAATTCTGATATTTCTAAATGTCAATACACATAGATATAGTTCTGGTTGAATTAAGCTCTTATATGATCTATACAACTGATATTTTGAACTATTGTCTAGACAGGAATGCCATTCTTGATAAAACATGCTAACAGATTGTTCTCGAAATTGCTTAAGAAATAGGTTAATATTACCAACTGTTCGATTTAGCCACACAAATCCAAAGTCATGAGAAAATAAAAGATTTCTGCGACGCCCATGTTGTCTTACCCCTATCATCTAAATGTACAAGCATGTTATAAGCTAGTTTTGGGATTCTTTGTTCGACATTGTTTGAAATATGTATCTGTTCACCCAGTAGTTACTGTGTATCCGGCAGGACGAAATGGTTATGTGACTATCTCACAGAAAGGTGTAAACTGCCCAGGGAGAATCAAAATGGAATCCACGCGGTTCCATTGGGTACAATAGCGTGAAGCGAATTGAGCAGCACTGCTGGAACGCGAGTTCGTATCGTCTGGACACTGTTTGGGTCATATGCATTCGTGTGGGACACAGAGCAACATGAACTGCAGTTCAGTATTGCTACTTCCATCAAACCACACACCAGAACCATGACTGACAAACAACAGAGACAAGAATATGAAGCCTGTAAGAGCTCTCATTCTATGAAAACCAAACTGGCACTGTCTATAATCACTCTCTCCTCGTTAATTGAAGAGACGTAGTGGCAACGCGAATAGCAACAAGGTGCCCACTTGCAACACAGGGATCTGCATTTATTGAACATGAGCTCTTGAGACTCCTGAAGTTACAACATACGCGTGTTATATCCGCTCCAATTCCACAGTTCGGTAAGTCACACTCCACTGTTAGAAAGACGACAGTTCTTGGATTAGAAGTGAAATATGCACCGTCAGCTTGGATGAATTGAATGCTAGAGATATGACAAAGTGATGCAGGCGTTAGACACTTACCGTTAGAATGACAAAACACACATAGCAACCAGGGCAAACTGAACCCACAATACACAGACCATAAGCGACTCTTCAAAATGAAGACTCATGTCCTTTTGAGAACTTTTGACGTTGCTTTAATCTGTCTGAATGTTTATCTGTGAAATATGTATGGGATTGAGATCTGGATTCCTGGCGGTCCTCGGTAGAGTTGCTGTCGTCTCTTGACATACAGAAATCCTGAAAGGCACGCGCAGAATGTGGCCTAGCATTGTCGTCTCTGAAGACTGGCCTTGTGAATGGTCATCGAAATGTGGTACAACAACTCTGTCTAGGATGTCAGTCATATACCGTTGTCCATTCCGATTTTGTCTGGTCAGGTTCACAGTCATGTGATGGGCGCACACCGTAAACGACGCCCCTCCAAAAGGTACTTGACGATATTCCAAGATATTCCGTTGTACATGTTTTGTAGCTGTGGCGCAAAATAGCCATCAGTCATCAACAAAGGAAATGGACTTTCGTCCGACCTGTGGATCCTTCCCCATGACGTCAATATCAAACGACGTTGACATCGACACCAAGCTAGTCGTGCTGCTTTGTGCCAGGGAACAACAAAGACGTCTGAAAGTTCGCCTGTCTCTAAACCCTCCGGATTACAGGCGATTTCTTTGCTGGACAAAGGACAATGTGGAAGTCAATCTGTTTTAACATGCATTTGACGTGAACGGATAAAGTCTTATGATTCAACGAATCACTTAGTCGTTACTCTATGTCGACCTAAACGATGACGACCCTCAATCGGCTAAACGTACATGGATGACAACCAACATGTCTTGTAATAGCCCTTATGCCTGGTTCACATTGGCCTGTGATGGGTCTACGGCGCCTGTAAACTGGCCGTACCTCCATTTCCGTGCGGTCGCCGTAGCCTCTACGATTTTGTCAAACAGCGAAGTTCAACAAATTTGAAAAAAAAGTTACCAACCATGCCTAAAAATCGTACGGAAAATCGTAGACTACTTTATCGTACGGCACCCGTGGCAAATGTGAGCCAGGTCTTAGTGCCATGCCAGCATTCTGCATTCTAGCATCTGGCCGTCTTTGAGCAGTTGAAGAGGCCCCAGTTTAGCTTATCAACAACAAATGCAATTTATTTCACAAGGTATCGAGCGATAGGAACAATTACTGAAACATGATATTTGCTTATTGATTGGTACACGTATTGCATGCAGTGTTCGCCTTTGATCGTAGGACGCGCAAATCTAAATCAATATAGGGTGAAAGGGTCAAAGTAGCCATGCATACAAACATAACTATGATGTGAATATATAGGTATACAGGTGTTAACATCTTAGGTGTTGCGATACTATTTCCAATGTGTATATGTATAAATTTATGTCTCATCGGTCAGGCTTTAAAAATATCGGTACTCTATACGTTAAAATCATTTTGACATAAGATTGCCCAGGAGTGCTTAGTGTAAATTGATATTCAAAGAAAGCTTTCATATTTTGATGGAAAATGGATTAGTCTGTGCAATAATTGATCATTTGTCAGCGGCCAGTGTTTGATTCACAACTGAGTACAATATGTAACACGATCTTGGTGTATATTAGCATTTTAATTCTGTACAGTGAAACCTCATTAACCTGAACTTCATTGTCTAGATGGAATGTACTGGTCTGTCATTAATATCCGTTCGTTGGTGGAATTAACATCGCCACTTCTCCCGAATAACGGATAACTCGATATCGCGTGTTGACAAAGTTGCTCTTTTTTTTACTGATTTCCATGTACGTACTGATAAAAACTGTTTGCAGGGAAAATGTCATCTCCCCGTAAACACAAGATTATTCCAAGGCTCAGCTATTAGAAAGATATTAAGTTACAAAGATATGACATTTCTTATGGATCTGATATCGAAAAATCTCCTGTACCAAACAACGGTTAACTCGATGTATAATGATTCTAGGTGTTGAGAAAAAATCTCAATCCATACCGATTAAGTATTAATCTCCCCATAATCAGGCGGATGTTCAAAGGCACAACTGTTACAAGGATATTATGATACAAAACTATGTTCTCCGTGCAAGCAACAAAAGCATGCACAATTGATTCTTTTTTTCAAATCCTAAAATAACCGCCTTATCATGATGTATATTTCAGCTACAGTTGTCTTCTGTCGATTTATGGAATCGTTTGAACTCGAAGAGATAAGTGTTCTTATAGTTTTTGAAGAGCAAAAACGTCATCTCAGAGGACACATGATAAAAATAAAATGAATATTGACCGGTACTTCGAAGCAGCTTTGCGTAGGAAACATGCGTTTCTCAACGGTATCGTATTGGAGGACGAGTGCTATCTTCATACAAGCGTCAACCACAGGACATCTGCGTCAGTTCAGAAACAATTACTGCTTCCTCTAAGAATTAGCCTAATTTATCGGTTTGCGTTTTGTGAAGCTGTGGATCGTTGGTAGAGCATTTACTAAACCGTTTCAATTTCTTATGGTATATTTGTACCACCGACGTTTAAGCGTATGTAACGCAATCTGGTTTATAGGTCCGGTTTAGAATTGATCTTCATGTACTGCTTTGCCACTTCTTCAGGACACACAGAAGGGACAAGAACTAGCCCAGAAACAAATAAAGTGAGAAACAAAAAAACAACGTTGTTATCTTTAAGATTTGTCTTATCTTGAACGGACACTCTATTACAAGCTTACACCGGTTTTCTGCGTATAAATAAGGCGTGTTTCTGAGTGATCAGATTTAGGTACTGATAGAGAGATCTAACGAATAAAAAACAGGATTGATAAAGTGGTTACAGAGGCACAGAAATAGCCTCTGTGGTCTTGCAACTTTACAAACAAAAAACGCTCCATGCAGGTAGCAAAAGTAATTTAAGTCCCCATGGTTCCTAGTATGGTGATCTACCTTCAGTTGTTGGCGATCTATAGCCCGTGTTTTAGATTATACTGTCTTCTTTGATTACACTGTTTTAGTTTTACATGCTAGTTTTGTGTTCATATCTGTGATACTCTAGTATTTGTACTGTCCATCGTCGACAGGTTTAACTCTTCACAATGTTTTCATTTTTGTATTGTATAAATTGTTTTCGTCACGATATGGATGAGATATTGCCGATGTGACGTTAAATATTAACTCACTCACTCACTACAAACAAAAAATGTAACAAAAGGACTACTCATATTTTAGAATATACCAAGATTACTCCATTACAAGCGGCCATCTCTTGTTGTTCTCTCAGCAGACGTCCTTCATGTAATGATAAAATGTATCGTCGACGTCATCTCTATATATTTAAATCAATTACGATTGTGTTAGCGTTATTACCACAATTTCTATTCACAGAAAACAACGTTGTGGAGATGACAACTGGGATACATCACTTTCCAATATGTTCAGCATCGTGCACAAAACAACCGAGGAAATCACATTATGTGGAAGGTGTATCATTCTGAATCGAAGAGCTTGCACGAATTTCATACAGTATTTCTTGAAAAACACCGAAATGGAAAGGGATCTTTGCAATAGCTCAAGGCAATGTTTCTGACCAGCTTCTGACCAGCTTCATGTGATGCCAGCCATGAAGCATTATAATTTGATGTAGCGCGGATTCCAGATTGTCGATTTTCTAATAGAAGCAGGCTGTTCTGTTTTTTTCCATGGCTCTACCCAAGAAAAATGGCTTTAGTAAGCAATTATTTTCTGAACGTATTGTATTTGGTGTCATAACGATTATGCGCAGTCTAATATATGCAAAGTTCTTTCTCTTTACAGCAAAATGTACTGATCACTCACAATGTTGTTGTGATAATGGTTTTGAATGTCGTGTGGTTTATTCACGGTCCATTGCCATCATATCAGATGAAGGATCCTGAAAGGTGCCATCTATCTATATCGAGAGTCCTCGTTAAGCTGTCATGAAGCATGCAGTATGACTTATCAATTATCTGTGCAAATCATACTTGAGAAAGAGTTTCAAAGACAAGCTAACGTTTTTGTAAAACATATTAGCATGGATCTATGCCGTTAGGAGAATGATGATCAGCGAGTACGAATACCAGAGTCAGTCGTCTCTTCGGACAAACATAGGCTGTTGAAGGCCAGTTCTAACCTGGATCTTCACATGTAACATATGTTATATTGGTGGTAGGACAATAGACCCACAAGGACATAACACCCCCAGACAAAACACCCCTAGGCTAAATGCCCCCATGACAAAAAGCCCTCAATGGGTAGGACAAAAGGTCCCCTCTATAACATAGGTTTAGACTGCTTAGAAAACATTATGTTATCACCTGTCAACTCAAAGTAAACACAGAGGGTTTTTTATCCTATGGGTGGAAATTTGCAAGGGCTTTTTGTCCTGGGGGCATTTAGCCTAGGGGTGTTTTGTCCGAGGGCTTTTTATCCCAGTGGGCTTATTGTCTTCCCACCGTTATATTTGACCACTTTCTAAATGACATTGTGTAATCATAGGTTTCGGCTGTGGGAGCCGTGCCAATTTACACTTATCAGAGGGTTACACAAAGTCCGTGATCTAGACTACCAATTGTCCGACTTCCATTCTTTTTGTGGAAGTCGCCGTGGCTGAGCGGGTTAGGCGGCTGACTTTGTGTGCTGGCGATTCGGTGCCTGACTCTATGGGTGTGGGTTCGAATTCTGGATGGGACTCAACCCAATCTGTATTTTACTAAGAAAGTGTAATCCCAAATATAACATATGCTACATTTGACCACTTTCAAAATGGAATTGTGTAATCATGGATCTTCACAGTTTAAACTGACGATGTAATTTACCTTCAAGGAATTTTACCAAACTAATTCCCCATTAATGTGACAGTTAGAACATCTTTGTCTGCCTGAGTTAGAGAGTCATTACAGATCATCCGCACATCATGTGTTCGATTTCTCTTCATTTCAACGGAAAGTCACTACATTGATTCCTATGCTTGTTAAACACCTTCAGATGTGCACATAAATATCATGGTAATGTAACGATCACAAATTTGGCAAGTCGAAGGAAGTGTGTAAATAACAGAGACGAACTGATTTGTCTAGCTTGCAGATAGAAATTGGCAGTCTGTTGCTCCTATTCGTTAATGTTTTAATCCCAACGTCTGCTCGGTCTTGGGCCCCGGGCTCCTTTTCAAATGAAAACAGCACACATATGAATAAGTGAATTGCGAATCTAAAGAATCTTTTAACAATATTCCATTTCTGGCCCAGCGTGATATTTACAATATTTTTCGATATAATTGATGTCAACATGGTTTTGCAAGCTAAACAGTCAAGCTGGAAACAATGCTGCAAGCAAGAACTATCTGAGAGGAACATGTTAAAACACATTAAAGAACACAGCAGAAATGTTCAATGTTGTCATTAAAAAGGTAGTAAGGAAAGTAATAATAGAAATCGCCGAGAGAACAAACTCTCAAACCTTTAAACTAAAACCTGACACTTTAAGTTGAAAATGAGAAAACACGTCACAATTTAATTCTGGACTCACAAAAGTCCAGAAACTCTCCGCACTGTGGGCCCTTTCTGACAAGGGATATGACCAAATTAAACATGCCGGCCCACGGGCGAGCGAGTTTAAATTTTGAGTCTTAGAAATTTGTTTTTTCATTTTTTCACCCTCAGCATACATTCATAACTACTGCATGTTTAATTTTTGTCGAATCCCTTGTCAGAAAGTGTACACAGTGCGGAGAGTTTCTGGAATTTTGTGAGTCCAGAATTAAATTGTGACGTGTTTGAAGCTGTTTGTCACAAATTGAAACAAATATCTGGAGAATATCGTCAACTGCTCTGCACCAGAACATACACTGATATTTCGAACTGCTGTTTCGATAAAAACTGGTGACTACTGTCGCATGATTAGTATCTGTAACTATGTGTACAACTTACAGAAGTGACGTGCTAATTCATAATTGAAAGACTTGAAAAGAGTCCCTGTGTCATTTTAATTATGCGGTATTTGGCAAAGCATTGAATTTAATGTCCAAATATTATTTTTATACTTTTTGTTCACGGTGGAGGATGTGTTTGTAAACGCAGCCACCAATGCCCTCTATATAGACTCTAAAGTTAGAGAGCGCCAAAGACATTGGTGGCTGCGTTTACAAACACATCCTCCACCGTGAACAAAAAGGGATTTAGACAATTACACAGCTGTGAAACTTGAGTTTCCATAGAGAGATTACAGTCAATATGAACATCCATGTTCTTGAGTGAAGATGGAACATCCACTGCAGACTGACCAATGTGAAGCTGCTTGGTATCAAATTTCTTCAGTCTTGAAGGTGGTCCTATAAAGAGTGCTTCTTTCTTGCCGTCGTTCAACATCAACATGTTTGATGACATTCAATCTTGAATAGTTGAGATGCAACTCTCGACCTTGGAAAGAGCTGGGTTTTTCGTCGTTTTTGTCGAATATATCCACTGTGGCACTCCATAGGTCAGTGACATATCGTCGGATCGCACATTACCAATCTGGACTGCTTGTACTCTGTCAGACTGATAAGAAGCAAACCATGATAGTGCTGTGCTGCACACGCCATGCTCTTGGTGTATGCGGTCCAATAGTCTTTGATGGTCAACCGTATCAAAAGTGGCAGAGAGATCCAAACACACCATCAAAGTCTCTGAACCAGAGTCAACCGTCATCTGAATCTAGTCAAGGGCACAATTAAATGCCGTTTCCTTGCTGTGGTTAGACTTGTACTCAGAGTGATACTTGTCAGCAAGAGAAAATTTCTCCATGTGTCCCAAAAGTTGGTTCTTTACAACTTTCGCCAAGACTTTGGACAATAAAAGATAAGTTGGACATTGGCCTGTAATATTTTAAGATGTCTGGATCAAGTCGAGGCTTCTTGAATATAGGCTTAATGACAGCTCTCATGAAGCTTACAGGAACCACTCCAGTTGACAAAAATCAAGTTGACAACTTTGGTAATAACTGGCAGAACACAATCAATGATTTGAAGTAGTAACTTGGTTGGAAAAGGTTACACCAAGTTGGTTTTGTATCCTTGATGATTTGGCGCAGTTCGTCAACACTCTTCCACTTTTTCTCCTACGTTTCCCTCCAATACCTCCATAGTGCTTTCTTGAACCTGTATGGATAAGCTTTCATATTTCAAAGACATAGACTTTTATTGTTTAAGGAGAGAAAAAAGGATTAGTGTCCCCGGGCCTGCGAGGTCCGCTCACCGGAGAATGCGACTAGAAAAATCGACCGAGGTGAGGGTTAAATGTGGCCATATGGCTTCTATCCCTTTGCACGCCGAAGACCCGGGTTCGATTCCCCACATGGGCACAATGTGTTAAGCCCATTTCTGGTGTCCCCCGCCGTAATATTGCTGGAATATTGCTAAAAGCGGCGTAAAACTAAACTCAGTCAGTCAGTCTATCCCTTTGAAGGGTTCGTCAGTGAGAAGATTTACCTTTCAGAACTCATTGTCATTGTATCCGCCATCTACTAAATGCCACCTTGATATTTTACACAGAGTGAAACGGTTCAGCAGACAGACATGTACTGAGGCCACGTAGCATTAACATTATGTACGTCTTTAACAACATTCTTCAATTTAAGGGCTTTGCTCTATTAGGTTTCAATTCTCCATATACATTGCCATTCGTTTCAAATGACGTAGAAACAATGAGCCATTGGGTGTCTCTTTCTATAATATGTTTTGTTTGAGGTCAAAGAAGTCATCAGAAAAGTTTGTAACAGTACACAATGTCTGTCGACGTAAGGAATATCATTATTCTCTTTGAGGTCTATAATTAAACATTTAACTGTTTTCCATACGCCCAATGAACAAAGCACAACATTGACTATTGCTGTTAAAAGGAAATGATGTAACAGAAATTTACAAACCAAAATATAGATTCTTCAGAAAGCAGAAATATATACAGGAATAAAATGAAATAAAACGAAATAACTTTACCTACTAGGCTACTCCGCCAACTTGGAGATGATGTGTACCTATAAAAGAACAATTACAACATCACTATGTTTTAGGATAGAACATTTACGTATTTTTAATCAGACATCACCTGGCCTTTTATCAAATACGAAAACGTGTTTTGTCTTCAGTAGATATCGTATGTGGATACGGTCATTTTGTCTGGCTAACCGCCCTGAAGCCCTCTCAGTTTCACTTATCTTTTCATTTTGAATTTTCATGAAGTAAGTGTTTCATTACCAACACCTTTGGACAAGACAATTCAAGATTATGAGTGTCAATAAAAGCATCAGAACAATTAATGGAGCATACATATGTAGCAAGGCGTGGAGTCATCCCACAGATTGCATCCTTACCTTGTCAGCTTGCTCATGTAATCTCTTTGGTCATGTGGACAAGGCGTCCGACTTCGGATCAGAAGGTCCGTGGTTCGAATCCCAGCATGGACTCGGGAATTTTATACGCAAAAACACACACTTACGCACATACATATATGTGTTTTGGCTACGCAAAGCCTAGTACACTCACACGGCTAGGTAAAGTGGCCCCTGCTCAGTGACAGATTTTAGGGCTTGCCATTAGAATACGCCAAATATTGTTATGTCTGATAAGACACGCACCGACTCCTCCAGTTACAATGATCATTTGCATCTAAAGGCACCTTCGTCAGTCCCATTCACACGTGACAGTCCCACAATGAGTTAGTGAGTGAGTTAAGATTTAACGTCACATCGGCAATATTTCAGCCATATCGTGACGAGACAGTCCCACAGAAAATGAATACTAAGTTGAAAAAAAATCCTTAAGTTGAATACAAAGAAAATGACAAGGTGGATTTCCCGATTGGCATCATCAATAAGCACGGACTGACTTTAAAATGTGTGCTTTAGCTCTAATTCGCCAGCTGTGTAATCAATTTGAACTCTTAGTAACCTGTAACGAATCGACTTTTTGTGCAATATGTCCAAAACAAAATCAAATACACTTCCCTTGCAAAATTGGATTTGGATTATGGATGGTCGTTCTTTCCTGAATCAATTGCATCCCCAAAGCTAGATTAAGAGTGATGTACTCACAGGCCCTGTAAAGATGAAAAACGAGATTGAAAAAGGTGCAGTTTCAAGACCCATGAAATCTTTGCATGGTCACACAAGCTAGAATTAGCTGGGTCACATACTCGGGTTTTGTGTTTAAGGTCCGATAAATTACACTAGTTACACACTGAGACTGAAATTTATACAAGACGGGAGACGCATTGGTCTTTTCGCTGTGCGGAGTTGCATATGTTATCAGCGAACTGATTCTATGACCAAAGGTTAGAATATAAGATTCCATCAAGGCCGGCAAGAAGACACTGGTATGCTACACTGCTACATGTATTCTGAGCCCTTACTTTCTTACAACCATTGTCTATGTAGTCGAGCCAAAATACTTCATCTACAAGTGATAGAACCGATATCTGAGATCAGTGTGAAGACATTTGACCACGAAACGCAGCAGCTGCATCGTGGCATTAATTCAGACAAATCTAGTCTCAATCTCTCTTACCAGTTGTGGGCCTATGCAGAACGTTTCTAGAGCTGCCTGCGGTGTCTCCTTAGGCTTGTGACATTGTTCGAAGAATTTATCTGCAGTAATTGGGTATCTGGTAGAACCAAATGATAATGTGACTGTCTCACGGGATGTTCAAGGTGTATACTCCCCAGAGAGAATCGAAAAGCCCACACTGCACATTGACAAGGAGTATATAGTGTGAAGTGATTGTATAGACTATGTACTGATGGTTATCTATTTCCCTCTGTCATCACTGTGAACCAGTCCAGCAAAGTCTTATCTATTATGTGGACACAGTTCTGGTCGAATGTATGCATTCATGTTTGACATGGTTCAATATAAATGTCCATTATTGCTGTGTACAGTACCACTTTACAAGGCCACAACATAACTATGAATGTCAAGGAAGAAAATATTGAGATGAGGTCACACCATGAATACTCTGTAAGAGCTCACATTCAATATAAACAAACTGGCATTGTCTATAATCACTGTCTCTACGTTAATTGAGGAGACGGCGTGGCTTGAATATTGAATATCAAAGAGCTACCCACTTAAAACAGAACAGAACAGAATATTATTCTAAAAAATAAACCCACAAAAAGTGATATAGAGAACATACAGGTATGTATAAATATAAATAAAATATTCACATGATATCATTTGAAGAGGCACAAACAGTGTTTCATATATTTGGATAATTTGAGGATGATTGGTTGATAATTACATTTCATGAGAAATATAAATTTACAGATTGAGGGATTCACACAGAAATATTTTGGTAAAAAGGTTTTTCCTTGTTGAACAAGTGATGGACATATTAGTAAAAATGGAATTCTTCAGATACAGCTTGATTACAAAGATTACAAAGTCGGTTTTCTTTCAAAATATTTAACCAGCGACATGTTTCTATTGGTAACTTATGATTTGTTGTCCTAAATTTTGTTGGTCAAATTCTACTTTGAAAGGGTAATTTAAGATAAGGTTAACAAAGGTATCAACATTCATTGAACCTGGGGCCTTGTGACCCCTGAAGTTACAACACTGACCTAGATTATGCTCTCGTTCGAAAACTCGATAAGCACCAGTTCCAATCATGTGAATGGACAGGGCCATGTGTCTGGGGGAAGCAAGGCGACATGGTTATATCTACTACAAAGTCACATGCTTGCAAAGCGATCTTTGAGCTAGGGCTGTCGTAATGTCGTAACGCTCGTGGTTTAGCATACTCTGGGGTGGTGAATAAGAATGGTGCTCTCTTTATCTTCATTGTGTGTGTGCGTGCGTGCGCGAGTGTATGTGTTTGTAATTTCTTTGATGAATCCCTGTTTCCTTTCTGAACTGATGGATTGGTCAGGTAGTCCTGTGAGCAAATTTGCATGACACGTGACAACAAAAACTATAATTACGTCATAGTTGTGGATAATTAGTCTACTCGAGGTTGTTTGCACGAAATCAATAATGCATTTAGGAACAATCGATTGCTGTAAGAGAGGTCCAAGGCCTTATCTGGATGTTGAATCAGCTAAGAGATAGTGTCCCTTCATGTATTTAAAGTATGTGTGATTGCGTTCTGTTAAATAAGAAGATGTTCAGTGGAGTTTGGATATAACTATGATGAAATGTATGTACAAATACAGTAAATAAAGACTACACTTCTTTAGTGAGACAGACAAGTTTGCAGTGTTAGCTGGAGTGGGTTGAGTGCAACACCGCATTGAACGGTATTGTTTTGGCTTGTATACATAATGTTGAAGAAAGGACAAAGAAAAACAGGCATGAGACAGCTACCTCTTGAATGAAACCGAAGAAAGAAGTATCGTACAGACACACAAGAAGTAATAATAACGACACGCGTAATTTCTGAACACTTAACCAAAGCATGCTTACCATAGGCAACAATGCAAAATGACGACCCATGACCAAGCTAGAACTTTATGTTGCTTTAACGTGTATATGTTGTTCTAAGCAGGATTACTTTGAACGAACATGTATGTCAGGCTTACACAAGTAGAGATAACCTTGTTGCATTCAAGAAGGATATATCCGCCGCCTACGATACATGTATAAGATGGCGATTAAAATTAAAGTGAATACTCATTGAATATATACATCGTACGCATTTGTTCATGCTGAACGACGTTCTGTTATAGCCAAGTTATGTTGATGTTTGGCACATAGCAATGTCTAATCAATCTTTATTTACAGTACTGAAGGGGCCGTAGGCCTATAGTACATTTAACATACAGTAGCAGAGGGTGCAATATAAATGAATATATAGTTAATGATATCACATCTGTAATGCAGAGGATCTCATATTCATGGCATGGTATATATACACTGCAAGGTATTTTGTGGCTGTTTTATTTTTGGATGCCATGAGGGTATAGAATTTGTCTATTCGGGGGTTCAAGTAGAACTATTTCTTTATGTATTCTTTTCTGATATTTGCATGCAATGGACAAACAAGCAAGAAATGATATTCATCTTCTAACTCCTGATAAGTACAATATTTACACAATCGTTTTCCCCGTGGTATCCCTAAATGCCTACCTTTTTCTATTAGAAGATCATGGGAACTACATCTGAAACGGGCTAGTGCTGTTCTGAATTGCTGTTCATAGCAATGTCATTCACTCACTCATTTAGACACTGTTCAATATCATAACAGACTTGTCAAGCTGTAAATTGCGCCTGGCGCACGCAGTGTTTGACACTAAGATTCATAGTTACGTTTCATAACTAGCTATTAGCGTGTAAGGGAAAATGAATGGAAACTACTTTAAAATGTTTAATGCTGTTATAAACAAAGTTGCTCGAAAGGAGATGAAATAAATCGTTCAGAGAGTGAAGCCTGAAAACCATAACTCTGAACATATGGACGTGAAATCAATTAACTGGTTTCTGTGAACCTCAATATTCATGAAAGTAACACTGTTTAGTAATTTAATATTTCTTGGACGTTTGGTTGTGAAGTATTTGATCTGCATAGAGAATTCGAAAATTCGGAACATGTCGTCAACTGCTTCCCTGCTGAGTGTACATTAACATCTCCATTTTCTGTATCAATCAAAATTGAACCATAATCTCCTATGTGACGTATCCAGAGACGCCTCCTAAAGATGAATGTTGGAATAATGTTAAGACACTGGACAAAATTGAAATCATCAATAGAATGCTATGCATTACAGACGCCGTTTGAATATAATGAAGTATATATATAATAACAGGTATAACATGAATATTAACATAAATCTGTGGTCATGATGTGCTATGACAACACATGGTAGTGCTATATTTTTAACCCTTAGGATAGTATAATACCGTCAGCGATTTAGTGTAACTGGCGCAATTACCATCTATCGATTTATGGAATCTTATGAACCCAAAGATGTAAGTGTTCTTGCATTTCGTGAACAGAAAATAGTAATCTATGAGGACAGATGTTCAAAATCGAAAAACGAAAATGAGCAGTACGTCGATTCAGCTGTGGCGGAAGCTTCTGTTGTATCCCAAAATACACAACACCGTACCATACGTTTCTCAACAGTATAGTGTTATGCGAAATAAACTCTCTCTCTCTCTCTGTTGTGGGACGAGTGTTTCGTCTCTTGGAAGACGTCTGCTCCGTGTGCTTTCTCTGTAAATTTAGGACGATTTATCCGGTATTTTTGGGTGGATCAAGAAGAAGCATTTGTTAAAAATTGAAATTTACACTGTTTTATAAAGTCTAGAGATTTCAGTTATGGTGAACATCCTGCAGTAACTGAGCCTTTAAATGGAAGGCGAAGCAAGAAATGGGAATCGATGTCACGTTGAACAACTAGGAGAATTCTATGGATATACAACTTTTTTAATATAATATGAGCAACGTTTCGGTGTAGCTACTAACACCGTTATCAAGCAAAAAAACCCCAAAAAACCTACAACACCCCCCCCAAAAAAACCCCAAATAAATAAAATAAAACGATGTCACGTTGACGAAAACTGTAACGACGCATGCGCGCGTGCGTGTTGGTGTTAGAGTGTATGCTTGTAGATTCACTTACTCTCACTTACTAGGCAATATGAATACGAGTAACATAATTACTCATCTACAGATCTATCAAAGTGAGTGAGTGAGTGAATTTAGAGAGAAACACTACACTCAATCGTCTGTGTAACATTTCACCATCTGTACTGAATAGTGATCCCCACTGTCTAATAACCCACCCACCTCCTAGTTGCAGCTATGAGGCTTTTAAGCCTTCTACATTCTTTCACTCGTTGTATTCGTCATAAGGCAAATTCAAGTAGAACCCTATAAACTATTTGGAGTACTTTAACATTCCATAAGAGAGCACATTACAAAGTGAATTAGGCTTAGTGGCATCAGAATATCAGAATATTGTGTGTGGTGTGTGTTCAGACTCATACGCAGCAGCATATGATGTAATTATTGTAATTATTCAAATGGTTGATGTGTAACGTAATATGGATTAAGGAGACGAGTGTGTCGTCGTTGTATCCTCAATTTGAAATATTATTAACATTATCCTATCATCTAGGGTGTTGATAATTTCTAGTTAATGAAACTCTTTGCTGACTTCAATAAACATCTATAAAAGGTAAGACACGTGTTATATGTATCGTATGATTGTAAAGGTTGAAATAAGAGACCTGAGTGTGTTTAAATGACACACATGCCTATACCACATGTGGTACGCGTTCTGTCTGACGCCGGTTTCTACGTTCACGTCTGGAATGTATGTTCCTTGTTGTTGCAAAATACCGCTTTAATTGGTCCGGCTTTAAAATTCGATTATGTGATTTCATCGGTGTACCATTTATTGACTGTGTGGTGTCATACATGTGTGTTGTTATTTAAAATAAGAGCTTTGACACAAAATATTTGTATTGCAATTAGTACGAAACATAACAAAATAAATATGCGTGCATTCATAAGGATTTGAAGTTTTCAAATTCAGGTCATACTCAGTTTTACATACATATATATAATGTGTAGTCATAATAAAATATTAATAATGGATAGCATTTATATAGCGCAAATCTCCGAAAGGACTTTGCTAGTCATCGCAAAGAGCTTCCATGGCGCTCTCTGAATGGATACACACACACAATATAATAGAATGTTTCTGCCTAACATTTAAGCATTGAAAGGAAGACCTGAAGAATAGGAAATATGACTAATATAGTTACATTGGTAACAGACACTACTCATAATGTGTAATGTAAAACAATACCAAAACATTTCATTACGTCATTATAAAATGTGCAGATGTGCTTTAATGAATGTGCATAATGTACTTAATAAAAGATACCATTGACGTCCACTTCTAATTTTACACAATAACTCTTCACACAACACAACATATTATTTGGAAATGGTAAATAATGTTGGCTGTGAAGATCATTAATGACAGGGACAATTGGGATGCATCACTGTGCATTGTCTTCGGCATGGCGCACAAAGAAAAGGGAGGAATATACATTATATGGAAAGTTATCAAACTGAATTTGAAAGTTTGAAGGAAAATTTAGACACTATTCCGAGATAACAAACCTGACAGTGATAGATTTATAACAGCACATGGAGACGTTTCTGGCCTGCTGTATGCAATGCCAGGATTTAACCTTCAGCCGAAACATTAGAATTTGATATAGTGTCCACATTTACAACCATGTTATCGATTGTCGTTTAGAAATAGGTTGTTCACTTTTTCTTGATGGTCGTAACCAGCAAGAAATGTATTCTTATGGCTTTAGGTCCACGATTTATTTCCTGACAAGCAAGTTTTATTCGGAAGTTTCTGCAAGGATTAAGGCATGATGTAGCTGAATTGTTTGTATAGACTCTTAAGCTCGTCATGAACGTATTTTATCTGGTTTGGCCACGATTTTGTGTTAAACAGTCAAATATTTCTCAAGGTTAGTTCCTTTTACAGAAACACTGCTTGCTAAATAAGACGGGGGTCTGTTCAAGGATCACAGCCTTCATGTCATGACGAATCATTTCAGATGAGTGAGTGAGTGAGTTAAGTTTTACGCCACACTCAGCAATATCATTTCAGATGAAGAGTGGTTCTCATTGATGTCTTATACTCGTAAACAATATCCAGAATCGTCGTTATTTGGCCATGGGAGCATGCTTCATTATTTATCCTCAATCTGTGGACAGCCAAATTGATGACTTGCAATGTTTGCATACTTGTTTGTAATTTCATGCATTGGTTGGCAGCCTTATGACGTTGGTCTGTACATAAGCCGTTCTAGACTAGAAAATCCAGTGATTGATAATTTCGATTTGCACACGGTTGTATTTAATTGGAATACAATACTACCATCAATCAGTCATCGAGCTTGAGAACCCGATTCCATCAGTCCCCGCTTATGACAAGCATATTTTGATTTAGGCCAGAATCTTCCAAGATGTCATTTACACATCAAGTAAGCTTTAATTAGGCATAATCAGGATCAGGAACAAGCCGAATGTCAAAGATTCAGACCTTTTTCCAACAATTCAGATTGGTAATTGACAAAAACTGAAAAAAGGCCACATTAATAAGATTTTGGAATAATTTGTTTATGATATTGAGTTTATTGTAATGAATAAACACTTCTCCTTGCCGGATACTGATAATTACAGCTAAAATCTGTTTGTTTTGTTTGTAAAGCAACTTTTACTGCATTATAAAATTTTCGTTTCTTAAGTTTGACTGTAACTTTTCCTCAATTTTAGTTTACAAACTTTCATCCATTCATAATAAATAACAAATTTATAGGTCAGACAAGAATCAATTATTACTTTCACTTTTTAAAATAAGGTAACTTGTTTTGGGACAGAAAAACAGCTGTTTTAAATATAGACAATTATCCTAATTAAAGTACATGGTGATTTCAATGATGCTTTCGGTTTTGAAATGTTAAATGTTTGCTCTATCAAATAATAAAGGTTATTTTTTGGAAAGAGTTTAGAATATCATTTCAGACAAAAATAATTGGTAAAACTACAGGGTGGTGTTTATTTTATGCAGAGATGTATATCTTTGAACAATATTTCATTTTAGCACCAACGAAAGAGATCATGGAGAAATCGAAGTTTCCATGAATTATGGTAATCTTACGAAAGCTAAATGGGCAGCTCAAACTGATTGTGTATATTTACAGACGTATATAGACATTAAGTGATTGTTTTAGTGTTACAGAATATACAGTTACATTTGATGTCTCTATTCATTAATATGTTAACGTCTTGATCCTGGACATATTTTCGAATGAAAACTGCACATGTCGAATCTAATGTATCCTTGCACAATCTTTCATTTATTGCACCAAAGAAAGAAATCGTTGAAACATCGAAGTATCAACACCATGCTTTTGAACATGGAAAACAATTAAATGGTACAAGCTAGTAATAAAGCTTGGTTGTAAAGTACAATGAGACATGTAGAGCTTCCATATGCTTGCTTGAGAAGACGAATTAGTTAACTGAAGATTCTGGCTGTTTATCACCAACTGAAATATATGCATGAGATTCAAATTGCATTTTGCAAAGATATCATTTTACTTCACTTTGCAAAATTTTGGATCGCTCTTGGGTCACATTACCTCTCCTGCTATCTCAAACTACGGGTAAATAGAAGGTTCCGGGAACTCTTTCACTGTATAATCATTAGATTATGATGAACATCCTTTCGTTGATGTAAAACAAGTACCCGTTGTAAACGTGGTATGGTGATTTCATATCCTAAAGCTAGCTATATACATGTATTATATGAGAAAGATCTATTAGACAGGGGATATCACGTCACCTTTCCGCCAGCATCCATCTAGATGTTCCAATTGCTTCTGTTCCAGACCACAGAATAATGTCTCAACGTCATACCTCTTTCAAATATAATTTATTGTTAATCGATTAATTTAACCATTTAATAAGCGTCCGTTTATTTCGTGGATAAAAGAAACATCTTTGAGAATAGTTATCGTGATACGAATCCCATAATGAGAAAACTGTGTTGACAATGATGGCCACATAAGACCAGAATGGAGAAGAAACCTGTCAAAACCAAACATTAGTAGTATCAACCTTTTACACGAGTGAATATAATTCACTTTAGATTGAACAAACTTCGATGTAAGGGATCTAGTTGTTGATGTACAGGAGTATATTACATGTGTTGATTCATTAAACCCAACATTAGTACTACAGGAAATATATAAAGTTTTCGTATTGTGAATGATAACTGTCCTCCGCGGGTTTTGTTGATTAATGAAGATGATGCATGATGTCAATCATGTCTTACTATCTTTGAATAGCTAGGATTTTGCAAACAATCACGTCCCCTGATGAGACAACTACTAACCCAAACGCACATACATTTCACGAAAATGACAATGGATAAACATCTGCTCCATCTTTGTGGGTTTGATCTTGATCGAATACTTGTTCAAACCATTTTCTGCTTCAGTGCCATTTTGTGTCAGGTTTTTAACTTTCATTGTTAGATGAGTCTGTCGCGGGGGATCAGTACTAAGATTACAGAGTGAAGACTTTGTATGGCGGCTTTAAATTCACTGTAAATATTGTTGATATCATGTGTTATCAGTGTTCTGAGAGATGGTGCCGTACCGTTTATATTAATGGAGCACTTCTATTGAGGACTATAGGGGACCAAGTACTTTAGCTTCTCCTTGTGATAGGAAGGGCCTTTGATAGCCACATTGTTGAATATGTTTCCGCTAGACGCTAGGGAGGACATTGGTATCACCATGATTGATAAACGAATATGCCGTTACCATCATTTGTGGAGTAAGGATGTATTGCCAATGGAGGATAACTTTGCCACGTTTAATGGTGATAGCTTTTCAAGAAAGGACCAAATTAAGTTTCTACACTTCTTTCATCAAACATTAAAGATAGAACATATGGAACAGTTTCGGACTATTTTACAGATATCAGCATGTACACCATTTGTTACGTATGAAAACACCCGGTCGAACATCTCAGTCTACATACACGGTCTTTTCAGTCACACTGGGTAACTGTTAAAAGACAGTCTATACTGGTTAGGGATTAGAACATGCTTTGCACAGTTTTGGAAAGATTTACTAGTTTCTTTTGTTGGTGACACCTTATGAACACAAAACGAAAACCAATACGTCCTTATAGACTGGATTTGAGAATCTTGAGAAATAATAAAATCTTAAAGCTAAGAACATTCACAACAAGACAAACCCGGTAGTTTCTGCTACGTTTTTCAGCCAACAACGTTCTGTTTCCTTAGAAATTCCGATCTATTCTGAATATACAACAGTGGGACAGAAACATTTCATAAAAGTAGTTTTGGGACATGCTCACAACGACGCCCTAGGTATTTAGTAAGAGTCTTTAGTTAACATTATGACAGAGATCTTGTAAATCTCTAGAATCAGAGTATTATTTTGTAGTAAATGTTCACATGGTTCACGCACACTTAGCTAGACTTAACACTTAGGTGGTGACAGGGAGAATACATAATGTGCCTTTCTAAAGCAATACACTATCATTCTATTGTGATGCTTGCCGCCGCCGCCTTTCACAGAATAATGAAGTTGTATATCCATTAAATTATCATCATTCTTTATCATCTCATTGTTAAACAGATTATATAAAAACAAAGTCGTTGTAAGCAAAAATATAAATTCATAGGTACGTGCTCTGACCAAGCAGCTTGGTGTAACAATATAATAATCAGTGTTATATCTTAGCGAATTTGCTTAATGTAGAAAGCTAAAATTGATGCAGGGCAAATCTTTCACTTTGGAGAATTGTTTAGGTGTATAGCTATAGTGCAAAACAGAAATAAAAGCCATCTTTGGTGAATTATGTCAGGAAACGTTTGTTACATCAGGAACCTGAAATCATCACTATTTGATAAGGATTCACAAACGTAAGCTCATGCTACAGATTGAAACGTACAAAACACATCTCGACGCTTCAGGCCTACATTAAGGTGGAGATCTTGAAATGAAGAATTTATGTTGACTAGATTCAGTATTGTTACAGTGTCCAGCTAACAAGGAGAATAATGGAGTTTTTAAAAAACCCAAATCACCCTTTCATCACTGTCATGATACGCGGTATCCACAGACCAAACGGAAACACATTCTTGGACAGATAATACATGCATTGGGACCTGTCGACCTGAATTGGAAATCAAAGAATAAACTGAATCTAGCTCATCAGTTTCCAAGCACTTTCTATGCATAAACATTAAAGATAATAGGCATGCATGCTCAATAAGATACGATAAATGGATACCTTGAGTACGATTTGGAAACGTGCAGTCATTTAGATTCACGCATAAGATAGTAGGCTGATGTTATGGTCTCGTCACTAAATGTCACCAAACAGACCATTGTTTTATCAGTTCTTTCATTCTTGAACTCATAAATATTCTCAAATGAAACAGTTAACAGGCTTAAAAGCTATGTAGCAATAATGTTGGTCGACGTCATGTTCTCTGAAATGTGGCTATATGACTTCCATGAGACATTTCCTTCCGAGGGTTTTAATTGATGAGGGTAATTATCTTTCAGCCAGCATCCTCATTTCATCAGCCATAGAGTTGAAACTACCTTGCTATTTCATACAAAGTGAGACCCGTGTAGATCCGGGTTAGAACTGGTTTTCTGCCATCCATGCTTGTCGTAAGAGGCGATTGCTCAGGTGGTGAGTCTCACTGTCTTGGCTCACATACGCCCTCGTATCCATATTGACTGATGATCATGGTATCAAACACTGGATTGTCTGGTGCATACTCGATTATTTTTCAGACCGACTACATATAGTTGGAGAATTGCTTGAACAACAAAACAACAACTAAAAAAAACACCCCCAAAACAAAACAAAAAACAAACTAAAAAAACAACAACAACACAAAACATGGAAAGTGAAACGGTTCCCATTATTGACATCTTTGTCTTTTGAGGCCAGTATTTGTATAACTATAAACTCTTTTCAGTAGCAAACCATAACCGTATAAGAGGAAATGCATTTAGGAAGATTGGTCCAGAGGTTTCAAATTCACCGTATTTATTGTAGACATCATCTGTTTCCAAAGCTCTTAAAAGCAGTGACCCGCCAGTTATTTCTGCCTCGATGCAATGCGGGTGAGGTCAAAGAAATAGTACTTAGAAAAATTGTCCTTAGACGTAAGAAATATCATTTTTCTGTTCAAAGTAATTAATTGAATGCAACTAACTCTCCAACTCCGCAAACACGCATCTGTTATCTTGGATTTAGTGTGTGTTTGTGAAAAACACAGATAATGTCAATGCACTTATATATATTGTTGTAGACGTGTTCAACGTTTCCATTTTCCGTATTCCCACAAATGTCCTCAGAAGTAAGAAATATCATTTTTATTCAAAGTAATTAATTGAATGTAACTCTTTCTCCAACTTGGATTCCGCATACACCCAATTGTTATCTTAGATTAAAACACACAGATAATGCCAATGCAATTATATATATTAATTGTAAACATAGCTGTTGTCATGACAACTGTGGAGGGCGATCCTCATGATGTCAACGCTGGAATGTCTGTTCAAGAAATGATCATTTACAGATCGCTTTATACAGCTGGAATATCCCTGCGTCAAACAACGTACAAACATAAGAAGCAATGAGAATCAAGATAATGTGCCATTCAGCCATCGGTCACGGTATGTAGCACATACACTGCCATATTCTTCGAACAAACCAATCTCACGGTTCTCACTAAAAGGACGAACTGATTTGTGTATGTCGCTCTGGGGATTTATGTGATTATTACAACGTGGAATCAACTGTGATGTTTTTATCCTCGATGTCACTCACATGAGAACACCTCACCGTGTAAAACTGGGAAACAGAAATAGCATAATCTGTACTTTTAGAAAATTGAAACCTGAGACCACCATGACCCATAACTATCAGCTTATGGTTTCCTTTGGTTCCTTCAGAATGTCTGTGGAAGCTATTAGTTTCAATACCCAAACCTCGGTGCTTGATTTGTGCTTGATGGTGTTGGTTTTTCCTAATAGCTCCTATTCACTCAGTGGAATAGCGAGAAATACATTTGGAGTTGTATCCATACGTTAGAAACCCCAACAAACTACACATTTCTTTGAACGGCAACAGAAATGGACACACGTAAAGCACATCACATGGCATAAATAAGAAGTAATATTTTGGCATAGACTTTAAAAACTGGACAATAAAACGAAGGGGGTTAGGTGAAATGGTGGCAGTTCACTGACTACTGTTAGGGCTGGTCATTAGTATACTCCAAATATTATGTCTGACGCGCTGGCCAAGACACGCACTGACCCCCTCCCGTTAAAATTATCATTTACATCTATTCTGAGTATAAAGGCATCCTGGTCGGTTCCATGCACTATGATGACAGACTGACTTTACAACCGTGTAAAGACTGCTCCAGTTCGAATGGTACACCAATGTTATTAATTTAATTTTAAATTAACCTGTAACAAATCGACGTTTTGGTGCAAGAAATCCAATAGACTTCGTTACAAAATTGGATTTATATCGTGGATTTTCGTTCATTCCTGAATCAATCGCATCCTCAGAGCTAGATTAAGAGTGTTGCCATCACAGATCCTTTAAATATAAAAACGCCGATATGAAAATGTAGCTCGTGGCTCGGTTGCAGTTTCCATACCCATGAAGTCTGTCCATGGTCACACAAGTACAATTATCTGGTCTAAATACTGGCCTGGTTTTGTGTTTTAGGTCACACGTGGATAGAGTACACTAGTTACACACTGACAGCGACTAAAATTCACACAAGACGGGAGACGCATGGGTCTTTTGCTGTGTAGAGATACATCTGTTGTCAGTGCCCTAATTGTATGACTAAAGATTAGGATATTCGATTCACCAAGACCGTCAAGAAGACACTGTTAAACTACACTGCTACTCTGAGCCCTTGATTTCTTACAACCATGGACCACGTAGCTGAGCAAAAATACTTCAGCTACAAGTGACAGAACCAATATCTAAGATCAGTGTGGAGTAATTTAACCGCAGGACGCAGCAGCTACATTCTGGCATTAATGCAGACAAATCCAGCCCCAATCTCACTTTCCTGTTGGTGGCACCCATGCATATGTAGAGCGTCCGAGGCCTTATCCGTACGTTGAAGGAGTTTACTGGTACCGATGTATGTGTGAGGGCGTGCAGTTAAAGAAGCAGTGTTAAATGAGAAGGTTTTTTTGTGAAGTTTGGATATGTACATACAAATACCACAGTAAATAAATATTGTTTTGGCGCAGAACGGACAATGTGATGCCAGCAAGAAACAGCTACATGTTGAATGATACGACGAAGACTGGTATCTTGCCTACAAACAACAAGTAATCATACGGGGAAAGTAAATATCGGAACCCACAACCAAAGCGCTCTTACCACACAACCCATGTCCCAGTTAGAACTTTATGTACCTTTAATGTGTGAATGTTGTATTAAGCAGGATTACTTTGAAATCAACATGTATTGCAGGATTACACAAATAATTTTCAAAGATAACATTGTTGGTTTCAATAAGTATATATCCCTCGCCTATGACATGATTTCGATTATTACTGAAGCGAATACTTTTTAAATATACATCTTAAGCATTTGTAGCACATGACCGCTATATAAAGGCACACTGTCATGTTGAATGACGTTCTGTTCTCGCCAAGGGATATTTATGTTGAGCACTTCGTAACGTCATTTAGGCACTGTCCACTATTGTTCGTGTCAAAATAACAAAATGCTCAAGCTGTAAATTGCGCCTGGCACACGGAGTATCTGACACTAAGATTCATGGTTAAGTTTCAAACTAGCTTTGGGCATGTAAAGGAAAATGAATGAAAAATATTTCAAATTGTTTAATGCTATCATAAACAGAGTTGCTCGAAAGGAGATGAAATAAATCGTTCAGAAAGTGAATCCTGAAAACCATAACTCTGAACATATGGACGTGAAATCAATTAATAGGTTCCTGCGAGTCTAAAACAATAGATGTAGAACCTCATTATTCATGATTCCTACTTTCATATGTCCTGGACGTTTGGTTGAGAAGTGTTTGCTCTGCATATCTGAAAGTTATTCAATTGCATGCATGATATATGGGAAGCCCCATGTCGCTATCATATGTACCAATTAACCTGGTGCTTCGTGTCAATGATGGCAAGTCATAGTCTGCATTCACTTTTGATGGAGAATGGATACGTATGGGCACAGAAGGGTCGTGCGTCAGTGACCAATGTTTGATTCTCAACAGGTTACAATATGCGAAAGCATCTTGGGGTATATTGGCATGGTATTCGGGAATTATGTTCATTCGTGATATTCACTTGTATTTAAGACAAATATTTTACAGGCAAATACACTGTTGTGTGGGAATGTCATTGTGTCACATTTTGGAATGTCATGGTCTATTGGTATCTCCATTCCTGGACCAGACTTCTGTCCCGAGCGAAAAATAACTCCATTTGAAAATTTCCCATTGATGACAAAGTTTCACTGTGTTCTGATCTACGAGTAAGTATTCTTTCACTCAAGAACGTGTTTCATGGAAAATGTCATTTGATCAATGTTGAAAGGCATATCTGTTTCAAATGATATTAGTTTTAATTTCAGTTGATTTCCTTTTATCGTTCAAACTTTTCAAACTATAGTTATCGTCTATCGATTTATGGAATCTTTGAACTCAAAGACATAAGTGTTCTTATATTTCGTAAAGGGACAAAGTAATCTCTGAGGACAGATGTTCAAAATAAAACAAAAATGAGCGCTACGTCGATACAGCTTTCGAGGATTCTTTTTTTATACCTCAAAATACACAAAAAATGTAGTATACGTTTCTCAACAGTATAGTGTTGTAGGACGACTGTTTCGTCTCCCAGAAGACGTCTGATCCATGTGACGAAGGATTTCCGCTTTCTCCGTAAATTTATGACGATTTATCCGGATTTTTATGGATCAAAAAGAATCATCTGTTTAAAACAGAGATTTTATTTATGGAGAACGCGCATACGTGTATCTGTGTGTGTGTGTGTGTGTGTGTGTGTGCGTGCGTGCGTGTTGGTGTGTGTGCTTGCAGATTCAATCTGTAAATCACCTACTTTCATCGGCAATATAAATACGAGTAACATGATTAGTCATTATCAAATCTATCAAAGAGATCATTTAACTTCAAAATTTAGAAAGCAACACAACAGTCCATCTTTTACGCGAATGTACTGAACAATGATCACCATTGTCTAATGAAACCCGACATTTCAAGATCGTAACAAGGACAACCGTTGTACAATGAAACCTGACAAAATAACAATGTCATAAAACTTTACAAAGCCTATCATTTCTTTAACCTTGTCTATTGTGTTATCATTTTATTCCCGCGGAGAACTGGATGATTTAAGTCATTGCAGTAACTTGGCTTATTCCCCAATGAAGGTCTGTATTTGTGGATTAAAATTGGTCATCAGCAACCCATGCTCGTCCCCCCATGTAACGGGCTTGGGTAGTCAGGTACTCTCTTTGACCTGGCTTATGTATGTTACCCCACCCTAATGCTCATGATGTCAATCACTGTTTTCGCTGATCTATGCTTGATTACACACATACTGCCGTCACATTGCAGGAATATTGCCAAGTGTGTCGAAATCAAAGTAAGAATGCCAAAGAATGAACGTCTGTATCACAACCACAAAATAGGGAACATAACAAGCGCGTTCAGTGGAGTGTCAAGTTCGTTACAAATTGCAGCTATGACACATGAACACGACCCAAATGTAAAACGGGCAATGAAGACAGGCAGGTATAAGTGACCTTTCAAACCCCCTTCATTCTTTCACTCGCTTTGTTCATGTTAATAAGTTCACGTAGACCTATTTAGAGTACTTCAACATTCCATAAGAATGCACATTACAAAGTAAATTAGGCTTAGTGCGTCAGAATATTGAGCAGAAGACAGTTATAGTAATTATTCAAATGGCTAAAGTATAACGAAATAAGGGCTAAGGACACAAGGGTGTCGCTGTTGTGTTCAGCCCACAAAATTTGAAACAAGATGCCTTCAACTTGAAGCCGCGAGTTAACACACCTTCAGCAACAGTCTCCCGCGTTGAAGATTTCGGATCGGCAAGGAGAACAACTGAATCTACTGATGCAAGTGTTGCAGTAGTGCGTCCTGAGGAGAAATCAGACGTTCAAAGCAAGAAAAACGTCCAATTTCGCTTGTTTTTAATATGAAGCTGTAAATTTGAGATGACTAAACCATTCATGGTCCTTGACTATGTTCTTTCTGCAACTTGCTTTTGAGACTGAAATAGAGGCTGCAGTGAAGTTGGTAGCTCATGACGTCACATGAGTTTTGTAAGTATCATAAAATTATTAAGGATGAAATAAAAAAAACGATTGTTTTTAATGGACACACATGTCTGTACAACATGCGGCACGCGCTCTGGCTGACGCCGTTTTCTTACTTCACGTCTGGAAATGAATGTTCCTTGTTGTTGCAAAATTCCGCGTTAATTGGTTTAGCTACTAAATTCGATTATGTTATTTCATCGGTGTACCATTTATTGACTATGGTGTCATAGGTGTGTGTTGTTATTTGAAACAAGAGATTTGACACAAAATAATTTAGTGCGAAACATATTAGTACGATCATAATAAGTGCATTAATAAGGATTTGGAGGTTTCAAAGTCATGTTATACATGTTATATATAGTGTTTTAGTCATTGAAAAAAAGCTTCTCTTGGCGCTCTCTGAACGGACACACGTGACAAGGATAAACAACTTATTAACAAAATATAAAACATTTAAGCATTGACAGGAAGACCTGAAGAAAAGGAAATGTGACTAATATAGTTACATGAGTAACAGACACTACTCATAATGTGTAATGTAAAACAATACCAAAACATTTCATTACGTCATACACCCGTGAAGGTCCGGGTTAGAATGAACCTTCAGTAACCCATGCTTGTCGTAAGAGGCGACTAACGGGATCGGGTGGTCAGGCTCGCTGGCTTGGTTGACACATGTCATCGGATCCCAGTTGAGCAGGTCGATGCTCATGCTGTTGATCACTCGATTGTCTGGTCCAGACTCGATTATTTACAAACCGCCGCCATATAGCTGGAATAGAAATGAGTGCGGCGTAAAACTAAACTCACTCACTCACTCTTTACGTCAAAATAAAATGTGCAGATGTGCTTTAATGAATGTGCATAATGTGCTTAATAAAATATATTATCGACGTCCCACTGCTAATTTATCACAATAAATCTTCATACAACACAACATATTTGAAAGTGAAGAATGAAGGCTGTGAAGATCATTAATGACAGAGACTGGCAACTGGGATGCATCACTGTGCATTGTCTTCAGCATGTCGCACAAAGAAAAGGGAGGAAAATACATTATATGGAAGGTTATCAAACTGAATTTGAAAATTTGAAGGAACATTTGGACACTATTCCGAGATAACAAACCTGACAGTGATAGCTTTGAACAGCTCAAGGAGACGTTTCTGGCCTGCTGTATGTAATGCCAGGATTTAACCTTTAGCCGAAACTTAGAATTTGATATAGTGTCCACATTTACATCCATGTTATCGATTGCCGTTCAGAAATAGGATGTTCACTTTTTCTTGATGGTCTTATCTAGCAAAGAATGTATTTCTTATGGCTTTGAGTACAAGATGTATTTTCCTAGCAAGCAAGTTTTATTCAGACGTTTCTGCAAGGATTAAGACATCGGTTAGTCGTTGCAAATGACAAGCATATTATGATGAAGCCAGTTCTAACCTGAATCTTCGCGTGTTCAAGTATTCATGATTAAATTTACATTTATGCGAATGCCCTGAATCAGCTGTTATAGTGATGTGATACTTTAATAAACACACACACACACACACACACACACACACACACACACACACACACACACACACACACACACACACACACACACACACACACACACACACACACACACACACACACACAAAGAAAAAACCCCGAAAAATAATCCCTCAAACAAATCTCAATTACACTGAGATATAGAGTCATTTCAATCGTTTCCCTTACCGCAAACCAGTTTTGTCTCTTCTCTACATTATCATGTATAGTTAGAGACGAATATAGACATGAAGTGATTTGTCCAGTGTTACAGGAAATACACTTATTCCTTTATGTGATAATTGCTGTGTCTACTTGATCTTGGGCTCGGACATCTTTTCGAATGAAAACAGCGCACAGCAACCCTCGTATATGTTCGAAGAATATTTCATTTTAGCACCAACGAAAGAGATCATGGAGAAATCGAAGTTTCAAAAGAACACTTTTGAACACTTTCACGTGAAATCAATTAAATGGTTCAAGCTTGTAATAATTCTCGTCCTAAAGTAAAATGAGACGGAACATTAAAAGTAATGATGAACTCCAAGAACAGCAGGAATTAGTAAACTGAAGTTTCTGGCTGTTTATCACGAACTGAAAACATATCGCTGCCAAATGTTGTCAGCTACTTTGCACTTTGACAATCAATCGTGCCTTACGTATCTATCTATAGTTAATACACCAGTAATTTAGCACTAAATGCCTGGAACACTCTGTGTATGTATTGCATAAAAATGTAATTGTATTGCAGTTGTCAATATCTCGGTTCGCTCTCTTGTCACACATCACCACTGCCCCAATCTTAAACTAAATAAATCAAGGGTTCCAGGTCTCTTTGATTATGATGAACATTCTTTCATTGCTGTAAACAAAAGCCGCTGGAAATGTCATATGCTGATTTCAAATGCTAAGGCCAGGTTTGTTGTAAGACGCATCTGTTAATAGATATTACATGAGAGAGATCTATTATACAGCCGACGCCACGTCACCTGTCCGTCGGCATCAATCCAGACCTTCTAACTGCTTCTCTTCAAGACCTCCTAATTAATTTTATGTCTTTCAAATGTAATTTATCTTTCATCGACTTCTGTAACCTGTTTAGGAGATACGTGTCTTCTATTATGTTGATAAAAGAAACATCTTCGAGAACAGCTGTGATTCGTAGATTTCCCAGTAAAATGACTGAACACGAAGTACACTTGCGGTTGAAACAAAAAGGAGTCAAATTGAGGATTTTGTATCCCATAATGTATAAACTTTGTTGACAATTATGTCCACATCAGGTCCTAACGTTAAATGAAGAAGAAACCTGCTAAACCCACGCATCAGTAGTATCAACGTTTCGCATGAGTGAATATAATCCATTTTATGTGGAACAATCTTCGAATTAAGGGATTTCGTTGTTAATATACACGATTAAGTTGCAGGTTTTGATTCATTAAGCCCAACATTTATACTGGGAAATATATAAACTGTTCGTATTGTGAATGATTAAATTACTTTTCTCAACGGGTTTTGCTCTCTGATTAATGAAAATGATGCATGGTGTGAAACATGTCTTAATATCTTCAAATAGTTATGGTTTCACAAACAGCCAAGTCCCCAAACGCACGAAAATTTTACGAAAATCTCTGTGGATAAACATCTGGTCCAAGTCAAACTCTGTGTGCTTGATCTTGATAGAAAATCAGTTTGTTAAACTTTTATTGTTACACGAGTCTGTCGCGGGGGATCAATGCTAAGTTTACAGAGTGAAGGCTTTTTAAAGGCTTTAAATTCACCGTAAACATTGTTGATATCATGTGTTATCAGTGCAGCTGAAAGTGGTCTGGTGAGATGGTGTGGCATCGTTTATATCATCGGTGCACGCCTATTGAGGACAAAGGCACCAACGTTCATAGAGCACCATGTACTTTAGCTTCTCCTTGTGATAGGGTCTTTGATGTCCAAATTGCTGAATATGTTTCCGCTAGTCGTCATTGCAATGCCATGCTATTTGTAGCACCATGATTGATTCACGAATATGCCTTTACTACCATTTGTGGAGTAAGGATTTATTGTCAATAGAGGCGAACTTTGCCACGTTTAATGGTGATTGCATTTCAAGAAAGGACCACTTAAAGTTTCGCCACTTCTTTCGTCAATTCACTTTGGAAGCAAACATTAAAGAGCGAAAATGTTGAACAGTTTCGGACAAATTCACAAATATCGGCATGTACACCGTTTGTTAAGAGTGAAATGAGTTTCATATGAAAAGTCGAACATCTAAGTCTACATACACGACTTATCGGTCAAACGGAGTAACTGTTAAAAGAAAGTCTATATTTGTTATGGATTAGAATATACTTTGCCCAATTTTGCCCAATAAACCCCCTAAAATACAACTCTGTAGTTTCTGCAATGTTCTCCAACTTACATCCTAGAGGGGAAGCCTGGCGCTTAAAGCGTTTTCGTCACGCCTTGGACATGGGTTCGATTCTACATGGGTACAATGTATGAAGCTCATTTCTGGTGTCCCCGACAATGATATTGTTGGAATATTGCTAAAGGCAGTGCAAAACTAAACTCACTCACTTTGGAGACTTGTGTAGGTGTAGAGCCATTAAGGTTCATGCATAAGAGGGCAGGCTTATGTTATGGTCACATCACAAAATGTCACCAAACAGACAATGATTTGATCAGGACTATCATTCTAGAGCCACTTTTTTATATTGTATTGTCCAAATAGTGCTATTTGTTTTAACTTTCTACGCTAGTTTTACTTCAAATTGTGATATTCTAGTTGTTTTACTGTCCTTCGTCCAGGTTTTTATAATATCTATATATATTCTATTTCCATGTCAAATGTTCTCGTCACGATATGGCTGCATATTGCCGATGTGACGTTAAATAATAACTCACTCACTCACTCACATTCTAGAACTCATAAATATGCTCGAAAGGAAGAGTTCACAGGTTCAACAGCTATGTGGCAATAATGTTGGTCGACGCCTTGTTCTCTGAAATGTGGCTGTATGCCTTCCATGAGGATTTCCTTCCAAGGGTTTCTTTGAATAAGTTAATTACGCTTCAGCTATCATCCTCATTTTATAAGCCATATGGTTGAAACTACACAGATGTTTCGTACAAAGTTCGACCCGTAAATATCCAGGTTAGAATTGGTCTTCAGCAACTCATGCTTGTAGTAAGAGGCGACTAACGGACCGGGTAGTCAGACTCGCTAACTTGGTTGACATGTGCCATCGTATCCAAATTACGTAGATCGATGCTCATGGTGTCAATCACCGGATTGTCTGGTTCAGACTCGATTATTTACAGATCGACGTCATATAATTGGAATATTGCTGAGTGCGACATTCACACAAAAAATCAAATAAACAAAACAAACATACAAAGTGAAATGGTTTCCTTAATTGACATCGTCATCCTGTGAGGCCAGTGTGAAATGGGCTTCACACATAGTACCCATGTCGGGAATCGAACCCGGGTCTTCTGCGTGACGAGCGAACCACTAGGTTACCCCACCGCCCCGGAAAAACACACAGATAATGTAAATACAATTATGTATGGTGTTTGTAGGCGTGTACAACGTTTCCATTTTCCGAATTTCCACAAATGGCCTTGAATGCGAACATGAAAAACGTCCTTGTCCTTGCATAAAAACAATGTAATCTCTGGTCAGACAGTTCGGAAAAGACAAATTACTGTCTTCATGTATAAAATGATTAGTTTTACCATATGTTTATATTTTTCTGAATACCCCGGAGACCCTCGAATAAGTCGCTGATATATCATTTTTGTGAAGTGAGAACCTCAGAGCTGAAGCGCCCAGGATCTTCTACTTTTATATCATGTCCGTTGGTGACGTGACCGAAGTAGATCGTAGTACCTAATGATACCGATGTCATCAGCAACGAGTAATGGAATCTACATTGTACGAATCAGGCTATATATCATGAGACATTATGACACCAAGTGTCCAAGAAAGAGAGGACGTATCGTTTCTTGCACTGTTTGGCAAATTTAGAAATGTTCTCGACATATATACATAATGAAACCCCGATAAAAGAACTTAGACTACGGTAATGAAAACTTCGACAGACATGGGTATAATAAAGTGTGTGAGTTACAATTTAACTTCACATCGGCAATATTTCAGCCATATCGTGACGAGAACATACTTGACATTGAAATGGAAAATATGTACATTATAAAAACCTGTCGACGAAGGACAGTAAAACAACTAGAATATCACAATTAGAATTAAAACTAGCGTGGAAAGTTAAAATTAATAGCACTATTTGGAAAATACAATATAAAAACAGGCTATAGATCGCCAACCACAGAAGGTAGATCGGGTATAATAAAGTTTAATCCAAATATTTTTTTCTATTTCATACTTTTCGGATCAATAAGAGTTCCTTTGTAATTAGGGTGGTCATTACTTACTACACATTGTAATCAAGAGGAAGCAGATTTATATGGATCGAGCTTGCTAAGTCTGCATGCTGATCGATCTAGGGCTGCCTGTAAGTACTCAGTCACTTGACCATGTAGGATAAAGATCCCGAACGATCACCCAAAAGGTTAAACAACTTCACCTGAATCACAAATCTGAACCAGTCACCGAAAAAGAAATACATGGGACACGTTTTAACCAGATGATCGATATCTGAAATTATGTTGCAATTCTACAGACATGAAATGTTATACACTACAATGATAATTCTATTATTATTTATGACAAAAACCAGGATATCAAAGATAAAATTCATAAATTAAATCCCATAGCCACCATTTACACACCGAATCTTCAGAATATGTACCTTGGTTTTTCAAATGTAAAGCCATGTCACATGACAAAGAAGATTGCGCCGTGTTGCTAGTCCAAGGATCTGTTGATGGTCTCTAAGTCTGAAACGTGCAGAGATACTCTCATGATGAAAACAGGTATTGGAGACGTCCATTCTCCTAAATTTCATATTAACACAATTACTATTCACACAACATGTGCATGCAAAACATGAAGACAATGCAGATCTCTCACGACAGCAGCTGGCAATTGGGAAACCTCACTGTCCAATATATTCAACACGAATCAGCATGCTGCATAAAGAAAAGCGAGAGAAAAACACATTACATGGAAAGTGGATCAAACTAAATCTGAAAGTTTAAAGAAACTTTTACATTGAATATCTGGAGACATACACGACATGTAACCTGAGATTTGCAAAAGCTCAGGGCGACGTTTTGGCCAACTTTAAATAATGCCAGTCTTGAAGACTTCAACTGAAACCCTTCAATTTGATATAGTGCGGATTACACATCCAGAGTATCGATTGTGTTTTAGAAATAGGTCGTTCGCTTTTTCAGTAGTGGTAACCAGTAAGAAATTGATTTTTTATAGCTTTGCGCACAATGATGTTTTTTTTCTGAGTAGCAAGTCACATTAGAAAATATATTCAAATATTTAGTACGGTGAATCTTGTGAATCTATTTTTTCTGGTTTTGCAACGATTTTGTGTACTGAAGAGTATACTATGTTCACCCGTATTATTCTTGTTGTTACCGGAACTACTTGATAAGTCATTACGAATATGTAATACATGCATTATGATGCTGAAGCCTGCATATTAAAAAAGATGAATTTCAATGCTAGCTTGTTGCGGAATTCACAGCTAATTCGGAACATGGAATCCTGGTTAATTAGTTCCATCAGATATATCTGTTCTGAATTTATCAATAGACATAGTCTTTTATGTGATCGCAAGTCGTTCATTTATCATTAAACTGTGGAACTTGTATGCAATTTACGGTTTCAAACCAGACATTATATATGTCTAACTTATCTTCACATTTACATTATCTTCCAAATGTGTTTTGATATGAAATGTTCTTGTAAGGTCTGAAGTATTCAGGGCCCACCTGCACAAAGCGACCTTAGAATGATCGTAAACATTGGCTCGATAGATCGGATGTGCAAGTGGGGGCGAGAACATCTCATCCCATGCCTTCATGGGCGAGAATAAGAGTCGAAACATACGCAGCGGAGTCCAGTCAAATTGAAAATATTTAAGCATAGTTGTAAAATAAAATTTTAAACTTTTTTACATGAAGTATACAGGGACTTTTGTATATACAAGTATATTGTATCAGTGTGCGAAATGAAAACACAATGAAGATTCAGTCTGCAGTTAGTGGAAAGAGACTAACAGGGTCGGGCTATCAGACTCGTAATATGGTTAATGTCCTCATAATCTAACCGGGAAGGGCAATGTTCGTTATGTCAATCACTGGGATGTCTGGTTGAGAGTTGATAATTTACAGACCGTCTCAACCAGCTGGAATATCCCTGCGTTAAACAGCAAACAAGCAAAGGAAACAGCCCTTTCTCACGGATACATTACCTTCGCAAAACTGACGAACTGATTGGTGTATGTCACTCACACTTATAGTACATTTATGCAATAGTAATGTGTAATCGGCTGTGATGTTTTCCTCATCGATGTCACTCACTCACATGCACACACCTCAGAAATAGCACATCTGTACTTTTAGAGAATTGAAAATCGAGTTCACCATGACCCGTAGCTTATGGTTTCATTTGGCTCCTTTAGAGATTCTGTGGAAGCTTTTAGTTTAAATACCAAAAAACTCGCTGCTTTGATTTGTGCTTGGTGGTGTTGGGTTTTGCTAATAGCCCCTATTCACTCAGTGGAATAGCGAGAAATACATTTGCAGTCCCATCCAATCTTCACTTTTATTGGAAAAATATACAAATATCTGGGAACGGCACTGAAACATGGACATCACATGGCAAACAAAAGTAGTGATGAATTTGTCAGAGACTTTCAAAACTGGACGATGAGACGAAGGAGGAAGCGCTTGTTTGCTAAACGGAACTAAGGGGCAGCTATGATGTTTTCCTTCAGGCCTGCTTAATGTAATGACACGTTTATGGACATATCACACTTAAAGTGCCATTAGTTAACGATAGGTTAAGGATGACTTTGTCCAACACATGTTAAAGCTTCCATTAACTAATTAGTGAATGATTGTGGGATAAAGTAGCCATTAGTTCAGGTACAGGTATCTCACTCGCGCATTCTGGACAATAAGTATATAATGATATCAGAGGTGATTAACTCTACTCTCCTTGAAAAGTATTCCTGGGGAGCCGCTAATCGTTGTACTATACGAATAGGTTACATTTACCCTAATGCCCGATCGATGTACTGCAGTGTTTTCACATTGAGGCTGTTCTTTGGAACATCACCTTTGGAATTCCTCCCATTTGAAGCAGACTCTCTGATATATATTTTAATGCAGTGTATGGTTGGAATGTGTTTTGCTTCATAATTTAACTTCAAATTATTTTAACTTTAACGTCTCTGGTAATATCTATAATATCGCAAAAACGCATAGTTACAAAAAGTTATCTATAGTCAAGAAGGAAATGCTATTCTTTGTCTCCTTGAAACAAAAGCCTGTATGGAAGCCTTAGCCTTATTACATGTCCATTTACTACTGGGGCTTTCAAATATATAAGTGTACAGATTTAAAGAAAAAATGAAAATAGATGACAAAGGATTGCTTGAAATTACACTACATGACACGTATCACGATTCAGAAGTTTCTATAACAGCATGAATTTTTTCAGTCCGTGTTCCCATTTGAAATGCTCTATTGATGAGAAACTGAAGTCATTGTAGGGCATTGGCGTATTGGAATAGGAACAGAGGATCATTTATCATTCTAGATTAAGTTTTTGAGAAATAGAAGCACATTATTCATCAAAATCTAAACTATCGGTTGTACTTACTAACACGCAAGATGGACGACATCAAACACGCAGATAAAAAACTCCACACGCAGACATTGTGTGACTTAAAACTAGCATTTAACAGGATGGAATAGAGAATCGAAAATATTTCCAAACGTAATATTAGAAGGTAAAACGGAAGAACTGAATTTCAGTTTGAGGGACGTGCAATATTTGTTCCTCTATACAAGCCATGCTATCCCTGTGACAGAGCTAATGGTTTCATCCAGATTTCCACTCACAAACAAATTAAAGTAACCATGCATTATCACGATCTTTGCTACATGTGTAAATGTTTTTTTAATTTCATCAGTACCAATGGGAATTCCAGGTTTGAACCCTTACCCTATGTTGAGTTTAGTTTTACGCCGCACTCAGCACTATTCCAGCTATATGGCGGCGGTCTGTATATAATCCAGCCTGGACCAGACAATCCAGTGATCAACACCATGAGCATCAATCTACGCAATTGGGATACGATGACATGTGTCAACCAAGTCAGCGAGCCTGACCACCCGATCCCGTTAGTCGCCTCCTACGACAAGCATGGGTTACTGAAGATCAATTCTAACACGGACCTTCACGGGTAATATTGGTTGTAACATGCGACTAAATGACGAACAAATAGATTGGATGGTCTCCACGACGAACCGTTGCTTATAACATCAATCACTGCATGTTACAAACCGACTTGGCTATTTGCAGAGACTGTCTTATAGATGGAAAACTGATGAAAATGGCACTAAATAAACAGCAAGCAAACAAACCGATTTCGTTTTGGGGAACCTAAGCCATATTAGACCAGTCAGGAAAAACGAAAGAAATGCGTCGCTCAACTCCTACATAAACGAGCTGGAACAGTTTAAAATTAAAAGAAATTGTTAATGACAAATGAAAACATAATTTGCAGAAATCCTAGTTCCCATGAATGCTGCTTGTTTGAACCATACAGGGTACACTGCGCTATACCAATCTTACACACGCACATGAACTGACGAACGAACACACACACATATATTATAGTGCAGATGAAGTTTTGACAAGAAGAAATATCCTGGACTCATCTCTGATATATTTATTGCTTATACACCTGCAGAAATCACTTGTTTATGGGCTAATGTTCTATGGTTGATTTTACAAAACTGAAACATACCGTGCTAATTACACCCTGAACTGACAATACGTATCTAGAGCTGAAGCTACAGGATCTTCCGTTATACTCTCTTGATTGAATACTTTTTCCCGAAGGGCAATAATAAATGCGTTCCACTTCTTGCTGCTCTGGGTCTTTGTTCATATGAACCAGAATTACTCCTCGGTAAAGTGGAAACAAGAGAATTAGGCCAAAAGGTTCAACCTGAGCGTAATGTGTATCTTTGAAACTTTCAATCTCAGTGATCGTCAATAAAAAACAAACCCAAATGAGTCGTGCCCTGTAAATTCTCGATTTATGCAATGTTCCTGTTCCATCATGTTAGACGAAGAATGGTTATCGACCAGAGTAATCCAACCATGCCATTTCGAGGAATTGAATAAACATAGACACGCTTGCAAATATTTCACTTCCGCGTTAATGCATACCTCCTTGATACAGTGTGGCACATTGTAGCACTTAGCGCCTTCTTGCTGCTACAATTTGATCCACGGTAACGGTTCTCAGTCAATGAGATCCGTTGACTGAAGTCTTGTCTGAGCTGGCCAACACTCTCATAACAGCAGTGGTGTTTGTCTAGACGGCGGAGAGGCTTTTCCTGAATAGGAGAGAATGACATGAGGCTATTCATAGACGTTAAGGAAGTGCTGAGTAAAATAGTGTGAGAAAATTTTGGCAATGCAGGAAGTCTTCAAATCCAATATATGTCAAATATAATCTAATTTAGTGTTGATATTTCTAGCAATTTCTAAAAAAAATTATGATATAATGGATTGTACGATCGATTCGATGATTCAATGCGAAAAACGTATATGACTGTTACACAAATTGGGTAAATGCTAAATGCATCGGTTCTCTTAAACACTGCATTCTTTCACAGGTTCTAAATTTACCTCACGTCATGAGTGAATGTTCATGTCGCAAGTATCATATATTACAAATCCAAATACAATGCTCTTTTAAGGCACGTGGAATAATATTACTTTTGCGATCTTTCATATGGGAATAAATCAGCTAATAATCTCTATGTATGCGCCATTTGTAATGTAGGTGAGTGAATGAGTTTAACGACCTTTGCGGAATAGTTCAGTGATAACACTGTGTTTCACCTTGATAAAAACAGAAAGTCCGAAGTGAAAAATTTATCACGATTGTGGGACCCACAGGTACAACATCCATGCTGCAAGGGAACAAATCATAATGATGTGTGAAGTTCTATTTCATAGTGATTTCCTTCCAGCATTAGTCCTAAAGCTTCGAAGGATATTTGGACAATTTTCTGAGTATTAGATAGGATTTATACGCATGACAGAACCCTTTGGCTCGTGCTATAACAAGGTGATTACTTGGAAAGACACATCCTTATTAAAGATAAGTGCCTTCTGATAGGACCTAATCACTATATTTTGTTATCTCCTGGGCTAATGCATCTATCCATCCAGGACCAACAGGAAATGAATCCTAATAAACACTATCTGGTCCTTGACAGCTCCCTTTTCATACATCTCAATACAGGTGAGAAGAAACATATATAGATGTACACGAATCATGCCATCGTTAATAGCTGCAAGATGTGTAAAGCAATAATCGATCACTCACAACAAGCATGATTAGTTAAATATTGGCGACTGATCTACTTTTGGTCCATGGCGGCTGAATGCAGAAATTATTTGTTGAGGGACACATTGACGATTCTAAAACAATCTTGTGTAAAACTTCAACCAATGATTACAATTTTTGTGGAGAGAATGAATATATGTCAGGCAAAATTTCTTTTTGTGCAAACAATGAAAAAATGCGAGAATTTTCTCAAACATGATGAATAACACAATTACAGATAACTTTATGCAAATTTGGAAAGGTAATTCGGGGTAACAGTACCTGATTCATTTGAATATTTCACGTTATAATCATTATTGTCTTCAACCCTTGACAAAAAAGAAGAAAGACGATTTCCATAACTCATATATACTGGCTAAAATGCAGGTTATACCAAATATATTGCGACTTGGATGTGTGGTCATATGTTCCAGAAAAATACCTGTTGTTATTATGAAAGCTCACAGACACACAATCAAACAGTTTTGCATGAACGCTCAGTGAGTGAGTAGTTTTAATTTTATGCCGCTTTTAGCAATATTTCAGCAATATCACGGCGGGGGACACCAGAAATTATACAACACATTGTACCCACGAACACCACCAGCTAGTTATTGTTTTATCCCTCTAATGTCGAGCACCAGGAAGGGTAATGAGTGCTATCGTTTAACGTCACTTGGTTTTTGTAATCGGATGCAATGAGTATCATTGTTGGGGCAGCATATAGTCTCACCTTTTCGTAAAACAATTTGTCAGTGAGTTCTGAAGACTATAGTCAGAATCGTACAATGCTTTAAGTAACGATATCTTATGATTATAGAAATTGTTTTTGACAATTTTAGTTAAATGTGCCGTCATAAACAGCATTTTAGACATTATAACCAACACCCTAACACGGGTAACAGAATGTCCTGAGAGAATTTGCAGTATTATCCGTGTATCTGAGTTTCTTGAAGGTTATTCTGTATTTGACTTCTTGTCAATTGATAGCACTGACTGAGTGAGTTTTGTTTTACGCCGCTTTTAGCAATATTCCAGCAACATCATGGCGGGGGACACCAGAAATGGGCTTCACACATTGTACCCATGTGGGGATTCGAACCCGGGTCTTCGGCGTGACGAGCCAACGCTTTAACCATTAGGTTACCCCACCGCCCGTCAACTGATAGCAACCGAGGATAAACGTACACCGTTATGGATCTAAATATTCTTATTTATGGCGTCTGGAACATTGGGAGACATGAAAGCCCATTGTTCTCAACATTGACACAAACTGACGTCATTCTGACAGACAGGTTTGAAGAATGCACACATCTAAAGTATAAGTTAAATCATTGCATTCGATCTTACTGCATTTGTGAGAAACATTTACATTGACATTCGCCTTTAATTAATATACATCACGGTAGATTACAATCAGCAAAGTCCTAATCAAACACTGCTTCCACAGACTGTATGCTGTATTAGATTCGGTCATGCGAGAGTATCCAGTATAACGTCTAAAGTTTGTATGTTTACAATATAGAGGATTTAGGTACATATATGTGTCTAGACAAGGTTATATGCATGTATGTAGGTAGAAGCAATGGAGATGATACGGGTGACATAGCTATCACGTCGGAATAATTGCTTTATGTTTAGAATCCATGGAGGGCACAGGGCTTCAAAGTGAGAAAGTGAGTGACTGAACATCACGTTAAGTGAATGTTGGAAGGAATTATAATTCACATCTCACGTTGGTAAAACCAGTGGATTCGGATGTGGCGCTGAAGAACAACCGCATTTGCTGCAACCAAAGGTCAGAAGATTCTGGCACAGTTTAGCGGATATACTCTGCAAAAGTCACAGTTTTTGTGGGCACATTCATTTGTATATGAAAAACAGAGATGATTAAGATGTTTACAATAGAAGTGATAAAAATCCTTTCCACGTCTATAAGAAATCTACAACTCTGACTATATCATGAGCATGTGTTCGTTTTAAAGCGCAACGATATAGTTTATAGTCGGGCGTAGTTTATAGTTATAGTTTATTCGACGGGGTAGAGTGATAGTATTCTTAATGACGTCAATATCAGAGCATGGGGGGTTTCATTGCAGATGAAATAGAGGCTACAAACTTAAACACCCCACTCACCGTCACCATTTTTTAGTACTCTGTCCTTATAATAACGCAAAGGTGATCGGAGTTCATCGTCATCTGTTTCTATTAAATTCTACATTTGTGATTGGAGAAATATACTGTGATAATAAGCCCGCAAATTCTTCAGATAGTACCTCGTTATTTCGACAGTTAAGAGTTAAAACGGCAAGCCTATATTCGGCATACTGGTTGAGAAGATTATACATGATTACATGCTACACATGGTGAAGACGTCAACAAGTCTCTAACAAGACATAAAACCTACAACACCCTGTTTAATGGGCAAGAACAGACCCTTGTGTCGCCAATGTCAGTACTTATCTCCAACACCTGAATACATGCCATGGGAGTCATTCTACTTGCAGTCAGGCGCTGACACTCAGCATACTATAAGTATCTATAACCAGAAGTCTGTAAGAGTCCTGATGACGTGAAGACGTTGATGAAGATGTAGTTATCCGGCTGTCACAGATGTTTTCATGCTTGAAATATTTCACTTCACATCTTATGTCGTTGTGTAAAGACGCCATTTGGAAAACTTGGAACGGAACTTAGATTGAGACACTGAGTGGCAGGCAAATTGTACAAGTGTAGGAGGACGAAACAGGTGTCAACTTGATCTGGATCTGCTGCCAGGTTTAGTCGGTGTTGATGCTGGTAGTACAACCCACATAGTACTTAACATCTTAGACCCATGAAGATCCGGGTTAGAATTGGTCATCAGCAACCCATGCTTGTCAACTTGGTTGACAGATGTCATCGGTTCCCAATTCAGCAGATCGATGCTCATGCTGTTGATCACTGGAGTGTCTGGTGCAGACTCGATTATTTACAGACCGCCGCCATATAGATGGAATATTGCTGAGTGCGGCGTTAAACAACGAACACAAAACAAAACCTCATGTCATCGACGTTATTTAGAAATAATTGATTTTAGATCACCTCTGTTCAGTCATATTAAGTAGTAGTTGATATCACCATTGGTAATGTACATACACTGAACGAAAGTCCATGTTTGTACGGTGAGTTAAAAATTAAACGATGTTGTAGTACAGACACGTGAAACTCCGTACCAAGCAATTGTCTTCCAACACCAGCCGCGCATTGTACCCGATATATTGAGCGGTACCAAAAAATGTACTCGGAGACATTTAGGGGACAGACACGAGAAAACCCGTAGCCCGTCGCCATGGTAAATGTTACCGTAACCTAACTAAGAAAGTAACCTTAACACAGAGTAAATATTTGGAGGTCTCTAAAGTGGTCAATACACGATGTAAAATTCTGTTTGCTCATCTGTCAGACATCCTCCAGCAGTGTATTGCAAGCTAAGGATAACGTGATGTTAGACTGGTTCTACCCACAGTCATCACGGCAACAGCCAGATCGTTTTATTCTAATAATGGGAAAACTGCACATTGTTTGCATTCTGGAATTCCAAGAAATGATTATTCCTACATTGGCACGACTGATAGTTAACTTTATATCACGATGGCAATTCTCTGATGTTCGTAAATAGAATCCACAGTGGGAATGTTGTGTGAAGTCTGATGTTTGGCACCCGTCAGATTTTTAAAAGCCTTAAGTCGATTTTACAATGTTAGATAATGTACCAAGTCAAACATCAAAATCGTTCTTGAATTTCAACGATAGAGCTATCATTGACGCTACATCTCTGAATTTTCAATGTCACGGTTATATTAAAAACACTACATCGACAAATATATGTGATTGAAGTTCAGCATCAGACACAAAGTTAACAGTTCAATGAAAGTGTCCAATGGAGTCTGGCGTAGCTTACTTTATTGAAATGTAATCCTTCACTTAAAAGGTACCACAATGAAATAAGAATTCCAAATGCCAAAATAGCATTCAGATTGATTCGTTGGGGTTGTCTGTTCTGTGGGTTTATCTTTCGCAAGTGCAACCAGTGTCTATCATTTAGTTATTATTTGTTACTATATACTGGCCCCGACCTCAGGTACACATGTACAGTGCATGTATGTTTCTTTGAAGAAGCCGACGTACTTCAAAACCTAAAGTACAGAAAGAAGTGATAATGAGGTAACTTTCAGTACGTCAAAATATAGTAGAGATGTTGAATACCTTTGCATACTTTACGACGGCTATGACAAAAGCCTTTGAGCTTGCTTGTGTATTACTCTTCATTGATAGTCTTATTATTTTTCTACAAATCATTGTATCGTGACACATATTGAACCGTGGCTTCTTTACGTGTCACAGTTAACAGAAAACAAAGTTATATCTCATCAACGTGTCCTTTGATGAACTATTAGCATCCGGACAATATACAATCAGTGAGATACTACACTATTTGATAGCCGAGCTTGTCGCCATCTTGATGTAATTATCCCAATCTCGCACGATCGATATCGCTTGCTGTGTTAAATGTACTTCATAATATTAGGTAGTTATATGGGATAGAAACCTGTGTGATTATAATATGTATGTGTGTATGGGTATATAAGTGGTTTATTTTGGATTTCGTTGTAGATCATCACTCAGAAAATACTAATCATGAAAAACATAGTAAAATAAATGCTTGTAAGTGTTTATGAGGAGATTAGCTGATCACACAATTCTATCATATGATGGCATCTTCGTTGTTTAGACAACCCGTAAAACAACTAGTTTAAAATATATACGTAGCATCAGACTCCCTTGACACAGTCGTGTAAGATGAATGTACATCTTCTAACAGTGTCAGCCGTATAAGACATACTTACAGAACAAAAGCCAGAGGATTTCCGAGAGTTGAATAACGGGGCTCGTAAAGCACGATGCACTAATATTTAAATTATTCTGTTCAAGAACGTGAGTCGCGCTGAATACACCCGCGAGTGGAACCTTATTCGCGAACAGTATTAAACTAGATCTATCATTATTACTTCGGCATTTCGGCAAAAGGTACATGCAATATATTCCTCATGCAATTGGGCATAACGGTAAAGAGCCCGTAAATTAGAAATGCGTAGGCCGCATATCATACACATCCTAGACTGATAAAGTATAGTTTGAACTTGAGCCTTTTGCTCACAGAGTGAGAACTACAATATTTTCTCACACATCTTGGTCAATAAATCTGAGCATTGTTATATTTTATTGTGATTACGTTTCCATAGAAGAGCTCATAAAGCTTTGACGTGATTGGATCAATACCGTTAACTTTGTAGTTGAGCAATAATCCCAGGACCAACCCTAATGAACTAAGAAACATCTGTTCACCTTATGGCTCATAGTTTCAGAACAAATAATTCATGACTTTTGCTTTGAGGAATATGATGCCGACGACTCTCTTAAAAAATTGGAAAACCATTTCCACACTCACTAAATAATATTAGGTAAAATGAGTCCGTTCTGTGATTCTCGTCATAGAAACTGTTTTACGAACTATTGAAGCTTTGAATTTGACTAATAGTTGGTGCGTTCGATGACAAAATGACTGAATGCTTAGTGTTACTTAGATACGACAGTATTGTAAGAATATTTGAAGTTTTAGTATTGCAATATGTCCATTTGATGATAAAAACTATGTCCATTTGATGACAAATGAACGAGACGGAATGTTTTTTCTGTTTGTAACATATAAAGAACTAATTTATGACTTTTGCAACAATTGTGATTAAAAACGACAAAATGTTTTCTATATTTAAAAAAAGACCTTACGAATCCGACTGCATCATGAGTAAGTGTAATGTGTTTTTGAATCACTATCAGATACTAATGCTGCCAGAAGGTCGTTGCAAGATGAGCCTACATATGTCGACTTACAGCTTGATTGCTCACACGCACACATGCAAATATCGTGAACAGTGTTTGATAACTATTGTTTGTGGCATATAAAGTACACTAAACGCCAAAAGAAACGTTACCCCCCTTCCTTAATGACAGAGGTACTTATCTTCAGCTGGCGTTGTGATGCGTGGACGTCCACTTCTTGGTCTGTCTACGGGGACCCCAGTGTGTCTGAAGCCCTGAATAAGTCTTATAACCGTGATACGGTGGCATCCGAGGACGTTGGCAACAGCATTGTATGTCGACCCCATCTGCACCATCCCAATGGCTCTTTCTCTCTCTTCAGCTTTTAACCGTGGCAGTGTTTCTCGTACTTGTGTATCATATCATCTTTTCTAGGCTCTATCCATACCCTATAGAATCATCCTACATGTGAAGTGGATGCAAATACTGCTTGAATATTGCTGCGTTTTGACGATTGATATTGCTATGTGTAAACAGAAAATGGAGAAATGTTTCTTTTCAAGCAAAAATGTTAACAAAGATAATTTGTAATGTTCCTAAACATCTTTTCACAATATCAAAGACACGGTTTACTAGTTTTAACTAATGCAAATCGGCAGAAAATGCTTTAAAAGACTGAAATCATAGGAATGATTATTTTACAATTTTACACACTCTACAACAGTTGTTTCTTGTTTTAATAGTTGAAAAATGGTGACTTTAAATGGTTTATCTTTGTCTCAAAGCAGAATTGAATTTCAACCTTTCTTTTGGACATCTAAGTCACTGTGTTTGGTTTATTTCGGCATGGTAGAAAATAGGACAATTTAACATGTTATATTTCGAATGACACTTTCTCAGTACAGTGCAGATTCAACACTCACTCTAAAAGACAGGCACCTAATCGCCAGCACACAAAGTCCAGCTATCTAAGCCACTCAACCACCGCGGATTCCACACATCCCATTCCATCTCGGATGGGACTTAACTCAACAAAAGTACTGGAGTTGAAGATGAGGTCATTGAACGTTAAGTTTACCACTTCCGATAAACCTTCATGTTATATCCAGGACATGATGTTTTGACCTCATCGCAGTAGTGTATAGTATACATGTACACCATAACAACCAATTCGTTACACCAATGTGGTGTTGCAAGGCCTCTTATACAAAGAAATTATGAATAAATACGGTGTTTGCTTACATGTGTTTCCATCTTTAGTTGGAAACACGAGTGAGAAGATGCAGTCGGTATTTAGTCAATGTATTGATTTAATCCAATGTTAAGACTATGTGCACAGTTGAGAGCAAATTGAATGAGGTTTTGAAAGTGTATTGAATATTAAAATGTTTCTTTCCAGTTCTCTGGGGAAATCCAAATGAACAAAAACATTACGGACGAGTAATTGCAAAAAAGACTTTGATTTTATGAGTGCTAATTTAAAAAGTCCCGTTCGTCTTTACCTAAAAAGTAAACCAAACTCTGATTTCTGCCTCCCCAATCTATTACCTGACCAACTTATTGGACAGAGCAAAAACAGCCCGAATGCTTGCAAATGACGAAAAACAGAAAATGAGTGTTTAGAATGTGCCAATATCACTTTCTTATCATTAAAGACACATTAGATGAAATAAGTCATTGATGCTGGACAAACTGGAGAGTGACATTTGTAATGTTAGCAATTACACGTTCTTCTCCCTCTACGATGCTGTAACACTAGAACACAAGTGGTCGTTTCAGCTTGATTTCCACTGAAATTTACATCCAGATTTCCACTCCAGTATGTCGATGGACAATTTAAACGAACCAATCGATTTTCCTTCAAGTAATAATTAGGAAAGAAATGATTTCTACTGTAAAAATCCGACTTTGACGTCTTAGCCTTGCAAAGGAGTGTCTTGGTGGTACAAGGTACATACATGTCGCTTATAGATGTACGCATATGCGTAATGTATGTTACTGTTGATGGCGTGGACGACCGTTAGCTTTGTTTCTGTTTAAAGCATTTGTTGATACAATTTCAATTACAGACTAAAATTGTTGTGTCGAATATGAAGGAATCTACGTTACCACTAATGGCTAACTGATTCATATACAGGAACCATGATTTTAACTTTAAGACAGCCAAGTTTGACACATCACTGTTCGACCCATAGATGAGATGAGTCATTAATGGTGGATAAACTGCAGAGTGACATTTGTGATGTTAGTATTTACACATGTTCTTCTTACTCCACAACGCTGTAACAGAGAACACGGTGATCATTTCAGCTTGATTTTGATCATTATACAAAAGCTACTCTCTATACACTATCGTATCTGAACTGTGCCTCGACCTATGATTGGAGATTTTCTTTAAGGAATGCATGTGGCAGTGGTGGGCTGGGTGATGTGTCTTTACCAATTACCTTCAACAATGTCTATTATGAGCAGATGTTGGATGCTGGACACAAAACACAAATATATTTCTGCTGAGACTCGGAGACATCTCAGAAGGTCTGCATTCTGTGAAGAATATTTGGAACAATTTGTGCTGACCGACTGTATAAGATAGGGACGTGGGGTAACATGGATATTTGGTACTGAATATAAACGGCATCAAATGGTTCATATTGTGAGCGAATACATGAGCATTAAGCTACACCTGTCTTTCTGAATCATAAGACATCGTTAATATCACAGCTACAAATCGGATTTCCACAGACGTTTGAATAGGATAATCAATGGTTTTCTGAAACACAATTTGTGTTTTGATTTGGAAAGTGGTCTCCATTTTGATGACGTAGTGCTTGGGCTAAATGATTACAAGTTGTACAAGTTGGAGTGTCATATTGATGTCAATTATCTGCCAGTCACACATGCATATGCACAAACGTAAACTGTGGACACTATGAAACCAACTAGAGTCAGAACCAACATCCCCATAGCCAACACCTCACGTTTACTATAAAACACAGGTGAGGTGAGGTGAAATGTGGTTCTACGTCGTGCTTGAGAATATTTCGCTCATATGACGACGTGCATGCGTGTGTATGTGTATGTGCGGCTGCTTGTACTTGCCCAGACTGAAGCTGGTTTTATAGTGCTAGCTCACTGAGATACCATGCCGCAGTGAAGCATGAATACCCCACTCAGACACATTATACTGACTCCGAGCCCAGTCCTTGTTGTACCCATTAATGCCGAGCGCCAGGCAGGGACCAACAAGTACCATATTTTAACGTCTTTTGGTATGACGCGGTCGGGGATCGAACCCGCGACCTTCCGCTCTCCCGGCGGACGCTCTAACCACTACACCACGGAGGCGGTCTTATAAAACACAGCCTTAGACACAATATGTAGGGATTGAAGTGATTACAATGTCAAGTTAATCACATTTAGTTGGCTATTAGGTTTGGTTCTAAGTAACGAGATTTATTGTTGTCAAAATTGTCCAGGTTCCCTCTGACTGCACGATGGAACATAAATACACGTGACATACAGACGCATCCCTTATTGCTTTGCCACAACTTGCCTTTGGAATCATAGGAGTTTGCTATCTGTATGTCAAAGAATTTATTTGTCTGCCAGTATCAGTACGCCGTCAAATGGAATATACGTACATTATAAAAACCTGTCGACGAAGGACAGTAAAACAACTACAATATCACAGTTAGAATTAAAACTAGCGTGGAAAGTTAAAATTAATAGCACGTTTTGGACAATACAATATAAAACCTGGCTATAGATCGCCAACAACAGAAAGTAGATCGGGTATAATAAAGTTTAATCCAAATATTTTTGTTCTATTTCATACTTTTCGGATCAATAAGAGTTCCTTTGTAATAAGGGTGGTCATTTCTTACTACACACTGTAATTAAGAGGAAGCAGATTTATATGGATCGAGCTTGCTAAGTCTGCATGCTGATCGATCGAGGGCTGCCTGTAAGTACTCATTCACTTGACCATGTAGGATAAAGATCCCGAACGATCACCCTAAAGGTTAAACAACTTTACCTGAATCACAAATCTGAGCTAGTCACCGAAAAAGAAATTCATGGGACACGTTTTAACCAGATGATCGATATCTGAAATTATGATGCAATTCTACAGACATGAAATGTTATACACTACAATGTTAATTCTATTATTGTTTATGACAAAAGACAGGATATCAAAGATAAAATTCATAAATTAAATCCTATAGCCACCATTTACACACCGAATCTTCCATGTCACATGACAAAGAAGATTGCGCCGTGTTTCTAGTCCAAGGATCTGTTGATGGTCTCTAAGACTCAAACGTGCAGAGATACTCTCATGATGAAAACAGGTATTGTAGACGTCCATTCTCCTAAATTTCATATTAACACAATTACTCTTCACACAACATGTGCATGCAAAACATGAAAACAATGCAGATCTCTCACGACAGGAGCTGGCAATTGGGATACCTCACTGTCCAATATATTCAACACGAATCAGCATGCTGCACAAAGAAAAGCGAGAGAAAAACACATTACATGGAAAGTGGATAAAACTAAATCTGAAAGTTAAAAGAAAGTTTTACATTGAATATCTGGAGACATACACGATATGTAACCTGAGATTTGCAAAAGTTCTGGCGACGTTTTGGCCAACTTTAAATAATGCCAGTCTTGAAGACTTCAACTGAAACCCTTCAATTTGATATAGTGCGGATTACACATCCAGAGTATCGATGGTGTTTTAGAAATAGATCGTTCGCTTTTTGAGTAGTGGTAACCAGTAAGAAATTGATTTTGTTATAACTTTGCGCGCAATGATGGTTTTTTTCTGAGTAGCAAGTCACATTAGAAAACATATTCAAATATTTAGTAAGGTGAATCTTGTGAATCTATTTTTTCTGGTTTTGCAACGATTTTGTGTACTGAAGAGTATACTATTTTCACCCCTATTATTCTTGTTGTTACCGGAACTACTTGATAAGTCATTACGAATATGTAATACATGCATTATGATGCTGAAGCCTGCATATTATAAAGATGAATTTCAATGCTAGCTTGTTGCGGAATTCACAGCTATTTTGGAACATGGAATCCTGGTCCATCAGATTTATCTGTTCTGAATTTATCACTTCTTTGAGTGGCATTTTAGAAGTTGGGAAGTACAATATAGAACAAACTTTATGGATAACAACTTCTTTGTATTCGTGAGTGCGACCTTTTCATACAGATTCTTGTACCGCTGTCAATCATACCTTCATGCTTGACAATGGTACAAGAATCTGTATCGAAACGTCGCACTCACGAATAAAAAGAAGTTGTTATCCATAAAGTTTGTTCTATACTGAATTTATCAGTAGACACAGTCTTTTATGTGATCGCAAGTCGTTCATTTATCATTAAACTGTGGAAATTGTATGCAATTTATGGTTTCAAACCAGACACTATCTATGTCTGACATTATCTTCCAAATGTGTTTTGATATGAAATGTTCTTGTAAGGTCTGAAATATTCAGGGCCCACCTGCACAAAGCGACCTTAGAATGATCGTAAACATTGGCTCGATAGATCGGATGTTCAAGTGGGGGCGAGAACATCTCATCCCATGGCTTCATGGGCGAGTATAAGAGTCCAGACATGCGCAGCGGAGTCCATTAAAATTGAAGATATAAAATAAAATTTTAAACTTTTTACATGAAGTATACAGGGACTTTTGCATATACAAGTATATTGTATCAGTGTGCGAAATGAAAACACAATGAAGATTCAGTCTGCAGTAAGTGGAAAGAGACTAACAGGGTCGGGCTATCAGACTCGTAATATGGTTTATGTCCTCAGAATCTAACCGGGAAGGGCAATGTTCGTTATGTCAATCACTGGGATGTCTGGTTGAGAGTTGATAATTTACAGACCGTCTCAACCAGCTGGAATATTCCTGCGTTAAACAGCAAACAAGCAAAGGAAACAGCCCTTTCTCACGGATACATTACCTTCGCAAAACTGACGAACTGATTGGTGTATGTCACTCACACTTATAGTACATTTATGCAATAGTAACGTGTAATCGGCTGTGATGTTTTCCTCGTCGATGTCACTCACTCACATGCGCACACCTCAGAAATAGCACATCTGTACTTTTAGAGAATTGAAAATCGAGTTCACCATGACCCGTAGCTTATGGTTTCATTTGGCTCCTTTAGAGATTCTGTGGAAGCTTTTAGTTTAAATACCAAAAACTCGCTGCTTTGATTTGTGCTTGGTGGTGTTGGATTTTGCTAATAGCCCCTATTCACTCAGTGGAAGAGCGAGAAATACATTTGCAGTCCCATCCAATCTTCACTTTTATTGGAAAAATATACAAATATTTGGGAACGGCACTGAAACATGGACATCACATGGCAAACAAAAGTAGTGATGAAGTTGTCAGAGACTTTCAAAACTGGACGATGAGACGAAATAGGAAGCGCTTGTTTGCTAAACGGAACTAAGGGGCAGCTATGATGTTTTCCTTCAGGCCTGCTTAATGTAATGACACGTTTATGGACATATCACACTTAAAGTGCCATTAGTTAACGATAGGTTAAGGATGACTTTGTCCAACACATGTTAAAGCTTCCATTAACTAATTAGTGAATGATTGTGGGATAAAGTAGCCATTAGTTCAGGTACAGGTATCTCACTCGCGCATTCTGGACAATAAGTATATAATGATATCAGAGGTGATTAACTCTACTCTCCTTGAAAAGTATTCCTGGGGAGCCGCTAATCGTTGTACTATACGAATAGGTTACATTTACCCTAATGCCCGATCGATGTACTGCAGTGTTTTCACATTGAGGCTGCTCTTTGGAACATCACCTTTGGAATTCCTCCCATTTGAAGCAGACTCTCTGATATATATTTTTAATGCAGTGTATGGTTGGAATGTGTTTTGCTACATAATTTAACTTCAAATTATTTTAACATTAACGTCTCTGGTAATATCTATAATATCGCAAAAACGCATAGTTACAAAAAGTTATCTATAGTCAAGAAGGAAATTCTATTCTTTGTCTCCTTGAAACAAAAGCCTGTATGGAAGCCTTAGCCTTATTACATGTCCATTTACTACTGGGGCTTTTAAATATATAAGTGTACAGATTTAAAGAAAAAATGAAACTAGATGACAAAGGATTGCTTGAAATTACACTACATGACACGTATCACGATTCAGAAGTTTCTATAACAGCATGAATTTTTTCAGTCCGTGTTTTTCCCCATTTGAAATGCTCTATTGATGAGAAACTGAAGTCATTGTAGGGCATTGGCGTATTGGAATAGGAACAGAGGATCATTTATCATTCTAGATTAAGTTTTTGAGAAATAGAAGCACATTATTCATCAAAATCTAAACTATCGGTTGTACTTACTAACACGCAAGTTGGACGACATCAAACACGCAGATAAAAAAAAACTCCACCCGCAGACATTGTGTGACTAAAAACTAGCATTTAACAGGATGGAATAGAGAATCGAAAATATTTCCAAACGTAATATTAGAAGGTAAAACGGAAGAGCCTAATTTCAGTTTGAGGGACGTGCAATATGTGTTCCTCTATACAAGCCACGCTATCCCTGTGACACAGCTGATGGTTTTATCCAGATTTTACTCACAAGCAAATTAAAGTAACCATGCATTATCACGATCTTTGCTAAATGTGTAAGAGTTCGAACTGTTTTTTATTTCATCAGTACCAATGGGAATTCCAGGTTTGAACCCTTACCCTATGTTGAGTTTAGTTTTACGCCGCACTCAGCACTATTCCAGCTATATGGCGGCGGTCTGTATATAATCCAGCCTCGACCAGACAATCCAGTGATCAACACCATGAGCATCAATCTACGCAATTGGGAACCGATGACATGTGTCAACCAAGTCAGCGAGCCTGACCACCCGATCCCGTTAGTCGCCTCTTACGACAAGCATGGGTTACTGAAGATCAATTCTAACACGAATCTTCACGGGTACTATTGGTTGTAACATGCGACTAAATGACGAACAAGTAGATTGGATGGTCTCCACGACGAACCGTTGCTTATAACATCAATCACTGCATACAAACCGACTTGGCTATTTGCAGAGACTGTCTTATAGATGGAAAACTGATGAAAATGGCACTAAATAAACAACAAGCAAACAAACCGATTTCGTCTTGGGGAACCTAAGCCATATTAGACCAGTCAGGAAAAACGAAAGAAATGCGTCGCTCAACTGCTACATAAACGAGCTGCAACAGTTTAAAATTAAAAGAAATTGTTAATGACAAATGAAAACATAATTTGCCGAAATCCTAGTTCCCATGAATGCTGCTTGTTTGAACCATACAGAGTACACTGCGCTATACCAATCTTACACACGCACATGAACTCACTCACGCACGAACGAACGCACATATATTATAGTGCAGATGAAGTTTTGACAAGAAGAAATATCCTTGACTCATCTCTGATATATTTATTGCTTATACACCTGCAGAAATCACTTGTTTATGGGCAAATGTTCTATGGTTGATTTTACAAAACTGAAACATACCGTGCTAATTACACCCTGAATTGACAATACGTATCTAGAGCTGAAGCTACAGGATCTTCCGTTATACTCTCTTGATTGAATACTTTTTCCCGAAGGGCAATAATAAATGCGTTCCACTTCTTGCTGCTCTGGGTCTTTGTTCATATGAACCAGAATTACTCCTCGGTAAAGTGGAAACAAGAGAATTAGGCCAAAAGGTTCAACCTGAGCGTAATGTGTATCTTTGAAACTTTCAATCTCAGTGATCGTCAATAAAAAACAAACCCAAATGAGTCGTGCCCTGTAAATTCTCGATTTATGCAATGTTCCTGTTCCATCATGTTAGACGAAGAATGGTTATCGACCAGAGTAATCCAACCATGCCATTTCGAGGAATTGAATAAACATAGACACGCTTGCAAATATTTCACTTCCGCGTTAATGCATACCTCCTTGATACAGCGTGGCTCATTGTAGCACTTAGCGCCTTCTTGCTGCTACAATTTGATCCACGGTAACGGTTCTCAGTCAATGAGATCCGTTGACTGAAGTCTTGTCTGAGCTGGCCAACACTCTCATAACAGCAGTGGTGTTTGTCTAGACGGCGGAGAGGCTTTTCCTGAATAGGAGTGAATGACATGAGGCTATTCATAGACGTTAAGGAAGTGCTATGTAAAATAGTGTGAGAAAAATTTTGGCAATGCAGGAAGTCTTCAAATCCAATATATGTCAAATATAATCTAATTTAGTGTTGATATTTCTAGCAGTTTTCAAAATTAATTATGATATAATGGATTGTACGATTGTACGTATATGACTGTTACACAAATTGGGTAAATGCTAAATGCATCGGTTCTCTTAAACACTGCATTCTTTCACAGGTTCTAAATTTACCTCACGTCATGGGTGAATGTTCATGTCGCAAGTATCATATATTACAAATCCAAATAAAATGCTCTTCTAAGGCACGTGGAATAATATAATTTTTGCGATCTTTCATATGGAAATAAGTCAGCTAATAATCTCTAGATGCGCCATTTGTAATGTAGGTGAGTGAAAGAGTTTAACGACCTTTGCGAAATAGTTCAGTGATAACACTGTGTTTCACCTTGATAAAAGCAGAAAGTCAGAAGTGAAAAATTTATCACGATTGTGGCCAACATCCATGCTGAAAGGGAACAAATCATAATAATATTTAAAGATCAATTTCATAGTGATTTCATTCCAACATTAGTCCTAAAGGAATGAAGGATATTGAGACAATTTTCTGAGTATTAGATAGGATTTATACGCATGACAGAACCCTTTGGCTCGTGCTATAACAAGGTGATTACTTGGAAAGGCACATCCTTATTAAAGATAAGTGCCTTCTGATAGGACCTAATCACTATATTTTGTTATCTCCTGGGCTAATGCATCTATCCATCCAGGACCAACAGGAAATGAATCCTAATAAACACTATCTGGTCCTTGACAGCTCCCTGTTCATACATCTCAATACACGTGAGAAAAAACAGCTATTAAGAAAAAACATATATGCCAATAATGGTTGTCACCCCTTTCATTTTGTTAATTGGAGAGGGGTATGGGGTGGAGTGTGTGGGGTTGGGGAGGGGGGAGGGGTTGACAACCATTATTGGCATGAGTATATATATATAGATGTACACGAATCATGCCATCGTTAATAGCTGCAAGATGTGTAAAGCAATAATCGATCACTCACAACAAGCAGATTAGTTAAATATTGGCGACTTATCTACTTTTGGTCCATGGCGGCTGAATGCAGAAATTATTTGTTGAGGAACACATTGACGATTCTAAAACAATCTTGTGTAAAACTTCAACCAATGATTACAATTTTGTGGAGAGAATGAATATATGTCAGGCAAAATTGCTTTTTGTGCAAACAATATGTTCCAGAAAAATACCTGTTGTTATTATGCAAGCTCACAGACACACAATCAAACAGTTTTGCATGAACGCTCAGTGAGTGAGTATATTAGTTTGATGCCGCTTTTAGCAATATTTCAGCAATATCACGGCGGGGGACACCAGAAATGGGCTCAACACATTGTACCCACGAACACCACCAGCTAGTTATTGTTTTATCCCTCTAATGTCGAGCACCAGGAAGGGTATTGAGTGCTATCGTTTAACGTCACTTGGTTTTTGTAATCGGATGCAATGAGTATCACTGTTGGGGCAGCATATAGTCTCACCTTTTCGTAAAACAATTTGTTAGTGAGTTCTGAAGACTACAGTCAGAATCGTACAATGCTTTAAGTAATGATATCTTATGTTTATAGAAATTGTTTTGGACACTTTTAGTTAAACAGCATTTTAGACAATATAACCAACACCTTAACACGGGTAACAGAATGTCCTGAGTGAAGTTGCAGTATTATCCGTGTATCTGAGTTTCTTGAAGGTTATTCTGTATTTGACTTCTTGTCAATTGATAGCACTGACTGAGTGAGTTTTGTTTTACGCCGCTTTTAGCAATATTCCAGCAACATCATGGCGGGGGACACCAGAAATGGGCTTCACACATTGTACCCATGTGGGGATTCGAACCCGGGTCTTCGGCGTGACGAGCCAACGCTTTAACCATTAGGCTACCCCACCGCCCGTCAACTGATAGCAACCTAGGATAAACGTACACCGTTATGGATCTAAATATTCCTATTTATGGCGTCTGGGACAATGGGAGACATGAAAGCCCATTGTTCTCAACATTGACACAAACTGACGTCATTCTGACAGACAGGTTTGAAGAATGTACACATCTCAAATTAAAGTTAAATCATTGCATTCGATCTTACTGCATTTGTGAGAAACATTTACATTTACATTCCCCTTTAATAAATATACATCACGGTAGATTACAATCAGCAAAGTCCTAATCAAACGCTGCTTCCATAGACTGTATGCTGTATAGGATACGGTCATGCGAGAGTATCCAATATAACGTCTAAAGTTAGTAAGTTTACAATGGAGAGGATTCAGGTACATATATGTCTAGACATGGTTATATGCACGCTGAAGAACAACCGCATTTGCTGCAACCAAAGGTCAGAAGATTCTGGCACAGTTTAGCGGATGTCCTCTGCAAAAGTCACACCGTTTCTTTGTAGACACATTCATTTGTATATGAAAAACGGAGATGATTAAGATGTTTACAATAGAAGCGATAAGAATCCTTTCCACGTCTGTAAGAAATCTACAACTCTGACTATATCGTGAGTATGTGTTAAAGCGGAACGAAATAGTTTATAGTTATAGTTTATTCGACGGGGTAGAGTGATAGTATTCTTAATGACATCAATATCAGAGCATGGGGGGTTTCATTGCAGATGAAATAGAGGCTACAAACGTAAACACCCCACTTACCGTCACCATTTTTTAGTACTCTGTCCTTAATAACGCGAAGTTGATCGGAGTTCATCGTCAGCTGGTTCTATTAAAATTCTACATTTGTGATTGGGGAAATATACTGTGATAATAATCCCGCAAATTCTTCAGATAGTACCTCGTTATTTCGACAGTTCAGAGTTAAAAAGGCAAGCCTATATTCGGCATACTGGTTGAGAAGATTATACATGATTACATACTACACATAGTGAAGACGTCAACAAGTCTCTTCCAAGACATAAAACCCACAGCACCCTGTTTAATGGGCAAGAACAGACCCTCGTGTCGCCAACGTCAGTACTTATCTCCAACACCTGAATACATGCCATGGGAGTCATTCTACTTCCAGTCAGGCGCTGACACTCAACATACTATAAGTATCTATAACCAGAAGTCGGTAAGAGTCCTGATGACGTGAAGACGTTGATGAAGATGTAGTTATCCGGCTGTCACAGATGTTTTCATGCTTGAAATATTTCACTTCACATCTTATGTCGTTGTGTAAAGACGCCATTTGGAAAACTTGGAACGGAAACTTAGATTGAGACACTGAGTGGCAGGCAAATTGTACAAGTGTAGGAGGACGCAACAGGTGTCAACTTGATCTGGATCTGCTGCCAGGTTTAGTCGTTGTTGGTGCTGGTAGTACAACCCACATAGTACTTAACATCTTAGACCCATGAAGATCCGGGTTTGAATTGGTCATCAGCAACCCATGCTTGTCAACTTGGTTGACACATGTCATCGGTTCCCAATTCAGTAGATCGATGCTCATGCTGTTGATCACTGGATTGTCTGGTGCAGACTCGATTATTTACAGACCGCCGCTATATAGCTGGAATATTGCTGAGTGCGGCGTTAACAACGAACACAAAACAAAACCTCATGTCATCGACGTTATTTAGAAATAATTGATTTTAGATCACCTCTGTTCAGTCATATTAAGTAGTAGTTGATATCATCATTGGTAATGTACATATACTGAACGAAAGTCCATGTTTGTACGGTGAGTTAAAAATTCAACGATGTTGTAGTACAGACACGTGAAACTCCGTACCAAGCAATGTCTTCCAACACCAGCCGCGCATTGTACCCGATATATTGAGCAGTACCCAAAAATGTACTCGGAGACATTTAGGGGACAGACACGAGAAAACCCGTAGCCCGTCGCCATGGTAAATGTTACCGTAACCTAACTAAGAAAGTAACCTTAACACAGAGTAAATATTTGGAGGTCTCTAAAGTGGTCAATACACGATGTAAAATTCTGTTTGCTCATCTGTCAGACATCCTCCAGCAGTGTATTGCAAGCTAAGGATAACCTGATGTTAGACTGGTTCTACCCACAGTCATCACGGCAACAGCCAGATCGTTTTATTCTAATAATGGGAAAACTGCACATTGTTTGCATTCTGGAATTCCAAGAAATGATTATTCCTACATTGGCACGACTGATAGTTAACTTTATATCACGATGGCAATTCTCTGATGTTCGTAAATAGAATCCACAGTGGGAATGTTTGTGTGAAGTCTGATGTTTGGCACCCGTCAGATTTTTAAAAGCCTTAAGTCGATTTTACAATGTTAGATAATGCACCAAGTCAATCATCAAAATCGTTCATAAATTTCAATGATAGAGCTATCATTGACGCTACATCTCTGAATTTTCAATGTCACGGTTATATTAAAAACACTACATCGACAAATATATGTGATTGAAGTTCAGCATCAGACACAAAGTTAACAGTTCAATGAAAGTGTCCAATGGAGTCTGGCGTAGCTTACTTTATTGAAATGTAATCCTTCACTTAAAAGGTACCACAATGAAATAAGAATTCCAAATGCCAAAATAGCATTCAGATTGATTCGTTGGGGTTGTCTGTTCTGTGGGTTTATCTTTCGCAAGTGCAACCAGTGTCTATCATTTACTTATTATTTGTTACTATATACTGGCCCCGACCTCAGGTACACATGTACAGTGCATGTATGTTTCTTTGAAGAATCCGACGTACTTCAAAACCTAAAGTACAGAAAGAAGTGATAATGAGGTAACTTTCAGTACGTCAAAATATAGTAGAGATGTTGAATACCTTTGCATACTTTACGACGGCTATGACAAAAGCCTTTCGAGCTTGCTTGTGTATTACTCTTCATTGATAGTCTTATTATTTTTCTACAAATCATTGTATCGTGACACATATTGAACCGTGGCTTCTTTACGTGTCACAGTTAAGAGAAAACAAAGTTATATCTCATCAACGTGTCCTTTGATGAACTATTAGCATCCGGACAATATACAATCAGTGAGATACTACACTATTTGATAGCCGAGCTTGTCGCCATCTTGATGTAATTATCCCAATCGCACGATCGATATCGCTTGCTGTGTTAAATGTACTTCATAATATTAGGTAGTTATATGGGATAGAAACCTGTGTGATTATAATATGCATGTGTGTATGGGTATATAAGTGGTTTATTTTGGATTTCGTTGTAGATCATCACTCAGAAAATACTAATCATGAAAAACATAGTAAAATAAATGCTTGTAAGTGTTTATGAGGTGATTAGCTGATCACGCAATTCTATCATATGATGGCATCTTCGTTGTTTAGACAACCCGTAAAACAACTAGTTTAAAATATATACGTAGCATCAGACTCCCTTGACACAGTCGTGTAAGATGAATGTACATCTTCTAACAGTGTCAGCCGTATAAGACATACTTACAGAACAAAAGCCAGAGGATTTCCCAGAGTTGAATAACAGGGGGCTCGTAAAGCACGATGCACTAATATTTAAATTATTCTGTTCAAGAACGTGAGTCGCGCTGAATACACCCGCGAGTGGAACCTTATTCGCGAACAGTATTAAACTAGATCTATCATTATTACTTCGGCATTTCGGCAAAAGGTACATGCAATATATTCCTCATGCAATTGGGCATAACGGTAAAGAGCCCGTAAATTAGAAATGCGTAGGCCGCATATCATACACATCCTAGACTGATAAAGTATAGTTTGAACTTGAGCCTTTTGCTCACAGAGTGAGAACTACAATATTTTCTCACACATCATGGTGAATAAATCTGAGCATTGTTATATTTTATTGTGATTACGTTTCAATAGAAGAGCTCATAAAGCTTTGATGTGATTGGATCAATACCGTTAACTTTGTAGTTAAGCAATAATCCCAGGACCAACCCTAATGAACTAAGGAACATCTGTTCACCTTATGGCTCATAGTTTCAGAACAAATAATTCATGACTTTTGCTTTGAGGAATATGATGCCGAAGACTCTCTTAAAAACTTCGAAAACCATTTCCACACTCACTAGATAATATTAGGTAAAATGAGTCCGTTCTGTGATTCTCGTCACAGAAGCTGTTTTACGAACTATTGAAGCTTTGAATTTGACTAATAGTTGGTGCGTTCGATGACAAAATGACTGAATGCTTAGTGTTACTTAGATACGACAGTATTGTAAGAATGTTGGAAGTTTTAGTATTGCAATATGTCCATTTGATGATAAAAACTATGTCCATATGATGACGAATGAACGAGACGGAATGTAATTTCTGTTTGTAACATATAAAGAACTAATTTATAACTTTTGCAACAATTGTGATTAAAAACGACAAAATGTTTTCTATATTTAAAAAAAGACCGTACGATTCCGACTGCATCATGAGTAAGTGTAATGTGTTTTTGAATCACTATCAGATACTAATGCTGCCAGAAGGTCGTTGCAAGATGAGCCTACATATGTCGACTTACAGCTTGATTGCTCACACGCACACATGCAAGTATCGTGAACAATGTTTGATAACTATTGTTTGTGGCATATAAAGTACACTGAACTCCAAAAGAAACGTTACCCCCCTTCCTTAATGACAGATGTACTTATCTTCAGCTGGCGTTGTGATGCCTGAACGTTCACTTCTTGGTCTGTCTACGGGGACCCCAGTGTGTCTGAAGCCCTGAATAAGTCTTATAACTGCGATACGGTGGCATCCGTGGACGTTGGCATTGTATGTCGACCCCATCTGCACCATCCCAATGGCTCTTTCTCTCTCTTCAGCTTTTAACCGTGGCAGTGTTTCTCGTACTTGTGTATCATATCATCTTTTCTAGGCTCTATCCATACCCTATAGAATCATCCTACATGTGAAGTGGATGCAAATACTGCTTGAATATTGCTGCGTTTTGACGATTGATATTGCTATGTGTAAACAGAAAATAGAGAAATGTTTCTTTTCAAGCAAAAATGTTAACAAAGATAATTTGTAATGTTCCTAAACATCTTTTCACAATATCAAAGACACGGTTTACTAGTTTTAACTAATGCAAATCGGCAGAAATTGCTTTAAAAGACTGAAATCATAGGAATGATTATTTTACAATTTTACACACTCTACAACAGTTGTTTCTTGTTTTAATAGTTGAAAAATGGTGACATTAAATGGTTTATCTTTGTCTCAAAGCAGAATTGAATTTCAACCTTTCTTTTGGACATCTAAGTCACTGTGTTTGGTTTATTTCGGCATGGTAGAAAATAGGACAATTTAACATGTTATATTTCGAATGACACTTTCTCAGTACAGTGCAGATTCAACACTCACTCTAAAAGACAGGCACCTAATCGCCAGCACACAAAGTCCAGCTATCTAAGCCACTCAACCACCGTGGATTCCACACATCCCATTCCATCTCGGATGGGACTTAACCCAACAAAAGTACTGGAGTTGAAGATGAGGTCATTGAACGTTAAGTTTACCACTTCCGATAAACCTTCATGTTATATCCAGGACATGATGTTTTGACCTCATCGCAGTAGTGTATAGTATACATGTACACCATAACAACCAATTCGTTACACCAATGTGGTGTTGCAAGGTCTCTTATACAAAGAAATTATGAATAAATACGGTGTTTGCTTACATATGTTTCCATCTTTAGTTGGAAACACGAGTGAGAAGATGCAGTCGGTATTTAGTCAATGTATTGATTTAATCCAATGTTAAGACTATGTGCACAGTTGAGAGCAAATTGAATGAGGTTTTGAAAGTGTATTGAATATTAAAATGTTTTTTCCAATTCTCTGCGGAAATCCAAATGAACAAAAACATTACGGACGAGTAATTGCGAAAAAGACTTTGATTTTATGAGTGCTAATTTAAAAAGTCCCGTTCGTCTTTACCTAAAAAGTAAACCAAACTCTGATTTCAGCCTTCCAAATCTATTACCTGTCCAACTTATTGGACAGAGCAAAAACAGCCCAAATGCTTGCAAATGACGAAAAACAGAAAATGAGTGTTTAGAATGTGCCAATATCACTTTCTTATCATTAAAGACACATTAGATGAAATAAGTCATTGATGCTGGACAAACTGCAGAGTGACATTTGTAATGTTAGCAATTACACGTTCTTCTTCCCCTACGATGCTGTAACAGAGAACACTAGTGGTCGTTTCAGCTTGATTTCCACTGAAATTTACATCCAGATTTCAACTCCAGTATTTCGATGGACAATTTAAACGAACCAATCGATTTTCCTTCAAGTAATAATTAGGAAAGAAATGGTTTCTACTGTAAAGAATCTGACTTTGACATCTTAGCCTTGCAAAGGAGTGTCTTGGTGGTACAAGGTACATACATGTCGCTTATAGATGTACGCATATGCGTAATGTATGTTACTGTTGATGGCATGGACGACCGTTAGGTTTGTTTCTGTTGAAAGCATTTGTTGATACAATTTCAATTACAGACTAAAATTGTTGTGTCGAATATGAAGGAATCTACGTTACCACTAATGGCTAACTGATTCATATACAGGAACCATGATTTTAACTTTAAGACAGCCAAGTTTGACACATCACTGTTCGACCCATAGATGAGATGAGTCATTAATGGTGGATAAACTGCAGAGTGAAATTTGTGATGTTAGTATTTACACATGTTTTTCTTACTCCACGACGCTGTAACAGAGAACACGGTGATCATTTCAGCTTGATTTTGATCATTATACAAAAGCTACTCTCTATACACTATCGTATCTGAACTGTGTCTCGACCTATGATTGGACATTTTCTTTAAGGAATTCATGTGGCAGTGGTGGGCTGGGTGATATGTCTTTACCAATTACCTTCAACAATGTCTATTATGGGCAGATGTTGGATGCTGGACACAAAACACAAATATATTTCTGCTGAGACTCGGAGGCATCTCAGAAGGTCTGCATTCAGTAGAGAATATTTGGAACAATTTGTGCTGACTGACTGTATAAGATAGGGACGTAGGGTAACATGGATATTTGGTACTGAATTGTAAACGTCATCAATTGGTTCATATTGTGAGCGAATACATGAGCATTAAGCTACACCTGTCTTTCTGAATAATAAGACATCGTGGGGCGGTGGTGTAGCCTAGTGGTTAAAACGTTGGCTCGTCACGCCGAAGACCCGGGTTCGAATCCCCACATGGGTACAATGTGTGAAGCCCATTTCTGGTGTCCCCTGCCGTGATGTTGCTGGAATATTGCTAAAAGCGGCGTAAAACCAAACTCAGTCGGTCAGTCATAAGACATCGTTAATATCACAGCTACAAATCGGATTTCCACAGACGTTTGAATAGGATCATCAGTGGTTTTCTGAAAAACAATTTGTGTTTTCGATTTGGAAGGTGGTCTCCATTTTGATGACGTAGTGCTGGGGCTAAATGATTACAAGTTGTACAAGTTGGAGTGTCATACTGATGTCAATTATCTGGCAGTCCACGTAAACTGTGGACACTATGAAACCAACTAGAGTCAGAACCAACATCCCCATAGCCAACACCTCACATTTACTTTATAAACCACAGCCTCAGACACAATATGTAGAGATTGAAGTGATTACAATGTCAAGTTAATCACATATAGTTGGCTATTAGGTTTGGTTCTAAGTAACGAGATTTATTGTTGTCAAAATTGTCCAGGTTCCCTCTGACAGCGCGATGCAACATTAATACACGTGTCATACAGACGCATCCCTTATTGCTTTGCCACAACATGCCTTTGGAATCATAGGAGTTCGCTATCTGTGTGTCAAAGAATGTATTTGTCTGCCAGTATCAGTACGTCGACACATGCAATAACTATATTGCACATAACTCTCCATTTACTTACATTGTAAGATATTAGATACACAATACTCGTCTGACTGTCAACGGCAGCATCTTTACCAACAACACAGACGCTATTTGTTATCCAAGCTATATAGGAAACACACTCTGGACAAGATGTGTCTCTAATACTGGAAATTATTTCTGTGTGCAATTACTCTTCTTCACGCAACTTCCAAACTGAGTTTCCTACTGTAACACACTTGTTTAATTTGGTGCTTGAAATTCATGATTCGTCAAATATTAAAGGCGTTCCTTCGTTGTTCTTTAAATAAAATGTTTTCCAATAACGCATATTGCTGGTAACGCTGGCCAGGAAAGGAAGAAATAAATAGCTAATGATTCTATGACATTATTCGGAAGTTAGAGAAACATATGGACTTTACAAAGTACAAAAGAAACTGGTATTAAATAATTCCAAAGTGGCTGAAAATCAAGATTGCAATATTTGAATGCACAGAAATAACCCGTCTGATTCTATAACTATTCGCTTTTAGATATGTTTCGTCAAAATTGAAAGGATAACGCAGTAGTATGATGTTCTATATCATACACCAGTAATGTTTCAAAAATATTTTCCTCTGTCTCTGTTTATATAGTTACCAAATCAGATATTTCATCAATTACACAGCATGTCCGGATGGGCACATGCGATCAGTTGCAGCATCACAACATCAAATATTAAAGACACAACTTGTCAAAGAAAAGCCATAAATACTAGTAAATACGATTTTTTCTCCATTGGATGGTACGCAAATTAGTAATCAAACGGAGTTTCGCAATCGGTTCCAATCTGAGTGACGAACTCGGAATATGGAAAATGAGAGAACATCACGTCTATCACATCTGGGGACGCCAGAATGGGCTTCACACATTTTATCCTTGTAGGGAATTGAACGAGCGAAAACTTTAACCCCTAGGCTATCTCAAACATGAAATTGGAGGAAGGGAAAAGGATGATGCTCTTCTAAAACGGGTTTTGTGTGATGTTATTAAACTGCGGGTCACAATTGTAGCATACTATACTGAAACCTAACTCCGGAATCAATATTGTCATTTCGACACACAAACTAATTACGGTGTCATGAAAAACTATATGTTGTAATAATGATGTGTTCCTTCAAACCGAATAAGGATTACAAGATGCCCTAAGGTTTGTGTGTTTTCAATTTCTGCCTTATGTTGTGATCAAAGCTTAAGACCTGAAAAGGCAAAAGCACCAAGTAATCACTGCCGGTTCAACGACAAAATTACAGTGTGTATTGTTACATGAAAGTGACACGAAGCGACAGGGAGATGGAGGAAACCCTTTAATCTGCGGAGGTCAAAGCATACAGGAAGATGTCAGGACAGTTTACTATTGTACGACAGATACTGCCACAGTATGACATTCCCACAGATAACGAAACATCAAGGGAAGGGCATATACTGATGGCATTCTGTTAACCCCAGGAGGTACAGCCCAGGACTACACTGACAAGGTTATAAGGTCTGTACCATGTCTCTACTGACAATAAGTGACACCAATATTTTTCAAAGGAAACATGAAGTCATATGTTTCTCCATGATTATTAAACTGTAACAAGACCACAACTATTGGCAACAGTTATTCAACCTCGCTATGATCTGTATGTCAGTTTTGCAATCGTTTGATGTGTTTGGGTCTGATGACTGCATCGGCTGTCATTGTCAATATGGCAACGCAGTACCCAGTATGTCTGATTGTATTAATTTTTCTTTACTGTCAGTTCCAGAATGGCACGTGTAAGAACAGCATCACAGCTGCTAATTAGAATATCAATCTTGGCAGCAATTGGTACTTGAAATATTTCCCACTTGTTTTTGACAAAGTCTACTGAGACACACTTTTATATATATCTGAATTATCCACCAACAACAAATACTCTTTCTTTAATCCTAGTTCTACCGGACATTGAAGAATACTTGAGTTTGAGGTGCTTCAAAATGGATTTCATTTTTCTCATCGATAGCTGTTTAACATTACACCTCTTTACACAAAAGTACGTGGATGTTTATACCAATTATTTTCTATTATCCATTTAAATGTTCAACAAGTTTGATCAAAGTGAGCGGGGGACACGAGATATTGGCGGGGGACACCAGATAAGGGGTTCATAGGTTTGATAAAGGAACAACAACATATTAAACATGAACATGAGAAACAAGGAAATCTACTTCAGGACACACAAATATAAGTAAAACGCACACTAACCGTTGACTCAGGGCCAGATATCGACTTCCATACCCTCTCACGGGAACAATCATTTTAAGCTACTTCAAACCCCCTTTGCAGGAATTGCTACTCACGGCCAAAGTTATATATTCATTCTAACAGATTAAAATGCTTTTAGTAATTACAATACAAAATCAAAATTTATCGATTAAGTCAATTTCTTTTTAAAGACTAAGAATTAAATGAGAATGAACTTGATTAAAAAAGATCTGTTACCGTTTTGACATTGACATAATTATCCCTTCTGGTGGAAAGATGTAACATTTAAGATGCAGTGTATCTGGTCTGTAATTAAACACAGGTTTTATTGCAGAATCGCATGTTACCTAAGACGTTTCTCTTTCTTTGATACTCTTTTTGATACACCATTCAGAAGATGTGATCTGTCTTTATTCATCTAAAGTATTGATTTTTTCAAATAGCCCTGGTTAAGACGATGAGTTGATGGGAAATTGAAAAACTTTTTCAGGTGACAAAAACTGAAATGATTCTAAAATATTTCTTTTACAGAAAGAAAGACTGTTACAAAGTAATAACTAAAAAACTATAGAACTTAAGTGCAATTTAAAAAATCGCCAATACGTTTTCACAAAAAAGTTAACTAATCTCTGATTTCCGCCATCCAAATCTGTTACCAGTCTGGCATATTGGATAGAGCAAAAACAACCAGAGTACTTGCAAATGACGTAAATCACGAAGAGAGTGTCTCGGAATGTGCCAATATCACTTACTTATCATTAGGGACACAACAGAAGCAATGAGTCATTAATGCTGGACAAACTGCAGGCTGACATTGTGATGTTAGCGATTACACATGTTCTTCTTCTTCAGTCTGCCGAACTGTGGGACATAGGTGATCGTTTCAACCTGATTTGTTCTGAAATTTACATCTAAATTTTCACTTCAGTGTATCGATTGTGGATTTCAACCAACCGAATGATTTTCTTTCAAGAAGTAACTGGGAAAGTATTGATTTTTTACTGTCGGGTGTCTGACCTTAAGGTGTTAGTTTTGCTAACGTGAGCATGCAAGGTATATAATTCGGAAGTGTTGGGAATGGAAGAAAGAGCTGAGCTGAGGGATAACTGTTAGCACGTCGTGTGTCGTTGATGTTGTTTAGATTCAGTATGACAATTGTATATTCATTTAATAAATATGGAAATATTTTGTGGCAACTGACTGTTCGAAAGTTTAAGGATAATTGTAGGAGCTGTTCCAGATAATGTACAAAGTATCTTGGTATAGACGGTAGCCTTGAAGTTGAACTACTCGACTTAAATTCCCTTCTGTGTTCCCCAACTGAAAAAAGCGTCATAAAAGTTAACTGGTTGCACTGTTGTAAATGTTACACAGGCACGCAGTAACTACTACCCACCCTGGCTAAAGTATCTATCGTATACTATATTTTGTTATACAAATACTGGAGTTTGTATGGTGTTCACTTGAGACGTGTGTTGTGTAGGGAGTTATGTTTTGATTTCAGTGCAATGCATCAGAAATAAGGTGATAAGCCTTGACTGAGTGCCGGTCACGGTTAGGTGGTTATGTTCTCTTGTTTAAGATACTCAATACGAGCTTGCGTTGTCACCTGAAACACAAAACGACGTCCTTTTCGGCCCGCATATGTAACCTGCACCTGGTTGGTTTGTTGTTTAACGCCGCAATCATCACTATGCCAGCTATATGGCGGCGGTCTGTAAATAATCGACTCTGGACCAGACAATCCAGTGATCAACAGCATGAGCATCAATCTACAGAATGTGAATACGATGACGTATCTCAACCAAGTCTGCAACGCTGACCACCCGTTTGATCCCGTTTGTCGCCTCTTACGACAAGCATCGGTTACCCATAGGCGCTTGACTCTGATATGTTTATAAGTATGACCTATATATATAAGATATAAGAAAGGTGTGACAGTAAATCGAAACAAAATGGCGGCCAGGCTCGGCTCGGCTGGGTTTCGGTCTGACAAACGCTTCAATCGCTTTGACCGTTGAAGAAACTGCACAATTTATGCTCAGTTGACCTCTGTAAAGTACCTTGCGTATCACAAACCTGGTGATTTTATTCTCATTTAAAGCTTTCAATAATTTTGCCGTCCATTCTCGCACAAAGTCAGGACATATGCCCGGAAGTAAACAAATCTCAGGCTACAGATATGCACCGAATAGCAGAGCGAGTCTCTGATTGGATAGCACCCTCTATTATTCCCACCTCTTTTAACGTGCAACTATATTATCCAATCAGAGACTCGCTCTGCTATTCGGTGCATATCTGTAGCCTGAGATTTGTTTACTTCCGGGCATATGTCCTGACTTTGTGCGAGAATGGACGGCAAAATTATTGAAAGCTTTAAATGAGAATAAAATCACCAGGTTTGTGATACGCAAGGTACTTTACAGAGGTCAACTGAGCATAAATTGTGCAGTTTCTTCAACGGTCAAAGCGATTGAAGCGTTTGTCAGACCGAAACCCAGCCGAGCCGAACCTGGCCGCCATTTTGTTTCGATTTACTGTCACACCTTTCTTATATCTTATATATATATATAGGTCATACTTATAAACATATCAGAGTCAAGCGCCTATGCGGTTACCCTACACATGGCATCATCACTGTTTCATAGTGATTCATAATCATATGCTCATGGTATCATCGGAATTGTACAATCGACTCTGATTTTAGCAAAGATTTCCTATGAATATGGAAAGCGTTTTGTCGCATATGTTTATTGATTTACAACCTTACACAGACGTACAACCTTATACTTACTCTCTTGTCGCAAACGGTATTTTCCACGACCTGGAGACGCTGAATGTTTCCCCGTTGATAATGAGAATGAATGTTTAATTCTTAAATGGATATAAGCAACTGGCCCGGCATATCATCTGTTCCGGATCCTTGTATGAAAGCTCGTATCTGAACTGTATCTCGACCTGTGTTTGGACATTTCGTTTCAAGAATAAATGAGACAGTAGTCCCATGGGCTGCGAGAGACATAGATCCCCGCATGCGATATGTCGTCTACAGGTACCGTCAGTAATGTCGTGATAGGCAAGAGTTAGGGACACAGGTCTCAAATGGAATGAGAGATTTTCTGCCGACGGCTGGTCATAGTCAAACTGAATACTGATTTTCACAATAAAATATGCATGCATGTTTGTTCCCCTTAATTATGTGACCTCCTCCGTGGTGTAGTGATTAGAGCGTCCGCCCGGAGAGCGGAAGGTCGCGGGTTCGATTCCCGAGCGCGTCATACCAAAAGACGTTAAAATATGGTACTTGTTGGTCCCTGCCTGGCGCTCGGCATAAATGGGTACAACAAGGACTGGTCGGCTCGGAGTCAGTATACTGTGTCTGAGTGGGGTATTCATACTTTACTGCGGCATGGTATCTCAGTGAGCTAGCACTATACAACCAGCTTAAGTCTGGGCTAGTACAAGCAGCCGCACATACACATACACACGCATGCACGTTGTCACATGAGCGAAATATTCTCAAGCACGACGTTAAACCCAATTTCTCCTCACCTTAATTATGTTTGTAGTGGTGTAGGCACACACCTTTATTGCGGCTTTTACCAAAGTGTTCAGTTAGGAGATCGACACACTTAGGTCGTAAAATAACGGCTGGACAAACTTCGAGAAGAGTTACACACAGCTCACTCACTCACCGACAGTTATGTCAGCCATTTCGCTATTTATCAGGTAATAATCATCATGTTGCACATTGTATTTTTTTTGTGAATGGTGTCTATATTCGACTGTTCCTAAACTGTGGCACACAGACAATACAGGCCGGAGGTGCTTGGATGTCGCTGGCCTTAAAAGACAAGTTGGCTGTTGAAAAATTAAACGTCTTCCTCTTTCCATACAGTCTTCCTGATAATTTTTATGTCACTGTGAATCTTCATGCGCAGATGTAAGTGTAACAAACCTGAGTCGAATGCATTGGTTGGTCATTTGTGTTTTCAGGTTTGGGTAAATCAACCGGAGGGACTTGACTATTTACCTAACGTCTCAATCGTATTTCGATCTTTTGATTTAGTTTCTCCCCACAGAAATTCCTACTTTTATGCAAAGGCAAACGGCAAGAAAGGAGCACAGCGTGTGCCTCTGGGGTGCCATCGTTTAGCATAATTTTGGAGTTTTCCACACGGCACATCTAAGGAAGTTAAACATGCCACATTCTGTTCACACGGTAAACATACATTGACATTTGATAAGAGATGTTAACATATACATCATGTTATGATACATGTACACTGCCACACGGAGGAAGTGTACCCAGAAGCTTGTCGTGTGAGATATTGGTGTATAGTGCAGAGGAAAACAATTGAACTTGTTTCCGTGTGTCTCATCACTCGCCGCACGTCACCTGTTCTCCTTTCCACCAACGGAGTCCGGATCATTCCGATCACCTAACCGTTTCTTTATATACAGCCCCATACACACTATCTGGAGATTGATGACCAATGACAAATTAATTACATGTAGATCCGTATTATTTATAGTTCCAATTCACAGTAGATTTGTTGTTCTCAAACATGTCCCGATGGCCACAGACTGCACAAAGGAACATCCATCCACTTGACATACAGACTCATCCTTTATTGCGTTACCACACCATACCTTCACTTCAAACGGGACTAATCACTCGAGCTAGTAACGGTTTCTTGAGTAATGAAATACCGAAAGCTTTGTAGATTTGCGCTATCAGCAGGTGAAAGGAATTATTTGTCTACCAGTGTCAGTATGTCGACACATGCATTACCTATATGCTACGTAACTGTTCGTTAACAGACACTGTAAGACAGCAGATTCTGATCAGCAGACACGATCTCTACAAACAACAAAGACGCCATTTATTTTCCCAGCTATGTACGAAGCACGCATTGGACAAGCAAGTGCCGTTTGTACTGGTTTGTACATTCCCGAATGTTATTGCAGACGGAATTAATCACTTGCAGATTGGAAATTACTCTTGCAAATTACTTGTTTTCTTGGGATTAATGGTTGTGGAAATACCAACCTTTTCTTTCCTTGTACATTTATAAAGCATGCCATCTTCAAAAACACATTTTTGAATATGATAATAACCTACTGCTTTGTAGCTTTATCAGACAGAAATGAGTCTCCAAAAACGGTTAATAAACAAAAACGGAAATAAACAAAGACGGTAATGACATTAGCATGTTATTGTTTGACTTTGTATCTAAATGGGTTTTACTATATAAAGTACTATGCGAGGTTGAAGGGACAATACACTCGAAATGGACAAAGGGTCTCGAAAATAATTCAATATGGATGAAGTTTCCGATGTATGAATGGAACAATAATGTTTGCGTCTTTTGAGAATGCAGCAGCAGTGATTCCTGACTGTTCATTGGATATATTTGATCAAAAGTGATAGAGAAAACAAATTATTATGATTTTGTATATACAATCAGAGTTTAGAGAGAAGAATTTGACGTTCACTCTTCCCAGACAGATATTGTTATGACAGAGGGCATTCTTTTTCAGTTACTTTTTATGTATATTGTTTATAACATCGCTATGTGAGTACATTAGTTCCGATTTATGACAGCCATACAAAGAGGAATGTCCTTGAGGTACTGACATTATATTCTCTAAGAAGCCGACAATGTCCAGCCTCGAACCTATGTCTGTGCTGTAAAGATTTACCCCATGAAACCGCTCCGATCTGTAGATCGCCGCCGTAGATTGTTCTTGTTCTTCAGCAACCCATGCTTGGCATAAGATACGACTGATGTAATCGGGTGATGAGACTCTGTCATAGCATCCCAGTTACACAGTTCGGTGTTAAACAATAACAAATCAAACTGCATACAAAACTGGTATCATCGCCGATTATAAGTGACATGTATTATATATCTTTTGACTTTTACGATCGGTGGAATTAATTTCTTCCTTTAATCGAGACTGGTTATTAGCTTTGGGAGTGTCACAGAATAGGGATTACTTGACATTTTTACTTTGCTTTGAACAATTTTTCAGCCATACCATACGATACATGTGCCTTTCAGACACGAACACGAAAACAGGTATAAGTTTAATGTGTGATCACTTGTTTGAATATTTTCACCCTAGTTGTGTTTCTAGGGTTGTAAGCAGTATAACGTTACTGGTTGTGTTTTAGCAGTATAGCTTTTCTCATGGGTTTCATCAAAGTGGTAAGCGTCCGACACCTGCATCTCTTTGCGCGTTTTCTAATATGGTGTTAGAACTGAAATAACGCCACTCATCTCCTGAAACTGCCGGGCCAAAGAAAGTACACATTCATGTTTTGTAAACAATTTTTGTGTTATATATCTAAGTTTGCATTATTTCGGTGTGTGTTTTCAGTCTTGTGACGTTTCCGTGAACATTAGGTCAAGAAATGTTTTCACATGTATAATTTCTTTTGGCCACCTGTTTACACTGACGTATGAAGTTACCACATAACATAACGAAATATGCGAATAGTTTATATGAAAAAAACTCCAAAGTCATAAATGTTGTTCGAATTCAGTTGTTGTTGTTGTTGTTGTTTGTGTTTCATGACACGCACGGACGAAAATGAAGAACAGGAATGAACATGATGCTGATCTGGTTTTCATCTTTCACACTGCATTAGAAAACCATAATTAGTTACATCTACAATCCCCTTGCATATTATATTCTAACAATAACATATCAATAGATATATGTGATAGCATAAGACATTGGTTGCACGCCCACTGGTATGTCTGCTTGTCATGCAAAACTTTCTTGTTCGACTTCCTTCTTTCTAGATCAAACTTGTTCACAAGGCATCAGTGTTGTTGAACGCCAAATAACGAAATGCAGTTCACGAACTCCCGTCACTCTGTGGCATACATATCGACTAAAATTGATATAAAAACAAATCCCCAAAAATCTAAAAACCTTATTTGAGAATAATTCAAGCTAAAACATGCATCCTGAAAACTAAATTCGATTACACTCGAGAAATCAACATTTAAGCTCACAGGTACGTAAAAACGTATAACTTAATTTGGACTGATATTTGCGGTGACAACTTGGTCTTGTGCGTTTTGCCAGAGGCAACGCAGAATCGTTCGGCAAACACACGATCCAATATCCCATATCATAACATTTATGTAGTTACGGCACCAGATATTAGATATAACTCTATCCCCATATCGCATTCAATATATGTGTAGAACACCAGTGACGAACACATAATAACACAGAATTGGTAAGATTGGCTGACCTGCCATTTACTTCTTACCACACACTGTAATATACTTGTGATGATGTTTTTGAAAGGTATGGTCGTCTTTACATAACATTAATGTTCAAACCATTTGCCATATCACACCACACGATGTGACTGTGATATAAGTCACCCATGTAAAATACACTCATGGACGCTTTGGTTTGAGGGAACACGCGAGTTTAGTTATGGCACGTTTAACTTTATCCACCAATATCATTGCGGAAGAAACCGGAAGTGGCCTTCATACGTTAAAGCCATGTTGAGGATCGTACATGGGTCTTAAGCATTAACCACTGCCCCACCGCCGACAGCAGAATTAGTGGTTAATTTATTCTAAATCTATACAGTCAGTTTACTTGTATTAGATCGGTTCAGTTCCTTGCAGCTATCCAGTTGTCATATGCATGATTAGCCAGGCCTGATGACACCACAAAAGTAAACTAACTCGGGTAGTCGGAACTATGCACTCCTCCAAATATTGTAACAAAAATTCATGTCTAATCTTGGAATAAGTACAGAGATAATCAAGCTCTCAGCCACCAAAGTGATTCCAGCCAAGATACCAGGCTCATGCTGCATTTGTTAAGGTGACATACGTGTGTGCAGTCTACTTCCAAGCTACAGTATCAAGTATAACAGTAAATTCCAGCACAAGTAATGTCAGTCATGTTTACAGTCGACATCTTGGATATTCTGACGTCACGTTTGTGTATCATGTGACCCTAGGTCACCTATAAAAGAGCTGTCAAGGTTAGCGTCGGTGCGGCAATTTTGACTTTGACAAGCAAGGTAGGGTCCCAAAGTTACGTCACAGCTAAATTCTCATTTTCACATTATAAGGCATTTTTATTGTATAACTTTTAGTTAACAAGGCTATTATTTACACTTGGTCTTCTCTCTAAGTATCTAGTTGTGGATAAGTGATTTTTAAGGGGTTATTTTCAATGTTGTTGACATCCGGATTTCGTCCGACAGTTCAGAGAATCCGACAATCGATCCGGATTCATTCCGACGGAATATTTGCAACTTGTCGTTGACTGTGACCAGCTTGCATGAGACCAATTGCTTCACCCTCTCCGCTACCGTCAGGAAACGTCTCATTTCGTATCAGAAACCATGATGTCAGGGTGAGACTACAGTCGATATTTATATAGCCTAAATCTGTGCATGGGAAGTCACACTTTCTCGTGCAATGCAAGACACAATGCTGCGTTTCCACGTTACAGATATTGACAGTGTTCACGGAAACATAAAAATAATCAAAATGTTCATGTTTTGAAACACTGCATATCTTTAAATTCTCAACCATTGAGACATGTACGGAGCCTAATGTGTTCCTCGGTGCCTTATGTCAACAGGTTTGAAACAGTATTGACTTCTCATTACCGATATATCACAATATGGAATTGATTCCTATCAATGCAAAAGACACATGACCCTTCAATAATGGCACTGAGTATTTCACTAAACCTCGTCTCCGAGCTCTGGTATTTATTTTGTCACATTTTGTGACTGGTGGCAGCATCCATTTTCTTTTGTAGTTTGTCTACAAGTACTTATCGACTAGTCCTTGGCCGTTCCGTTAGAATATGATAACTATATTCGCTTGCTCTGACACTGTGTAGTGTAGGATTAATTTTCGAAGCATCCTGTTAGCGCGTTATTACTGATTAAGCACTGTTCATCACGGAGTAGGTTATAGTGGTATTAATTAGCACCGTGCAACGTCTAGACTCTTCACTTTTAAACACGTCCGTGCAATTAGATATTACTCAGATATTAAGGATGTCACGTGATGACAGGGACGACTCCCTTGCTTCTGACGTTGAAAGAAACTTCTCGTATATGAAATGCCATTTCGGAAACACGTACATTTATTGTGTATATTATAGGTATATTTGTCTTCTTGTACAGTGGCTGGTTCTTGAAAGACTTGTGTTGGGAGCTGAATGATGACAATGTCTGAAATTGTACACCAATGAGTGACACATTTTGCGTCTGAATCATTGACGTGTAAATAAAGTTGTCTTCTGTTGAGAGGCAGTGTTATAGGTTGTGCAACAATGTTTCAAAGGTTATACATTTTACCTTGTAAATTCAGTGAGTGGCTACAAGGAGCTTAGTCGAGAACCCTCGGCCTTAGTGTAGCATTTGGCATGTTTTTTGTGTTTTTTTTATGATGGAGCTGGCTATTGCCTTTGAGTACATTTCATTAGAAACCACAACAAGACCAGGGGGAAATAGACTGCTAAACAGAGTTGCTTACCTTAGTTGTGCAAGATATTTATGAACAATAGCATTGGAAGACTGGAAAACATACAGTTTTAAGAGGCGTTATACACTACCCACACTTCTGTACTCATTGCGTGACAACTGTGTGAATGTCTTCACCGAAACATCTCAGATTGCTGTATTGTGTAGGTAAAAAATCAATAATTAATGAACTTGGTGTATGGATCTATCCTTCATATTACGTCACCCTCCTCCTTTACCAAGCAGAGACCAGACCTTTGTGATCGCGATGCGATTCTCTTATATAAAACAACCCCAGCCAAACTATTCCCCAGAGATTGATGACCAATGTCAACTTAATCACATATAGCTCGGTGTTATTTTCCTCCCGATTCACAGTAGATTTACTGTTGTCAAACATGTCCAACTTACCTCTGACTGCACAAAGGGACATTCATCCAAGTGACATATAGACGGATCCGTTATTGCTTTACCACAACTTGCCTTCACTTCACACAAGATTAATCACCCGAGCCTAAACCTGTTTTCTTGAATAATCAAATACCGAAAGCTTTGTAGGAGTCCGCTATGTGTAATTGAAGGGATTTATTTGTCTACCAGTGTCAGTATGTCGACACATGCATTACCTATATGCTACGTAACTGTCCGTTAACAGACATTGTAAGACAGCAGATTGCAATCAGCACCCGACACACTATCAAAGGCACAATCTTTACAAACAATAAAGACGCCATTTATTGTCCCAGGTATGTACAAAATAGACACAAGACAAGCAGTGTCTCTTATACTGGTGTCTATTCCTGAATGTTATTGCAGAAGGAACTAATGGTCTTCACTGAAGTTGCAGATTGGAACTTCCCCTTACAAATAACTTGTTTTCTTGAGATCAATGGGTTTACAAATACCAAAGTTGTCCTTTCCTTGTGCATTCGTGTAGTATGTTATCTTCAAAAACAAATCTTCTTGAATATGATAATAACCTTTTGCTTTGACGCTTTGTCACACATAAAGGACAGACGGAAATGCGTTATAAAGAAATAAACAAAGACGTTAATGACGTCTTTGACGAGTTACTTGTTTTCTTGAGATGAATGGTTTTGGAAATACCAACCTTGTCCTTTCCTTGTGAATTTATAAGGTATGCCATCTTCAAAAACAAATTATTGAATATGATAATAACATATTGCTTTGTAGCTTTGTCCCATCTAGAGAACAGAAAGAAACCGTTTTCTTGAGATCAGTGGTTTTATAATACCAAATATGTCCTTTCCTTGTGTATTCATATTGTATGTTATCTTCAAACAGATAAGATAATAACCTTTTGCTTCGACGCTTTGTCACACATTAAGGACAGAAAGAAATGTGTTATAAGGAAATAAACAATGACGTTAGTGACGCCATTATAGTTTTCTTAACAATATGACAATTATGCTCTGAATGGACACAGCTTAAGACACCTCATATCTTGCGATGAGAACATCATTAACCATAAGACCCTGGATGAATGTGGACATGTCACTCAAGCTCAGTGGCCTTTCAGACAATTATATATGGTTCAGCATGAAATCACAAGTGGATATTGCTTCTATGAATATGTTGAACATATCACTAATTTCAATTTTCCACAATAACAACGCAGCCCTTCGTCATGGTAACTGTTACCGTAACCTAACTAAGAAAGTAACCTTAACACAGAGTAAATATTTGGAGGTCTCTCAAATGGTCAATACACGATGTAAAATTCTGTTTGCTCATCTGACAGACATCCTCCAGCAGTGTATTGCAAGCTAAGGATAACGTGATGTTAGACTGGTTCTACCCACAGTCATCACGGCGGTAGCCAGATCGTTTTATTCCAATAAAGGGAAAACTGCACATTGTTTGCATTCTAGAATTCCAAGTAATGAGTATTCCTACATTGGCACGACTGATCGTTAACTCTATATCACGATGGCAATACGCCGATGTTCGTAAATAAAATCCACAGTGGGAATGTTTGTGTGAAGTATGATGTTTTGCACTCGTCAGATGTTTTAATGCCTTAAGTTAGGAAATGTACCAGGTGAATTAAAAAAATCGGAATTTCAACGATAGAGCTATCATTGACGCTAGATCTCTGAAGTTTAAATGTCACGGTTATATTAAAAACACTACATATGGGATTGAAGATCAGCATCAGAGACGACGGTTCAATAAAAGTGTCCAATGCAGACTGACGTAGCTTGCTTTAATGAAATGTAATCCTTCACTTGAAAGGTACCACAGTGAATAAGAATTCCCAGTGCCGAAAATCATTGAATGAGCAGTCTGATCGGCTACTGTCCAACACCCAAACACTGTCAGCTTAGGACATTCCAACATGTGTAAGTCAGATGGATTCGGTGGGGCTGTCTGTTCTGTGGGTGTATCTTTCCATTATGTAACCAGAGTCTATCTTTCAAATGTGATTATTTGTTACCAAAACCGGACACTGGCCCCGACCTCAGGTACAGTACATGCATGTTTCATTCAAATATGTCGACGTACTTCAAAACCACCGAGAGTGAAGAAGTGATAATCAAGTAGAGATGTTGAATATATTTATATACTTTACGATGACCACGACAAAAGACAGAAAGTCTTTCCAGCTGACTTGTGTATTAATCTTCATTGACAGTCTTATTAATTTTCTACAAATCATTGTATCGTCACACATATTGAACCGTGGCTCGTTTAATTATATCACAGTAAACACAAAACAACGTTATTTCTCATCAAGTGACTGACTGACTGAGTTTGGTTTTACGCCGCTTTTAGCAATATTCCAGCAACATCACGGCGGGGGACACCACAAATGGGCTTCACACATTGTACCCATGTGAGGATTCGAACCCGGGTCTTCGGCGTGACGAGCCAACGCTTTAACCACTAGGCTACCCCACCTCCCTATATTTCTCATCAAAGTGTCTATTTTTGAACTGTTAGCATCCGGGCAATATACAATCAGTGAGATACTACACGATTTGATAGCGTGACACCATCTTGACGTGCTTATCCCAATCTCGCACGATTGATATGGGTTGCTGTGTTAAATATACAGAATGGGATACTCATGCGCATTAACGAAAACATGTGTGGTTTTAATATGCGTGCGTGAATGATTTGATTTTCGCTGTAAACCATCACATATAGAATAATAATCATTATAGTGACACATGTAAGTTTTGATAATGAGATTAGCTGCTTACACAATTCGATCATATGATGGTATCTCCGATGTGTAGAAAAACCCTGTAAAACAACTGGTTTAGAAAATATATTTTGCATCAGACTCTTTTGACACAGTCGTCTAAGTTTATTGATTGATTGTTTTATAACGCCGCACTCAGCAATACTACAGCTATATGGCGGCAGTCTGTGAATAATTGAGTCTGGTCCAGACAATCCAGTGATCGACACCATGAACATCGATCAACGCAACATGGGATACGGTGACTCGTGTCAACCAAGTCAGCGAGCCTCACAACCCTATCCCGTTAGTCGCCTCTTACGATAAGCATGGGTTACTGAAGACCAATGGTCCCTAGTATGGTGATCTACCTTCAGTTGTTGGCGATCTCTAGCCATTTTTTAATATTGTATTATCCAAATAGTGCTATTAGTTTTAACTTTCTAAGCTAGTTTTAATTCAAATTGTGATATTCTAGTTGTTTTACTGTCCTTCGTCGGCAGTTTTTATAATATCTATATATATTCTATTTCAATGTCAAATGTTCTCGTCACGATATGGCTGACATATTGCCGATGTGACGTTAAATAATAACTCACTCACTCACTCACTGAAGACCAATGCTAACTCGGTTCGTTTAAGATGAATGTACCTGTTCTAACAGTGTCAACAAAAATAGACATATTGACAGACAACATAACCCAGAGGGCTTCAGAGAACTAAATAAAGCAGGCTGTGCTAATATTCGAGTAAATCTCTTCACGAACGTTAGTCGCGATTAATACACCAGTGGTGGAACCTTATGGACCGCTTATTCACGAACTGAATTAAACTAGAAATATCATTATTAAGTCGGCATTTCGGTAAAAGGTACATGCAATATATTACACATGCAATTGGTCATAATGGTAAAGAGTTCGTAAATTATAAATGCGTGGGCATCTATATATATGAATAGTGGCCGTATATTATAGACATCCTAGACTGATAAAGAGCCCCATGCTCACAGATTGAGAAATACAATATTTTATCACCATCTTTGTAAAAAGATCTGAGCATTGTTATATTTTATTGTGATTACGTTTCCATAGAAGAGCTCTTAAAGCGTTGACGTGATGGGATCAATACCGTTAACATTGTAGTTACGCAATAATCCCAGACCTGACTCTAATGACCTAAGGAATATCTGTTCACTTTATGGCTCATAGTTTAGAGCAAATACTTTATGGTTGTTTGCTTTGAGGAATAGGATGCCGACGCCTCTCTTAAAAATTAGGAAAACCATTTCCACACTCACCAGAAAATATCAGGTAAAACGAGCCTGTTATGCGAACACATAAACGGTTTACCGAACTGCTGAAGGTTTGAATTTGATTTATAGCGGGTTCGTTAGATGACAAATACAGCATACCTGAATGCTTTGGGTTTTGTTATCAGATAGGACAGACAGTATTGTAGCAATGTTTGAAATTGTAGTTTGTAATATGTCCATTTGATGACAACTGAAAGTAAAATATTTGGTTACAAGACAAAATGTAACTATACTTAATCAAACATCTGTTTGTAAGATATAAAGAACTAATTTAGGACAACTGCAACAATTGTGACAAAATGGGACAAAATCCTTTCATTATCTGAAAAACATAAAACCCCTGTAGTTGTTTACACTGCCTCCAACTGCAGCTTGCACTTTCAGTTTGTTTCACATAAAACCCCAGTAATATGATGTACGGATACCCTACTCCCGAGATCAGACTTACATTGATAGTGTTGTGCTGGTCGACCTGATATAATTACTGCTGACAGCGCTGTACACTGACATTTACACACTCTTTACATAATGTCAAGAAACATTGCCTGCCATGTTAATACGCTATGAGCGAGTACAAACAACTTCTTGTTTCTTGATACCCAAAAGCGAGTGTTATATGGCCGTGTTAACCAATGCTGTAATGGTCCTGTAGGCTCCGAAGAAGTTCAAACAATTCTTTATTTACCATTAGTAGTTGTCAGGAATGTATTACTGTTGAATGTCAAAATTATTCTACTATGATGTTTTTGGCGTCAGATGAAATGTGGAATGTGCGCGTTCGGTAATTCGAATGGGCTGATACAGTGTGGTGTGTAATAGTTTTTTATAGGTTCCCAAGATTACAATGTCATATGTACAAAACAGATAAATGATGTACATTATGTCAATATCATATTAATAATTGAGAGAATGAGTATAGTTTACGCCGCACTCAGGAATATTCCAGCTATATGGCGGCGGACTGTAAATAATCGAGTCTGGACCAGACGATCCAGTGATCAACAACATGAGCATCGATCTGCGCAACTGGGAATGCGATGTTGTGTCAACTAAGTCAGCGAGCCTGACCACCCGATCCCGTTAGTCGCCTCTTACGACATGCATGGGTTACTGAAGATCATTATTCTAACCCCGACCTTCACGGGTCTCATATTAATAAACATATAGAAGTCAATAAAAGAGAAAGATGATATCAGGTATATATGGATACATTTTAAAGTCATCAAAGTACTGGGAAGAGAAGGACCCATTTATGATTGAAATTGATGATATTATTTTTTTGCATACATGATGTTACGCAAAGAATATTTCTTTCAGAGTTTTTATAAATAAAGTATATTTGGATGCATATTCTTTATACCGCATATGTAAATATGTCTTTTTGCCGCAATGATGGTGTGATTTAGTAATCTATTTTCATGTAGAGTACCAAACGAAACCATATGTTTTGATAATAGCAATGGATGAGGGTACAAATTAAGCCAGATTTGTAGGTTTTCCAAAAGTTTGGGTCTCTTGACGTTCCCAGTGCACATGACAAACACTCTCATTTACATTATTGCAGAAACAACATAGACTGCTATCAACTTTGTTCATTTTATGCAATTCTCTTTTATATGAATAACACCTTGTAGAAATCTATATTGAAGATATGTGATTTTTTTGCCTTGCAATCTAGTCTAGCCAAATTTCGCAAAATGTGGCTTTTAAGGATACATGAGGCATTTTTGAGTAAAAAGTAAGTTTAGAGGTAGTTTTTCATGCTGAATACGAATCTGTTGTTTGATAAGCTCAAAAATGCGTAATTGGGGTCAAAGGTCAACGAGTACAAAATTCAAATTTGTTTACAATTAAAGTGTTGTATTTATCATTCTTTATCCATACAAATAACTCATTTTACAATATATCGAATGATAAAGTTACCACAGAATTTCAAAATTTCGAAAAACTTCGTATTTTTGCAAGTGTCTCCCAAATGACGTTTAGGTTTTTAGGCTTGAAGAGCTACATATTACAGGCATTTATGCTCAAAAATCATGTTCCAGGCAAACTGTTTAGATCACATTCATTGTGTACCCATGGAATATGTTGCAAAGCTTTAAGTCATTCTTCCATTGTAATTATATTTGAATAGAGACAATGACACCCAGTCAACTTGTTACAGTTTCAGAAACAATAACGACATATATCTTTGTCACATGACAGAAGAAGCTACATTTTCTCCATCATTGAAATATGGAATTAACCGCATATTCAATATTTATGGTTGTTCCTATGAATATAAACTTTCAGATACTACATCAGTGTCATGGTGTGGTTCCCTGAAGATATTACAATGTACTGAAACCATCTCAAAGGTTTCTCGGATGGATAATTATCTTAATATATTTCATTGGGGCATCTAACCCAACGGTTTTTGGTGTCCATAACTATAAATAGAAATGCTGGCAGAGCTGGTAGGAAGACATGAGTGTATTATGTTAAACGTATTTCATTTAATCATGGATTTGGTTATGTATGGGAGGCAGAAGGAGTGAATTATTTTTTACAATAATTTAATCTTAGAGCATAAGTCTGTCATCAACAATTTCAAAATGTATTATTTCATTCTCGTCTACCCGAAACTGATCTGTCAAAGCCATATGCACAAATCCAAAAATATTTCCGATAATAACCAGAGATGAAAAAAATACCATTTGTTTGAGATGGTCTCCACTAAACCTACACTCTAAATTGTTCATGGACTCTAATGATTAACATACTTTTCATGTCACAGTAATTATATTAGTAATATTTCTTTTGAGATGACCCCCATAACATATGGTAGTGCAATGAATAAACCATTCCTACTGCTGTCATCTTGACCGAGGACTGGAGCCAGATGTCTGACACCAATAGTAACAATACACCCCATAAATATACCAACATAATAACACCTTCGTTTTATGTATGGAAATTGGATAGTAGCAGAAAATCATTAGGTGACAGTCACAGTCCTGTATTATTACAGCAATAAGTCAATCATATGTGACACTGACACAGCACTGGACGTTGTCATGCGTGTTTCACATTGCTGGTAGTTAATCAGTTTGCAGTAGTGTTGAGATACTGATATGTTGGATGTTTACATTTCCAGACACGATAGTGACTGATGGCTCCACTGGGTTATATAAACCATTGAAATAGTTCATTGAAGGGTCAAATTGTATAATGCTTTGTAAGAGTTTGAATAGATAGCCATAAAACGTACAATTATCATAACGGGCGACTAAATGAATCCGAAGGGTCTGGAATAAGAATGAAGACTTCGAAACCTGTCAACCATGTCCTGTTGATAAAACAGCTACAAATGTATCCCTGAAGGATAATTGCTGGAGTACTATTACAACACTGCTAGATGTTGCTAGAATAATTACTAGAGTGAGAGTATCGATGACATAACAGAAATACATTCTACGTCGAGTCAAATAGGGAAATATATCGGGCGTTACTGGCATGTTAAATTTGGGTATGTCATTTATTCGTCCTCCAAACATGCATTTTCCGCCCTGAATGCACAATCTACACTATATAGCTACAGTAAACTGGCGTTCACGCCCAACGGAATCTGGATGGCAGATTGGATGTTATATCTTTGTGTAGAACGTGAGGAACACATTGTAACTGCGCTGTTGTCAGTATTCCTATGCTGTCTTGCAATTTTTCAAAATGCTACAAGGCCCAGTCCTTGAATGTCACATGATAGTTTGCCCAGTAAAGAGTGCACATGATCAGCAAACACTACCCGGTCACAGAAAACATGGTATTAATGCGCACAAATGTTAGAATGACAGCGCCCTGTCTCAATACCCCAAACACAAGCGTCAATTTGAAAGGTACATCCCATTTCATGGTGACGTCTTGAGTTTATATCAGACTGAACTTAAGACTTCTATATACCAGAGAGCACCGACTGGTCTGTATCGATGCTTATACATTCCACGGCACATCCTCCCCGGGGGCACTATATCCACACAGATTCCTCTTCCTCTAACAACATCCTGTCTATGAGAGCGACAACCTGATGGAGTACTAGCATTGCCTTTTATTATTAGAGTTGAATTGACTTCTCTTGTGATAACGCTGGTGATAGGATATTAATTATCTATGTCCGATTCCTCTGTCTGGACGTCTTTGCTCGAGGTCAAATAATAACATGAAGACGTGCAGAGTAGAAGGGCCCCTTGAGTGGTATGTATGTATTTCTCAGTGCTTAACGGCGTTCAGATACTCACACGTGAACTTATGTAATGTGTTGGCCCTTTAATACGTCCAGTTGTCGCCCGAAGTAAATGAGGAATTTTAGGCGGAATTTTTGTGTCTAAAAATATACAAAGAAAAAGGGATCTTTTCCACATACTTGAAGACCATAACTTCAGATTGCATTGATGCCGAGAATATAAGTCTTAAATTTCTTCCTGTCTGCACGAAAAGAACATGTAGTATTCCTAAAAGTTCATAAAAGATATAGAAGGAAATTATTCCTGACTGTAGGATTCAAAAGCATCTCTCATCCCCAAAATAACATAGCAGATGAAAACGGAAAAAACAACTTTTGACAAACATTGTCAATTATTAATGTATCAAAGAATACCTCCTTTCGTTTTTTTATGGAATTGATGTTAGATTTGATCTGGATGTCAAATCAGTGCGACGAGTATATTCGGAGTTAATCATGCACCACGTGTGTAGTCACATTTCATACTTAGGGATAATCCTTCAGATGATGACCACACCGTATGTTAAACATGACGATGACCACATAACTGAACTATTGTCTGACTACATGTAACGATGGATGCGGTCAATGTCAAATATGATTATAAAACGTGTACTCCTGAAACGACGTCTGTTGTTTTGTGGATCACTTCCTTCACTTTGGCCACTATAACCTTGGCATAAACTTTTGAAAACTGCATACAACACTGGCATTGATTTAACAGAAGATAACCACAAAATACTACAATATGCAAGTAACGATACTAAAGAATCAAACTACGGACTCAAACGTAAAACTAGTAGACAACTATGTCCTTTTAAATATATAAAAATCATAAGTTGTTACTTCAATCATATAAGATTGGCAGAGAGAAGATTATCAATTCGTCCTCGGGCTACCTTTCAAATTTTTGCAGTTACACTTACTTTCCAGGAGCATGTACTTTAGAGTTTTAAAAAGTTACAGAAATTTGTTATTCCAAAACGGACATTCGGTTGTATCGAAAGCATGCCTCAGGGAGTTAACATTTCCGCTCAATAAATTTCCTTGCTTTTATGTGGATGTTCCCTACAGCTTTTTTCATGAATACCACAAACCTTTGATTTCTATGACAGTGACATTTCCTGTTAGACAATGAAGGAGAAGAGCTGTACTTGAAAACAAAATGTTTAACAAAAACACAAAAGTCCACGGCTTAATAAGTGTCATTCCCCCAACGAAACCTGACGCGGAAAACGATTTTCTGAAGAAACTGGGTGTATTTTTGTATGAAATAAACACTTCTTTCTGGGCATCATCAATATCAAATGTCAGCTATCGACTGAAATGTAAGTGCTTTATGTGTACATCTCCAATTACAGTTGTTCCAGAGATATAAATAACAAGGAAATTGACAACACGCATGTTTGATTGTAGTGGTTATGCTCTGTATACGAGATGCTGGGTTTTGAAGGACTCCTTTGGAGCGATTTATACGACCCTTGGTGTTCCGAATGGCATCCTAAAGGAACAATTCCGCTGTCTCATTGATTCCAGTCGAACCTACTGTGATGTCAGTTGCCCATGGCCGATGCTTGCTCCTTTTGCTCTGGTCGACGACTGACGTACAGGGCCTAAAGCATGTATGTCCCGCTATGTCAATTTCTCATCATGTTAAATTTGTAAAAATTAAATTTGTTAAATTTGTGATTGACAGTAAAAGTGAACTGGTTATGTTGTGACATTGTCTGGACGGCGAATTTCCTGCCGAATTTCTTTTGAAAACCACAGAAAGCAGGATTAAGGAATCTTCGTTAAAGCTTAATATCCTCTATTCACCAGCAGATGTATGTCAATAGTATACACCATGTTTGCAGACATTTATACATAATACGAATCCATGTCAGGTTTACGAGATGATGAAGTGGAATCTTACATACAGTGATATGTGATTTATAAACGGTATATATGTGCTTTTTTGATAGTGTAGAAGGTATTGTAATACCCAAAACCTGAGATAAAAGCAGTGTGTATGCTACATTACATACGGATTATTTATCTCATGAAAATTAATATGCTATTAAAGGCAATACACTTTCTCTTGCAGTTTATGCAGGTTGCTTCCAAATCAAACGTAACAGACGTACCTATCAGACATACTGATCCAATTATATTTTGGACTTTGAACAAGGCACTGTGAGATTAGCCAGTCTTGCTAACCATTGAAGTGTTGTGGGTTTTTTCTTATGAATGTCATAGTGCTAGGAACGCGTTGTGAATCGGGACCAGAAATGAGCTTTACAGTAGAGAAAACTAGCCTTCAGCAGGAGGAGTGAACACTTTAATATCAAGGCTACATTACCCCATCGATCACTGTTTATGATTAGGGGGCGGTGGGGTACCCCAGTGGTTAAAGCGTTGGCTCGTCACGCTGAAGACCCGGGTTCGAATCCCCACATGGGTACAATTTGTGAAGCCCATTTCTGGTGTCCCCGCCGTGATGTTGCTGGAATATTGCTAAAAGCGGCGGAAAACGAAATTCAGTCAGTCAGTCAGTTTATGATTAGAATAGATACTTGGCAATACATCTACGACTCAACAGTACCTGATGTTTTAAATGTATGTCTTTATGTCGTCTTTGAGAGGCATTTAGAAGATGAAATGCTCTGCGTCAGGATAATATATTCTGAATAACTTAATTATTACAATTACGAGCGACGTTTCCTCCTACGTTTCCATACCTTTACCAAGCAAGTGAAGTACTCTGTGTGAATGTGGACCATGTACACAAGTATAGTAAGGTATAGTTAATACATTTGGACAGATAAGGTGTAGTTACAGTGGAGTGGAGAAGCAATTTACGTTTACAAACCGGACTAGATGTGTTAGAAATATTCCACACAAGTAAATCCAGTAATACAGATATAGTGTTAATAATAATAATAATAATTGCATTTATATAGCGCATCATTCACTAATAAATGCTCTGTGCGCTTAAGATGGAAATTGACACTTGAAAAGAAATGTTTTGAGGCCAGTCTTAAAAGATGTTAGTGACTCGCTGGTTTTGAGTTCAAGCGGTAGCGCGTTCCACTTCATTGCTGCATTGAAAGCGCACAACCTTCTGCCAAAGTTGGTTTTGGTGTTTGGCACTGTCACTAGCATTTGGTTTTGTGATCTCAGTGAGCGTGAGGGCTGATACAGGGGCAGTAACTCTGCGAGGTAGTCAGGGGCCATTCCGTTGAGACACTTGTACGTCATTACAATAGTTTTGATATTAGTGTTACCTTAATTGGAATCGTTGGTGCTAAGCAGAAGATATGAAGTAAACTTTATCCAGGTTGATTAATGTTTGACGGATGCAGAATGCTAAAGCTGTTTATGCGTCTTTCTTGTAAACTCAGCTCTGATGGTATGAAACGTTTTTTCTTGTTGCATAACTGATTTCATCAGTTTGGACATTATTCTAACTTAATTCACTTACTGACACTCCCTTACATGACTGGAATACTGTTCAGAACAACGTTAAAACAAAACTCGCTATCTCACTCAGTTAGTTGTTAGAATACTCCTCACCATGAAAACACATTTTACAAGCATTATCTACTCAAGGAAATATATTGTGATATGCGTATTAAATTTACACTGATGAACAAAGTCAACGACCTGCTTTACAACAACGTTTCTGCAAGGGCCATCCCCTTATAAGAAGGCACCGTTGGTGATATCCTATCAAAGTAAGAACCATTGGAGAAGTCCCTCTCATACTCAATATCTGTGTTGAGTCCAGCTAATTGCACGGCCGCGTAAAAAAAGTGAAGAGTCTAGACGCTGCTAATTTTAACCACTGTAACCTACTTCATAAGCAGTGCATATTTGTTGAAAGGATGCCTAGAATACTACTCAGAGTGTGAGAGCAAGTGAATATCTTGAGAGCAATTTTGGAATGTTTTCTCGGATGTGCAGAGTTGGAACAATGGCATTTTCAGACTGCGCATGGTGAAACAAACTTTTAGATCTGCTTTCAGTTACAGTCCAGCATCTAAGGAAATTCGCGTTTCTAAAATTATTGAGTTGGTACTGATCGGGAGCACAAGCAGTTTGCAAGTTCAAAGTGACATACTCCGTATCCCGCGTATAAGATGCAGTGTCTATCTAGGTTCTATAGTCCGGAGATGAACGGACAACCAGCTGTAACATTGCCGCAAAGAGATCTCGATAGTGGCATTTGTAAATGACAATTGACTATTTTATGATTGAAAATGAAAAACAAACTCCACTGTTATTGTCAACTTTGATTGTGACAACAGTTAACAAATACAACTATCGTGTCAACTGAACACTACAGAACGAGGCTTACTAAAACTCCAAGTATTTCATGTACTGTTAAAATATTTTAGCATAATGATGCAGGAGATATTACAATTCTCTTTGAAGATTCAAAGTTATCAGATCTCCCAAAATCGTAACACTTTTACCAATAACTTGTAGATCAGTTCATAATTCATGTTCAACCATGATGCTTTTAACATGCGAAAATATTTACTGGACTAAATATATTTGTCAGTATATATTTCTATATTTGTTATCACCTTCGGTTTTAGAAACACATCTGGCACATGTATTGTTGCATATGTTTCATATTTGTATGAGGATACTGAGGATTATCAGGTATATTTATTGCTTTAGAATAATGACACTATCTACAAAAACCTACACATGTGACATCATTCTGTTCATAAATTAGGAATAATCAGTATTGCTTAAATTACGATTGTGATGGCTTGTGGTTTCTGTTTTACTTGTAGGAGATGTTTATAGTATTGGGATAGCATATTCACTTAAAGTACACAACAGACAGAAGTGGTGATTCCAACAACCGGGCCCTCACGAAAGGTATGCATGATACAAAAATAACTACAAACATCTTCCAGAATGAAAATATCGAAATAGGTTTTGATTCAAATCAGTTTCTCTCCTCTGATCCAGTGACACCAGAAGTCCAATTATTTTATGCTTAAAGGCAACCATTGTTTGTTAATATCAAACATAAAATCTTTGGCTTGTTGGGGTAGTGGTTAAGGTGTTTGCACGAAGACCAATGTCCGATATCCCACAAAGGTTCACCGTGTGAAAACCATGAATGTGAATAAGTTAATAGATCAGGCAGATTGAATGGATATTTGATCATTGTTTAACCTACAAAACGGCGTGTCAGCAGTTGTATATGGTAGGATATGATGGACATTGTAGATGTTTACAACTTTGGTTCATATCAACCCAAGAACGATATTATGGTGGTGGTACACCAAGTATTACGACAGGGACACCATGTGATTTGAAGATCCTGAAACAGATTCCATTTGGTCCAAATGGTAAATAATATTTATGGATTTGACAGACCCAAAGGCTTTATCCTACATCACTTACACAACGTCACAATCTTACATTTTCAAACTTGATTTACAAATCTAAAGCAAGAGTAAAACGATACTGAGAAAGGATTGGTCTCTGAACAAGCAAATAAGTATTCATTTAAACTATGCTGAAGTCAATATACAGCTGTAGTTGAAACTTAGAAAAAAACTGAAATCTATATTCTGTGCCCATACTTCTCAGATGATTTATCAAAGGAGCTTACCGAAAATAGAGACTAATCAGCGCAAGTATAAACTTCACACCTTCCAAAATACTGATTGAAATTTTCCGATGGTCTCTTAATTTGAGACTCAGAGGAGAAAAAACATATAATAGCCTCAACGGAAAACATAAAAATGAAATCAATACTTTACTTAGTGTTAAGAAGTTCGTACGAAAGAGGTGTTGCAATTGACTCCTAACCTTTACTTCTATTTTCGGTAAGCATACCTAAATACTTATATGTGACTTGCATGTATCTTGTAATATTAGAAGCTTTTGGCTACTCTCCGGTCCTCTACTTTAAGCCGGCGGCTATAAAAAATCTATTTGTTCCCAATTACTGCTTGAAGAAAAATGGCGATCGATGCCGTGAAGTGGAAATTGGAATGTATGTGCTGGAACAAACCAAAGTGAAGTGAAAAAGAGTTCTGCACCAGCCCATGATTTAGTCGCACTTCAGTTCATCAAGCATATGAGAGAAGAGACGCACTGCCTTCAGCGATACTTTTTGCAAAATTTACCACAGCCTTTTAGCTTCACTGAGACGAAAAAACGTTCCAGAGGTTCTTTCCATGATTATTTTTCTGGCTTTGAAAGCATCAATACAGATCGCGACATACATGTACATATGTAAGTTCTATGCGATGTAACAATGATTGAGTCATACAATAATCCTACGATAGTGTCAAGTCCAGAAATACGCCTGGCTGGGTATTGATAACATAATTTGATTGGCTGACAGTAATAACAGTATTCCTTTTTATACTACTCTTGGGGAATGGTTGACCCAGACGTCTAAGGCGCAGAAACTGGCTGTGAGGAGATATGTCCCTGAGGCGAAGTCCGAAAACTGTTACCGTTTGTTCAAATTCCTGAAACTAGGTTCAGGAAAGAACAATATTTGCAATATACCTGAAACTTAAATTAAACTTGACGTCCCAGTTCCAAACCACCTAAATGATATCGAATGCAATGGTTTCCTCGGATTTGTACCATTTCTTCCCCATGCCTTTTCGGGTGAAGAACTAATCTGCCTTTACACGTGTTTGTGACAGATGCCACCGGTTGACAGGATACCAATACAATTTCGAGAGACATGTGAAGATATTGGTTAGAATTGATCTTTAGTAACCCATGCTTGTAAGAGGCAACTAACGGGATCGGGTGGTTAGGCTCACTGACTTAGTTGACACATGTCATCGTATCCCAATTGCGTAGAACGATGCCCATGGTGTTGATCACTGGATCGTCTGGTCCAGACTCGATTATTTACAGACCGCCGCCATATAGCTGGAATATTGCTGAGTGAAGCGTTAAACAACAAACCTACCTTTTCGAGAACACCTGTTATTAGTATCAGTATGAAAACACATTAACGCTACAATCTACCAGTCAGCGGCACAGTGAGGCAAACCTGCATATACAAGCGGAGTCAATACCAAAGATTGAAAAACTGTAACGAAGTAGGGTCTATAGTTTTCTACTTGACGCTTGTCTGAAGTGTAGAAAGAATAGGCAACTACTGCAGTTCACAATATGTATACATGTACATTGCATCGCTATACAATAAGTATAAAACCCCATGAAAACCCACATACGCTTCCCACCACAGGCAACACAGAGTCTCTTATCTTAAGATTTCCAGCGACTAAAATGTGGGTGTAAATGTTCTTTTGGCCAGTATTTTAAGTGAGTAAATAGTTCGGTTGGAGTGTGTTTTCAGTTATAACATACATGACACAGGAGGAAAGTTCTAGGACATGCAGGTTAAGTGGTGATAACAATCCTATGGCGCGGAAAAGGCAAAACTCCATGAAAGTTATATTGATGTATTACTTAATTCAGCAATTACATCAGGTGTCTTGATTTATTTTATACTAATCGAAGCAGTTTCTTGTTTCTTGGGAACAAACGTATCTTTGAAACATACGCATAGTTTCAAGACTGATTTTTGTCGGCTTCTCGGAGACCAAACATCAGGGTCTCAATGAGATTTATACTTGTATTGCTGTTATGAAAAGAAAACGTTTCTTTAACGCAATGTGTTGAATGTTGTCAAATTTGAATATATAGAATGTGTTTTGATTGAGCACTCATCGCATTTGAGACAAACTACGACGCTCTGGGAATATTCATATTCCCATCACTGTCACAAGAAGAGGCAAAACAATTGTGAAACGGCACAATTATTTATGGACGCCTACATCTACCTACGCCGACAGTGATGACACTTCTGGGGAAACACTAGCATAACCTTCCTGAGGATAGTACCTCCACTGTCTGTGTTTGTCACATGCACCTCAGACTAATGACTTGTCGTTTTATGACTGCATAGTATTACTCAATGTCTGTTTGACAATTTTGTTTCGATGCCTCATAACTGGTGCAATTCCTGTACAGCTACCTATATTTATACACGTAAGTGTTCGCTATGTCAGTGACTTAATGTTATTGTCTGGTCCAGACTCGATTATTTACAGACTGCCGCCATATAGCTAGAATATTCCTGAGCGGTGCCATCTCCTGGAAAAAAACGCGTCTCAGTTTGAATACTAATTTATTTACTTAACCTCAAAATGAGAATAGGATTACTGGTAATCTGAACATATGCTCACGTACATCGTGCTGCACATCGAGATAAGACTTTCGGAAAGTTACACATTGCTAGGTCATTAAATTATTTGGGAAATAACTATATGAAAATAGACATGTTTTTCCCCGAAAGAGGTAAAATACGGACAGAACTGACAGAGATTTAAAATCATCTTCTGTTGCCATTTACCATAAACGGTGATGTGTGGGAAATAGAATGCGGGTCAATTTACTTGTTTCAAAACACAATACCTGGTGTCCTTCCTTGACATGTCGCTTGCAGTGGTCTTTGACTTTGTGATGTAACCTACACTTGCTGAGTAAAAGTTAACTGAGATTAACAGCTAGATCGATTAGATGCCCTTTGTTACACCAATAAATATCTACAAATATACTATATAAGAATGGTATAATAACGTCATTAACGTCTTTGACTAGTTCCTTATAACCATTTTGGTGATGCGTATATTTACTTCAGGAAAGGTATAGATGAAACCTTTTTCAATCTTCGAGACAATGTGTTATAAAAACACATGAAATAAAAACAGTTATTATCTTCAGTAATCCAGTACCCTGCATAACATTAAGCACATGTACGATTCTGGAATCTTACTGATTGAACAGCAAAGTCCACAAGATCACATAAGGGTAGAATCAGCCCCTGGTTGACCAGGGATTACCAGCTTCTCAGTCCAATTCAGGCATGACGGCTGGGCCCGTGGCTGTATAATTTTCGTGTAATGTCTATCATTTCCATCAGGATAAGTTTTTGTGATTTCTTTTGTGTGACAGAAGGGTCGAGGGCTACATAATGTTGTTGTCTCACGTCAGAAAATTCGATGGTTTAAAAACATCGAGCATTAAAAAGTGCACATGTGCATCAAAGACCTTGTAAAAGGCGTGCTCACTGGTGTCAGTCACGATATGAACACAAAACACATGGCATGTTGAAACATGATAAGGATCTGAAAAGAACTCCAATGAGCTTCCAACCAGACTGCGAAATGCTTACTTTCTCGATCCAAAAACAATACTTACTTGAAACCAAATATCTCAGTGTGACAATATCTATAATTAGTGTAACATGTTAAAGTTACATGAAGTGATTTTAAAAGCATCATATAAATGCGTTAGTATATCCAGTTGATCTGCAATAATACTATATACGGATCAAATGGGCGTTAAACCCACTCACTCATTCAGTATTATCATAAATTGCATCACAACAGACCAATGGAAAACACATTGATATATCATTTAAATCTGAAAGAAAACATGAAGACATAAAATCGCCAAATTTTACTATTGCACGAATTACATTTATAATATGGTATTTACAGTATTTTATGTAATATTGCACTTGATACAAAGTACAGTATACGCAAATTAAGGAAAGCAGACATCACATACACTTGCTTTCGTGCTGGTGCCAGTGTTTAAGTAGTAATCTCGTGCAACGCGATGTCTTATAATACATATATAAACGATGATGTATGACCGAGGGGTGCAACAAGTCAATATGAAGAGTGGCAAATATGAAGATACCTACGTCACGGAACCGGTAATGCACGATATACTACTGATATTACAACCAGAGTGAGAGAAGAAGCACTCGTAATGTGCAGAGAGTAAAGAAGTAAGAGATACGCAATTCATTGGGAAATACATCCGGCGACAATTACAACAAACTGCGAAACTGCACGAGCATCGATCTGCGCAATTGGGAACCGATGACATGTGGCAACCAAGTCAGCGAACCTGACCAACCGATCCCATTAGTCGCCTCTTACGACATGCATGGGTTACCGAAGACCCCTGATCTTCACGGGTCTGTGGATTCGTATACCCATTGTCTAGTGTATCAAGTGCCAATAACACTGATGTAGATAACCCCTAGAAAATACAAGTGTAATTCGTTATTTTTTAACAGGATCCATCGCCCCAGTCCCCAGGAATTCCTTGCACACTTATTTCCACTAATAAAATATGCAGGTGTCAATGTACCATATCGTCTACATATATCAACCGTTTTGTTATCGATCTAAAAGTTTAATGGCTGAGCCTTGTGTAATTGCCTCAACAACAAGAGACTTTAGTGCATGCTGTGTCTACAGTGAAATATGAAACACGTATACATTCTTACACCTGTCTGACTTCATACAAATGAACGTCCATGTATGAGCGCTGGAGCCTGAAAAATGAAAGCCATATATCAGAACCATAATGCCAGTGACATGTCTAAATGGTAAAATCTTCAGAACTATCAATGCAAAGCACGTAGCGTCTGTTTCCAAATAACTCGAAGCTCGCTGTTTGAATATACCATCGATCTCCGTCATCTGAAACCTAGATTACAACACTGAAGGGAACGTGTCATGTGCCTTATGCTTTAGTTTAAGTTGACTTGTAACTTTCTGGCTTTGCTTTGGTATCAGACAGCTCCCGGCGTGTTTGGAATTAATCACCTATAACAGACAATGCCACTGTCACGAGGAATATTGATATTAGCTCAACAAAACCGAATGAAGACGTTTTTCAGGTCAGTTGACACAAGAGGGCATCTTGAACGTCAAAGTCGAATAGGGTTGGTAGCACTTTTGCTGTGTGTGCACGAATACTTTAGACTTTTTAATCTGAGATATGATGTTCGTACGCTGCGTCCGTTTGTTGTGAGACCTGAGTTGTTTACAGATCTTTACGTATGAAGCATAATTGCTGAGTGTAACTAGGACTGCTTTTAATGATAACAGACAAGCATGAAAGTGAATGACTAATATTTGTGTAACTGTCTATACTTCATGACAAGCTGAAGGATCTAACACTTGGACAACACATTGTAGATTTGTATGTCAATCGACATAACGTTTCTGTCTAAGTATTCGAACCAATGATAGAATTATTCAACTGGGATACGATGACCCGTGTCACCCAAGCCATCGAGTCTGTCCCGATCCAGTTATGTGCCCCTACTACAAACATAGGTTGCTGAAGACCAATGTTCACCCGGGCCTTCACATGCACTGTAAATTGAAATGTGTGATTCACTTTGTACACGTGACTATTTACACTAAATTGACTCCATTAGCATACCAAATAACAGACCGCCTACGTGGTGTAGTGGTAAGAGCGTCCGCCAAGAGAGCGGAAGGTCGCGGGTTCGATCCCCGACCGCCTCATACCAAAAAAGACGTTAAAATATGGTACTTGATGGTCCCTGCCTGGCGCTCGGCATTAATGGGTACAACAAGGACTGGTTGACTCGGAGTCAGTATAATGTGTCTGAGTGGGGTATTCGTGCTTCACTGCGGCATGGTATCTCAGTGGGCTAGCACTATAAAAAAACAGCTTAAGTCTGGGCTAGTACAAGCAGCCGCACATACACATACACACGCATGCACGTCGTCATATGAGCGAAATATTCTCAAGCACGACGTTAAACCCAATTTCACCTCACCTCACCAAATAACATGACCCTTACCATCAACAGTAGTAGCAGTTCGCGTAAATACGACACTGTTGCAGAGAAGTCATTACGGTCCCTTTGTCACGGATCTGTGATCTATTTCACATTCTCCTGACAGATGAATGATGCCAGACGTCGATGGGAGTGTTAAATGAACTGATTTTGCCTTTCATTGATCACATGACCACATGTAAACTAAGATTCAGACGTAGACAAAGGGCGACAGTTACTTCCGGTAAGAATGGCACGATGAAATCTCACAGCATTGGTAACGAGATTCCGTTACTCTGTATCGGAAGGTATGGTTAGTGCAGAAGGTAATTAAATGGAAGGAATACTTGCGGCATATAACTGTCAACTCTTCCTATGCTAACGTGAAAATGGTCAAAGAAACTGCCTGGAAAAGGTTACGGTAAATCAATGCAGACCTATTGTGATTTCAATGAACACTTCCCACAATATATAACACTGTAATTTAATACGTAACCGAGATATACTTAGTAGTTGGAGTCAATTTAAATAAGTTCTGTCATTTTATATTCACTTGGTGTGAAGTTTGGTACAGACGTTTGAGTGAGTGAAATAGTGAGTGAGGAAGAGAGGCTTGAGGGGAATGTGGAAGATGACAAGGTCCTGTACTGTCAACACGGGTATGGTGTAGCTGTTGGACATGTCTATGTATTGCTAAACTTTTACTATACGCCATTACCAAATCGTCCCTATGTCCTCTTGTCATTTACTAATAGTCACATATTTCAAATTCACATTTCAAATTCACATTGAGCATACAGTTATACAAAAAATAGTTGTGAAAATAATATGAACCGGCCACTGAAAATCAGAGATGACACCAAGTGTTTATGAAAATGGTAAGCATGTCCTGCCCTGGCACCCTCCATTCACAAAATCTGGCTGAAAGTGGAAGTATTTTTTACCCAATCTACTCCTGCCATGTGACGGCGGGCTGTAAACAGGCGTGGTAATCAAGTGATTGATGAACTAGAAAATCCAGTTAGATGTTTTGGAATCACATTGCTTTGTAGAAGTGGTTATAAGTAAAGATCACCCTTTGCCATATATTGAATAAAGACATTGCTACCTTGCAAAATATGTTCCACATCATTTGGATAAAAAACAAAATAATGAATGCAATGGTACTTCACTCCCAAATATCTGTCGTACAGAATAAGAATATCATATTGTCAAAGAAAGCCCCAAGTGGGAATGGAATATGTCAAAAACATATTGTTCAGTGAACAAACTAAGCACACCTAACACGTTTAGAGAACGTCATACTGAGAGGCTAATATGGAAAATGCGTGTCCAGAGTGCATTCTGGAAGCACGTAGTGATTCGAAACCTTAAGAAATACTTAGGATTGGTTATAATTAGCCTGATATCACCGGATTTATCCAGATTTGCAGCTAGCGAGAGCCCCAGGGAGTTTTGACATGTGCAAATCGTCTAACAATTTCGTCACATCAACGAGCACCAATCAGGAGCCAGCTCTGACCTATGTACACGCCAAAAAACGGAGCTTGTCGATTGAGCTAGTTACGATAATTGATCGCATCATATTCAAGTAATCATGGTGATAAAGCGATAATATGGAGAGATTACCCTCGGGCAATTTTCTAACGCTTCACGGGCAGAAAAAAACCTTCTAGGAAAGGTCTAGAGGGAAAAAAACATTACCCCAGTCCTCTGGGAGTGCAGCAATGTCGGAATATTGATGTAGGCGTCAGGTTGAAATTATGTGCTGATACTTTATGAGTTAAGAACGTGTTCGGTTGCTCTTTTGCCATCTATTCTGGTTAGGTTTCTGATCCGCTGTTAAGGTATGCTGTGATGAAGTACATGATGATGATGAATTGTGTTGCAGAAAACTGTCTCTTTCGGTGATTTCACATCACTAGAGTGTTTCACTACTGTCGGCCCATGACGGTCAGGGATCCCCAGTGAACCATGATTGTAGTAAGGGGCGACAGAAGACTCAGGGGATCAGGTTCGCCAACATGCTTGGTTGATCCCATCGTATCTCAATTCGTAGATTGAGGTTTATGACGTCAATCAGTTGGTTGTGTGGTCCAGACTGGACTATTCCAAGATCGCTGACTTATAGCATGAACATTGCTGAGTTTTAGGTGCAATTAATGTGGTGAAATGAAGAAAGTACCCCCCGTGTAGAGGATAATGGGCATGTTGGTCATTCTTAAATATAAACCGACAACATCCTAACATGAGATATTTCATCTAAAAGTGAATGTTTTACGATTCAGACCAAATCTGGTTGTGATACAATGTGCAGCCGAAAATATATAGACATGTGATCAAAGTTGTACAATGAAGTCCGCTTTTAACTAATGTTGTTCCATATATAGTGAGCGAGTGTGTTTGGTTTATGCAGCTTATAGAAATACTCGATTATGAAATATCATCAAACTGCAGCTTGCACTTTCAGCTTGTTCTACCCAAGTAATATGATGTACGGAAATACCACTCCCCAATGTTTCAGATCAGACTTACATTGATCGTGCTGTATTGGATGACGTGATATAATTACTGCTGGCAGCTTTGTACACTGACATTTATCTACTCTTTTCATAAAGTCAAGAAACATTACCTGCCATGTTAATACGTAATGAGCGAGTACAGACAACTTCTTGTTTCTTTATACCCACAAGCAAGTGCTACATGGTGGTGTAACTTGTGATTAACCAATGCTGTAATGGTCCTGTAGGCTCCGAAGAAGTTCATAAGATTCTATATTTACCATTAGCAGTTGTCAGGAATGTATTACTGTTAAATGTCAATAGTATTATTCTATTTTGATGCTTTTGGTGTCAAGCAGAATCTAAAATGTACTCAAACACCACAAGCGAATAGGCGGATAGAGCGTGGTGTGTAAATCAATAGAAGGTGTTGAAACTATAAGTGGGCAAGCAGATGTCTATCTAATCCTAAAAATGATGTGAATATTATGTACATTAAATTGATATCCAGCATCGGCCATTTCGGAAGCTTGACGACTGTTGCTGAGGTGAGTATTGTTATTATCACTGAGTTTATTGTTATATATTTTGAGTTTCAAAGCTACTTCATTTAATTCTATTAACATTCCTTTGTTATTTGTTGATTTTACATTGGGTTCTTTTGCGTATTGATGTTTTGGTTAAATGTGCCTTATCGTTTCAGTTTGGACGTGACCCAAGTTGCCATAGTGTTGTCAGACAAGTAGAACAGGCGGGACCAGACATATGGAAACATCAGTTAGACATCACACGGCAGATTAACAGCTTCCGGCGAGAGACACTACAAAAGACGGCACCATTTGAAACCGGAACGTGGGAAGCCATATTCGTGATGTCAAGTGATGCTTCCAATCAGTGTTGAAACCAGACTATCACGGAACACCAATGAACACTAATTGTCTGTTGTCTGGCATCCGTCCTGGCTATTCGATGATGAAGATGATGATTCATATAAGAAATTCTACTTACTTGTCCAAATACGCATACGACGACATCGTCCATTCTTCGCACTGGTGGATACATAGAGGTACTTGAGCTATATGTCATCAATACCCGGCTTTTCATAATATTATTGTTTTGTAAGAGATGTGACTCCAGTCTTTGAACCAACCTGCAACCTTCTGTTCTCATTACATCACTTTCCTCCGGGTAAAGACTGGTCTTAAGCAAGTGACTGATCAGGTGCTCAAGATATCCAACTGTGTAGATCGATGTTCATGATATCACCCCCCAGATTGCCCAGCTAGGCTTTATTATTTACAGCTCGCCATCATACGTATATGTGAAATATTGCTGAGTGCGGCGTGAAGTAACAACCAATCACTGAATCAATACTTAATATGATATTACTTTGTTTTTGTTTTTTATATATCATTGCTGGCAATACAAAGGTTATTCGGCGTAAATGTATTAACAATCTTCATTTTCATATGATATAAATGAGCTTTGTACATAAATAAATTCAAAAAATCCATTTCCATGATCATAGGAACCTGTTTAGGAGAGTTTGTTGTGCGACTCTGACTATATCATAAGCATGTATTTATGAATGACAGTCACAAATCAAACACATCTTCACCACTCACATAACGATTTGTGTCAGTTCACAGCCGTAAGATGTAGGTCTGAATCATCCTGTGTGCCTTTTAAGAATAACAGTATTTAGTCAATCAGTTTTTTAGCAATGACAAGTTATGACAATGAAATTATGTATGAATAGATGAAGGTCACACAGTTCGAAGATGATCGCCACTGTCGTAAAATGGAGTACGATTTCAACTGTAAACAAGCAGATCTTGGCAGGTTTAGGGTACGCATCAGATCATAAGGGCACCAGGCATCTCTGTAACTTTAATAATGAGGCGCTTGTACATTTGCGAATGACAATACGTTAAGTGTTTCATCCACGTATCATGCTACGACCGTGGTAAATGTAACAAGTATTTAACAAAAGTGATTTTGTCATTGCATGTGAAAAACGAAGTTACCAGTTAGTGTCATAAATCGTGGTTACCCCAAGAAGACCTACTCACTATATAAATGTATGTATTCTGTCTGCTTAGCATGTTAAAAAATTGCTGCTAAGTAAGTGATTTGTTTCCGCGTCACCATAGGAGACCCTCTACTTAGGTAGGACAATTTGAATATAGGGAATGACACCAGTAAGTGATGTTAAAAGGTACAACAAATCAGAAGGTGTACATTCAAGACATCACAGTTATGAACGACAGATCCACTATGGCATGCAATATTCATCGATGTTATATGTTGCAAAGCATTATGTTTTTTCTGTTTGTTTGTTATTTTAGGCCGCAATTAGCAAATCTCCATAGCTACATGGCAGCGGGTTGTAAATACTCGAGTCTGGACCAGACAATCCAGTCATCAATAGCATGAGCATCGCTCTACGCAACTGGGAAACGATGACAAGTGCCAAGTCAGCGAACCTGACCACCCGGGCCTGTTAGTCGCCTCTTACGACAAGCATTGGTTGTTAAAGGCCAATTCTAACCCGGATGTTCAAGGGTTAAGTCATTCTACCGTTGTAATTATTTGAATAAAGGCAATGACACCCAGTCAAGGTGTTCCTATTGACTCATTTCACTAACAACATCGAAACATTTATCGGGGGAAAAACAAATATTCTCCAACATTGAACTAAACATTACGGAATTAGCGGCCTGATTATTACTCGTGTATGTTGATATGAAGATGAGCTGTCTAGTAGATCAGCGTTTTAGGGCAATTACCTGAAGACAATGCAATGTACTAAAACCGCATCAAAGGTGTTTTTTTTAAAGATAATTATACAATTCATGGGAACATTTAAAGGTCACATGCAACGTAAAACACAACTTTGCAGATTCTGATACCTTTCGGTATGGACTTACCGAAACAAATCATGAAAAATGCAAATTCAACTTATAAAGTTGAAAAATAACGCGATGAAAAAACCCGCGCGAAATCGGAGTTCAAACGATTCACTAATTTTCCCCCGACTTTTCTGGGGAAAACGGGCTTCAACATCTGGGCTGCGCTCATAGCACGTGCGCAATGAAATAGGTTCGCGCAGCTTGGAAGTGGGTTGTCCGGTGAATACTCGGTGAAGGCTTTGGTGTGAGCTATTTTTCTAATGTTTTGTTGATATTTCACAGGCGCGAGCTTTTTATATGTTATGACAGTAGATTAACTGTTTATATAGTTCCATTTGTCTATTTCACCACACGTTCTTCGTACCGAGTCACTTTCTCAGTTCGATACTTAAAAGCAATGTCATTATTTAGCGTTGACAGAATTTCAAACTGTGATATAGATATGTCGTTGTCACAGACAAAACTCAATGTCTGTTTTAATGACACCTATGTGTCTGCCTGCCTGTCTGCTAATGACAATATTCAATACACAACTGCGATCTCACTGACCACATGCAATTTGAACTTAACACCAATCAGGCTATACACCATAAACAAAATGCATTGATTTATGGCCCGAGTTCGGTCTCTGTCACATTATGTAATTACACAGACAGGCAGGTGTGATACTTGTACACATGACATGTTATGATGTCTGTTGATTGCAAAATGTTATGCACAAAAAATGAGCATGTTTTTACAAAACCCAACATCTCTATATATACACACACAATGAGCCGTGAGGGCATCTGCAAATGAACCAGCCGTTACACTTGAGTGCACACACACCTGCTCTTACTGGGTTCGGTATCCCGGCTGCTTCGTTTCTTGGGAAGTAAACCAAGTACACAATATTGCACTTTTGATTTGCGATTGTACGCTTATAATTTTGTTTATATGTTTTTTCATAACCAGCAATGTATATTATATGTCATGAATAAGTGATAATTGTGTTTTAATTATGTTTGATTTTTTGGTTGCATGTGACCTTTAACGTAACGGTTTTTGCTGATGTTTGGCACCCATAACTAGAAACAGAAATGCTGATGTCAAAAGAACACCGTCAAAACGTCAAGGCGACACATTCGGGAACAGAACACTCCCAAAACACTCGTTAGGATGACACTTAGAGTTATCAAAGAGAGTGCACAAGAGGGATTGTTAAAGAGACCATAAAGGTGGTCAGGGAAATAACCTCTGCTGTTTTGTCCATGAGGGCTGAAAGTAAAGTGTCTCTCTAGTATGGCTGAAATGTTGAAGTAGTGAGTGAGTAAAAAGTTACCGTCGCATCGGCATTGTTTCAGTCATATACCGACAAGACCAAGTTCTCACATATACAGAAAGCTATAACAAGTTTTCATGTACACGTGTCAACATCACAACACTATCTGTTAACAATTGAGAACACGGACTGTAACTATAGTATTTACTATTTAAAAGTGGACTTTAACCATACTAAATAGAATTTACAATACGGGCCATAAGTCCCAAAATTTATAAACAATATTATTGTACATTTGTATATTCATAGTTTATGGTACAGATCGAGTTGTTTCAAGTATTTAATTAAATTGAAGTAGGTACACTGTGGTCTCCAGACATAAGTAAAAGATTGCGTATCTAAAAGAAAATAGTACCTGTAGAGGTAAATATAAGATGACAACGCCAGAGAATAGCCAGACTCGTTCAACGGGCGACATAGTCAAATGAGGTTGACAGCGATAAACAGTACATGCATGGAAAATCACTGATGACACTATGTGTTCACGACGGCACGTTCAAAATGTATGTGTTCATTTCGTTAACCCTAAACTCAAAATCATGTGCACAAATCCAAAAATATCTCCGATAATAAGCAGAGATGAAAAAATACCATTTGTTTGAGATGGTCTCCATCAACCACATACTGTGAATTGTACGTGGACTCTAACGATTAACATACTCAGCAGGAAAGAAACGTCAGTACGAATTCAAAATTAGATAATCAAATCATTACAGAAATGGACATAGTAAGCGGATCAAAAACATTTTTTGTGTACAATATCCTGACACATCAATGAAATAACTCAGCACAATTCCAAGACATTACGTGAACCTTTGCAGTCCAGTTAGACTCTTGACTTCAGTATCTAGTGTAACCACCACGAGCGGCAATAACTGCAGCACAGCGTCTATGCATGGAGTGCACCAATCGATTGATGAAGACCATTGGCACTGAATTTCATCCCAAAGATGTTCAATTGGTTTAAATTAGGACTAAGGGCTGGATACTGCATAATGTTGACACCGTTCTGCTGTAGGAAGTCCCGTGTAGTTCTGTCTGTATGGGCCCGGGCGTTATCATGCTGGAAAATGTTGTGGCATGACGTGGGGTATGAGAGCTTGGTCGATGTAGCGCACCACTATGATGCCGCCTCCTCTCCATGGACCAAAGTTCTGGAACACCACAGGACCCACTCAGGTTCAGGCCTATTCCACCCCATACCACGATGCTTGCACCTCCCCATGCGTCTCTTTCCATAACACATTGGTCTGAGTAACGTTGGCCACGTCGTCGCCATCTGCAGTTGATACGCAGTACCGACTCTCATCTGTGAACAGAACAGTTCTCCATTGCCTGTATCGCCAGTTTGGGTGCTGTAGGGCAAACTGCAGACGTTCACGCCGATGACGAGGGGTGAGGATAGGTCCACGGTAAGGTCTACGGCAATGGAGGTTCCTGCTGGTAAGACGTCGGCGTACCGTATCAGTACTGATTGGTCTTTCGTGTGTTCCCACTGTCTGGCGTGCTGTTTTGGATGCCTGAAGGGATTCTGTACATGCTGTTGCACAACATGGAGGTCTGGTCGTCTTGTGGTCACCCTTGGTCTGCCAGTACGGGGGCAATCATTTGTAGTGTTGGTGGCCCGGAAACGTTGCTACAGCCTGTAGATGGTCCGAACGTTGACCTGGAAGTGATTGGCAACGGCTTGTGCAGTGTGGCCAGCTTCAAGTCTTCCTAGCGCCTGGTTCCTCTGTGAGCTGTCGTGAGTCGCGGCATCCTGCTGACGTTGTAATGTGAATGTTTCAACCAGGATCGGGGGTGCATTTTATAGGGCTGGTCCTTGTGAACAGCACGTGCAGCATGAGTTGCATGAAAAACATGGAGAACACCGTACCATCTCCGAGATCAGGTTGCGTTTTTGAGACCATTTCCTGGGTTCCATTCTGTGTTTGGGAAGGAATGTCTTGCTCACTGCCAGGTAAAATTTGAGATGTTGTCAAAAATATACAATCAAAACCGTAAATGAGTTTACAGTTACTAGTATCCATTTCTGCGAAGGAAAATTTCCAAACTGACGTTTCTTTTGCTGCTTAGTATACTTCTCACACTCAGTACTTATATTGGTAATACTTCTTTTGAGATGACCCCATAACCTATGGTTGTGCAATTAATGAATTATTCCGTCATTTTGACAGAGCACTGGAGCCAGATATCTGAGACCAACAGTAGCAAACCCCATAAATATACCAACGTAACAACACCTTCGTCTTATGTATGGAAATTGGATAGTAACAGAAAATCATTAGGTGACAGTCACAGTCCTGTATTACAGCAATAAGTCAATCATATGTGTCACTGACACAGCACTCGACGTTGTCATGCGTGTTTCACATTGCTGGTAGTTCATCAGTTTGCAGTAGTGTTGAGATACTGATATGTTGGATGTTTACATTTCCAGACACGATAATGTACGAGATTGTGAATGATGGCTCTACTGGGTTATATAAACCATTGAAATAGTTCATAGGAGGGTCAAATTGTATACTGATTTGCAGGGGATAGCATAGATAGGCACAAAACTTTCAATTACCATAAGGGGCGACTACATGGATCCGAAGGGTAAGGAATAAGAATGAAGAATTTGAAACTCTGTCAACCATGTCCTGTTTAATAAACAGCTACAAATGGACCCAGAAGGACAATTAATGGAATATTACTTGAACGCTATTAGACCTTTGCCAGAATAATTATTAGCGTTAGCTCATCGATGACATAACACAAGTACATTCTTTACAAAAGGAAATTCCATCGGGCGTTACTGACCTGTTAATTTGGGTATGTCATTTATTCGTCCTCAAAACATTCATTCCTTCCCCCCTCTCCCCCCTAAAGGCACAATCTAGAATATCGTGCCAACACTACACAGATGGATTTGCGTCCAGGCTCACCGGAATGTGGATGACATATTGGATGCTGTATGTTTGTGTAGAACCTAAGAAATAACTGTGTTATTGTCAGCATTTCTGTCTTACGACATTTTACTTTTTTTTCAGAAATTCTACTCGCCCCGTCCTTGAATCTCAAATGATACTTTCTCCCTAAAGATTACACATGACTAGCAAACACTAACCTGTCACATTAAACATGGTATTGATGTGTCAAAATGACAGCACCCTGTCTCAATAGCCCAAACACAAACGTTCCTGACATTGTTTGCTGCTTGTTGGGGTGGCAATGAAAAACAGTCAATTTAAAACGTACATTCCATGTCACGATGACGTCTTGACTTTCTATCAGACTGCACTTAAGACTTCAATATACCAGATAGCACCGACCTATACATTCCACGGCAGATCTTCCCCGCGGGGGGACACCATATCCACACTGCTTCCTCTAACAAAATCCTCTCTACGAGAGGGACAGCCTGATGGACTACTACCATTGCCTTTTATTACTAGAGTCGAATTGACTTCTCTTGTGATAACGCTGGGGATAAGATATTTTAATTATCTATGTCCGATACCTCTGTCTGGACGTCTTTCCTCGTGGTCAAATAATAACATGAAGACGTGCAGAGAGGAAGGGGCCCCAGGGGTAGTATGTATGTATGTATTTCTCAATGCTTAACGGCGTTGAGATGATCACACGTGAACTAATGTAATGTGTTGGTACTTTAATACGCCCAACTGTCGCCCGAAGCAAATGAGGAATTATTAGGCGTAATTTTAAAGTCTAAAAATATTAAAAGAAAAAGGGATATTTTCCACACACTTGAGGACCATTAACCTCAGACCGTATAGATGCCGAGAAAATTAGCTCCTTGTGTCTGCATGTAAAGAATATGTAGTATTCCTAAAAGTACCTAAAAGAAGAAAATCATTATCGACCATGGCATTCAAAAGCACTTCTCAGCACCCACAAGAACATAGAAAAAGAAAACACAAGACACTTTTTGACAAACATTCATAATCGTGTACTAAAATATCAAAGAGTACCTCCTTTTGTTTCTTGTGGAATTGATGTTAGATTTGATCTGGATGTCAGATCAGTGCGACGAGTATATTCGGACATAATTCTGCACCCCTTGAGTATTCACAGATCATACTTAGGATAATCCATCAGATGATGACCACACAACATGTTAAACATGACGATGACCACATGGCTGAATTATATGTAACGAGGTATGAGTTCAATGTCAAATATAATTATAAAACGTGTACACCTAAACATTTTGGCCAAGACAAACATGGAAGATTTTCTTTACTTCAGCCACTATAAACTTTTGAAAACGGCATACAACAAGACTCACTCACTGGCATTGATTTAACAGAAGATAACTACAAAATACTACAAGAACCAATTAACGATGTTACACAATCAAATTACGGACGCAACCCATGTAATCTGAAATATCTATAAATCATACTTTGTCCCATCAATCATAAAAGGTCAAAACATTGGCTAGAGGAATGTTATCAATTTGCCCTCACACACGTCACTACGGGCTTCGTTTCAAACTTTCGCGGTCACACTTACTCTCCAGGAGCATGTACTTTAAAGTTAAAAGCATTTTTTCATCACCAAACAGACATTCAGTTGTATCGAAAGCATGCCTAAGGGTGAGAATTTCCTTAACATTTCCGCTCAATACATTACCTGGCTTTTTTGTGGATGTTCCCTATAGCTCGAGATCTTTACAGGAATACAACAAACCTTTGATTTCATGAGAGCGACATTTCCTCTTAAACACTGAAGGATGAGAACTGTACTTGAAATAAGAAAATATTTAACAAAAACACAAGAATCTACGGCTTCATAAGTGCCATTCCACTAACAAAACCTGACGCGGAAAACGATTTTCGGAAGAAACTGGGTGTATTTTTGTATGAAATAAACACTTGTTTCTGGGCATCATCAATATAAAGTGTCAGCTATCAACTGAAATGTAAGTGCTTTATGTGTACGTTTCCAATTACAGATGTTCCAGAGATATAAATAACAAGGAAATTGACAACAAGCATGTTTGATTGTAGTGGTTATGCACTGTATACGAGATGCTAGGATTTGAAGGACTCCCTTGGAGCGATTTATACGGCCCTTAGTTTTCAGAATGGCATCCTAAAGGAATAATTCTGTCTGATTGATTCCAGTCGAACCTACTGTTATGTCAGTTACCCATGACCGAAGCCTGATCCTTTTCCTTTGATCGACGGCTGACGTACAGGCCGCATGCCTGGAGCATTTATGTCCTTGTATATCGTTTTCTCATCATGTTAAATTTGTGAAATGACTGACAGTGACATTGAACTGGTTATGTTGTGACACTCCGTTCATCCAGGCGGTGTATTTCCTGCCGAAAAAACGCAGGATTAAGAAATCTTTGAAACTGAATATCCTCTGTTCAAACGTAGACGTTCGTCAATGGTTTTACATCCACTTTGCAGACATTTATGAATAATACGGATGAACAAATCATGTCAGGTTTACGAGATGATGAATGGAGTATGATATATAGGCAGTATATATGTGCTTTTTACCTCAGCATAGAAGGTATTTTAATACCAAAAAAAGGAGTTAAGATCAGTGTGTAAGCTTCATTTATATACAGAATACATTACGAATACCATAGAGCTAGGAACGCTTTGTGGATCGGGACCCTGGAGTAGTAACTTGGATTTGCTATTGCTTACCACTTCTTCCTACTGCTGAGGTTAAAAAAGGATGGCTTGATGTCATATACACCACCCCTTAGGTTCAACATGCATAGCTTGATGTCACGAACACTGTCCCTACCTGCTGCTGAGGTTCAACATGCATAGCTTGATGTCACGAACACTGCCCCTACCTGCTGCTGAGGTTCAACATGCATGGCTTGATGTCACGAACACTGTCCCTACCTGCTGCTGAGGTTCAACATGCATGGCTTGATGTCACGAACACTGTCCCTACCTGCTGCTGAGGTTCAGCATGCATAGCTTGATGTCACGAACACTGCCCCTACCTGCTGCTGAGGTTCAACATGCATGGCTTGATGTCACTAACACTGTCCCTACCTGCTGCTGAGGTTCAACATGCATGGCTTGATGTCACTAACACTGCCCCTACCTGCTGCTGAGGTTCAACATGCATAGCTTGATGTCACGAACACTGCCCCTACCTGCTGCTGAGGTTCAACATGCATGGCTTGATGTCACGAACACTGCCCCTTCCTGTTCAACATGTTCGGCGAATCATATACACAGGTATAAGGTATAGTTAATACATTTGGACATACAGAAATATAGTTACAGTGGAGTAGAGAAGCCTGTTACGTACAGAAAGCGGACTAGATGTGGTACAAATTATCCAAACAAGTTGTGCCAGTAATATAGACTTAGGGTTTCGTTAATTGGAATCGTTGATGGTAAGCAGGAGGTATGAAATAAACTTTATCAATATTGATATAAAATGTTACTACTAAATATGCGTCTACCTTGGAAACTGAGCTCTGATGATATGAAACGGTTTTTCTTTCGTTTTGCTTTATAACTGACATCACCAGTTTGGATTCTACTTTACCTGATTTCGCTTGATGTTCAAAACAGCGTGAAACCTAAACTCCATCACTCTATCTGAGTTGAGTCCAGCTAATTGCATGGCCACGTAAAAATGAAGAGTAAGAAACTGCATATTTCAGCCACTATATATAACCTACCTCATGATGAACAGTACATATCCCTGAATAACCAGGTCAAAAGATGATGAAGATGAAAATAAGCTGAACCCTGTACTTTACGGAATGGTAGAGCGAGTGAATATCTTGGGAGAAATTTCTGTATTTTATATCTTATTTGTAGACTTCGCGTGGTGAAACAATGAGTTCCAGAGGTTCTTGCAATGATTATGTTTTTGACTTTGAAAACATCAATACAGAACCATATATTTAATATACCTGAAACTTAAGTATAAACTCGTTGTCCCAGTTCCCAACGACCTAAGTGATATCCAATGCAATTCCTTCCTCTGATTTGTTCTATATCTTCCCCATGCCTTTTCGGGTGAAGAACTGATCTGCCTTTACACGTGTTTGTGACAGATGCCACCAGTTGGCAGGATACTAAGCATGTTCGAAAACCCCGTGAAGGTCTTGGTTAGAATTGACCTTCAGTAACCCATTATTGTCGTAAGAGGCGACTAATGGGATCGGTTGGTCAGGCTCGCTGACTTGGTTGACACGTGTCATCGTATCTCAGTTGCGTAGATTGATGCTCATGCCTTGATCACTAGATTGTCATGTCCACACTTGATTATTTGTAGACCGCCGCCATACAGCTGGATTATAGCCGAGTGCAGCGCAAACCAACAAACGAACCAACCAACCCTCTCTAGAAGACCTGGTTTTAGTACCATTATGAAAACACATTAACACTAAAACCTACCAGTCAGCGGCACAGTGAGGCCTCCACATACACGCGGAGTCGATACCAAAGATTGAAAATATAATGCCACGATGTATGTATAGTTTTCTTAGTATGTATAGTTCAAAGCTTGTCTGAAGTGTAGAAAGAAAAAGCAACCACAACAATTCACAATCTTTATCTATGTAGACCAACAGAACAAAGTGACGGGATAATCCACCCACCACTGTACAATCATCCCCTTCCTCCATCTAATAACATCAATCTAGGAGGTCTGCAGAAAACATAATAGAAATCCACCTCAGCTAGTGTTAACTCGTAACAGTGTATCCCAACAGTATGGGTTTTGTCATCATGTCCAATATACAGAGTCAGTAAAGGTTTTCAGAAACCTATCTGTGACCGTGTGTGAAAAGGCGACAACACTGCTGTAGGTGACCAGGCTCTGCCACTTTGAGCCATCAATCACTGTTTTTTTCTAGTCCAGACGATGTCAGCGACAGAATACTTATATATATATATATATAGGATATTTATATAGCGCACATATTCCCTCGATCATTGGATGTCAATCTCAACGGCACATCGCATTATCAATCTCAACTCCCTGGGGAGTATACAACTCTTGCAGCCACTAGGCGCACCGAGTTATTGTGGCTTTCTCATCCTAACGAGGTACCCATTCACAGCTGGGTGGACTGGGACACATAGTCACAGTACTTTGTCCATGTTCACTGCACGTTGCTGTACCCGCAACTAGGTGTTTGCACGTATTCATGTGGCCACCATCTGGTCAAATACCAACGGATTCGTGGGTTCTTTTAAGTGCACAGGGTTGTGTACTGTACACTAGGGGTTGTGACAACACTGAAAGAGTCTGCACACAAAGTTGACTCCAAGGTTTTTATACCCGGTCACAGGTGGGCTCGATCCCGACACCTCAACCTCGCTGGATCACTAGCCTGGCGCCTTAGCCAGCTCGCCCACCGCGCCCCCTTGTGATTGCGTCGTTATACAATCAACAAACAAAGCCCACATACAGTTACCACAACATGGACTAGTTCATGTAAACACTGGTCACTCCAAAGCCTCACATAAATAACAGTAGGCATGGATGTACGACCAGTAGCACATTAAGGAAGGGTTCCACTTCGTCTCAGACAATCCGGACGTTGTGTTAAGAATGTGAGCAAACATCCTCTCTTCAGCACGCAAGGACGTAAAGAAATAACCAGTCTTTTCTTGTGTTAAGAAAAACAGCCATTGACAAGAAAACATCGTCTCTGGTAAAACTCACAAGACATGTGTATGAACAAAATATTATTGCAGAGTACAAAGTCAAGTTTCTTCGAGCTCAAATGTTTACTTTTCCAGCGTGCTCAAGTTGTGTTTTAAAATGCATTATTTCACGTGAATGTCATTTAATGACACCGCCAATGACATATGTAATCTGTGGTGAGGTAATATATACTGATTAAAGCAGTTTCGTGGGAACAAACGTATGTTTCAACAGACACAGTTACAACACCAGACTTCGTCGGCTGTTTAGAGAAAAAATGTCAGATTCCTACTTGAATGGCTGTTATGCAAACAGGAACGTTTATTGACACAAGTTGATGAATAGTATCAAATTTGAATATGTAGAAAGTGTCTTGAATGAGTATCTTTCCAAGGTCTAAAGAGAAGTAAATTCAGTTGCTGAGATCTACGTATTGCGCAATCATCACTTTTGAAAAAGAACTTGACGCTCTGGGAATATTCACTTTCTCATCTCTGTCGCAAGGTGAGGCAAAACAAATTTGAAACATTATTCATAAACGTCTATATCTACCTACGCTGACAGTGAAGAAACAAGATTTTCACTGACGCCTTGGTAAAAGCCTTTTTACTGTTGCAAGGTATGCGCAGATTATCTATTCTATATTCAGGTAAGGGTCACTTCTACATTTTACTTTGGCAAAGGATTTCCGATGGTGTCACTCAGGTTTAAAAGGGTTAAACTATTGGCGTTACCATCTTCTGGAAAATCCTCGTCTCGGTTGGAATTCAAATTTATCTGCTTCCCCCCCGAATAACAAGAGGATTACTGGTAATGTGAACATATATCCACGTACATAAAGATGACACATATATGCCCTGTGTATCAAATGACCTAATCAATATCATACCAACATTGTTTCCTTGGCTACTTTGCTTTTCTTAGAACAATCAGCACATCGAGATAAGGTTCTTTTTTATGTTTTGTTTGTGATTTAACGACCAACTTAGCAATATTACAGCTTACGGCATAACCGAGTCTGAATATATGGGATGTGTCTTGAATTAGATATCTTTCCAAGGCCTTTCCAAGGCCTTCTCAACTGCTGAGATCTAATGTATTGAGCATTCATCCTGGGGCAGGATACGCTCACCTTTTCCTGGCAATCTTAAATTCACAGTCTGCCTACGACACACCCTGAAACCGACTGTCTTTAAGGGACACACACGCATGCACACACACTATTTTCAATGTTTGTTTAGCAATTTTCTTTCGATGCCTCATACCCTACTGATACGAGTCTTGAACTGTTGAAGGGCAGATTATCTATTCTGTTATTCGGGTGAGGGTCCCTTCTTCATTGAACTTTACAAAAATATTTCCAGTTGTGTCACTCAGGTTTAAAGGGGTTAAAATGTTCGCGTTACCATCTCCTGGAAAATCCTCTTCTAGGTTTTCTTTAGATTTATTTACATTCCGTCAGAATAAGAAAAGTATTACTTGTAATCTGAACATATGCCCACGTCATGAAGATGATTTATGTATGCCTTATGTAACAAATAACATAATCGACTATATTCTAACATTGTTTTGCTGGCTACTGTGCTTTTCTAGCAGCACATCGATATAACATGCTTGTTTTGTTCGTGGTTTAACGATGTACTCAGCAATCTTCCAAATATCGAGTCTGGACCAGGCAATCCAGCGACTGACATCATGAGCATTGCTCTAGTTCATCGAGATAAGGTAGTTTTATTGTTACACATGGCTAGCTGATTATATCATTTGGTCAAAATATAACGATATGAATATGGACATGTTGTTCCCTAAAAGAGGTAAAAAACGGACAGTTAACAGAGATTTATGATCAGCTTCAGTTTCATTGGGTTTACATAAGTTATATTACCTTTTCGAAACCTCACAGCTGTTCCTTCTACTGACTTTTACCAAATGCAGAAAATTGAATGCGGGTCAATTACTTCTTCAAGAACCGTTACCTAATGACGTTTTTTGTCTCTTTGCAATAATGTTTGTCGTTGGGATGTTGCCACCTCACTGGCTATAATGCACATGTAGTTACACTGGCTGAGTAAATGGAGACTGAGATTAGTTCGTTAATAAGATTCACTCTGTTGCACAAAGATACAAAACGCCAGCGCCTCTCTAAAATGATTCTATATACAGCCATTCTATTTATTATCCATTTTGCAAATGAAAACGAATCGATACTTTGCTTCAGCATTATGTTTCACACACCTGTGCATGTTATATAGTCATCTACGTAACAGTGTAAGAATAGTATAATAACGTCAATATCGTCTTTGTTTTTTTCCGTGCAATCATTGTGGAGACGCATTTCCTTCTGTCCTTTAGATGCGACAATGCCACAAAGCAAAAGGTTATTATCATATTCAAAAAGATTTGTTTTTTGAAGATAACATACTACACGAATGCACAAGGAAAGAAAATCTTTGGTATTTCAAAACCCATTGATCTCAAGAAAACAAGTTATTTGTAAGGGGAAGTTCATATCTGGAAGTTCAATGAAGACCATTAGTTCCGTCTGCAATAACATTCAGGAATAGACACCAGTATAAGAGACACTGCTTGTCTTGTGTCTATTTTGTACATAGCTGGGACAATAAATGGCGTCTTTATTGTTTGTAAAGATCGTGTCTTTGATAGTGTGTCGGGTGCTGATTACAATCTGCTGTCTTACAATGTCTGTTAACGGACAGTTACGTAGCATACAGGTAATGCAGGTGTCGACATACTGACACTGGTAGACAAATAAATCCTTTCAGCTACACACAGCGGACTCCTACAAAGCTTTCGGTATTTGATTATTCAAGAAAACAGTCTTAGGCTCGGGTGATTAATCTTGTGTGAAGTGAAGGCAAGTTGTGGTAAAGCAATAACGGATCCGTCTATATGTCACTTGGATGAATGTTCCTGTGTGCAGTCAGAGGTAGGTTGGACATGTTTGACAAAAGTAAATCTACTGTGAATCGGGGAAAAATAATACCGAGCTATTTGTGGTGAACTTGACATTGGTCATCAATCCCTGGGGAATCTAGTTTATCTGGGGCTGCTTTATATGTAGGAATCGCGTCACGATCACGCAGGTCTGGTTTCTGCTTGGTAAAGGAGGAAGGTGGCATGCACAGTTCTCTCAATTCTCTTATAAAAGCGATTGTTTTTATCCTACACAATACACCAATATCCCGATGTTTTGGTGTAGAATTTCATACAGATGTCAAGCAAGGCCTAGAGAAGAGTGGGTAGTGCATAACACCTCTTAAAATAATATATACGATATATTTTGTACGATGTGTTACCCTTATACTCGTGCCGATCGCCAACACTTTGGCACAAGATTTTGACAATCCGACAAACACTATCAATCTTCCAATCCTAATGTTCATAAATATCTTCCACAACTATTTTTTTTTAAAGTAAGCGACTCTGCATATCAGTCTCTTTCCCTCTCACAACATCTTGCTGTGGCTTCCGATGAAATGTGAACTCAGAGGCAATAGCCAACTCAACTATATATATGCTCGTGAAGATCCGGGTTAGAACTGATTTTCAGTAACCCATGCTTGTCGTAAGAAGCGACTAACGGGATAGATTGACAGGCTCGCTGACTTGGTTGACACATGTCATCGTATCCCAATTGCGTAGAACGATGCTCGTGATGTTGATCACTGGATTGTTTGGTTGAGACTCCATTATTTACAGACCGCCGCCATATACGTGTAGCTGGAATATTGCTGAGCGCGGCGTTAAACAGCAAACCAACTAACCAACGCAGCATATAAACAAGAGGACAGATATGCCAGACAATTCTACAGTGATTATGGAATAAGTTCCTTGGAGCCACTCAATGAATTAACAGGTACAATGTTTTTAACAGTTGAACCATTGTTGCACAACCTTTAACACTGCCTCATGGCAGAAGACAACTTTATTTATACATCAAGGATTCAGACGCAAAATGGGTCACTCATTGGTGTACAATTTCAGACATTGTCATCATTTAGCCCCCAACATAACTCAAGAACCAGACACAGTACAAGTAGACAAATATACATATAATATACACAATAAATGTACGTGTTACCGAAATGGCATTTTATACACGAGAAGATTCTGTCTACGTAAGCAGCAAGGGAGTCGTCCCTGTCATCACGTGACATCCTTAATATCTGAGTTGTCTAGCTAATTGCACCGCCGTGTTATAAAGTGAAGAGTCTAGACGCTGCACGTCGCTAATTAATACCACTATAACCTACTTCGTGATGAACAATGCTTAATCATCAATAACACGGTAACCGGATGCTTCGAAAATTAACCCTACAAAGTGTCAGAGCAAGCGAATATTATCATGATATTTCGGAGTGAATGTTCCTGGTGAATGTTTTATCTGTTTTCATTTACCGTTGAATCCAGGTGTGGTCGGCTATTTTCAGGATTATGCCTCGGAAAGAACGGATACAATTACCATCCCAATACGAACTACTTCAACTGGATATAGATGTCTCTTGAAGCCAGAAGTAATTACTGTCGTGGAAGGCCTTGGAATTACCACGAACGCATTAGGCTGTTTAGGAACATGACCGAGTGGGTATAATTATCCTGTTAGGAGATGAATATAAACAGAACAGCTTGGTATCATATATATTGTACATGCATAGTGTTATTATACATAATCATTATAGAAAGTAATTGAAACGAATTCCTTCCGTCATAACAATATATGTCCAGTTAGAGTGCAAATCAAATTCTTCTCACTAAAAACTGTTTTCACATACAAAATCATAATAATTCGTTTTTCCTTTTACATTTGATGAAGTATATCCAAAGAACAATCAGGAAGCCTTTGTGCTGCATTAACCAAAAAAGCAAACATTACTGTTCAAAGTGAAAATCGAAAGCTTCATCCATACTGAAATATTTTCGATACCCTTTGTCCATTCAGAGCGTTTTTCAAATTCGTATAGTACTTCATATTGCATGACACCATTTAGATAAAACGTCAAATTTGAAACAATAACATTCTAAAGCCAAAAACGTCTTTGTTTATTTCCTTATAATCGTTTTTTTTCCGGAGACGGTTTCTTTCTGTTCTTTAGATGGGACAAAGCTACAAAGCAATATGCTATCATCATATTCAAGAATTTGTTTTTGACGATGGCATACCTTATAACTTCACAAGGCAAGGACAAGGTTGGTATTTCCAAAACCATTCATCTCAAGAAAACAAGTAATTTGAAAGAGGAAGTTCCAATCTGCAACTTCAATGGAGAACATTAGTTCCGTCTGTAATAACATTCAGGAATAGACACCAGTATAAACGACATTTGCCTGTCTTGTGTGTGTTTCGTACATAGCTGGTACAATAAATGGCGTCTTTGTTGTTTGTAAAGATCGTGTCTGCTGATTAGAATCTGCTGTCTTACAATGTCTGTCAACGGACAGTTACGTAGCATATACGTAATGAATGTGTCGACATACTGACACTGGTAGATAAATAAATCCTTTCACCTACAGATAGTGGAGATCTACAAAGCTTTCGGTATTTGATTATTTAAGAAACCGTTACTAGCTCGAGTGATTAGTCCCGTTTGAAGTGAAGGCATGGTGTGGTAACGCAATAACGGATGAGTCTGTATGTCAAGTGGATGAATGTTCCTTTGTGCAGTCTGTGGCCATCGGGACATGTTTGAGAACAATAATTCTACCGTGAATTGGAACTAAAAATACTACGAATCTACATGTAATTAATTTGACATTGGTCATCAATCTCCAGATAGTGTGTCTGGGGCTGTATATACAGGAAACGTTAGGTCACCAGAATGATCCGGACTCTGTTGGTGGAAAGGAGAACGGGTGACGTGAGGCGAGTGATAGACAGGTTCAACTTTTCCCCTGCAATATACACCAATATCTCACACGGCACTCTTCTGGGTTCTCTTCCTCCGTGTGGCAGTGTATCATAAAATGATAAATATGTTAACATCTCTTATCAAACGTCAATGTATGTTTACCGTGTGAACCGAATGTGACATGTTTAACTTTCTTAGATATACCGTGTGAAAAACTGGAAAATTATGCTAAACGGTGGTACCCCACAGGCACACGCTGTGCTCCCTTTCTTGCTGTTTGTCCATGCATAAAAAATGGAATTTCTGTTGGGATTAACTAAATCAAAAGATTGAAATACCTGAGACGAAATGGGTAGTAGTTACTGAGTGCGTGTGTAACATTTACAGCTGTGCTTTCGTCAATATTAAAGCAATAAGAAGAGGGGGAACGCAGAGGGGAATTTACACAACCTCAAGTACTACTTTCTATACCAAAATACACTGTACATTATCTGAAACAGCTTCCTACAACTTTCTTTCAAATTTCGAACAGTCCGTTACCACAAAATAGTATCATATTTAAATGAATATACAAATGTCATTGCTGATTCTACACAACATCAACGACACACGGCGTGCTAACAGTTATCCCTCAGCTCAGCTCTTTCTTCCATTCCCGACTCTTCCGAATGTGAATATACTCTCGTTCGCAAAACTAACACCTCAAAGTCAGCCACTCGACAATAAAAAATCGATTCTTTCCCAGTTACTTCTTGAAAGAAAATCATTCGGTTGATTGAAATCGCTAATCGATACACTGAAGTGAAAATCTAGATGTAAATTTCAGAACAAATCAGGTTGAAACGATCACCTAAGTCCCACAGTTCGGCAGGTGGAAGAAGAAGAACATGTGTAATCGCTAACATCACAATGTCAGCCTGCAGTTTGTCCAGCATTAATGACTCATTGTTTCTGTTGTATCCCTAATGATAAGTAAGTGATATTGGCACATTCCGTGACACTCTCTTCGTGATTTACGTCATTTGCAAGCATTTGGGTTGTTTTTGCTCCATCCAATAAGCTGGACTGGTAATAGATTTGGATGGCGGAAATCAGAGATTAGTTAACTTTTGTGGTGAAAACGTATTGGCGATTTTTTAAAATTGCACTCAAGTTCTATAGTTTTTTAGCTATTACTTTTAAACTTTAGATGAATTCATACAGATCACATCTTCTCAGTGGTGTTTCGAAAAGAGTATCAAAGAGAGAGAAACGTCTTAGGTAACGTACGATTCTGCAACAAAACCTGTGTTTAATTACAGACCAAATACACTGCATCTTAATAATGCTATAACTAGCTAAATGTTACTTCTTTCCACCACAAGAGATAAATATTTCAATGTCAAAACGGTAACGGATCTTGATAATTAAATTCATTCTCATTTATTTCTTAGTCTTTAAAAAGAAATGGATTTAATTAATAAATTTTGTTTTTGTATTGTTGTTACTAAATTCATTTTGATTTGTTAGAATGAACATATAATTTTGATTGTTAGAAGCAATTCCTTCAAAGGATAAATTTACGCCGCACTCAGCAATAGATCCAGCTATATGGCGGCGGTCTGCCAAAAATCTAACTAAGATGCATAGCGTTCCGCTGGCAGGCGTTCATGTTAGTGAACGCCTGTCTTCAACCTCATAATCAGTCTGGACCAGACAATCCAGTGATCAACAGCATGAGCGTCGATCTGCAGTTGGGAACCGATTACATGTGTAAACCAAGTCAGCGAGCCTGACCACCCCGATCCCGTTGTTACTGGCCTCTTATCAATAATATTCTAAGCAGGGGCCTTCGGTAGATACATTTTTCCAACCATGTGTAAACGTGGAGAACAAAGCTGGAGCAAAATATTAGGGTAGTGACACCTTGGTTTCAGAAGTGCAAGTGCGATGTAGAACGCTGGGTATCAGGCATAATAATATAATAATAATAAATGCATATTTATAGTGCGCCTATTCACATCCACGGGGCATGCTCAAAGCTTTACAGATAATTTACGCGAGGTATTTACAGCCGAATTATAAGTAATAAACTGAGAACAGGTTTTAAGGCACTGGACTTTAAAATGTCAATTGTGTCAGAGCTTTTTAATATGTGCCTTTCAGCCTGCCTCGATCCCCACCAAATATATGCGCAGTGAAATGAAACATATTCGTATCTTTTGCTTCAGAACGTTGTTCCTTTGGCTACGCGACTCGCTCGGTTTGTGTTCCAACAGTGGTCAGAGATTTAGCTGACGGTTGTAAAGGCTTCAGTGCGGTGTTTGTTTACATCACGAAATATACAAAATCATGGGGATTTTAAGGGACGCTCACGGTGAAATGCTCGCTCTTATTTTCACATAGAATAGGAAGAAGCCACCATTTTGGTTTCTGGCACGATTGATTTTAAGCTATCTAGGTTGGTCCAGAACAGCAGACTTTGGATCTTAACTTTACGATTGACTTGGGTGGATTGGATTTAGTGAACGGTACGCGCTTGATCGTAACATCACGCTAAGATTAAGGATTTAGGGGTTTGATTGGCGTAGGGCTAAGATCGGTTAGTGGAACAGCACCCGATCGAGCTTCATGGAGGTGAGAACTTGTGTTAGTGACAAATAGGTGATGTTTTAAAACCCTGTCTAGGCAATATACGAAAATATTTTTGCTGGACGTAAAACCTGTGTAATTTACCCATTGAAATCAAACATACAGGAGAGTGTATTAGACATGCTTATATCATGTTCAATTCTTTTCAGTTCTACACCTAGATATACTTTATTTCCCATGTATTATAAGTTAAATTATCTAATTTTGCAGTATAACTTATATGTAGTATCAGCTCAACTCAATATATCGAGGTGAAGTTTGAAGTATTACGCCGCCTCCAGCAATATTCCAGCTATATGGCGGTATTTATCCAATTATACCAGAGTAATAATTTTGTGTAATCAATTTTCTTAGCCTGATGCATTGACCCTGAAGTCGTGGCATTTCGAAGGTCGTGCGTTTCAGACAGGAATGCGGGATGGGGGTTGGGTGGACGGAGGCGGCGGTGTACCTGGAAGAGGTTGCACCTGCTCTGGTGGGCTGAGATCACTTGGGCTGTGTTTGTCAATAAAACACGTTCCAGAAGCGGAGCAGGCGCAAATGGATACGTGGAACCAGTTAAGCCTATAACACGAGAAAGAATATGATAAAGAAGATGGCAGCAGTGCGGTGGCTGATTTATGGACGATGTGATTCAGGTATTAAGCTGTGTTTCAGAGCAAAGATGGGTTGCTTGAAGTTCTCCATCAGAGTTCATCCAGGAATCATGGGACAACAGTCTATCTTTTCTGTAAAAAGAAATTGTTTCAGAACCATTTCAATTTTTGTCACCTGAAAACGTTTTTCAATTTCCCATCAACTCATCGTCTTAACCAGGACTGTTTGATAAAATCAATACTTTAGATGAATTCATACAGATCACATCTTCTCAGTGGTGTTTCGAAAAGAGTATCAAAGAGAGAGAAACGTCTTAGGTAACGTACGATTCTGCAACAAAACCTGTGTTTAATTACAGACCAAATACACTGCATCTTAATAATGCTATAACTAGCTAAATGTTACTTCTTTCCACCACAAGAGATAAATATTTCAATGTCAAAACGGTAACGGATCTTGATAATTAAGTTCATTCTCATTTATTTCTTAGTCTTTAAAAAGAAATGGATTTAATTAATAAATTTTGTTTTTGTATTGTTGTTACTAAATTCATTTTGATTTGTTAGAATGAACATATAATTTTGATTGTTAGAAGCAATTCCTTCAAAGGTGGGTTGAAGTAGCTTAAAACAATTGTACCCGTGAGAGGGTATGGAAGTCGATATGCAGCAGTTAGTGTGCGTTTTACTTAATTTTTTGTGTTCTGAAGTAGATTTCAATGTTTGCCATGTTCATGTTTAATGTCCTGTTGTTCCTTTATCAAACCAGTTAAACCCATATCTGCTGTCCCCCGCTGTTGGAATACTGCTAAAAGTGGCGTAAAAGAAAACTCACTCAGTCACACACCTGTTCAACATTCTAATGGAGTGTAGAAAATAATCGTTACAAACATCAATGCGAAGGCTGTTGGTAGGTCAACACTTACCTTTTGTGTAAAGAGGCTTAATGTTAAACTGCTATCGATGTGAAAGAGGACACTAGTATCACTTTTTGAGCACACCCATCTCAAGCATTCCTCAATGTCCTGGTGGAATTGTAGGAGGTATTCGAACGGGATTTTTAAAAAAAGCATTTATAGTTGGTAGATATTTCAGATATACATTCGTGTCTCTCAGTAGACTTTGTCAAAGACAAGTGGGAAATATTTCAAGGAAATTGGTGGCCAAGATTGAGATTCTAATTGGGAGCTGTGATGCTGTTCTTCCACACACCGTTTTGGGACTGAAAATAAGGAAATACGATCAGACATACTGGGGTACTGCATTGTCATACTGGCAATGGCAGCCAATGCAATCATCAGACCCAAACACATCAAACGATTACATAACTGGCATACAGATCCCAGCAAGATTGAATAGTTGTTACCAATAGTTGTGGTCTTGTTACCAATAGTTGTGGTCTCGTATTTTAGTAATCATGGAGAAAAAAATGACTTCATTCTTCTTTTGAAAAATAATAGTGTTACTTATTGTCCGTAGAGACATTGTGCAGACTGCATAACCTCGTCAGTGTACCTGGATGTACCTCATGGGGTTAACAGAATGCCATCAGTATGCCCTTCCCTTGATGTCTCGTTATCTGTGGGAATGTCATACTGTGGCAGTATCTGTCGTACAATAGTAAACTGTCCTGACATCTTCCTGTATGCTTTGACCTCTGCACATTTAAGGGGTTTCCTCAATCTCCTGTCTCCCAATGTCCCTACTTTCAAGTAACAATACACATTGTAATCTTGTTGAACCGGCAGTGGCTACTTGGTGGTTTTGCCTTTTCAGGTCTTAAGCTTTGGTCACAACATAAGGCAGAAATTGAAAACACACAAACCTTAGGGCATATTGTAATCCTTATTCGGTTTGCAGGAACACATCATTATTGCAACATATAGTTTTTCATGACACTGTGATTATTTTGTGCGTCGAAATGGAAATATCGATTAAGGACTTAGGTTTCAGTTTAGCATGCTGCAATTGTGACCCGCAGTGTTATAACATCAGACAAATCTTAAACCGTTTTAAAAGAACATCATCCTTTTCTCTTCCTCCAATTTCATGTTTGGGCCGGTGAGATAGCCTTGGGGTTAAAGCTTTCGCCCATTTCTCTCACTTTTCATATTTCGAGTTCGTCACTCAGATTGGACTGATTGTGATATCGTATATTTCCCTCCACCCCCCCCCCCTCGATTACTGATTTGTGTACCATCCCAATGGAGAAGAAATTGAAAATATTTATGTCTTTAAAAATGTCTTTGACATGATGTGTCTTTAATGTTTGATGATGTTATGCGTCAACTAAACACATACTTGCTGTGTAATTGATGAATTATCTAATTTGGTATATAAACAGAGAAAGAGGAAAATCTTTTGGAAATATTATATCATAATACTACGTTGTCCTTTTCAATTTTGACGAACTATATCTAAAAACGAATAATTATGTAATCAGATGTTTTTTGTGTCTCTTCAAATATCGAAATATTGATTTTCAGCCACTTTGGAATTGTTTTGTATAATGTTGCACGTTAAAAGCATATTTAATACCAGTTTCTTTTGTACTTTTTAAAGCCATTAAACATAAGTTTCTATAACTTACGAGTCATTAACTATTTATCTCATAATATTTTCGAAGGTGCGTTTGTGTAGTTGTTCTTTTCTTGGCCAGTCGTACCAGCAATATGTGTCATTACCAGATTGAACGATTTGGCTTTGACGAAAACATATTTTATAGACGAACAATGAAGGAAGGCCCTTTCACGAATCATGATTCTTAAGCACCAAATTATACAAGTGTGTTACAGTAGGAAGTTCAGTTTGGAAGTAAATTCAGCTTGGAAGAACAGTAATTGCACACAGAAATAGTCACCAGTATTAGAGACACATCTTGACCAGAGTGTGTTTCCTACATAGCTTGGTTAACAAAATTAATTGCGTATGTATTGTTGGTAAAAATGCTGCCTTTGATATTTAGACGAGTATTGTGTATGCAATCTGGTCTCTTACAATGGCTGAAAATGGAGAGTTATGTGCAATATAGATAATGCATGTTTCGACGTATTGATACTGGCAGACAAATAAATCCTTATCCCTACAGATCGCGGACTCCTATGACTCCAAAGGCATGTTGTGGCAAAGCATAAAGGGATGCGTCTGTATGTCACGTGCATTTATGTTCCATCGTGCAGTCAGTGGGAACCTGGACAATTTTGACAACAATAAATCTCGTTACTTGGAACCAACACTAATACCCAACTATACCTGATTAACTTGACATTGCTCATCAATCTGTACATATTGTGTCTGGGTCTGTGTTTTATTAAAGAAACGGAGGGACGTCGTTGTCAGTGGATGAATGGCGGCACATGATGATTCACCGATACATGGAACCAAGTTAATTTCTTTTAACAAGAAAAAATCACATGTCTACAGTATACACACTACCCCACACGACTGGCTTAAAGGAACATTATTCCATGTGGCAGTGTATCAGAACATGGTGAGCACTGATGCCTTATATATCCAGCTCAGGTTTCGCGAGGGGTGGCGACGAGCATGCATGCGTGTGTCGGGTTGGCTAGGTTATGGGAGAGTTGGTCCTGGCAGCCTACTCAGAGACAGTGTACCGATTCCGAACCGACCAGTCCTTAATATATCACCAAATGCAAACTGTTTGACAGTGGAACAAAAGTACCTCCTTTTGATTTGACGTGGCTCTGGATCGAACCACTGACCTTTTAATATCCGAGCAAATGATGTATCCATACTCAGAGATCAGAGGTCAGAAATATGTTTACAAACATGTAATTGAAGTATATGAGTAGTGAGTGAGTGATTCGTGATTCGTGAGTAGTCCTCATGCCTAAGCGCGAGAGGAAACCCGAAAGTGAATGAGATCTTATTCCTTAAACACTTTGGTGAATCCCATACATGCTCGTGCTGACAACATCAGAACCGATCGTTGCAAATTGGAATCCAAACTGAAGGTTCCTATCCACCCTGCAAAGCCAGTTGACTCAACTCTGCACAGCATTGTGATCTTCCTTAACTGATTGCGACTCGACTGACACACTGAATAAGGCATCACTCATTACAATGTGCGAGGCAAGGGGACATATCAGAGCTTTAAAATCTCAGAGTAAGCGTGTTTACAATTTAGACAAAAACATGTACTGGAACATTTGGCCCATGGGAAAAAGTGTTTTGGGGTCCACAGTCTAACGTTTTTGCACTTATATATGTGACTAGCAGCTAATTGACACAATCCGCACAGTTCAGAATTAACAAGTCTGAAATTATGAAAATAGCCCACCCTAACTCAAGCCCACAACTCATTGGACAAGCATTCTTCAATGTCCTTGTAGAATAGGTGATATCCAGATGGGATTCAAAAACTATTTATAGATAAGTGGGAAATATTTCAATTAACAATTACATATTCTTCATAATTGCATTGAAACGCCTTTGGTCGAACTGTGATGTGTCAAACTTGGCTGCTTTAAAGTAAAAGCATGGTTCATGTTTATGAATCAAGTGCTAACGTAGATTCCTTCACATTCGCCGCAACGATTTGAGTCTGTAATTGAAATTTTATGAACAAATACTTGAAACAGACACAAAGCTAACGGTGGTCTATGCGCTCAACAGTCTCACATATTAAGTATATGCGAACATCTATATGCGGCATACATGTACCTTGTTCCATCCATTCAAAGACAACAAAGCCAGACCCTTTACAATAAAAATAATTTCTTTCCCATTTACTACATGAAGGAAAATCAATTGGTTTGCCTTAAATTTTCCATCGACATACTGGAGTGGAAATCTAGATGTAAATTTCAGAACTAATCAAGCAGAAACGACCACTAGTGTTCTCTGTTACAGCATCGTAGAGGGAGAAGAACATGTGTAATTGCAAACATCTCAAATGTCACTCTCCAGTTTGTGCAGCATTAATGACTCATTTCATCTAATGTGTCTTTAATGATAAGAAAGTGAAATTGGCACATTCTGAACACTCATTTCTTGTTTTTCGTCATTTGCAAGCATTTTGGCTGTTTTTGCTTTATCCAATAAGTTGGACAGGTAATAGGCAGAAATCAGAGTTTGTTTTACTTTTTGAGTAAAGGCGAATTGGACTTTTTTTATATTTGCACTCACAAAACAAACTAGTCTTTTTTGCAATTAACTCTTCCGCAATGTTTTTGTTCATTTGAATTTCCGCAGAGAACAGAAATAAAACCATTTTGATAGCTTAGACTTTACACTTTAAAAACCTCATTCAATTTGCTCTCCACTGTGCACATAGTCTCAACATTGGATTAAATCAATACAGTGAATGAATAAATACCGAAATACCTTCTTAACGTGACCTCATCTTCAACTCCAGTACTTTTGTTAGGTTAGTCCCATCCGGGATTTGAAACCAAAAGTCTCATCTAACCCAATCCACCAACGCCGCATCCACGTTATGTGGAATCCGCGGTGGCTGAGTGGCTTAGATTTCTGACTTTGTGTGCTGGCGATTAGGTGAGTGAGAGTGAGTGTTAGAATCCAAGTTGGGCGTGGGTCAGTGAGTTGAAATTATAGTCACACCGCGATATTCCAGTCATATCGTGACTTAAACAATTCATTTATTGATAATCGATAACGTTATATTATAAAATCGGTCAACAAAGGACAGTAAAATGGCTAGATAAGCGCAGACAGAGAAGTACAACCAGCATGGAACTTTAAATTTTAAATTAAACCTCTATTGTTGGCTAAACAATATAAAAACGAGCTGGAGGTCACCAGCAACTGAGGGAAGATCACCATACTAGGGACGAATACCGGTTAGGACTTAACCCAACACACGTACCTGAATCTGTACTTTACTGAGAAAGTGTATTCCGAATATAGCATGTGTTAATGAGACTGCTGAATAAGGGAGCGGAGCGGAGTTAACACAGCGCGCCTAAAACATGTGAGCTCTTGTATTTTCAGCTTGTTTATTTCAAAGAAAGTTTCAATCGTGTCCGAATATTGCCATGCTGAGGATTTTCACGGGTATTAGCTGGCTCTTGGTCAGTATCCTGCGTCTGGTCGGCGCATCCATGTTTACTGTGGTATATATAGCACTGTGGTTCAGGCATGAGACCGATCAAGTACAGCCACATACACACGTTGCAATCAAAACCAAATAATCTTGGGGGAAGTTAAGTTCCATTTCACCTCACGTATACGAGGAAGACCCAATCTGTTTTTTATCAACTACACTGCCTTCGAGTACCCATTTGCGCTGTTCATGTATATGTCCACCAGTTATTCAGCCTTGGGGTGCATTAAACGTTTCTTTCTATTTATAAGCCCCCATATTGAGTTTCAATTATCGAAGCATAATTGCTTAAGCGTAAGATGGTGAAACCATGAATACCCTCTGTGTGTGACTTGCATGTACCTTGCACCATCAAGACACTTCCTTCGCGAATGTAACCCGTCAAAGTCAGGCCCTAGGCTGTAAAAAATCAATCCTATCCCAATTACTTCTGGAAAGAAAACCAATCGGTTGGTTTAAACCGCCAATCAATATACTGAAGTGGAAATCAGGATGTAAATTTCAGAACAAATCAGACTGAAACGATCACTTGTGTCCTCAGGTTCGGGAGCGGAGAGGGAGAAGAACATGTGTAACTGCAAACATCACAAATGTCACCCTGCAGTTTTTCAGAAAAGTTTGTTGTCAATTTAATTGCAAGTCATAATAACTTTTTCTTTCATTGAAAATTCTAATTCTTTTGAAAGTGAACATGGATGAACTTCGTCATCTGCCTCGCGTATTGATTGTCGAATGGTTGAAAATAGAATCAGGTAACCGAAATTAGGGGGTCCTTGACCACTTTCTTGAATTATCTCAAGTTGAGTTGAGTTGAGTTGGACTTTACGTCACATCGGCATTTTTCCAGCCACATAGTGACGAGAACAAGTCTGCTTTAATAAAAATTTCAAATACAAAATCCAAATGAGTTTTATTTCAAAGACATATATATTCATTTCACTGTCGTTTAAAAACAGAAAGCGTAACAGCACTAAATTGAAAAGCACGCAATTTGTTATTTACATTACACGGTTACAATTTATGATACAAATCAACTTCCCTCAGGTAGTTAACAATCAGGCCCCGGTTTCTCGAAACAAACTTAAGTCTGTTTTCAGACTTAAGTTTGAGTTTTTACTCAAATTTGAGAAAACTCAGCAAAATGCATTTCTCAAAGAAAACTGAGTTTGTTTTTCGACTCAACTTGAGTTAAAAACTCAAAATATTTGAGTCTGCTAGGTAGGTAACTTAAGTCATTATTTGAGATGAAAATGGCGTACAGGAGAAGGCAACAACGCCGTCGGAGAAACAAGTCTAGAGTGGCGAGAGGGTTAATCGACCGTAGCAACCCTCTTGAAACCATGTCTGAGGAATCGGTGTTTGCCCGCTATCGTTTCCGACCTGAAACGATCCTGTTCATAGTGTCCCTGGTAGCTGGCCAGCTGAGGAGAGAGACCGCTAGGAGCTGCCCCCTGCCTCCTCTCACGCAGGTGCTCGTCTCTCTCCGGTTTCTGGCGACCGGTGGGTTTTGTTCCCTGATTGCCGATACGTACCGCAGCATTTCCGCATCGTCGGTGTATCGGTCAATCAGGGACTTTTGCGGAGCTTTGGTTCCCCTGGCACAGCGCTACATTAAGATGCCCGTGGACACGGACTCATGCAAGTCCATGTTTTACAAGATTGCAGGTAAACATCTTTATTTTTCTTAGCCAGTAAATATCAAAACCACGGTTAAGAATCCTTACCGGATGTTATGTAAAGGGAGATCAATCCAAATGCTGTTTCAAAATATAAAAGTTGAACTGCGAAGCGGAATAAAAAAATCACCTCTTAAATCTATAAACATTGCAAAGATATTGCCTATGGTATTGTTATCATTTCAGTCTTAAATTTAGATAATTGTTGACTAATTAAATCATATTTAACTATTTGATATAGAATTATAATGATTACCCAGCTATACTAAAACACCATATCCTAACCTCCTTTCCAGTTCATTGTACATACATTCTCCAGCCTATGACTTAATCAAATTGACATCATATACAAATAACAAGCAAAGAATACTTGACATTTGTAATTTGTCATTTCTATTACAGGTACTTACAAGGGTTTACTTCTTGGAGACTCTGGCTACCCATGCAAGTCCTACCTAATGACACCGTATCTATCTCCAGCAAACAGGGCTCAAGAAAAATTCAACAGAAGTCAAACGAAAACCAGAGTTCTTATTGAGCAAACATTCGGAATCCTTAAGCGCAGATTTTCTTGTCTGCACAGTGGTTTGCGCATGTCACCCAAGAGTGCATGTAACGTAATTGTTACAAGTGTAATATTACATAATATCGGCATTGACCGCCAAGATGTAATTAATGTTGATTACGATGATTGTAATGATGATAAATTCACTCTCCAAGTTGCTGATGATCTGAGTGGAACAAATGTTAGAAATTATCTTTGTCAGTCATACTTCACCTGAATATTGTACAAATTATCTTCAAATGATGGTTTCTTATATAACATAATGAACAAACAAATTTTCATTGTGTGAAATATTCCATGCAAATATGCTAGTTGGAATCTATGTAATCACAAATCACTGCTCATTTCGACATTTCAGCTTCATTATTTCCAATTGTAATTTTTGCTTTTTTCAGTTCTTCCACCTCAGCCTTAATTCAGAAAAAATGGCTTCTTGCTTTAACTTTTCACATTCTGCAATGTATTTGTCTCTTTCTGCTTGGAGAACAGACACTTCATCATCGAGTAACTTTCTTTTCTTGCTCAATTTCGTTGTTGTTGTTGTGGAGGGGATGTGCAGCATACCCTGATTGTCAATGAGGACATCAACAGGCAAGGTGTGATCTGGAACAAATATGACAAATTTGGAATTTGTTTTTTTGATGATTGACAGGTATACTATCTACAAGTACTGTAGACCAGACATTGCCTATTTATCTAAAAAAGAGTACACATTTTGACATTATATCCTCAATCTTTAAGCATGCAGAGCCTGTTGATCTATTTAGACTTCCAAACTTAAAAGATATCAAAGAATGTAAACAATTTGGATGTCTACTGGTATTTTTGGAAAAATTATTTTTTTAATGATATTGAATAGAGTGCTTTTTGTGCACATATATTAAGATTTTTATACTCACTGGGAATACATTCCTGACTGACAGGTAGGTGAGCTTCACCTTCGGGCAGACTCCCCTCCATCGCCATGGAGTTGATCACACTACTGAAATCTGTAACAGATACAACTCAACAAGTTGGTGATCTGCCTAATCCTCAGGCAATTTATTTATGGGCTTCATATGATTTTAATATAACTACTCAGATTTGACTTCAAAACTTAAAAATTATTTATCAGCCTTCATGTGTACTAATTAAGGGCACAAGAGCACACTTTCCGAAATGCAATTGGCTATATTATTGCATTTATACCCACTTTAGATTGCTTTTGATCCAATAATAGACTTGATATTTGATAAAATGAGATGACCAAAATCACAAGATATAAATTCAGCACAATGTGACACTCGGTCATGCACAAAATGGAGAAAAATTTAATTAATGAGAATGGCAACTCTTGATATTACTGCAAATTTTTAAGGCAAGGCGTATGGTCAATTGTGTCTATGAAACCTTTTCTTCCAAACAATTAAAACGTTATGACCTTGAATTTTAAAGTGTTCTATTATGTTAAAATAGCATCACTTACCTTCCGAGTCAAAGCCATCTACCAGGCCTTGTAGGGTAGGCCTGTCAGCTAAGTCCTCTAGGACCATAGCCTCTGGTAGAGAGGGTGAGGGGGGCTTCGGTCCACCACCTGTCTTCGGCCGGCGTATCGCGTCTGCTTTGTCCTTTGCTATGAAGAATACAATATATTGATATGTTTCTGAAATAGCATAAGAATCTTACAAAACACTGTCATATTGGCATTTATGACTATATTACATTTACATTTCGAAAAATCTACTAGCTATGAATTGCCAAAGACATAAAACCAAATCATAATAGGAATTTCAAAATGAAATTACCTACTATGAATCACTTTTTGTAATAAGTACATATCATTAACATACATATTCATGACAAGTCAAGTATCATTCACTTCATTCATTATTTGTATATTAAATTTATTAATATTTGTAATTATATTGTGTATGGGCCTTCAGTCTGTACTTGAAATTGTTATACAAGGCAGTGAAGATATGTCTTCTATTAATTGTTATTTTCCAATCAGTCACTTTCCCTTTTGCAATTATGATTTTTTATTGAATACTTTTTCTTACCTCTCTGCTTTATATTAGCGTATTGCTTCTTCACCTCCTCCACAGTTCTTTTTACAAAATTGGATTTCCTTGAACAACAATATTATGATATGAAGAATTTTCACTTATGCTTAAATTATTGTCACTCATTTAATATTTACAAGTGTCCATCTGTTCTATTTCTTTGGTCATTTTCTGAACATAGTTATTTTTTATTTGGATTATTGAGACAGTCTAATAGACATTTTCTTGGATATTTTGAATTCCTTATGTGGTAGAGTTGAATAAAAAAGAGGATTTGAAATATTGTTGTAATGTTGTGATTTTCATTTTTTTATACAATATATTTTTTTAAAATCTAGACAATAATCATATTCAGTACACAAATAAATTTAAAAGAATTCATCATGATCAAATGTAACTAGATAAACATTGATCAGAGAATTATAATGACTAAATATTTGCCTCCAACATTTTATTCAAAATATATTATCTAGATCTAACATAAGGAGATATAAAAATCTTTTTACTACGTTCCCAGGCCTGTAAAATAAGTTAATATGACGTCATCTTTACAAATTCTGTAACAGATAAACCAGACTGATCCTTTCAATGTCAAGCACCGTCAAAAACTTGATATTCATGTCACTTCACTGTGCATATTTATGAAAAGAATTTCCTTATTAGCCAGGATATGATTTAAGAATATGTTTATATCCATGAATGATGAAAACGTAGGAGTTGTAGGTGATCGAAAATCGGACTCGACAGTGAGTAAGCGATCGGCATCTAACCATGCCAAGTTTCTATATCCATTTGTTTTGTTCGATATAAACAACCTCACTGCAACTTTTATCAGAAAGTATTTTTAGGTTGTGTTGATCGTGAATCATAAATTCAAGGCTACATTCTGAAATCTATCATATTCAACTTACATGTTGAGAGTTTCGGCTATCTCCATCCAGGCTTGCTCCTTCATCTTAGTCCCTTTGATTGAGCCACACCCCTTAAACTTAGATGACAGCCGATCCAATCTTTTACTGACTTCCTCCACCAAAGATGTTTTTTCTTCCTCCGACCAATTTGGTCGCCGCTTGCCCTCAACCTTTGATGTATACATGGCTTCACGACAAGCGAGCAGATAGCAGACGATGTTGTTGTCATTAGAAACGGAAGTTACGGGCACCTTATGCCACTTACCACATGGACAAAAAATACTCAGCGAGATCTCAAATCAAAACTCAGTTGAGTTTGAGTTGAGATTGTTTTGAGAAAAGGAAAATTTGAGAAAACTCAACTGAGTCAAAATCTCAAACTCAGTTTGTAATTTGAGTAAAAACTTAAGTTTGTTTCGAGAAATGTTGAAGTGCTTGAGTCTGTAAAACGATGAAGTTTTTGGAATGGTTCTGTTGTTTAATATAGATCAGAGCTGTGAAGATAGCTTTGGCCTCAGCAGTGAACATGGAACTATTGTCGGGGATTCTGGAGGAGACAGTCTTGGATCCAATGACTGTAGCACTGGCAACTTGGCCATCATTCTTGGATCCGTCTGTGAAAATTGATCTATGGGTGTCATACTTGGAACGTAACTGGTTGTATTCCTGCTGGAACACCAAAGGATTTGTTTCGGACTTTTTGAGTTTAGTGAGGGTAAGATCGACCTGTCGTTTCACCATCTGCCAAGGTGGCGAAGACATGAGTCGGTAAGGTGCTATGATATTGAGATCAATTTTAGCTGCAGATATGTGTGGTTGAATTCTGATTCCAAATGGTGGAACCAGGCTTGGCAGTTTAGGAAACAGGTTTTCATAGAGAGGGTTGAAAACACAATTGTATGCTGGATTGGACTCATTTGAACGTAATTTAGTGATACACTGTAGTGAAAGTTCGTTAGCCTCAGCATATGGACTGTCTACCGGAGAGGTCCTAAAAGCTCCCACACAGAGCCTCAGGCCTTGGTGGTGGATAGAATCTAATTTTTATAAATTGCTTTTGCAGGCTGTACTATAAACAATGGAGCCGTAATCTAGTTTAGAGCGAACCAAAGTTCTGTACAAGTTAAGAAAGGTAGTCTGATCCCCTTCCCACTCTGTATTTGAAACAACTTTTAGTAAGTCCAGAGCCTTCAAGCACTTTGTTTTCAAATATTTTATGTGTGGTAAGAATGTCAAGTGACGGTCGAATATGAGTCCCAGGAATTTGGCCTCTTCTACTACCTTGATGGGAGTACCATCTAAAGATAGGTCTGGATCCTTGAGTGGTTTGTATTTACGACAAAAGTGAATACAATTTTGTTAAATACACAATGCCATTTTAGAAAGTGGTCAAATGTAACATACCATTGCCGGTTGTCCAAATGTCATCAAATATAGTGAGTAGTGTTTCCAAACTTCATCCAGGGAGGTGTTTCAGAAGCTGATAATGAATATCATCAGCTCCTACAGGAGCAGTACGTAATTCATGGAGAGAAAACGTTTCATTGTAATCCTCACCATTATCAGTGTTAAATTGACTGATTTCTTTTCTTGTTGGGTTTGGAATTTCTGGAACTGGGGGTTATAATTTGACGAGGGGGAGTGGTTTGCCAAAGGTTCGCCAAGTTTATTTGCAATTTCAAATTTATTTGTTAAAAGAGAGTCACCATCTTTGACATGGCGGACACCAGATTTTGATCTTTTGCCCTTAATCTTTTGAATCATGTTCCACACCTTGGACATGGGTGTGCGGGAGTTGATTTTGGACACATATTTCCTCCGTGACCGGCGTTTAGTTTGTTGATTGGTCTTAAGTGAAACAGGGCTATGGGGGATGCCCTGCCTCACCAGGATAGAAGTGCCTCCCGTGGCTTTAACACCGGGAGGAGAAAAGTATGTGGTAGGAACTATACTGACGTATGTCGCATTTATCAGTCCTTTTCGGGTAGGTTTCTTGGAGACAGAACGCAGATGGTTTTAAGTCTTGGATCAATAATTGAAGTTCATTATGTATTGAAACACATTCCTAAGTCCTATTTGGATGTAGATTAATAAGAAACTGTGAAGGCTGTTACAAGTAATAAGTCTGACCGGTAAATAGGGTTTTTTTTGTATCATCTTAATAAAATTCAAATCCTGACTGGATGTAGACTAATTGGAAACTAGAATGTTCTTACCACTAAGATAGATGGCTGTCCGGCTAAGATTAGTTTTTTGTATCATCTAAATGAAATTCAAATGAGTACTTTATATGCCACAAACAATAGTTATCAAATATTATTCACGATACTTGCATGTATGTCTGTGATCAATCCAGCAGTAACTCGACATATGTAGGCTCACCTTGCCACGAAAACCTGGCAGCATCAGTATCTGATAGTGATTCATAAACACATAACACATACTCATGGTGGAGTCGGAATCACACGGGTTAGAATCAGTATCCCAATTGCGTGGATCGATGCTCATGCTTTTGATCGCTGGATTATCTGGTCCAGACTCGATTATTAACATACTGCCACCAATATATATGGAATATATGGAGTGCGGCGTAAAACTAAATTTACTCACTCATTTTTTAAATACAGAAGTATTGTGTCGCTTTTAACACAATTGTTGCAGTAGTCTTAAATTAGTTCTTTATATCTTATGAACAGAAGTTTGATTAAGTAAATTTACGTTTCATCTCGTAACCAAATATTTTCATTTTCAGTTGTCATCAAATGGACATATTACAAACTACAACTTCAAACAGTGTTACAATACTTTCTGTCCTAATTAAGTAACAACACCCGAGGCATTTAGTTATGTTGTATTTGTCATCGAACGATCCCACTATTGTTCAAATTCAAAGCTTCATGATCAGTAGTTCGGATAACCGCTTATGTGTACAGATTCGCATACCAGACACGTTTTACCTAACATTCTTGTGATGGTGGAAATGGTTTTCCTAATTTTTAAGAAAGGCGTCAGTGTTATATTCCCCAAAGTAAACAACCATGAAATATTTGCTCTAAAAACTATGAGCCATAAAGTGAACAGATATTCCTTATGTCATTAGAGTCAGGTCTGGGATTATTGCATAACTACAATGTTAACGGTATAAATCCAATCACGTCAAAGCGTTAAGAGCTCTTCTATGGAAACGTAATCACAATAAAATATAACAATGCTCAGATTTATTGACAAAGATGGGTGAGAATAAATTACATTCCTCAGTCTGTGGGCAAAGGGCTCAAGTGCAAGCTATACTCAAACAGTCTAGGGTGTGTATAATATACGGCCACTATATATAAGTTATATAGAGAGATACCTACATATTTCTAATTTACGAACCCTTCACCATTATGCCCAATTGCATGTGGAATATTTTGCATGTACCTTTTACCTAAATGCCGAAGTAATAATGATAGTCCCAGTTTACTTCAGTTCGTGAATAAGCGGTCCATAAGGTTCCACTCACTGGTGGATTCAGCGTCACTCACGTTCTTGAAAAGATTTACTCGAATATTAGTGCAGCCTGCTTTACGAGGTATTCACCTCTCTGACGTCCTCTGGGTTATGTTCTGTCAGTATTTCTTATACGGTTGACATTGTTAGAAGATGTACATTCATCTTAAAAGACTGCGTCAAGGGGGTCGGATGCTAAATTTAAATTTTAAACGAGTTGTTTTACGGAATTTTCTACCCAACGGAGATGCTTTCATATGATCGAATTGTGTGATCAACTAATCTCATTATCAAAACCTACATGCATTACTATGGTATTGTTATGATTGGTATTTTGTGGGTGTTGATCGACAGCGAAATAGAGCACTCATGCATATGCATAGTTTAACCATTATGCTATAATGAGTATCCCATAATACCCCCTGGGGCGGTGGCGTAGCCTATTTGTTAAAGCGTTCGCTCGTCACGCTGAAGACCCGAGTTCGATTCCCCATATGGGTACAATGTGTGAAGCCCATGTCCGGTGTCCCCCGTCGTGATATTGCTGGAATATTCCTAAAAGCGGCGTTAAACCATACTCACTCACTCACAATGTGTGAAACCCATTTCTGACGTCTCCCGTAGTGATACTGCTGGAATATTGCTAAAAGCGGCGTAAAACCATTCTCATTCACTCACCCATAATACTCCCTAGTATTATTGAGTACACTAAGGACAGCAACCGATATTGATCGTGCGGGATAATTACGTCAAGATGGCGAAAAACATGGCTATCAAATCGTGTAGTATCTCACTGATTGTATATTGTCAGGATGCTAACAGCTCATCAATATTCCTATACAAAAATGTTTGTAAGCTCTGTAATAGCTGTAATATCGAAAATGGATATCATTTTCTATTTGAATGTAACGCTTACAGTAATCTTAGAAAACAGTTTATATAAACAAGTATTTTGAAAACCTACAATTAATCGGTTTAACCTCTTATTGTCCAATACTAATGTTGAAATAATGGAACGTGTTGCAATGTTTGTACAGTGTGCGAATAAATATCGCAACTCTGTGGACCAATGACACGTTTGTACCGTGGGCCGATGGCCTACATGTACCCTTTGGAAAGAAACATATACACTAAACACCAAAAGAAACGTTACCCTCCTTCCTTAATGACGGAGGTACCTATCTTCAACTTGCGTAGTGATGCGTGGACGTCCACTTCTTGGTCTGTCTACGGTGACCCCAGTCTGTCTGAAACCCGTGATACGGTGGCATCCGAGGACGTTGGCAACAGCATTGTATGTCGACCCCATCTGCACCAACCCAATGGCTCTTTCTCTCTCTTCAACTGTTAACCGTGGCATATTTCTCGTACTTGTGTATCATATCATGTATTCTAGGCTCTCTTCATACATAAGTGGATGCATATACTGCTTGAATATTGCTGCGTTCTGGCGATTGATATTGCTATTTGTAAACAGAAAATGACAAAAATGTTACTTATCACGCAAAAATGTTAACACAGATCATTGTTCCTAAACATTTTTTCACAATATCAAAGACACGTTTTACTTGTTTTCACTAATGCAAATCAGCAGAAAGTGTTTTAAAAGACTGAAATCATAGGAATGATTATTTTACAATTTTAAACACTCTACAACAGATTCTTGTTTTAATAGTAGAAACTTGTGACTTTAAATGGTTTATCTTTATCCAAAAGCAGAATTTTATTTCAACCTTTCGGACATCTAAATCACTGTGATTGGTTGATTTCGCAATGGACGAAAATAGGACAATTGAACTCTTTTGAAAAAGATGCATTTCACCTACATATTAATGCATTGGAGAAATGTGCGTCCTGATTTGCATAAAGCTGTGTTGTTAAGCTTTCTTGTAAACTAATACCTTCTAACATATCTTTGATAGTTTTTAAGTAATTCATAAATGTAGGAGGGTAACGTTTCTTCTGGCGTGTAGTGTACTGGTAACAGCTTATCAAAGAACACGTTGGTCAGCTATAACGTTGTTTTGTGTTACTGTGATACATTTAAACGAGCATAGGTTCAATATGTGTCAGGATACAATATGTTGTAGAAAATAATAAGGCTATCATTGAAGAGAAATATACAAGTCAGCTAAAGGATTGTCTATCTCTTGTCGAAGCTATCGATCGTAAGGTATTCAACATCTCTACTATATTCTGACTTTCTGACAGTTATATAAGTTATCTCGCGAGTTTGTTCTTGGATGGTTAATATCCAGCATTAGGAATAAACATTGTATTTGGCGAGCCTTGGCGATACCTATGAATTTCTATGGCCTATGAATTTCTATTTTCGCTTCGTAATCCACCCCATCTATCATAACCAGACATGAACTTTCTTGGATCAAAGAACTGACAGTACCGCAACGGTTCATGGCCGCGAAGGCTAAAATCGTGACGCTTCTCGGTTCAATGAGTGTAGCCTTCGCGGTACTTATTGTTACGAGAGTGTGTTTTTTGTAATTTGTAATTACATTGGTCAGGTGATAATAATTATGAGTCACAATGTTTAAAGTTTTGAGTGTTGGTTGTAGGTCACATTTTGAGTCATATATGTTCAGTGGCAACAGTATTTTAGCGGCACGCCTTTATGATAGCGCTCCAGAGTTACCTCCCTTGACCGGATGTTTATGTGTCATCGTCATGTCGTATGTTCAACATGTTTCGAGAAAGATCTAAGTGTTTAATGATATAGCCATGCTTTGCTGGAAAGTTCGAGAATCTGTGTCAGTATATATAAAGGCTGGCTGTTGTGTGGTGCGACGCAAAAGACTGACACACGGACTAACATACGGTATTACATGGATCTTTCACTGGAGTTGCCCATCGTTGTTTGCCTTCGTCACATCATCGTCTGACCCTGACACTTCGTGCCTGACTGCTTTCATTTGTAAACAAGCTCCATTTACAATATCTGATCTCACTGTGATTACCAAGACTCTGGTGAGTTAATATTTTATATATGTGACCCATAACTTTAGATTTGTGACTCAATTGCATTGTATTAGAAATCTATATTGTGATTCATTGTATCTTGCTCATTGTTTGTTCAATATATTATTGAATATTTTAGACTTGTCTGTGTTATATTTTGCTGGTTCAAAGGGGATTCTTAAACCTTTTGTCACGGCAAATTATTTAACCGTAACAAAATGCAATGGTATGGCTGAATGAACACTCGTCGTAGTAGATCTCGTCAATTTCGTCGTCGTAGATCTAGGTGATGAGGGTCACCTCGGTCTTGGCACAATGTATTAACATGGCCTAAATACTCTATTATAACTATGTTTTGAAAAGAAATCTATCTACTCCCGACATGGATTATGGTTCCCGGCACCGTATCTTTATCTTTGACGGTATTCCCATACTCCCTTGGTAATTAGCTCTCCAGGGGAATCCGAAATATAAATTTATCCTGCCGAGAACGCTATCCATTGTGTGATAAACCTGGTTATCTTTTCTTTCTGTCTCGATGGTGTTCAAGTACGTCGGTTTCTTCAAAGAAACATACATGTCCTGTACCTGAGGTCGGGGCCAGTATATTGTGTCCGGTATAGTAGCAAATAATAACATCTAAGTATGGACACCGGTTACACAATGGCAAGATACACATATAAATAAGACGAACAAATCGATCTGACTTGTGCATGTTGGAATGTATTCAGCTGTTGGGTTTGAGTGTTGGACAGCAGCCATACAGACTGTTAATTCAAGGCTTTCTTGGCATTGGGAATTCTAATTCCACTGTGGAACCTTTCAAGTGAAGGTTTACATGTCATTAAAGTCTGCATTGGACACTTTTATTGAACCGCCGTCTCTGATGCTGATCTTCAATCCCATATGGTTGTCAATGTAGTGTTTGTAATGAGACTGTGACATTGAAACTTCAGACATGTAGTGTCAATGATAGCTCTATCGTTGAAATTAAAAAACGATTATTTAATTCATTTTGTACATTATCTAACATTGTAAAATTGACTTAAGGCATTTAAAAATCTGACGAGTGCAAAACATCAGACTTCACACAAACATTCCCACTGTGGATTCTATTTACGAACATCAGCGAATTGCCATCGTGATATAAAGTTAACAATCAGTCGTGCCAATGTAGGAATAATCATTTCTTGGAATTCCAGAATGCAAACAATGTGCAGTTTTCCCTTTATTAGAATAAAACGATCTGACCGCTGCCGTGATGACTGTTGGTAGAACCAGTCTAACATCATGTTGTCCTTAGCTTGCAATACACTGCTGGAGGATGTCCGACAGATGAACAAACAGAGTGTTACATCTTGTATTGACCACTTGAGTAACCTCCAAATAATGACTCTGTGTTGAAGTTACTTTCTTAGTTGGGTTACGGTAACAGTTGCCATGACGACGGACAACATTGTTATTGTGGAAAATTGCAACCAATGATATTTTTATTATATTCATAGAAGCAATATCCACCTTATGATTTACTGTTGAACCATATATAATTGTTCTTTGAGAGGTATATATTCTAGAAGTTGTGAAGATGATGGAAAACTAACTTCTTTATTGCGATGAGAGCGACGTTTCGGGGTAGGTACAAACACTGTTATCAAGCAAGTGATACAACAATTTGAAACAAGGAGAATATATACATTGCTGCATAGTGAGTATATACAATTGACAAGCTTGATGTACATTGGATATCTGATTGGTGATTGCAGCAGAGGAGGTTGGTATACAGAGTGATTGATTGTGATTAGAGTTGAGTTTATACAATTGATAAGTTTGACGCACAATGAGATGATGATAAGTAAGTAAGTTGAAGTACACTAGTTATGATTGCAATGCAAAAAGGGGAGCGTGGAAGCCATATGGACAAGGGAGGTCTGTAAAACTACCCAGCTGCAGTGACATGTCTACACTCATCCAGGATCTTATGGTATATGATGTTCTTCACGATCCGACTTCAATTCAATAGAAGGTATCTTAAGGTCACACGTTTGGAGTAAGTTGAAATAGTTGATCGTTTCGATAGAAACGGTGAAACACGTACATATAACCGCAACACCTAAATAATGGGTTATCTCCCATTTGACAGACACACAGTTGGCAGACACTGAACTAGAAGGTTAATTAGGGTAACACCTACGGGTATAATGGAACAGTCCACTGTCCAGTGAGTAGAGCAGGGTGAGCCTGAAACAGGCTTGTTACTGAGAAGTTTGTTTGTGGGTAAATAGAACTTTGTTGTTATTAAATGATAAATAATATCTCTTCTCAAAATTGATTTTACTATCAATTACTATCGAATGTAAAAACAGGTTTGTCACTGAGAGGTTTGATTGTGTTTATTGACAGAAAAGCCCCCCCCCCTCCCAATAATAGCATATGTACAACAGAAGTTCATTGAGAAAACGTTTTGTTGGAGAGATATAGATATGTACATATTTGAAAACATTCTGATTTGCAGTAAATGAGACACCTGCATTGTCATGTAAGATACGATTAATACCAATCAGTGTTCTAATTTTAACAATACTTTCTAAAGATTGTAACAGTTTATGTCTTTGAGTAGTATACAATGGACATTCAAGGAAGTAATGAAAAACATTCTCACATCCATGGCAACATTGACATGATGCGTCATATTTTAAATATTTATTCTAAATATATCGTAATTAGGTGCACTCGTCATATATCTTAATATTGTGTGCAAAACATATAACTTCTTTATTCCATATGAATAATATTTAGGTTCACATTTGTCTTTATTTGATTTATATGATACAACAGTGTCACAATTTCTAATAGATAAGCTAATGTTTTCAATATGATGATGCCGACCTCCGTTAGACTAGAAATGTTTATGAATATAAACTGTTCAAATTACTGTCTTTTCATCCATCTTTCAAAATATATGATATAGCTTCAGTTTGTTCCTGTGTTTTTATTTGGACTATTCCATTATAATGTGTAGGTAACAGGTAGAAGATAATCTATTCACTGAACCGTAAATGTTGTTGTTTTAAGGTGTCTGCGAACTGGCTGTCTGCGTAATCACCTTATGTGTTGTTTGTTTAACAACATTATAAAAGGTCAATATGCCGCCGGTGTGTCTGGGAAAACAAATCTGGGCCTGACATTCCAACCGAATCAATTGCTGAATGACCACTCGGTCATCTTATGTTTGCCCGCTGATTGGTTTTGAGTATTATATTTGGTACCACTCAATATACCTAGTAGTATGTCCATACTCATCCAGGATTTTATGGTATATTATATTCTTATTCTTAGATCCTATTTCAATAGAAGGTGTGTAACAGTGAATCGCAGTACCGATGCATCGTGACTGGACCGTTTGGAGTCAGTTGAAGCCGTTGTTCGTTTCGATATTAGCAGTGCAACACGTACATATAGCCACAACACCCAACTAATGTCACCTTTGAGAGGCATTCCTTGTTTCAACTCTTGGTATCACTTGCTTGATAACGGTGTTAGTACGAGGGGCGTTCAAAGGTAGTCAGCCTAACTATATTCTCCATGTCCAATGTTTGAAAAGCTTCCATTTCATCTTAAGGGAATTACTAGCAAAGCCATATGCAAAATTTCACATATGTTGTTAACGAGATATTAGTCATCACAACACTTGTGGGTATAATACTTCTTTAAAAAATGCAGAAAATGAAAAACGACCTGTCATTTTGTTCCTTTTGGATAATGGTATGCATTCAAATAATATCATATTAAATATGTTCAGTGTAGTACTGTATGACTACCCGTCATAATCAACATTCAAAGATTTGAATTGCTTGATTTATATTTAGACGGGGGCTGATTTTCAAGGACACCCCTATTTTAATCTTTCAGAAACACTGTGTCCAGATATTCAAGCTGGCACTGCTTACAATATATTGAGAGCAGATACTTCTGTGACCATTCAGTATTTAGTTTGAACCCTTGCCATCATGTATGAATAAGTGAAAACATTAGAATAAGTTATGTCTTTATGATTACGTCATCTGAAAGGGGGATGGGTAGTGTCTCCAAACCAAGCTCTTTCAGTAAGTTGACTATCCACAGAACTTGGTTTTACTTCACCCAAGTAATGTTCTGCTATTCGCAGATGATGTGTTGTTTGTTTGGCAACATTATATTACGACTGTATGACGCCGATGTGTCTGGGTAAAAACGTCTGTACCTGACAATCCAATTGAAACATTTTCTGAATGACCACTAGGTCATCTCGTGTTTGTCCGCTAAAAGTCCTTGAGTACTGTGTTTGGTACCCCTCAATATATATGGTACCATGGTACCTAGGCTGATATTGAGAGACAATTGCTAGGTACAGATTTGCTCGTGTCTGTACAAAAATAACCATAACTGTTAATTGGCACGGCTCCAACGGCCGAAAGCTATGAAATACACAATGCCATTTTAGAAAGTGGTCAAATGTAACATATGTTATATTTGGGATTACTTCGTCTTGGTAGCTGCGAGTTTTTTCATTCTTTTTGCCTTTGTGTGCTGGCGATTAGGTGCCTTACTCTGAAGGTGTGGGTTCGAATCCCGGATGGGACTCAACCCCAAAAGTACTAGAATCTGTAATTTACTAAGAAAGTGTAATCCCAAATATAACATATGTTACAAGATTGTTGACGTTTTAACCTTACGAACAAGGACTTTTCTTCAGCATAGTGATGATATCAACTGCTGCTAAATATGATTGGACAAAGAAGATCTCATATCAATTACGTAAATTACGTAGTTGACGTGAGGTCTCCATTTATGGAAGATGGTAAGTACTATGTGGGATATACTACCAGCATCAACACCGACTAAACCTGACAGCAGATCCAGATCAACTTGACGCCTGTTGCGTCCTGCTACACTTGAACAATTTGCCTGTCACTCAGTGTCTTATTCTAAGTTTCCATTCCAAGTATTCTAAGTGGCATCTTTACACAACAACATAAGATGTGAAGTGAAATATTTCAAGCATTAAAACATCTGTGACAGCCGGATGACTACATCTTCATCAACGTCTTCACGTCATCAGGACTCTTACAGACTTCTGGTTATAGATACTTATAGCATGCTGAGTGTCAGCGCCTGACTGGAAGTAGAATGACTCCCATGGCATGTATTCAGGTGTTGGAGATAAGTACTGACATTGGCAACACGAGAGTCTGTTCTTGCCCATTAAACAGGGTGTTGTAGGTTTTATGTCTTGTTAGAGACTTGTTGACGTCTTCACCATGTGTAGCATGTAATCATGTATGATCTTCTCAACCAGTATGCCGAATATAGGCTTGCCTCTTTAACTCTTAACTGTCGAAATCAATAGGTATTATCTAAAGAGTTTGTGGGCTGATTATCATAGTATATTCCTCCCACCCAATCACAAAAATAGAATTTAACAGAACCAGCTGAAGGCAAACTCCGATCACCTGCTCGTAATAAGGACAGAGCACTCGAACAAATGCTGAGAGTAAATCGAGTCTTTATGTTTGTAGCCTCTATTTCAGTGAAAACGTCTAAGCTCTGATATTGACCTTATTGAGAACTTCGGGCCGACTATAAACTATATCAAACGTTAACAGCTTTAATACTGCTAAAACAAATGCATAATCATTATGTAGTCAGAATTGTAAATCCACTCTAGTTTTTGCAGAGATTGCTTATAGATGTGGAAAGTATTTTTATCGCTTCTATTGTCAACATCTCAGTTTTTCAGATACACCCACTCACTCACTTTGAAACCATGTGTCCTCCATGGATTATGAACATAAAGCTATTATTCTGACTTATTTCCATATGTATTTGTAGCTTTATCACCCATGTCATCTCCATTGCTTCCATCTACATGCATATAACCATGTCTAGACATATATGTACCTTAATCCTCTCCATTGTAAACATGCTAACTTTAGACGTTATATTGGATACTCTCGCATGACCGAATCTTATACAGCATGCAGTCTATTGAAGCAGCGTTTAATTAGGACTTTTCTGATTGTAATCTACCGTGATGTATATTTATTAGAGACGAATGCAAAAGTAAATGTTCCTCATATAAATGCAGAAAGATCAAACGCAACACTTTACTTATGTTTAGATGTGTACATTCTTCGATGCTGTCTGTCAGAATGACGCCATGTTGAGTCAATGTTTAGAACAATGCGCTTTCATGTCTCCCTTTGTTCCAAAAGCCACAAATTGGAATATTTAGCTCCATAACGGTTTACGTTTATCCTCAGTTGCTATCAACTGACAAGAAGTAAAAAAGTAAATAACCTTCAAGAAATTCAGACATACGGATATATAACTGCAAATTCTCTCAGGACACTCTGAGGTGTGTGTGTTGGTGATAATCTCTAAAACACTTTTTATGGAGGGCGCATTTAACTGAAAGTGTCAAATCATAAGCCATCGTGACTTAAAGCAGATTCCATTGTGTGACTATAACTACAGTCACTGCTTCATCGTGTGTCTGTTCGGTATACGTACGGACTGGAACGCATGGCAACACATTCAAGACGCGATATATTTGGTAACACCTGCATTTTAACCAGCATTTGGTGGCTCGTATATGCGTTTGGAACCAGTCTTTCCTCTTGATTGTTTTCGTCATAGGTAAAACACTGAGGGCAAAGATTATGGCCTGTTATGGTTCAAAGGAATCAAGCACTGTTACCCCGAAATACCTTTCTAAATTCATTTGAAGTTAGTTACAATTGTGATATTTAGAATATTTGCGAAAAAGCTCGCATCTCCTCTCCAAGCCAATTGTAATCATTTGGAGGAAAAGTCCCCTTGACCAGGAGCATATTGTGCTGTGATCTCATCTATGCTTTAAAACATAAAAACAAATGTTTTTTTGTGAGGATCACAAATCCTTGTGAGTGAGTGAGTGAGTTAAGATTTTAAGTCACATCGGCAATATTTCAGCCATATCGTGACTAAAGCAAGTTATAAATATATCGATAATTTAAGTGAAATGATAAAATTCTGCCGACGAAGGACAGTAAAATAACTAGGTATCACAGGTATAGATATAAAACTAGTAACAAAAATCTAAAACATTTGAACTATACAAGACGATACAATATAAAAAACAGGCTATTGATCGCCAACAACTGAAGGTAGATCACCATACTAGGGCCCATGGGGACTTACAGTACATTTGCTTCCTGCATGGACCCTAGCTGGATTTACACCATCCCTTCAGCCATTGGCGACAGAAGAAACCTAGCCATAAATTAAAAGTACACATATTCTACGATTAAAAACCTGGTACACTTAAATTGACTAAATGTTTTGGGACTTACGTACCCTCTCAGGAGGACAATAATTTTACGCTACTTCAACCCCCTTTGAGGGTACAGCCACGAACAATATCAGTTACTAATTTAAACCACCAATAATAAAATATATATCTATTTACAAATCAGTTAAGCAAGTCTAATTTTTTAAAAGGCAATAATTAAATGAGAACTTATATGACTAAAAGATCCTTCATAGTTTTACGTTGAAATAAATATCCCTTGTGATGGAATATTCAACACAGTCAAGCAGGACATGCTTGACTGTGATTCTTTCATCACAAGGGATACAAAACGGAGGATCCTCACCTTTTAATAGGTACTCATGAGTATATCTAGTGTGGCCAATACGACATCGTCGCATAATGACCTCTTCAAATCTGGACTGACAACCCAAGTAAGTGTAACCGATATAGGGTTTTATTGCATGTAATTTATTGATACCTACTTGGGTGTCCCACTTCTTTTGCATCAGATCACGGATGTAAGATCTTATAGCAGCTTTGTAAGCAGAGTATGGGATCAGAAACAAATCCTTGTGACGCTGAATCATGGGTTTCTTGCAATCAAGTATTTCCTCATGGACATTGACAATAATGCGCGACACAATCGCAAAGACAGCAATGTATGTATGGATGAATGTATGTGCGTGCGTGCGTTCGTAGGTAGGTAGGTACGTACGCATGGATGGATGGATGTCCCCGCGTTATTGATTTTTCCAGGGAACGATTACCTTGCCTTTGCTTGTGATGGGGTGAAAGGTGGGGCAGGATACGCTCACGCTCACCTTTTCGCTAACACCTGAAAACACCGTTATTTGATATGGCCGTGATGAGTCGGAATCATAGTGAGTGAGTTACAATTTTACATCGCGTCGGCAATATTACAGCCACATAGTGATGAAAACGAGGTATTCATTGTAAAATATCTGTCGACAAAGAACAGTAAAATAAAACGTCGGAATCATAGAAAAGACAGATTTATTTTTTTATTATTAATAGAGCTGACAAGATAACTATCAAATCTCCACAAGATGGTTTTAGAATCGTCAATGTGTCCATTAACAAATAATTTCTGCTTTCAATAAAAGAAAAATGCAGCAGCCATAGACCAATAGTAGACCAGTCGTCAATATTTAACTAATCTTGATTGTTGTGAGTGATCGATTATTGCTTTAGACATCTTGCAGCTATTAACAATGGCATGATTTGTGTACATCTGTATATACGGAACATCATTGAAAACGCACCAGTCTTAAATTGTCCATATTTTCATCAAGATGGATTTCAGCATGACAATGATCAATGAATATAACTACATGTAACACGAAGTTGAAGGGCATGTCCAGTTAAAAAAATACTTTAGAAACAAATTCCTGTCCACAGTATGACTCATAATTCCAAAATGCATCAACATGCAGCCACGCCATGAAAGAAGCGCGAATTTCATTCTGAAATCATACTGACTGTGACATTAAAAGCTGGTGTATGAGAACCGATTGTCATTCCTTCACTTATAACGATTGTGAAACGAGGACAGAGAAGCCGAGGTTAACACGAAAGAGAACGTGCAATAGGCATGATTCAGGTTGGCACCAGCAGCAGGGATATTGCTCGACAACTTGGACTTGGCCACTCCACCATCGTTACACTTCATAGACGACATCAGTAGACAGGCAGCACCCGTGATCTTCAATGACCTTGGAAACAACGTGGTACGACGCTCCATCAGGATCGCCATATTGACCTTGTCCATATCAGTGATTGAACACTGCCGACTGCCAGGACTGCTGCACTAGTTCAAGGTTGACGTGGGGGGTCATCAGCGCTGACTCCATGCGACGCCGTCTACACGCTACAGGGCTCCATGCTCGACGTCCTTACGTTGGACCAATTCTGACTGACAGACACCGTAATGAGCGTAGACAATGGGCTAGCAGGCATTTTCAGTAAAGTTTATAACAATGGCATGGTGTGGTAGTCACTGACGAGTCACGTCTTCCTCTACGTAATGCTGACGGCCGATTACGTGTTTGGCGTAGACGTGGTGAACGTTATGCTGATGAGTGTGTGGTTCAGACAGACCTTTGGGTGGTGGGAGTGTCATGGTCTGGGGTGGAATAAATTACAATCACAGGACTGCCTGTCTGTCATGGGGGAGTTAATGCCCTATCCTGAGCAGATTCTTCAGAGTCACATCGTATCTGTCTTCAATCACCACCAAGATGTCCATACTTTTCGACAGGACAACGCACGGACACACACAACAAGACTTTCCATGCAGTATCTGGCCCAGCAACACATCCAGGTTATTCATTGGCCAGCACAGTCGCCAGATGTATCCCCCATGGAACACTTGTGGGACGAAATTGGTCACAGTCTTTCGCGACGACAACAGATGCGAAACATCCGTGAACTTGAGGCTGTACTACTGCAGAAGTGGAATGCCATCCTCAAGAACTCTATTCGGACGCTTATTGACTCAATGAAGAGACGTTGAACTGCATTTGTCAATGCAAATGGCGGTCACACGCGATATTGACTTTTCGATTTGACCCCACGTGTGTTTGATCCTTTATGACTGTGGAACATTTCAATGAATGAGCGTCTTTTCTGTGTTGTTGTTTTTGTCAGTCGTCCATCTGTTATTATCCACTCAAAAAATATCAATTCCTTACACGTGCTTTTAATAATCTGAACTTTTATAAGTGGTGCGTTTTCAATGATGTTCAGTATATATGTGTCTTCTCACATGTATTGGGAAGTATGAACAGGGAGTTGTTAAGGACCGGGTAGTGTTTATTAGGATTCATTTCCTGTTCATCGTGGGCGGATAGTTGCATTAGCCCAGGAGATAAGAAAATATAGTGATTAGGTCCTATCAGAAGGCAGCTATCTTTAATAAGGATGTGTCTTTACAAGTAATCACCTTGTTGTGACACGAGCCAAAGGGTTCTATCATGCGTATAAATCCGACCTAATACTCAGAAAATTGTCCAAGTTCAAAGCTTTAGCACTCAGGTTGGAATGAAATCACTATTAAATAGAACTTCAGACATTGTTATGTTTTGTTCCGTTTCAGGATGAATGCTGTATCTGTGGGTCCCACAATCGTTATAAATTTCTCGCTTCGTGCTTTCTTCTTTCATCAAGGTGAACCGTCGTGTTATCACTGAACTATTCCTCATAGGTCGTTAAACTCACTCACTCACATAAATATTCTAAAACTTAATAGCCAGTCTCGATTATCACCGAAGCAGATTCCACTGGCACCAAAGGCAAATTGACGGTGAAAAAACTATTATGAAATTCAGCAATGACAAAATATGTTCGCAAAACATAACATACATCAGAAAATATCGTCTGATACAAGTTGAAGGTCAAACTGACTTGAAACCGAATCTCCAAGGGTCTGTGTGAAGTAATACACTTAGAAGTCACAGTCCGTGATAGAAGAGCGTGTCACATTCTGGCCAGCTCTCAGGGCCAACTGATATTCATTTGAAAGGCAAGGTGAGGTGAAATGGGGTTTAATGTCGTACATAAGAATATTTCTCTCATATGACGACGCGTGTGCGTGTGTATGTGTTTATAACATATTATATACATTCTTTGCGCATAAGCTGTAAGGAATCCATTTCCTACTGGTTACGACCATTAAAAAGCGAACGACCTGTTTCTAAAAAAAAAACCCCGACAATCAATACTGTATAATCCGCACTACATCAAATTGAAAGTTTTCAGTTAAAGTCTTGAAGACTGGCATTACATAAAGTTGGCCAAAACGTTGCCCTGAGCTTTTTGAAAAGCCCACCCTGCCAGGTTACATTTAGTGTTTGTCTCTAAAATTGCACTGTAGGTTCCCACGGTCCCAAGTATGATGATCTACCTTCAGTTGTTGGCGACCGATAGCTCATTTTATATTGTACTGTTCAATAAATAGTGTTTTTTTTTTTGTTATATGCTAGTTTTGAGTATACATCTGTGATAGACTAGTAATTGCACTGTCCTTTGCAGGCAGGTAAGTATATAAGTTTGTTTTTATTTCATGTATACATTACAAATTTAATACTTTCATAGTCACGATGTGGATGAAATACTGCCGATGTGACTATAAATTTTAACTCACTCACTCAAGAAATTCAGTCTAAAGGTACCATTAAATTTTCAGATTTAGTTTGATCCACTTTCCATGTAATGTGGGTTTTTCTCTCGCCTTTCTTTGTGCAGCATGCTGATTCGTGTTGAATATATTGGACAGCGAGGTATCCCATTTGCCAGCTCCTGTCGTGAGAGATCTGCATTGTCTTCATGGTTTGCATGCACATGTTGTGTGAAGAGTAATTGTGTTAGTATGACACATGGGGGATGTACGTCTACAATTCCTGTTTTCATCATGAGAACATCTCTGCACAATTCAGACAGATCGATGGGCTAGAAACACGGCACACGTCGATTTAAATTTGAAAAGCCTACAAGGTACATATTCTGAAGATTCGGTGTGTAAATGCTGAAGACAATTTTGTTGTGGCTATGGGATTTAGGTAATCAGTTACATCTTGGATATCCTGTTTTGTGTCATTCATAATAACTCTAGAATTAACATTGTAGTGCACAACATCAATTTCATGTCTGTTGAAATACATCATAATTTCAGAGATCGATCATCTGGTTAGAACGTGTCCCGTGTATTTCTTTTTCAGTGGCTTGGTCAGATTGGTGGATCATGTTCTCTAACCTTTTGGTTGATCATTCGTGATCTCTATCTTACATGGTGAAGTGACGGAGTACTTGCTGACAGTCCTCGATAAGCATGTAGATGTAACAAGCTCGATCCATAAAAATCAACTGCCTCACAATTACAATTTAAAGATGATGTTCCTTTAGTAAGTAATGACCACCTTTATTACAGAGGAACTGTACCTCTAAATTCCACACTGGACATTACTGATTACATATTTTGATTATCAATTGGCATTTTTACGAAAGTCAGTTGACGTTTTCATTACCATACTCTATGTTCTTTTATCGGGGTTTCATTATTCAGACATGTAGAAATGTGGAGGACATTTCTAAATTTGCGACATCTGTGCAAGAAACGACAAGTTCTCCCTTTCTTGGTCATTTGGTGTTATAACGTGTCATGATATATAGCCTGGCTTATGCAACGTAGATTCCATTACGCATTGCTGATGATATCGGTATCATTAGGTATTACGATCTACTTAGGTCACGTCACCAACGGAAAAATAGAAGATCCAGGGCGCTTCCGCTCTGATGTTCTCACTTCACAAAAATGATATATCTGTGGCTTCTTCAAGGGTCTCCAGGGTTTTCAGGGAAAAGAAACATATGGAAAAACTAATCATTATACATCATCACAGTAATTTGTCTTTCCAAACTTTCTTACTATTGACCAGAGATTGCATCCTTTTTTTATGTAAGGATAAGAATGTTTTTCATGTTCGCATTCAAGACCATTTGTGGAAATTTGGAAAAGGGAAACGTTGAACGGGTCTACAAACAACATATTAATTGCATTAACATTATATGTGTGTTTCTCCAAGATAACAAATGCGTGCATGTGGAATCCAAGATGGAGAAAGAGTTACATTCAGTTAATTACTTTGAATAAAAAATGATATTTCTTACTTCTGAGGACATGTTTTATCACAGAAATTGGAATAACTATTCATTGTCTCATTGGCCGCGACAAAAATAACTGGAGAGTTACTGTTTTTAGGAGCTTTGGAAAAAATAATGTCAACAATACATAAGGTGAATCTGAACCCTCCGGACCAATGCATTCCCTCTTACGCTCTCATGTTTTGCTTCTGAAAAGAGTTTATAGTTAAACTGACGCTGACCTCGTGCGAAAAAAGATGTCAATAAAGGGAACAATTTCACTGCATGTGTTTGTTTTGTTTTCGTTTATTAAAGCAGTTTTCTAACTACATGAGGATGTCCAAGATATTTTATTCATTTAAGGTTCTTTACTCTTTATTGTGTAGGAAAGCATAAGGAAGCTTAAATCCATCTATACCAACTTCTAAATGCCGCTAAAAGACATTGTATGAGGACGGTCTATAAATGATCAAGTCTGGACCAGACAATCCAGTGTTTGACAGCATGATCTACACAATTGGGTTACGAGGGCATATGTCAGCCAAGACAATGATACTGGCCACCTAACCAGTCGCCTCTTAAGACAAGCATGGGTTGCAGAAAACCAGTTCTAACACGGTTCTTCACGGGTCTCACTTTGTATGGAATATCAAGGTAGTTTCAGCTATATGGCTGATAACATGATGATGATAACTGAGAGGTAATTACCCTCATCAAGGAACACTCGGACTTAAATCTCTCATGCCAGTCATATACCAACATTTCAGAGAACATGGCATCGGCCAACATTATTGTCACATATCTGTTAAACCTGTAAAGCATTTGAGCATATTTATGTGTTCTAGAAAGCCCTGATCAAATAATGGTCTGTTTGGTGACATATAGTGACGTGACCATAACGTCAGCCAACTTGTCTTATGCATGGACCAAAATGACCGCAAGTTGACATCGTAGATTTGGTTTCGTGTTTGTTTCTCAACATTAATGTGCAACTTAAGGCATTCATTTATCGTAGCTCATTGATCATGCATCCCTATTATCTTTAATGTTTATGCATAGAAAGTGCTTGGAAACTGATGAGCTTGATTCAGTTTATTCTTTGATTTCCAATTCAGGTCAACACGTCCTAATGCATGTATTATCTGTCCAAGAATGTGTTTGCGTGCGGCCCGGATTGTGACTGGAGTTTTAAGAATTCGAGATTCTTCCTTGTTAACTGGACAGGGCAAAATCCATTCACCCTAAATTCTTCATTCCAAGTATTTCACCTAAATGAAGGTACGAAGGCTTCAAGTTAGCTGATAATTGTACAGTGTTTGACGAACTGGGGACATATACCGATGGTTATATAGCCGCAAGTTTATTTATATCGGCGACGCGTAAGCGTCAAACACAGTAATACAGTATCCCCATTCTAATTCAACTCGTTTTACGCTTTTTTGTTCGTGAGGTCAAAGGTTAATAATATCACTCCTTAAACTTACACCATCACCAGAAATAGCTGTTCCCTTTTTAAACTTCATCAAACTGAATAACAAGTCAAATAATCACAATAAACACGTGTATTATGTGCACACTGAGTAAATCTGATAATGATGAATAGTGTTATAGCTAAAATGGATGGAATTATCATGAAACCACCCTCCAGTTATCAGAAATGAGCGGAAATGATAATGGCCCGCTGATTCCTTAACTACGAGCCACTATCAGTTCTGTTGTCAAATTACGTCACAGCGGGAGATGTCACGCTCCATAATGACGTCATAATCTTGTTCCATAATCAGTGTTGGGTCCACAACACGTTGTGAGTTGTTTGAAGTAAACTTACAATTAAATCTATGATACTGTTTAGTCTCTTTTTAACACAATTTCCAGCCAGTTTAGCTATAATAGGGGAGTTAATTGAGGATCTAGGGCTTCTGCAAATGACAAAGCCCTGCAAAACAGCGTTACCCCAATAGTGTAGGGTTACATTCAAAAGTTTTGGTGAATCGGTTTTTAAAGTGCGGCCGTATATGCTGATTATACGGTCGGAAATTTATAGCATTCCCCAATCAGAACTCGTGTTACATACGTAGTTGAATTAGAATGCATATTGAAGCTCTGCATTGCTTTTACATTTCCGTATCAATTTACATTAGTACAAGGAATTCTTACCAGCTTGCACCATTTAATAGATTTTCCTTGAAAGTGTTCAAAAGCCTGTGTTTCAGTGTTAAGACTTCGTTTTCTTAACGATATATTTCGTTGGTGCTATAAAGTGTGCTGTTTTCTTTCGAAAATATGTCCGTGCCCAAGATCAAGACGTTAACAGATTAACGAATACATGCATCAGATGTCAGTGTGTTTTCTGTTAAGGAGTGTATCAGCCAAATAGCGGAAGGCAATTCACAAACTTTAGTCTTTGACACATACATCAAGGGAAGTGAAAATGAAACCAAACCCAGTTCAAGATAAATCTAAAACATTATTTTCAAGGACATTCTCGTTTAATAGCGTATCTTAAAACACAAGTGCAGCACGCTAGAAAAGTAAAAATTTTAGCTCGCACAAACTTAAAAACGAACCGCTTAGTCGTGTGATTCTGGAATAATAATTTGTTCGCACGCATATCTTGTGGTTAAACCAGAGACATAATGACGATGTTTTCTTGCCAATGGCTGTTCTGTACTTGCGTGCTGAAGATAGGATGTTGTCTTACATAATTAACACAACGACCGGATTGTCTGAGACGAAGTGGAGATCTTCCTCAACCTGCTACTGGTTGTAATTACGAAATCCATGTGTACTCTTATTTAACTGAGGCTGTGCCATTGACCAGGGCCTATATTTTCGAAGCTCTCTTAGCGCTAAGATAGTCGTAAGTGCCATACATAAACATTAACTTACAACTATCTTAGCGCTAAGAGAGCTTCGAAAATATAGGCCCAATATTTACATGAACTAATCCTTGTTACCGTAGTCGTATGTGGGCTTTCTTGTTTGATGATTGTATAGCGACGCCATTATAAGTATTCTGTGACCGACATCGTCTGGACCAGACAAACCAGTGATGCCTCACTCAGCAATATACCATATAGGGCGGCGGTCTGTAAATAATCGAGACTGAACCAGACAATCCAGTGATCAACAGCATGAGCATCGATCTGCGCAATTGGGAAGCGATGACTTTTGTCAACCAAGTCAGCGAGCCTGACCACCCGATCCCGTTAGTCGCCACTTACGACAAGCATGGGTTACTGAAGATCAATATTCTAGCCCGGACCTTCACGGGTGGATGAATCCGTGAAATGGCAGGGCCTTGCCAACTACTACAGTTTGTTCGCCTCTATCCTAGCTCTGTATATCGGAATGATGCCATACTTTGGTAACATATATAGGTTAACTCTCCGTTGGTTGAGAGGATCTTATTGAGGGGTGGTTATTAGATGAAGGAAGGGGTTGGCCGAACAGTGGTGGGTGGTTTATCCCGTCACTAAGTTCTATTGGTCTACATAGATACAGATTGTGAATTGTAGTGGTTGCTTTTTCTTTCGTCACTACAGACAAGCGTCAAGTAGAAATAAACTATACACCCTACATCGTTGCAGTTTTTCAGTCTTCGGTATTGTCTCAACTTGTATATGAAGATTTGCTGTTCTGTGCCAATAACAGGTAGATATTTGTTTTAATGTGTTTTATCCTGACATTATAGACAGGTGTTCTGGAAAAGATATTGGCATCCTCCCAACCGGTGCATGCGTCACAAACGTCACACGTAAAGGCAAATCAGTTCTTCACTCCAAAAGGCAAGGGGAAGATATGGTACAAATCAGAAGAACGAATTGCATTGGGTATCGTTGGGAAATGGGATGCTGTTGATCACTGAACTGCCTGGTCCACACTCGATTTATTTACAGACCGCCGCCATATAGCTGGACTATTGCTGGGTGCGGCGTAAAACAAGAAACAAATACTTCGCCTCAGGGACATATCTCCTCACAGCGACTTTCTGCGCCTTAGACGTCTAGGTCACCCATTCCCCTAGAGCAGTATACAAAGGAGTACCGTTATTACAGTCAGCCAATCAAATTACGTTATCAATTTTCAGCCAGGCGTATTTCTGAACTTGATAGAATCGTATGATTATTGTATGACTGAATCATTGTTACATCGCATGGAACATGCATACACTAAACACCAAAAGAAACGTTACTCTACTTCCTTAATGACGGAGGTACCTATCTTCAGCTGGCGTTGTGATACGTGGACGTCCACTTCTTGGTCTGTCTACGGTGACCCCAGTGTCTCTGAAGCCCTGAAGAAATCTTATAACAGTGATACGATGGCATCCGAGGGTGTTGGCAACAGCATTATATGTCGACCCCATCTGCACCATTACAATGGCTCTTTCTCTCTCTTCAGCTGTTAATCTTGGCATATTTCTCGTACTTGTGTATCATATCATGCATTCTTGGCTCTCTTTATACCCTATAGAATCATTCTCCATGTGAAATGGATGCAGATACTGCTTGAATATTGCTGCGTTTGGGCGATTGATATTGCTATGTGTAAACAGAAAATGGAAAAATGTTACTTTGCAAGCAAAAATATTAACAAAGATAATTTTAGATGTTCCTAAACATTTTCTCACAATATCAAAGACGCGTTTTACTTGTTTTCACTAATGCAAATCAGAAGAAAATGCTTTAAAAGACTGAAATCATAAGAATGATTATTTTACAATTTTATACACTCTACAGCAGTAGTTTCTTGTTTTAATAGTTGAAAAATGGTTATTTTAAATGGTTTACCTTTGACTCAAAGCAGAATTTGATTTCAACCTTTCTTTTGGACATCTAAATCACTGTTATTGGTTTATTTCGGCATGGACGAAAATAGGACAATTGAACTCTTCTGAAAAAGATGCATTTTTCACCTAAATATGAATGCATTTGAGATTTTCTTCGTGATTTGCATAAAGCTGTGTTGTTAAGCGTTCTTGTAAACTAATACCTTCTAACATATCTTTGATAGTTTTTTAGTGATTCATAAATGTAGGAGGGTAACGTTTCTTTTGGCGTTTAGTGTATGTACATGTATGTCACATTCCGTATTGATGCTTTCAAAGCCGGAAAAATAATCATGGAAAGAAACTCTGGAACGTTTTTTCGTCTCAGTGAAGCTAAAGGCTGTGGAAAGTTTTGGAAAAAGTATCGCTGAAGATTGTGCGTCTCTTCTCATATGCTTGATGAACTGAAGTGCGACTAAATCATGGGCACGTGCAGAACTCTTTTTCACTTCACTTTGGTTTGTTCCAGCACATACATTCCAATTTCCACTTCACGGCATCGATCGCCATGTTTCGTCAAGCAGTAATTGCGAGCAAATAGATTTTTTATAGCCGCCGGTTTAAAGGGGAGAGTAGTGAAAAGCTTCTAATATTACTAGATACATGCAAGTCACATTCAGGTGTTTTGGTATGCTTACCGGAAATAGAAGTAAAGGTTAGGGGGCACTTGCAACCTCTCTTTCGTAAGAACGTCTTAAGACTAAGTAAAGTATTGATTTCATTTTTATGTTTTCCATGGAAGCAATTTTATGCTTTTCCTCCTCTGAGCCTCAAATTAAGAGACCATCTGAAAATTTCAATCAGTATTTTGGGAGGTGTGAGGTTTATACTTGTGCTGATTAATCTCTATTTTCGGAAAGCTTCTTTGATAAGTCACCTGAGAGGTTTGGATAAAGAATATTCCAATTTTTTCCAAGCTTCAACAATAGTTGCATATTGACATTATTTAAATGATTACTAATTTGCTTGTTCAGAGACCAATATTTTCCTCAGTATCTTTTTACTCTTGCTTTAAAGTTACAAATCAAGTTTGAAAATGTAAAATTGTTTCCGTTGTGTAAGTGATGTAGGATAATGTTGCATTTCGCATGGTTGTGGCCCGATCCAGGATTCGTTGCCTTAGGGATTGTCAAATCAATAAATGTAATTTGCCATATGGACCAGATGGAATCGGTTTCAGGATCTTCAGATCGCCGAAACTGCTCTTTTTTACAGATGGTGACCATATGGTAATATTTGGTCTGTCACCGTCAAAATATCACTCTTGGGTTGAACAAAAGTTTAAACATGTACAATTTACGTCATATCCTACCATATGCAACTATTGACACGCCGTTAAACGATGATCAAACAGGCGTTCAACCATAAACTACTTGCGAGTTGTTTTTGGTCGCACGAGATGCATTATATTCGATAAAAGTGTGAACCTATGAATCCACGAACCTATGAATACTGCTAATTACTTCCATTACAATTGTCTCATGAAGTTAGGTGTTGCTCTTTTAGTTTGTATAGCAGTAAACCAGATTTTACAACTCATCCCGCTGAACAATTCAGTAACTTTGGACACACACGAACACTCGATCCAATATCCGATAAAATGTCGGTTTAGCTGGCTATGTAATTACGACAGCAGATATTAGATACAGTTCACCCTACACTACTGATTGTAATTAATAACAACGGCTGGCAGTTAATCTAACAGATTTGGAAAGATCGTATGATCTGACAGGTTGTGGTCGTGTATTTCCAGGAACTTAATTGAAATTGCTAGGAGTGAGTGAGTTTAGCTTTACGCCGCACTCAGCAATATTCCAGCTATATGGCGGCGGTCTGTAAATATTCAAGTCTGGGCCAGACAATCCAGTGATTAACAGCATGAGTATCGATCTACGCAATTGGGAACCGATGACATGTGTCAACCAATTCAGCGAGCCTGACCACCCGATCCCGTTAGTCGCCACTTACGACAAGCATGGGTTACTGAAGATTAATATTCTAACCCGGACCTTCACGGGTCGAAATTGCCAGGAGATTTCTAATGGTCATATATATGGTTGTCATAACTTCACCATTTATTCGAGGGAAGGGGAACTCTCGAGACGAAGTTTGCGATCACTACGCGTTGTCTGTTCGCAGAAAACAACACAAACTACAGAGCAGTCAAAGAAAAGGTACCAGTTTTGAATAGCGTCCCTTGAAAAAAAATTGCGCTGCGCAAGACGAATTTGTAACAACGTTGGGCCAGCGTATGAAGTCCGAACGCGACACTGAAAACCTTGCCAAAGTAGGAATGTTATATGGAATGTGATTCTTCACATACAACTTTCGTTTACTTGCATCAGACCAAATTGTCGCAGACATGACATACAAGGCCGAATGCAGATCTGAATTACCATTATTTTTCACCTCGCGAAGTCTACAAATTAGATATAACATCCCACTGTCTTTAACACTCTGTGAACTATAGGGTTCAGCTTCCAGGGTTCTTTTCTCCGCGTTATTAATGTATATGCACAGTTCATCATGAAGTAGGTTACAGTGGTTATAATTAGCAGCGTCTAGACTCTTCACTTTTTAACGCGGCCGTGCAATTAGCTGGACTAAACTCAGATTTTGAAGATGAGAGGGACTTCTCCAATGCTTCTTACTTTGATAGGATATCACCAACGGTGCCTTCTTATAAGGAAATGGCCCTTGCGGAAACACTGCTGTAGAGTAGAGCAGGTCGTTGAGTATGTTCATCAGTGTAAATTTAATACGCATATCACACACAATACATTTCCGTGAGTAGATAATGCTAATTAAAGTTGTTTTCATGGTGGGGGTTATTCTAACAAGTAAGTACGCCATTTTGAACAGTATTCCAGTCATAAGGGATTGTCAGTTAGTGAAATGAGGTAGAATAAAGTCCAATTTGATGATGTCAGTTATACATCAAAAAAGGAATAAAAAATGTCCCCAGAGTTCAGTTTCTAGGGAAGATACATAACCAGCTTTAACATTCTGTATAAATTCCTAAAATGTGTTTTTAAATCTGTTAAAATTACTCATTATTGCTTTTGATATGGAAACAACCTATTTAAACTGCATAAGAAATACATTTGAAATAATAGCGTATTAAATTTCATGAGATAAATATTCTGTAAGTAAATGAAGCATACACACTGATCTTAACTCTTTGTTTTTGATATTAAAATGCGCTCTACACTAAGAAGCACATGCATACCGCCTATAAGACACATATCACTGTATGGAAGATTCCACTTCATCGTCTCGTAAACCTGAAATGTTTTTTTCTTCCGTATGATTTATAAATGGATGTAAAACCATTGACGTAGGTCGACTGTTGAACAGAAGATATGAAGCTTTAACGAAGATTCCTTTATCCTGATTTTTTTTCAAAAGAAAATCGGCAGAAAATACATCGTTCAGATTAATGGAGTGTCACAACATAACCAGTTCATTGTCACTGTCAGTCATTTCACAAATTTAACATGATGAAAAGGCGATATACAAGGACATAAATGCTTTCGGCATGTGGGCAGCACGTCCTTCGTCGATCAGAGCAAAAGGACCCGGCATCGGCCATGGGCAACTGCCATCACAGTAGGTTCGATTGGAATCAATCAGACAGCGGAATTATTCCTTTAGGATGCCATTCGGAACACTGAGGGTCGTATAAATCGCTCCAAAGGGGTCCATCAAAACCAAGTATCTCGTATACAGTGCATAACCACTACAATCAAACATCCGTGTTGTCAATTTCCTTGTTATTTATATCTCTGGAACAACTGTAATTGGAAACGTACACATAAAGCACTTACATTTCAGTTGATAGCTGACACTTGATATTGATGATGCCCAGAATCAAGTGTTTATTTCATACCAAAATACAACCAGATCCTTCAGAAAATCGTTTTCCGCGTCAGGTTTCGTTCGGGGAATGACACTTGTTAAACCGTAGATTCTTGTGTTTTTGGTAAATATTTTGTTTTCAAGTACAGCTCTTCTCCTTCAGTGTTTAAGAGGAAATGTCACTGTCATAGAAATCAAAAGTTTTTGGTATTTCTGAAGAAAGCTGCAGGAATCATCCACATAAAAGCAAGGTTATGAACCTGTACTGAGCGGAAATATGTTAAAGAAAGTCTCACCCTCAGGCATGCTTTTGATACAACGGAATGTCTGTTTAGTGATAAAAATGTGTTTCTTTTAGCTTTTAAAGTACATACACCTGGAGAGTAATTGTAATCGCAAAAATTTGAAAGATGGGCCCACGTGAGTGAGGACGAATTGATAATCTTTCCTCTGCCAATGTTTTGACCTTTTATGATTGAAGTAACAACTTATGATTTTTATACATTTAAGATTACATATTTGTCTACTAGTTTCAGGTTTGAGACAGTAATTTGATTGTTTAACATGTTTAATTGGTTCCTGTGGTAGTTGTGGTTATCTTCTGTTAAATCAGTGCCAGTGAGTGGGTCTGTATGTCGTTTTCAAAAGTTATGCCAACGTTATAGTGGGCTGAATTAAATAAAATGTTCCACAAAACAACAGACGTCTTTTCACGTGTACACGTGTTATAATTATATTTGATATTGATCTCATTCCTCGTTATATATAGTCAGAAATAGTTCAGTCATGTGGTCAGTGTCATGTTTAACATCTTGTATGATCTTTAAGTACACAAGGGCTGCAGAATTATGTCCGAATATACTCGTCGCACTGATCTGACATCCAGTTCAAATCTAACATCAATTCCATAAGAAACGAAAGAAGGTATCATTTGATAAGTACTCGATTAATGACAATGTTTGTCAAAGTGTTTTGTGTTTTCATTTGCTATGTTGTGAATACTACAATCGAGAATAGTGCTCATATATTTGTTTATGTACTTTTAGGAATATTACATATAACCTAATTCCTAATTATTAAAGGACCAACACATTACATACATTCACGTGTAAGTATCTGAACAGCGTTGAAAAATACACACATACTTTTTCCGGGGGCCCTTCTTCTTTCCACGTCTTCATATTATTATGTTATTATTTCACCTCGAGGAATGACGCCCAGACAGAGTTATCGGACATAGATAATTAATACCCTATCAACAAGAGAAGTCAATCTAACTCTAATAATAAAAGGCAACGCTAGTACTCATCAGGCTGTCGCTTTCTTAGAGAGGATGTTCTTGGAACAGGAATCTATGCGGATATGGTGCCCCGGGGAAGATATGTTGTATGTATAGGCATCGCGACAGACCATCGGTGCTATCTGGTATATAGAAGTCTTAAGTGCAATCTTATGGAAACTCAAGATGTCATAATGGCATGGGATATACGCTATTTGAAATTGACTGTTTTTCATTGCCCTCCCAACCAGCAACAAACAATGCCAGGAACGTTTGTGTTTGGGCTGTTGAGAGAGGGTGCTGTCATTCTGACACATTTGTTGTCAACAAAACCATGTTTTCTGTGACCGGGTAGTGTTTGCTAATCATGTGTAATCTTTACGGAGAATGTATCATTTGACATTCTAGAATGGGGCCTGGTAGCATTTTGAAAAACAAAATATAATGGCGTAGGAATACTGACAACAACACAGTTTCGGGTTCTACACAAACATAAAACATCCAATCTGCCATCCAGAAATTCTAGATTGTGCCTTTAGGTGGACAAAATGCATGTTTTGGGGACTTACAAATGATATACCTAAATTTAGCATGTCAGGAAATAGAATTTCCTATGTGACTGTACATGGAATATATTTGTGTTATGCCATCGATGCGCTCACACTAATAAATATTCTATCAAACATCTAATAGAGTTCTAGCAATAGTCCACCAAGTGTCCTTCTGGGATACATGTGTAGCTGTTTATTAAACAGGACATGGTTGACAGAGTTTCAGAGTCTTCATTCTTATTCCTGACCCTTCGGGTCGTAGGTTTTGTGGCTATCTATGCTCTCCCCAACAAATCGTAACACATGTTGACCCTTCTTTGAACTATTTCAATGGTTTATATTATCGTGTATGGAAATGTAAACATCCAACATATCAGTATCTCAACACTACTGCAAACTGATTGACTACCAGTTATGTGAAACACGCATGCCAATGTCCAGTGCTGTGTCAGTGATACAGGACTGTGACTGTCACCTGATGATGTTCTGTTACTATCCAATGTCCATACATACGACGAAGGTGTTATTATGTTGGTGTATTTATGGGTTTGCTACTGTTGGTGTCAGACATCTGGCTCCAGTGCTCGGGTTAGAATACGGTATTAGGAATATTTTGTTCATTGGACAACCATAGGTTATGGGGTCATCTCAAAAGAAATATGATTACTACGACGTGACAAGTATGTCAATGTACATTTTGCAGTGTTCTCTTTATGGAGAACATCTAAAAAAATGGTAGGTTTTGTATCTTTGATTACGTTCGGACATATTATAGGGTTTCTGGACATGCCTTTAACAGATCCGGTTACAGTAGACGAGAATGAAATAATACATTTTGAACATGCCACGTGTCATCACTATTTTTTCAGTAATCCATTCATGTATTCTTTTAACAAAGGAGACACGCAGTTACTTTCAACCAGACTCATTGGCAAAACATCAAAGGTTATTTCCTTTGCCCCCTTTGTACTGTCATTACCAATAAATCCCTTCTTTTGAAAAACACAAAGTGTCATCGAAATGAGTATTCGGGAGTATGTTTTTCCGAATTTGTCGCCATTACGTTTTGAAAGTGTTTTTCTTTTGACATCAGCATTTCTTTTTATATCTATGGAAACCAATCACCAACAAAAAAGCCCCCATGAAATAAATTTATAATAATTATCCATCCGAGAAAGGTTTCAGTACTGTACATTGTAATGTCTTCAGGGAACGACACAATGACAGTGATTAGTATCTGACAGCTCATCTGACGTATGAACAAACATGAATATTGAATATGCCGCCAATTCCATAATATATATTTCAGTGATGGGGAAGATTTAGTTTCTTCTGTCATGTGACAAAGATATATGTCGTTATTGTTTCTGAAATGAGTCGACTGCAACAAGTTGACTGGCTGTCACTGCCTTATTCAAATATATTTACAACGCTGAGTGAGTGAGTGAACTTATTTTTACGCCGCTGTATGGCGGCGGTCTGTAATTCAGTGATCAACAGCATGAGCATCGATCTAAGCAGTTGGGATACGATGCCGTGTGTCAAACAAGACAGCGAGCCTGACCACCCGATCCCGTTAGTCGCCTTTTACGACAAGCTGGGTTACTGAAGATGAATTCTAACCCGGAGCGTCGCGGGTCTATTTACAAAGGTAAAATGACTTATAGCTTTGTAACATACCCCAAGTTAGTAAGTGAGTTACGTTTTACGAGGCTTGTTGCAATATTTCAGCTATATCAAGGCAGGAGACACCAGGATTGACTGAATGTAAACACACAAACCCCCAACACCCCCCAACCCCAACAAAAAATAAAAAAATTAAAAAAATATAAAAAATTTATTTTTTAAATTAAAAAAAATACCAAAACAGCACACAAAACAAAACATGCGTATAGTACAGTCAGAAACGCTTAAGAGTCTCTTTAAACGGAGGTTGTCTTATGATTACGGTTATGGCCTTGTTGCTTTTATTCATACATAAATCCCCTTTATATCATATGAAAATATAGAGTGCCGATATTTGAAAACACATTTACGCCGAATAACCTGTGTATGGTCAGCAATGAAAGATAACAAAACTATTATTAGGTTAATAAATGATCCAGTTATTGGTTGTTAGTTGTTACGTAACGCCGCATTCAGCAATACTGCAGATGCATGATGCCATCTGTCAATGATAAAGCCTAGAACATCGATCTACACAGTGGGATACGATGATATGCATGAACCAAGTCAGAAGTCATGAGCACTTGCTCAGTGTTGTCCGCACCCCCGGGCAAAGAGATGCAATGAGAACGGCTGGATACAGGTTGGTTCAAAGACTGGGGTCACATGTCCTACAAAACAATATGAAAAGCCGTATATTGATGACATACAGCTCAAGTACCTTTATGTATCCGCCAAAGTTAAGAATGGAATTTGTCATTTGTGTATTTGGACAAGTAAGTAAGATGTCTTATATGAATCATCACCAGCAGTCGAGTAGGCAGGACGGATGCCAGACAACAGACAATTAGTGTTCATTGGTGTTCCCTGATAGTCTGGTTTCAACACTGATTGGAGGCATCACTTGACATCACCAATATGGCTTCCCACGTTCCGGTTTCAAATGGTGCCGTCTTTTGTAGTGTCTCTCGCAGGAAGTTGTTAATCTGCCGTGTGATGTCTCACTGATGTTTCCATGTGTCTAGTCTCGCCTGTACTGCTTCTCTGACAACACCATGTGATACGTCCAAACTGAAACGATAAGGAACATTTACCCAAAAAAAAACAATACGCAAACGCATTCAATGTGAAATCAACAAATAATAACGGAATGTTTATAGAATCAAATGAAGTAGCTTTAAAAATCAAAACAAATAACAACAAACTCGAGGATAATAACAATATTCACCTGAGCAACAGTCGCCAAGCTTACGAAATGGCCGATGCTGGATATCAATGGTGAAAACATATTATTCAGATCATCATGATGTTATTTAAGATGAAAGAGACATGTGCTTGTCCACGTATAGTTTCAATTCTATTAATTTACATACCACAGTCATTTTAAGACGATGCCATATTGGCCATTTTCGATATACTCACGAATACCTGTTAAAAGGTGAGCATCCTCCATTTTGCATCCCTTGTGATGAGAGAATCACGGTCAAGCATGTCCTGCTTGACTGTATTGAATTTTCCATCACAAGGGACAAGTATTTCAATGTTAAAACGATAAGGGATCTTTTTAATAATGTACATGTTCATTTAATTATTGAGTTTTTAAAAGAAATTGAATTACTTGATAAATTTTGATTGTTATTATCATATGAATTTTAATTTGTGAGAATGAATAAATATTTTTGATTGTTAGTGGCGATACCTTCAAAGGGGGTTGAGGTAGCGTAAAATATTTGTCACCCGGAGAAGGTACGTAAGTCCCATTTCATTCAGTGTTTCTTATTGTCCGTGATTTTCATCGTGGTATATATGTAGGCTAAAATGTGCAAAACTCACCAACATCTAAAGGAATGATGTAAATCCAGCTAGGGTCTATGTAGGTAGCAAAGGTATTGTAAGACTCCAAAAGCATAAAATAGAATAATACTGTTTGCATTTAACAGTAATACATTCCTGACAACTATTAATGGTAAATAAAGAATCTTGTCAACTTCTTCGATGCCTAAAGGACCATTACAGCATTGATTAACCACAAATTACATGGCCATATAGCACTTACTATCACGAAACAAGAAGTTCATAGCATATTAACATGACAGGTAATGTTTCTGGACATTATGTAAAGAGCGTGTAAATGTCAGTGTATATCGCTGTCAGCAGTAATTATATCACGTTGTCCAACATAACACGATCAATGTAAGTCTGATCTGGGACTTTGCGGAGTGGAATTTCCGTACATCATATGACTGGTTTTTGTTTTGTAGAACAAACTGATAGTGCAAGCTGCAGTATGGTGATATAATTGCATAAGCGAGTATTGCTATAATCTGCCTAAACCAAACTCACTCACTCACTATATATGAAACCAGATTAGTTAAAAGCAGAGTTCATTGTATGACTTAGATCATATGTCTATATATATATTTTTGGTGCACATTGCATCATCACCAGATTTTGTCTGGCTGATGATATAATCTGAATCGTGAAACATTCAGCTTGATGACTACGGAAAAAGGATCTTGTCTGTATATATTTATGAATGACCAATATCCTTACATAGCATACATTTGATTCATTAATTGCACCTACAACCCAACAATGTTCACACTATATGGCAGCGATCTGCGAATAGTCGATTCTGGACCAGACAATCAATTGTCTGACGTCATCAGCCTCAATCTACGAAATTAGGATACGATGGCATCAATCAAAGAAATTGGCGAATCTGATCCCTTCAGTCGCCTCTTACGACAAGCATGGGCTACTTAAGATCACTTCTAACCCTGACCGTCATGGTCCGACAACATTGAAACACTTTAGTGATGAGAAAGCACCGAAAGACGATCATCATCGTCTACTTCATCACAGCATACCTCAACAGTGGATCAGAAACCTAGCCAGAATAGATGGCAAAAGAGTTATCGAACACGTTCTTAACTCATAAAGTATCAGCACATAATTTCAACCTGACGCCTACATCAATATTCCGCCCTTGTTGCACTCCCAGAGGACTGGGGTAATGTTTTCTCCCTCTAGACTTTTCTTAGAAGGCTTTGTATCTGCTGGTGAAGCGTTAGAAAATTGCCCGGGGGTAATCTCTACATATTATCGCTTTATAACCATGATTACTTGAGTATGATGTGATCAATTATCGCAACTAGGGCTTCTTACCGCGCAATCGTCAAGCTCCGTTTCTTGGCATGTACATAGGTCAGAGCTGGCTGCTGATTGGTGCTCGTTGATGTGACGAAATTGTTAGACGATTTGCTCATGTAAAAACTCCCTGGGGCTCGCTTGCTGAAAATCTGGATAAATCCGGTGATATCAGACTAATTATAACCAATCCTAAGTATTTCGTAAGGTTTCGAATCACTAGAAGTGCTTCCCGTGCACTCTGGACACGCATTTTCCATTTTAGCCTCTAAGTATGACATTCTCTAAACGTGTTAGATGTGCTAGTTTGTTCACTGAACAATATGTCTTTGATATATTCCATTCCCACTTGGGTCTGTCTTTGAAAATATGATATTCTTATTCTGGACAACTGACATTCTGGAGTGAAGTACCATGACATTCATTGTTTAGTTGTTTTTTTCCAAATGATCTTGAATATATTTTGCTAGGTACCAATGTGTTTATTCATATGGCAAAAGTTTGTCTATACTTATAAACATCGGAATATCTGTACTTCTACAAAGCAGTCGTAATTCTAATTGATCTAACTGGATTTTCTAGTTCATCAATCACTTGACTGCTTGGCTTGTTTGCAGGCCGTCTTCGCATGGGAGGACTTCCATTTGCACTTCCAAAAATACTTCCATTTTTAGGCAAATTTTGTGAATGGAGGATGGTACTGGTTGGGCAGGATATGCTCACCCTTTTCGCGAACACCTGGTGTCATCACGGATTTTCTGTGATCCATTCATAAATTTTCACATCTTTCCCTTTGCACCAAACGGAATATGTTCCTGAAGCGAGTCAATACACGTCAGTATATGCCCAGGTCAGTGGACATAGCACACTCTGGTTCAGGGAGCATTGCCGTCAGCTATCAACGCAGTCTTTAAATTCCCAGTAGGTGGGTAAGGGCTGATAATGTAAGTTTACAAAATGTGGTGGGGATTTGGAGACTCACAACCACTCCAATTTCCCAGGGGATAGGTTTGTGGTTAAAGCGTTCGCCTGTCACTACAAAGAAACCGGTTCGATTCCCTACATGATTAGAATGTGTGAAGCCCATTTCCGTCAGCCCAGCTGCCAAGCCGCTGTCCGAGGGTCAATTCTTTCCGCCTTCAACCAGAATGCAATGTATATATCCTACTGACTGACAGGGGTATCGTATTACGATATATGTATGGTCAGCCGACAGTATCCAGCACCTCACGTTAAACTTCCGTAGCCGACCGGCCATACTCGGTTAATTAAGGTTAATTACATGCAGCTCACCTGTTCATGGCTGAGCTGATGGCCATGATAATAAGCTGATGTTATTTCATTTATATTGACAGCATTGCGATTTAACTTAACCCAGAGAATATATAAACATGTCTATATCCTAGATAAAACTCATATCCTGCCAAAGTGCCTTTTATACACCTTTCATGACGAAAATAAAATTAAGTTGCAATTGGTTTTGTTGTTTGTTTGGTTGTTGGTTGACGTTTTGGCAGTGGTGCAACATTTCTTTCGCTCTTAGAAACATCTGTGCAATTTTCCAGCCATACCATGACGTAAGATACCACGAACAGTTCACGGTTTACAAATGGAATGAGGGATCCCTCATGCCAATGCTCTCCGACTATCTACCATGTTATGGGCCACGCAGTAACTGATTCAGTTTTATAGAACAATGTACAATGTACAATGATTGTGTTCTTGATTATGTTAATGTGTTCACTTTCACATTACCACCTTGTAACTGAAGAATTACGTCACATAAACCATCATATATTTAACACACAATCGCTGTTTGTTTTACACACAAGTTGGATGTCCACCATATGATGACGTATATATCGTTAGAATTGATTATAAGCCCTTGGAAGATTGGAATGTTTCTTCCTCATCGTTAAACAACAAGCAGCCAACGCAATGCATTTCCAAACAAAGGAATTGTATGTTCAATGTGAAGTTAAAATATGTGACAATTAGTAAATCAAAAGAGGACATAGGGACAATTAGGTAATGACGGGCAGTAAAAGCAATACATAGAAACGTCTAACAGCTGCACCATACCCGTGTTACTTACTCGTGTTGAGAGTACAGGGTCTTGCCATCTTGCACCTTCCTCTCAAGCCGACAAGTCATCGTTCTTCCTCACTACCTCACTGGAACATCTGCATCAACCCTCACACTTTCATCTCAGAGTAAATATAATATGATGGAACAAATTCAGATTGACTCCAACTCGTCAGTACATCTCGGTTATTTATAAATTTCAGTGTTCATTATAATCACAATAGTTCTGCCTTTTCCAGCCAGGTTGCCATTTTCACGTTAGCATAGAGAGAGCTGACAGATATCTACCGCAAGTATTCTTTCCATTTAATTACCTTACTAACCATAGCTTCCGATACAGAGTAACGGAATCTCGTTACCAATGCTGTGAGATTTCATCGTGCCATTCTTACCGGAAGTAACTGTCGCCATTTGTCTACGTCTGAATCTTAGTTTACATGTGGCCATGCGATTAATGAATGGCGAAATCAGTTCATTTAACACGCCCATCGACGTCTGTCATCATTCATCTGTCAGGAGAATGTGAAATAGATCACAGATTCGTGATAAAGGGACCGTAATGACTTCTCTGCAACAGTGCCGTATTTACGCGAATTGTTACTACTGTTGAAAGTATGGTTCATGTTATTTGGTATGCTAAGGGAGACAATTTAGTGTAAATAATCACGTGTACAAAGTGAATCACACATTTCAATTTACAATGCATGTGAAGGCCCGGGTGAACATTGGTCTCCAGCAACTTATGTTAGTAATTAGGGAAAATAAACTGTCATCGTATCCAAGTTGAATAATTCGATGCTGATGTCAGTCACTGTACCAACTTGTCCTGGTATGATTATTTAGACAGAACCGTCATGTCGGCTGACTGTTACTTAGTTTAGCATTTAACAACAAACAAAATCACAATACAGCGTGTTGTCCAAGTGTTAGAAATTCAGTCCATAGATTCCCCTGTACATATTTACCGTCCCCAGTTACCAGGATTTGTTGTTCGTGGCATCGATTCCCCTCACCTCCCAGAGATCCTTCCGGTTGTCATGACGTGCAGACAGTTACACAAATATTAGTCATTCACTTTCATTCTGGTCTGTAATAATTTGTAATCATTAAAAGCAGTCGTAGCTATGCTCAGCGATTGTGCTTCCCGCGTTATTGAAGGATATGTAAACAACACAGCTTTCACAACAAACGGACCCGACGTACGAACATTAACATAAAAGCTATCTCAGAATAAAAAGTACTACCAATTCTTATCCGACCTTGACATTCATGATGCCCTCTTGTGTCACATGACCTGTCTTCATTTGGCTTTTGTTGAGCTAATATCAGTATTCCTCGTGACAGTGGCATTGCCTGTTATAGGTGATTAATTCCAAGCACGCCGGGAGCTAGAGCTGTCTGATACCAAACCAAAGCCAGAATGTTACAAGTCAGCTTAAACTAAAGCATAAGGCGCATGACACGTTCTCTTCAGTGTTGAAATCTACGTTTCAGAAGACGGAGATAGATATATTCAAATAGCAAACTTCGGGTTATTAGGAATCAGACGCTTCGAGCGAATTCATTCTTCGCATTGATCTAAAAATCGTCGTCATGATATGGCTGAGATATTGCCGATGTGACGTTAAATATTAACTCACTCACTCACTCTAAAAATCGTTTTATTTTACCATTTAGACATGTCACTAGTAATGTGATTGTGATATATGTTTTCCATTTTTCATGTTTAAGCTCTTAGTGTACATACGGGGACGGTCAATTGTATGATGTCGGACAGGTTTAAGAATTTATACAAGTTTCATATTTCAATGACGACGCAGCATGCACTGGAGTCCCTTGTTTCTGAGGCAATAACATAAGGCTCAGATCGATTACAAAACGATTGATACATGTAGACGATATGGTACATTGACACCTGTATGTTTTCGTAGTGGAAATACGCGTGCAAGGAATTCGATGGAACTGGGGCGATGGGTATACGAAGTCACAGACCCGTGAAGATTCGGGTGTGCATTGATCTTCGGTATCCGTAACCCATTCTTCTCATAAGAGGCGACTAACGGGAACGGGTGATCAGGCTCACTGACTTGGTTGAAACGTCATCGTATCCCAATTGCGTAGATCGATGCTCATGATGATGATCACTGGATTGTCTGGTCCAGACTCGAGTATTTACAGACCGCCGCCATATACAACTGGAACGTTGCTGAGTGCGGCGTTAAAATAAGAAACAAACCAACCAACCAACGAAGCCAAGATGCACAGAACGCATTCAACTTAACGTTTTGACAGGCGGCTTGCGACACATTGGCCCTGAACGTACTGGGAGCTCTGGTTACAACATATCACTGACTGTCGCATCATACATTTTCTAAAAAGTTAGACATTGTACGAAATAGTTAATGGAGTTTACAGCTGTTTTTCAGCTTTAAATAACACAATGCAAGGGTGTTAGATACACCTGTAGATTAAAACATTTTCATATCATACATTATTGCGCAGTTTCTTGTAATATATGTATTTAATACATTCGTATTAACTATTTACATGTTTCTTCCTCCGGATGTGATAAGGCAAATATATTTTCCATGGATCCGCTGAGATGAGTGAGTGAGTGAGTTAACGCCCATTTGACCAGTATACACTATTAGTGCAAACCAACTGGATATATTTACGCATTTACATGATGTTTTTAAAATCACTTAATGTAAGTTTCACGTACTAGACTAATTACAGATATAGTCACACTGAGATGTTTCGGTTTCCAGTAACTATTGTTTTTGGATCGAGAAAGTAAGCATTTCGCAGTCTAGTTGGAAGCTCGTTGGAGTTTTTTCAGATACTTATACACTTATCACGTTTCAACATGCCATGTGTTTTGTGAATATTTCGTGACTGAAACCAGTGTGTGAGCAAGTCCTTGATAATGGTCGATGTTTTTAAACCATTACACCATCGAATTTCCTGACGTGAGACAACAATATTATCCACCTTTCGTCCTTTCTGTCACATAAAAGAAATCACAAAACACTTGTTCTAATGGAAATGTTAGGCACTAGACGAAACGTATACAGCCACAGGCTCAACCGTCATGCCTGAACTGCACTGAGAAGCTGGTAATCCCTGGTCAACCCTGGGCTGATTCTACACTTGTGTGATCTTGGGATTCTTGCGGACTTTGCTGTTCAATCATTAAGATTCCAGATTACAGAGGAAACACATAGCAGCGGACAAATCTGTTTCATTTCCTTTCCGACTGTGTGATGTGCGGGCTGGCAAAGACGCTTTCATTTACGACAGGTCTGGGGAGAATCCAAACCCAATTCGTCATATAGTGTGTAGGTACACGGATGGATCGCGACACAAGTGATGCGGCTATAGTCTATACTATTATACTAGTTAACCTTGTGTTTCTGCCATGAACCATCATAAGGAATAAATATTTCAATGTGAAAACCGTTAAGGATCTTTTTAGTACTGTTAGTTTTCATTTAATTATTGTGTTTTTAAAAGAAATTGATTTACTTGAGGAATTTCGATTACTATGTTCTGTAGATAGATGTGCTTTAATGATTGGTAGTTTAGATTAGTAACTTAGATTGTTAGTGGCTGTACCCTCATTGGGGTGGGTGGTGGGGGTAAAGTATTCTTAAATTATTGTCCTCCTGAGAGGGTACGTAAGTCCCGAAACATTCAAAGGCAATTTAAATTTACCAGATTGTTAAATGTAGCATTTTTGTCATTTTGAGTTTGGCTAAATTTGACCAAAATCGCCAGCAGCCGAAGGGTTGATAAAAATCCAGCTAGGGTCAATGCAGGTAGCCAAAGTACTGTAAGTCCCCATGGTCCCTAGTATGGTGATCAGCCTTCAGTTGCTGGTGATCTATAGCCCGTTTTTATATTGTATTTTTGTCTATAGTGATATCTTTTTATGATAGCGTACTAGTCTTAAATTAAGAGATGTGATACTCTAGTAGTTTTACTGTCCTTCAAAAACAGATTTTTTATGTTCTCAATTTATTGATTTTAATGTTGATAAAAAGTAAATTGTTCTCGTCACGATATGGCTGTAATATTGCTGATGTGACGTTAAATATTAACTCACTCACTTTGCAATGAAAGTGTTCAGTATTTGCTAACCTGTCTCGACTTTCTCATGACAGCATGATCGTATGACAGACAGTTGTTGACATCAAAGGAAAGTGAGCGAGAAGCTTGAAGTGGTGCTAATCTCAGTCATTTCCCACATTGATGAAACAATGGCAATGTGTATGGTACTGACACACTTTAACACATAATCGGTATTCATACCCACGATGGATGCAACTAGGTGGTAGGTCAACTAAACTAAAAAGCAAGGATACACTTTGCGAGATGCACGAAAAATATATACCATCATGTTTGAAGACTACTTTGAAAAGAACCTAGTGTCTGTACAATATCCTCAAGTTAAATAAACAGATCAGGAATTACCATCTGAAATTTATACTGAACTAAACTAACTTACTTCCGTGTGCTTAAATTGCTTAAAAATGTAGTCTTTTTGATCATGTGTTCAAGGTTGATAAAACCTAACAAGACTTTAGCATCAGAATTATCCGTCAACTGCGCAATTGTTCCTGGAATATCCTGGTATTCCAGCAATATCACGGCGGGGACATCATCCGATGAGCTTTTGATCGTGCATAATTATCTCCAAACATTGAATGACGTGGCTCAAAAGAAAGCGAGTTAGCTTAATTCAACACCGCTTTATATAGCATTTCATATATAATATGTCTGTGAACGATGTTGGGGGACAGCTTGAAGCGATGCAGATGAAACTAGACATTTATTACTTTTGTAAAACCTGGTAAGGTGCAGACAAATTTGGAAAGATAACCAGCGCGAACCAGAATTGGAACCCAGTGCCCATGGGTGTCTTACATGCTTAGGGGTGCATGTCTGCAAGCAATTTGATAAGTCCTATACGATTGGGTCATGCGTGAGCCTGTCTAGCCTATGTATCAGCGATGGAAAAACGATCTTAAAATGTCTGACCGAAGAGAACATATCAGCCTAACAGCTTTTCAGAAGAAAGAAATATAACGAACAAAAAAATCAATTTCTATTCATTGAAAAATACGAGATCCGAGATCCGTTGGAGACAAATTGATTCTTTGAGTGGGAAAAAGTGTGTGGAAATAGCATACAACAGATTTTCAAACGACATTGCTTTCTGATAAATTTTAAACTTTTATAAAAGAAGCCACCAACACTATTTCGATAGAATTTAATTGCAATTTCCAGGTCGAAAAAGGATTAGTTCACAGTTTCAAAATCTGATTTCACGACTGTAAAAAAAATCTCAAAAGCAACATGTGAAAAAAAAGAGAAAAGAAAACCAATAGGACACAGGAGACACGTGTAATTATTGAGGGACTAATGTGTGCACATTATGTACTTTATAGTTTTTCAGTTGTTGGATGGGGTAAGGCATTAGAGTAGGGCAGAGGTAACGTGTGCCGACAAGAGTGTTATATGTTCCGCCGTATGTACGACTGCCTCGTTTAACTATGTCAGGATCCGTTAATCACTGGTTACAATACTAGTGAAACCCTATTTATGATGCTTGACTTCGCAATTCTGTGCAGCCGTTCGTGGGTTTCAGCGAAATGAGTGAGTGAGTTTAGTTTTACGCCGCACTCAGCAATATTCCAGCTATATGGCGGCGGTCGGTAAATAATCGAGTCTAGACCAGACAATCCAGTGATCAACAGTATGAGCATCGATCTGCGCAATTGGGAACCGATGACATGTGTCAACCAAGTCAGCGAGCCTGACCACCCGAGTCGCCTCTTACGACAAGCACAGTCGCCTTTTGTGGCAAGCATGGGTTGCTGAAGACTTATTCTAGACCGCATCATCACGGGTCTCAGCGAAATGAAGCAGATATCACAGTAAACACAGTAATGCGAAAGTAACTGAAATACTGCTCAAACCAGCTTAAAACACCACTTATAACGTTTGGGGATTATTTCTATTTTTAGACAGTTAGAAATGGAAGCTTCCAAATAAGGAGTTCAAGCATAGAACATTCGGATGTGGACAGTAATTCATTATTCATAAACATAGTTTGAGTGAGTGAGAGAGTGAGTGAGTGAGTAATATGTGTTTTGGGTTGGTGGATATAAGTTGCGGAAACATCAATTGTCACTGAGGAACACTATATGAGCATAACCCTGCATTAATATGTTTTACGTCAGTGTGCTGTTCTCGTGTGTAGGTGAGGCACTGGAAGTGTATATGTAGTACAGCTACTTGAGAAAATGAAAGAGCGTTAAAGAGCCTTCTTTTGAACTAACCTCGCGTAATCAATATTCGCGCACCTAGCACGTTTCGGCGGAATTAACTAGGCACATGAAAATCAACAATTCTACAAACCTTCATCAACATAAAATGTTTCTAAAAAAATAAGTTCCAGCCTTTGACACTTCGTTTTCGTAGCGGGAAGAAGCCATTATCCAGACGACAGTATGAAGGTCAGTTGTGCGCTACGTCATCATTATTCGTGATAGCTTCCGGACAAACAGTACGGTGCACAGTTTACGACAACAGCTGATAACGATGTGATATTGAAGTTCATCTCTCGCAGTGGTGATAAGGAGATTTTTGCCAGGAAATGTTCAGAATGTGTCTACTTTTGCGTATTTTCATAGAAAAATGCAATGAAACTAGTAAACGTTCCATTAATCTTGAATGAAAAGTTCACAACATCAAAAGTCAACACTTGAAAATTTGAAGTGAAAGTTGAATGTCACATATTTACTATTGAATATTGTCAGTTTCATTCCTCAATCTGCAAAGATGGCACATCGTGGCATGGACAGTAGAAAATATCCTTTCTTGAAAATCTTGTCACTGCACAACAATATTTGAGGTGAGTCCAGTCCAGGTGGCCACATCCTCTGTACATGCATTCTCCCCATGAAGTGAAATAGATGGAATCAGAATGTACCTTTTCCAAGGGCACAAATCTGTGACAAACACGACATTTCTCATCCTCTGTAATCTCGTCAGATGAAAATGTGATAGGTTTCATAGGATGAGCAACTTTTGTCTTCTTGATGCTGGAAGGTCCAGGCTGTTGCAGGCCAGATGAGGAAGCTGTTGGTGCTTTCTTTGGTTTTGGCGAAGCTGTACCAGTAACCAGGATGTTGTGTTGTACAATTTTCTATCTTGTGCAGTCTTCAGTGATGGACTTTCCTGACACAACTGTGCTGATTGTCCTCCTCCTCTTGGTAACCTTCTGGACGTTGCCAACAGCTTCCTCCCTGGATTTGAAGAAAGTTGATGTTGATTGAGATGGAGTCACTTCTTGAGGATCTGGAACATCAGAGGCCAACTAAGTTCGAAGTGCTGCTTTCTTCAAAACCTTTGCCGGAATGAACGCTGACTTGTCAACAGCAAGTGGTTCGAATGGATAGATTCCAGATTTCCTGAAAGAACTTCTTAAGTTGTCAGGAGAAAGAGCCTTGCCATATGCTCTACATGCGAGGTCGCAAACAGAATAACGATCAATACCAGTGCAAGCATTAGATCGCATAAATTGGTGACACTCGTTGTTATAGATCCTTTCAAATGGGTCAAAGCATCCTACATCAAGTGGCTGCAGAACATGACTGGTGTGGGCAGGGAGGATGAACAGAAGAATGGTGTGTTCTTTGGCCCAGTCAATAAGAGGAAGAGAAATATGGGACATGTGACCACCATACAGGATCAATATCTTCTTCTTGGAATCTCGGCCTTGTACAAACTTAGCAAAATGATGTTGAAGGTAATACCGGTAAACCTCAGTATTGGACCAGCCAGATTCTGTAACAGTTCCAGCTGATCCTGGAGTGCACTCTTTGAGTAGCTGTGGCCTCATCCTCTTGCCGGGAAATACATAGTATTGTGGAATTTGGTGGCCACATCCAATAACAGTGACAGTAGAACCTTTGCCAGATACTACGGCTGATGGTGTTGTTGCAGGTTCTAAAGAAGTTGCAATAGATGGAGGCGAATGGTTTTGGTTCAGTTCCTTTTCATCGACATTGTAGATTCTCTCTGGTGAATTAAGGAGGTCTTATTTCCTGAGAATTTTCTGGAGCTCATCGAAGTATGCTGACACATTCTTGTGATGTCACCTTTGCCCACTGCTGCAGCTCCAAACCCCTTGGTTTGCACACCTTCAGTTCAGGCCATCTCTTCATGAAGTTGTAGAACCACATCAAAGTGAGGTGATGGTCTTCATCACGCTTTCCAAGGGCTACAGCATAGGTACTTGCCATATCCACTACTTCTGCTCTGCTGTAGCCATAACCTGAAGCAGCCATAACCTTCAGATGTTCCACAAGATGTAATTCCTCTTCTTGGTTGAGCAGCGGTGGTATACCAGACTTGACTACTTCAGGGTTCACATAACCTCTCACTCTGTCGCGCAATGTTGCCTCAGGAATGCCATATTTCCCTGCTGCTCCACGGACAGAAGCACCATCTTCTACTACTGAAAGATAGGCTTTTGTCATTGCCGTTCGTGAGTATGGCCTGTAATGCCCACCGAGCCTTGATTGCAATTTATTTATTTTCAAAACATTACATGTACACAAATATTAAAAATCTTATTCATGTTTATCAAATTTTAACCCCTTAAAACAAATATCAACATCACTTTGAAACTATTTATTTTTTATTTTAAATAATCAATAACACTTTGCAGAGTTTTTCTGAATAAATACAAGCATATTTTCTCAAATCATTAATTAAAACTATTTCATTTGATCCTGCAAAGTCGTTATAATTGCTTTTACTTAGTAACCTTTCATGAAATTTGGCTGTTAAGTTATAAGGAATATGTCTGAAATGGGCTTCCACAGGGTTTTTTTCCAAGACAAACCCCACCTACTGGGGTCATGACCTTTTAGCGTCAGTAGTTACTTATGCAGACGACGGGTAGATCGGTGCTGTCATGAATGAAAACTATTTTGAGGGCCCATTTTCGTCCCGATGTTTTTGAATTGGTGCAGAAGCATAAAAATACGTTTCCTAGACAACTTGTGGTAAAAAAACTCACTGTTGAAACCCACATCGTGACAGCAGAGACACGAAGATGACTTCTTTTTTACAAACATGAAATGTGACGTCACGACTTTATGTGTACCGACCGCGTGAACCCGGAAATGATAGGTGCGCGAAAATAGATGTCTGCGAATTTACATTACGCCAGGATATGCCGTCACACTGTTCAATTTTCAAAAATTCTTCAAACATACTTTGTGTCTTGCGGTATTGAAACCTATAATTACATGACGTTTCATATGTTTCTTTCAAAATACGTTCCATGTATACACAATGCCATTGTGAGGCATTTGTGTTTTCAAACCCATTCTTGTTTGTCCTTTCATATGGTTTTCAAAAAAATTCCCCCAAATATTTTAAAACGATTTCATTGCACATTCAAAATAACGATTATTCACTAGCAGTGTCTTTTCCGCGTTCTTTACTTAATTGTTTCATCAAGGTCCTTCTGAAGAAAATATTTTAGAGGAACAGCAAAAAAGAACAAATTGCCACTAATCTAAAAAAATAGCTGCGTCCTGAAGCAATATGCTTGTGACACAGCCTAACACACACATTTTACTTGGTTGGTGACATGCACCTTTGTCAGAAGATGAAAGGACGGACAATGCCCTTAATGCATACCCACGTATAGGCAAATTGTCATGGATTTACTTCTTTCTATCAACTTCTGCACTTTGCGTTCTGAAGTACGATTGCAAAGGCGTCAGCTTAAAGACAAAACAATCTGTTTTCGCCCATGTGGCAGTAAACGTTTATGTAAAACTAATCCCTGGAAAAATATTAAGGTTCAGTTCGATCCTGCAAACCGTTAATACATCACGGTACATTTACATAAAACTGTTCTCCTCGGTGCCTTAAGAGAGAGTTAACTACAATATCCACCTTTTGGATTAGACATCTTCAACTCTGGATGGTTTAAACATTCCCGAGTGTGCTGAACTCGACTAGAAGTCCTACTGTCTTTACAGCCTCGAGGAATACTGTGGTTAAGGATAACTGTTAGCTGCATCTCCTATTCATCAATAAATCACGTCACATCAGAGCACTCACGTGTTGTTTTCTTCAGACACGTGTCACGTGTCAATATGCCATGTGATTTCTGTTTCGCGACTGGGTCCAGTGCTCACGTTTTCATAATCCTGCAACCACCTACGCATTTCATATTGCTCTATTTGCTTAAACGATCATACTTCCTGGTATATAACAGCAGTGTTACAGCCCCTGTTCGACCCTATTTGACACATAAAAGCGTCACGATAAATCACACAAACATGCTTTGGTTGGATAAATAGGCTTTATATTACAGCCAAAGTCCAAAACGTGCCCAGAGAGGCTTGTAATCCTTTCGGCCGGGGCTGATTCTACTCTTGTGTGGTCTTGCGGACTTTGCTGTCCAATCATAAAGATTGAAGATTAACGAGGAATTGACATGGCAGTATCGAACAAATCTGTTTCATTTCCTGTCGGATCTGCGCCTTGTGATGTAGACTGTGTGATGTGCGGGCAGGTTGGTAACAACACTTTCAACTACATGTACTGGCCTGGTCAGAATCCAAACTCAAGAGATCATTCCTTGATGAAGACGGATTGATGACAATACAAGCAATGGTGGTATATTATTGTCTATAAATCCTATAGAAAATAACAGGTTTTGGTGTAAGATAAGACTGCTCGCCTTACTCAGAGGGATCGTGGTACTATGTTTTGGGGAACGCGAGTGAACTTGGTTTAACATGATTTCAACAATGTAGCCTGAAGTGAGGATTTTACAGCTTTGGTAAAACGCGGTGTTCAAACAAACGATCAGGCGACGTAACTATACTGAGCCTAAGATTACTGGAATATGGATGAGAACAGGGAACACCAGACATGTTCCTCATGCACTGTACCCATTTGGGGAATCGATTGGGGGTCTTCGTCGTGACGAGCGAACGCTGAAACCATAAGGCTACTCCAACACCATTTCAGTGATTCAGCAATAAAACGTTTAACTAATTTATTATTGAACCAAGGATGTAAGAAAATACCTTCTGTCTGAAAGGACCGCTAAAAATGTTGATCTTCAAAGTTGATTCTGTGTTAAAAGTTATTGCTAGACGTTGCTAAAAATAACATCTCGAAATAAAGTGCAATAAAGCCAATACCACATTGGGTACATCTACGGGATAGTTGTAAAGTGCAAAAGTATAATTCGTTTTCCATCGATGTAACAGAAGTTCAGCATGGGCAAAGATAGCTGTTTTGTGGTCGTTATGGTTTGAACACACACCGATACATAAACTTATTGTCCTTGACAATGAACATAAAGAAAAAATAAACAATCGTTTATCACTCATTTAAATAAAAAGTGCCTTCCAAAAATGGCTGAAGAAAAGGTTATTCCTCTCACCTTTAACATCGGCAGTGAATCGACCTTGACGTTGTTGGCTTCATAATAATAATAATGTTGTTATTAATGTCGACTAGGCATGGTGGAAATAATAATAATTATTCATAAAGGCATGATTCAAACCTTACTATCTCCCATTAGAGCACCCAAAAACCATTCAGTTCAACAGTTACATACTCTGTGTTGATTACCTGAAGTAATCCTTTCGGGAGAAATATTTTGTAACCCCAAATTATAAGCAAATTGTCATGGAATGGATTATGTTTATCCAACGTCGTCACGTTGCCTTGTGGACAATCAAAGTAAGCGTCAGTTCAACACAAAATATCCTGTTTTCGCAGATGAAGCAGTGAGCGTTTTCGTAAAACCCTTCCTTCAAATATGAAATGTTCCTGGAAATCTTTGAGACACTTTTCCATGAAACTGTACCCCTAGGTGCTTCAAGATGGATTAAACTACATCCTGTAATTGGATTAGAAATCTCCCCCTTTGGGACGGCTTAAACTGAACCAGAAACGCTTTATTAGTGTTATATCTCCAAGCTATAATGTCAATTAGGATCTGGCAAATGTCACCATACAGTAATTCATGCGCTTCATCAAGATAGTGTAACCTTTCGATGTATCTGAAGATTAGTACCTCAAACAATCCTTTTCAGGGCATGAGTGCAATGCTGTCAGTTTATGTATTGAGTAAAGGAATCCTATGAATGGACTTTGCACAAAAATTAACAAAATGCATTAATTTTGTACATAATCTTTACTTTTCCTGTCCAGCATATCACGCTACTTCCTTCATGATTTAAACTCTCATTTTGCCAGTATTTAGTACCTCTAGAGTGACTGATATCTTGGTTTGTTTTTATTTGTTTGTTGTTTAACGAGTCACTCGACAATATTCGATCTATAAGGCGACGATCTGTAAATAAGCGAATCTGGATCATATAAATCAGTGATCAACAATATCAGCTTCGCTCTACCAAATTGGGTTACGGTGACAAGCGTCAACAAAGCCAGCAAGCCTGACCACTCGATGCTGTTGGTCGCCTCTTACGATAAGCACGGGTTACTGAAGGCCAATAATCTAACTCGGACCTTCACGGGTGTACACAGGTAGAAATACAAATAATTTTGTCCTTGATTTTGGGGGTTAGGTTTAGGAAAAGAAAATTTGAAATATGACAGCATTGAACAGCGTGATCTGTCAGGTGGTATCGCAATGTTTACATGAGGGATCTCCAGTGTTGACTGAATTACAGGAATTGTAAGGAATTCATTTCAGAAATATTCTTCCAACCCACACGGCCATGACCATATTGTATAATCAGTAATATGATGGACCTGTTTAAACAAACAAGTGTTCCGGTGGAAAGATCTCCCCTGTTTATCCACGAGGGAAAGGGGACGATTTCGTGTATGTTTGTTTTAAACACAAACATTACATGTTTGAACTCTATATTACGGGGGAAAAGATCTCTCTCAAGCATTTTCAATCTTCATTAAAATATGGAATATGTTTTGGCTATTTTTGTTTGACAATAACATGATGGTGCCTTATCTTATGTATTTATGGGGCGGTGGGATAGCATAGTGGTTAAGGCGTTCGCTCATCGCGCTGAACACTGATGAACTTTGCCATCGTCGATCTAAATAGTACTTGCACACGGTTCGGGACGATGGTTGAAATATATGTGCCCCCAACCAGTATGTGTTTGGATCATTCACAACGCGACATCGCTATTTTGTTATCTATATCTATTATTATAAGTTCCCATGCTCATAATGAAACATGGCACATACACGATTGTTGCTGAAAACAAATCAATGAATGACAGACCATGAAGGAAACAGATACGGCATACGTTTGCTTGTCCCAGAAACAACCCAAGGTTTCTTATTAGTAGAGGATTCATTTGCCGGTGTTAAACACAATTCTTGTCAATGGAAACCTGGATGAACAGTAACTGGTAACTATTTCTTGAAAATTCAGACTTCAAGCCTGAAAAGGACAGTTATATGTTATAATCGGTTTAAATGGAGGCATATACTGTTAACGATTTTTTCAAAACGACGTTAAACCCTATTGCACCTCACCTCACCAATTAACATGTACCTTTTATATACTGGTCAATACTGATATGCAGTGATCTACTCAGATGTTAACCTTCAAGGAAACCTGTCTCCTCCGATAATCAAAGATTTGATATACGCTGCCGTATGTGTATTACGTTGTCATACGATGAATCGTTCCACAAATTAGCAGGACTTATTTGCATTTGAAATGAAAACACAAATTCAAAATATTCGGTACATTTCATTTATGTATTATAATCATTGCAATAAACCAAGCGTAAAACTTGCCTTTATTCAATCATATATACTTTTGTAATGACTCACTGTTACTTTGTCAACAGTCAGGTTATTGCCATTTTCACACAAGCATATAAAGAAAAATGGATCAGGACACACTCGGACTTGAATGACACGTGTCATCGTACACAAGTTGAATAAATCGACGCTCATATCAGTCACTGGACTGACTGGTCCAGCCTCCATTATTCAGATAGGCGTGGGTTGAATATGTATTAGTTTAGCATAATTAAATAAGCACCTGAATAAAGAAGTTATTCACCCATATAGTTTGTCCTTATCTGACCCTCTAACTTCTAAAAATGCCACTCATGAAGTATTGTGGCTGTACGATGTTTATGCTGTAAAAGAGAGCCTGTCCAATGATTCCTCTGCACGTATGTACCATCCCCAGTGCCAGGAGTTGTTGGTGGCATGAAATCCCCGTACTTACAAGATATTCCTCTGATTGAAAGATGATTTCAATCGGCTTTCGTTAAACTTAACTCCTCACAAAAATAAGTATTTTCAGTGTAATATCTTTATCAATGTTAGTGAAAGGTAAATATTCAAAGAACGCATAACCTTTAGTGACTGTCAAATTGATTTATCTGATAACATTGAAAACATCACCTGAACACAACCACACTCAGAAACAACATGCAAAATGTGTGGCATGAATGTGCCCCACTCTTCACACATGCACCTACCTGTAATCACTCCCCTGGCACAACAAGCGGGTCCTAACTTCATGTGTATGGATGATAATGACTGTCCATGGATGATAATGCCCGAGAAAATGTTGTTAACGATGTTGTTTAGATCAACAACATCACCCATATGGACTGGCCTGCAAGGTCACGTGATCTTAATCCCATTGAACATGCTTGGGACATTATTGGAAATCGTGTTTACGGTCTCCATGTTCATCCCCAGAATCTGGATGACCTTGAACAGGCGTTACAGAGCGAGTGGCAGAACATTCCACAACAGCAACTTTAAAGGCTCATTTGGTCAATGCAAAGACGTGTAGAAGCTTGCCTTTGTGCTCATGGTGGCCATACGCGTTACTGTACACTGTTTCACTGTCTGACTGGAACCTTAATGTTAACATTTTGCTCCATCAATGCAGCACATTTTGCACGACTATGTCGCGGGTACATAATAATAATAATAATAATAATAATAATAATAATGGCAACTGAAAACAAAGGGTGATGGTGAACATGACAAACGGCCTCCCATGGATGCCAATGAAAGGTTCTGGAAACAGTTGTGGTCTGTACCCGGCAACTGTAACCTTGAGGCACCATGGGTCCGTGATTATGACCATGCAATGCATGAGAAGGTAAGTAGGTCGTTTGTCTGTTACATCTCACCAGATTGCCTGAAAAGTGTTATAAAAAAGTCCACATCTTATAGAGCTCCAGGGCCTGATGGCATTCGAAACCGGCATGGAAACTGTTCCCCTGTGTCCAAACACCATTACGACACTGTTTCAATACTCTCGTGGACACAGGTGATGTTCCTCCATGGTTCCGCAAAGGTCGCACAATACTTCTCCCCAAGAAAGGAGACTTGACTGATCCCAAAAACTTCCGCCCTATCACATGTTTGAATACACAATACAAAATATTCACAGGGTGTTTGACAAACCTCGTGTCATCTTACTGCTCTTCCAATGATATAATTTACAGAGAGCAGAAGGGAGCAAGAAAGGGATGTTGGGGGTGCAAGGATCAACTTCTTGTACAGAAAATGATTTTGGAAGAGGCTAAAACATATCACCGCAACCTCTCCATGTGCTGGATTGACTACAAAAAAGCATACGACTCTGTCCCTCACGAATGGATTCTGAAGGCTCTTCATTGTATTGACCTCCCTGAGCGACTACTTGATTTACTCAAGTCTTTAATGAGTTGCTGGTCGACTCAACTTGAGATGTACTCGCAAGGGCAGGTGCAGACTTCGGAATCTATCCCAATCAGATGGGGAATATTTCAGGGGGATTCCTTTAGTCCTTTGCTTTTTTGTCTGTCTTTAAATCCTTTGAGCTTTCTGCTCAATAAAGAGGAGGGTTACCATCCCGGACCTCCTCAGCACAGATCTCCAACACCTCTTACTCATCTCCTTTACATGGATGACATCCAATTTGAAAGAGCAGGTTCTCCTTGTCGAGTCCTTTTCTAATGATATTGGCATGACATTTGGACTCGACGAATGTAATACTCTTCATCTGAAACGTGACAAGGTAACTAATGATGGATCGGTCAAGTTACAAGGGGAGGAGTTATTGAGCATCTTGTGGAAGATCAGGCCTACACCTATCTTGGAATGCAAGTTCGAGACAAGCTCCAGAATGCCCAGATTCAAGACAAACTTCGGGCCGAGTACAAATCTCGTTTAAAGAAAATCATGAGCTCAGAGCTAAATGCTCGGAACAAGGTCAAAGCCACCAATACTTTTGCTGTGCCAGTCCTTTCCTATTACTTTGGAGTAGTTGATTGGACAACATGCAGAGTCTTGACCGTCTGACCAGAAGGATCATGTCTGATAACAGAGCCCACCACCCTCGTTCCTCTCTTAACCGTTTATACATTCCAATCAATTCTGGAGGTCGGGGTTTGATTAATGTGGAGGCTCTTCATGATAGAATTTTATTGTGTACTTTTGCACATATTTATTTATCGGATGATCCTCTAGTGATGCGTGTGAAGACTCATGATGAAAGCAAGGAATTCCACAGCTATTTTAAGCGTGCCAAGGTTGTTGGACAGAATCTGAGATTTGAGGTTGATTTTGTTGATGGCGATGTACTGCTGGACGGTACAGTGATGGGAGTAAACCAGGTGAAGTCCTTCATCAAGTCTGCCCAGAGTCGGTCTTTTGTGGAGAAGCTTTCTGAGAAGTCATTGCATCGTGTGTACATGCAGTGTGTGGACAGAATAGCAATCCCACCGACTCCTTCGCCTGGATGAAGTCGGCTGGTCTTAAATGTGAAACTGAGGGCTTCCTTTTTGCTGCTCAGGACCAGTCACTTCCCACTCGCAATCGCCTAAATGTGATTCTTAAAGAAAATATCAATATGAAATGTCGACTTTGCAATGAATTCACGGAGGCTGTCCAACACCTTGTCAGTGGATGCCCTGCCTTGGCACAAACATCATATCTTAAACGACATGATGGCATGGCTCGTTGCTTTTATTACCGTTTTCGACATGCCTGTGGCTTTGACTCCGAGGTCCATCCATGGTACGACCCTGAACATGTCCAGGGCGTCATGGAAAATGATGCTTTCAAACTTCTCTGGAATAGGCCCATATACAGCCTCAGAAGAATTCCAGCCAACAAACTTGATCTTGTCCTTTTTGATAAAGCCAATGAATTTATTTATATCATTGAATTTTCTGTCACTTTTGACACCAATGTGATTGGCAAGATTCAGGAAAAGCATGATAAATATGCGGACCTCGCCTTTGAAATGTCTCGCTTGCATCCCAAGTACACTGTCGTCAGGCTCCCCATTGTTCTCGGTGCCCTTGGTTTGGTACCTCCTGATCTCTTGGCGCAGATCAGGAGAGTGCCCGGGTTCTCCACCGGGAGTATAGCCCTTCTGACACTCTCGGTAATGCAGAAGGCTGCAGTGTTGGGGAGCCTTCATATTCTCCGGAAAGTTCTTGGTGGGTTCGACTAGGCAGTGTTTCCTGGGAGAAGTCTGGGCTGCGTGTAGAGGGGGCAAGGGCCCTGAGCTGATGATGAACCTTACCAGCCTGACTGTGCCAGGATCACCCGAACCCTCTCTGCTGCATTTTCATCTTTAATCTGTAAAACATAATAATAATAAGTGTAATAAGTCTTTAAAGCCCTTTTGAAAGTGCTGAGATTTTCAATTGAGCAATTGCCTTCTTTTCAAATCACAAGGCAGTTTATTCCACAATGTTGCTGCGTTGAAGGAAAGGGATATTTTCCCAAACCATATTTAAAAAGGCTTTGGCTTTGGCACACAGTTGAGACAAAGGTCTGCAGATCGTATTTGTCGTGATGGTTCATAGTGTTTTGTGAGTTCTGACAGATAGGCAGGAGCAGAATGGTGATAGCATTGATAAGCTAGGGAAAGACATGCTTTTATGTCTATTATTGCTCAATACTTTTCATTTCATTTTGTTAATCGTGTGTACATATGATTCACCTTTCTATTGCATCATTCCATGATTTGCAATTTCAATAAATATAAATGTAATGAGACTACAAATTTGTGTTGCTTAACTTTTTGTGAGGAGTATATAATATCAGTATTCTTCTTGACAGTGACATTGCCTGTGAGGTGATTAATTCCAAACACGCCGGGAGCTAGAGCTGTTTGGTACCAAACTAAAGCCAGAATGTTACAAGTCAGCTTAAACTAAAGCATAAGGCGCATGACACGTTCCCCTCAGTGTTGTAATCTAGGTTTCAGAAGACGGAGATCGATGGTATATCCAAATAGCGAAATTCAGGTTATTAGGAAACAGGCGCTTCATGTTTTGCATAGATCTGAAGATCGTATATTTTGGCATTTAGACATGTCACTAGTAATGAGCCTTTGGAATATATTGTCCATTTTTCATGCTTAAGAACTATATACACGGACATTCCATTGTATTAAGCCAGACAGGCCTGTAAACGTATACGTATTTCATATTCTACCGCAGACACAACGTGCGCTGAAGTCGCCTGTTGTTCGGGTAATTACCTAAGGCTCAGACATTAAGCTTTTGGATTGATTAAGAGTTGGTCGTTATATCTGGACAGTACGGAACAGTAACACCTATATTCTTTCCCGTGGTAATATATGTCGAAGGAATTACGACCGGGGCGATAGATCCTTTCCAGAAATGACGAAGCCAACGTTTTGATCATCGGAATTATCTAGATCAATGTTATACGTACATAATACACTAGACGCTGGGTATGTAAAGTCACACTACACATAAATAACTGCAGACTTAGCGTTTTTGTTGGCGGCTTCCGATACGAATACGGTTTTTACCACATGGACCTTGGCGGGACCGAGATCCCTGGTTACAACAGAACACTGATTGTGAAGTTTCAAAAATATCGGATTTAGACATTGTACAATATAGGAAATCAAATTTCAAAATTTGTAGTAATACACGTCTTTCATTCAGTTGCAATGCATACGTGTTTATTCCTCAAAAGTAACATTTTAATGATATTTGAGAAAACAAATTTCCACGGGTCTGTTGTGGTGCAATTTGACGTAGTGGGTAGGTTAAACGGAAACCTTTTACAGTATCAATGCAGATCAATACGTACTATTTATATGAGTTTAACACATCATTCTTATTTCAGATATCGTTCTGCGGAGATGTTTTTGATAAGTAATTATGCTTCAGATAATCCATCAACAAAATACATTGCTTCAGGTTTCTCCTAAGGGCGTGGCATGGACAACTCCTGTTTCACACAACGAGTGCTTGGCTCAAGAAAGAAAACACATGCATTCTGCAGACCAATTGTAAACTTTGAATCCCATTCAACAAATCAAACTCCCTCATTTGTTGTGCATTGGGAGAACTACAGGAAGTGTGTGTATGTGTGTGTGTGTGTGTGTGTGTGTGTGGGAGATAGACGCCTATAACGTGTCAGCTTGCAATGGGTTTTTGTTCATTTCGTGGCTGTGTCTAGCGTGGATCCGCGTGTGCAGTTTGCGTAATGCTTGATATTCCTGGTCGATCGTATTTCCAGGTGTGAGACATCAATATTACCCAGCCTCGGGCCTCTCAGTGGACAAGAGGAATCTAAAAAATATCACAAAATCATGTCATGATTGGAATGATCGGCATTAAATGAACATTATGCTGCCATAGGCCAAACGTCATGCCTGTATTGCACTGAGAAGCTTTTAATCCCATGTCGACCTTTTGTCTGGGACTGAACCTACACTTGTGTGGTCATACGGATGTTGCTGTTCAATCATAAAGTTTCGAGATTAAAGAGAAATTGGCAGCGGACAAATCGGTTTCATTTCCTCTCTGATCTGGGCCTTGTGATGTGGACTGTGTGATGTTCGGGCAGGTTGAAAACTCAATTAACTACAGGCCTGGTGAGAATGCAGACGTAAACAGTGGAGGTACACGGATGGTTCGCAACACAAGTAATGCGGCTATATTCCATAATGTTTCACTAATTATCCTTATGTTTCCACAAACTAAAGTGTTCAGTATTGGCTGAAACACTTCGCCTGCTTCATGAAAGTCTAATGATCGACAGGTGTTGACATGAGGGGGAAATAGGCGAGTTAGTTTTGTGTGCACTCGAAGTTTGACGTGATGGTAATCTCAAACATTTCTAATTCGATTAAGCAATGACAATTGGCATGGTACTGACACACTAATAATTGGTATTCGAACCCACAATCAAAGGACGGAACTACGTGGAACCTTATACGAACGGGATGTGAGGAAGGATCAACTACACCTTGTTACATGTACGAATGATATACATCGACCTATTTCATGACTAGTTGATGGTGAGACCCACGGGTCTAAACCATTACTAAAACAGATCACAAATTTACAACTGGTTTCTTGCCGAATAAGTAATAACTCCTCGTGCTTGAATTGCTGCTTTCAGAAATAAAATATGGAGTCTTTCTCATATTGGTTCAAGTGTGATGGGGGCGATGGGGTAACCTAGTGGTTAAAGTGTTCGCACGTCACGCCGAAGACCCGGGTTCGATTCCCCACATGGGTACAATGTGTGAAGCCCATTTCTGGTGTCCCCCGCCGTGATATTGCTGGAATATTGCTAAAAGCAGCGTAAAACTAAACTCAGTCAGTCAGTCAAGTGTGATGGAATTTAACGACTCTAACAGCTTTTCCTCGTAATGTGCATTTATTGGATGAGATAACGTTGCTGGAAGAAAGTGAGATAGTTTGGATCATGACTGCTTTAAAAAAGTATTTCATTTACACCACATGATGTTGGAGGACAGCTGTAAGTGATGCAGATGAGACTAGACTTTTATTTAATTTTGTAAAACCTGGTATAGCGCAGACAAAGTTGGATAGATAACAGGTGCGAACCGTAGATTGGAACACAATGCCCGCAGGTGGTTTTCATGCCCAACAGGAGATGGTCTGGTCAGCATGCATCTTATACGATCGGGTCAAAGGAGTTCCTAGTTTGCATATACGTTAGCAAATAAAAATCGATTTACGAATGTCTAACACATCAGGATAACAGATTTCAGAAGAAGGACAGGATCCGTGAGAGACAAGTTGATCCTCTGAGGGAAACGTGTGTGTGCGAATAGCATACAAATCTTTACCGAACAATTTACATTCATTGCTATATAATTTGCTACGTTTTAACAAAGAAACCATCAACACTATTTATAGAATGTAATTGCAATTTCCATAATCGTCTGTCTCAAGGGATCATTGATATTGTTCTTTCAAAGTTTACCATCTTTTAAACAGTAATTTCCCGTCTGTGAAAATTCTCAAAATGCAACATGTCAAAGAAAGCGAAAGAAAATCTATAGGACACAGGAGACTAATAAGCGAGGGACGAATGTGTGCCTGGTATGCAAGTTCTAGTTTTTCAGTTGCTGGGTGGGGTTTGGCAGAAAGGTAGTAGACAGAGGTGAGTCCTACGATTTAACTTCGCATCGGCATCGTTTCAGCCTGATAGCGACGAGACGAAGTTTACACATATACGCAAAACTATAATTACAAAAAGTTCATAACTTGGGTGGACAAGATTGTTGTGTGTTATGCTATGGACGTGGACAGTCATTCAAGTAAGTGGCGCTTAGGAACATTGCAACGTTCCATAGCGGTCGCTGCTGTGGCTGAAATGATGCCGACGCCGCGTTACAATGTATTTGTGAGTGAGTTAAAATGTATCGTCACATCGGCAATATTTCAGCCATATCGTGACGAGAACAATTAATTTTATACATAGTAATTAATGGTAAATTGTAAAAACCTGTCAACGAAGGACGGTAAAATAACTAGATTATCACAGATTCGAATTTAAAACTAGTAATTAGATCTAAAACAGTTTGAGTATAGATGACAATACAAGGTAGAAACAGGCTATATATTGCCAACAACTGAAGGTAGATCACCATACTAGGGACCATGGAGACTTACAGTACATTTGATTCCTGCATGGACCCTAGCTGGATTTACACCATCCCTTCAGCTATTAGCAATGTTAGATAATCTAGCCACAAATTAAACGAACATATATTCTACGATTAAAAAAGGGGAGAGTTTAAATTTACTTTGAATGTTTTGTGACTTATGACAATCATTTTAGAGTACTTTAACCCCCGTTCAGGATACAGCCACTAACACATTTTGTTTGTATGTACACAGCTACTTAAGAAAGTGATACGAACTTTAAAGAGGCTACTTTTAAACCATGCATCCACATCCTTCCGTCACTTCGATCATCGTGTTTCTTTTAATATCTAACATATACGTGTGTATTGTAAAGTATTGGAGTATTAAAACCTATCATTTTTTGTCGTTTGACATGTTTTTCAAAATACATTCCACAAATATTTTAAAACGATTTCATTGCACATCCAATGCAGCAATTACACACTATCACCATGTTTCTTTTATTTCTATACCTAATTGTTCGACAATTAGTAAATTAAATATTGGGAGGAATTCTTTTGTAACAGCGGAACAAAACATATTCGCACAAAAAACGAATTGACACTGATCTATAAACAGCCGTGTCCTGCCCCAATATAAACGTTTCACTGTCTAATACAAACACTGTACTTGTTATTGCCATGCACTTTTTTCAGAAGATGATATCTAAAGTTGGCACTGCACTGCTCAACACAAAACAATCTGTTTTCGTTCATGTGGCGCTAAGTGTTTTTTATGAAATACATCCCTAGAAAAAATATGAAATGTTCAGTTAGATCCTGATTACCGTTAATACATCATGACACATTTACCTAAAGCTGTATGCCTTGGTGCCTCTAGATAGAGTTAATTACAATATCCACCTAAAGGATTCGAAATCTCCACCTTTGGGTCGTATAAACAGAACTTAAATAGACGCCATATTGTCTGTATAACTTCAAGCTATCATGTGAATGAGGACAACTGTAAGCTTCATCTCCTAATCATCAATAATTACATCATATCACAGCACTCACTTGTTCGATTTGCACGGGCAGATCTACAGCAAGTATTTTTCAGAAATTCTGCAAATGCTTGTACAATTTATAGTGCTCTGTTTGCTTCATCGCACCTCCTGGTATGAAACAGTATTACTAGTTCCTTTCGATTCTTTTTACCACACAAAAATCTCTAATAAATCCCACAAACAAGCTCTGAAGGAAATGATAGGCATTATATGATAATTACACAGCCATAGGGCAAAACGTCATGCCTGGAGAAGCTGATAATCCCTGGTCGACTTTTCGTCCGGGGCTGATTCTACTCTTGTCTGGTCTTGCGGACTTTGCTGTTCAATCATAAAGTGTGGAGAGTAAAGAGAACTGACATGGCAAATCCGTTTCATTTCCTGTCGGATCTGGGCCTTGTCCTGTAGACTGTGTGATGTGCGGATAGATTGGTAACAACCCTTTCAATTACTGGCCTGGCCAGAATCCAAACTCGAGAGGTCATTCCTTTATGTAGATATACATGGATGGATCACGATAAAGAAATGCTGTTATATTATTGTCTTTAGATTCTATGCAAAATAACATCATGAGGTTTTGATGTCAGATAAGCCGGGTCGCCTTTCACCACTTGTTGGTCTCTGCCTGGCGTTTGCCATTATTAGCTAGCACTATAAGCCCAGCTTAAGTCTGGGCTAGCATGCATGTCGTCATATCAGCAAAATGTTTGCAAGTACGACGTCCTTCAGATTTTATTACATAACTTACCTACCTTATTACCATCATTACTTGACATGGCTGAAATATTAGCAAGTTGAATGTATCGCCGCTTTAACAGTATTTCATTTTGATCTCAACTGTCGGCTTGATGTCAAATGAGACCTCAAAGTGATGCGGTTCTTACAACAGGGGTTTATTAAGTTGATAAAACTGGTATGGCCTTGACAAATTTAGAAACCTGATCAGGGTTAACCAGGTTTCTTGCAAGCCTAAAGGACAGATGGCTGCACAGGAATGTGATCCCTCTTAGATTACTATTACTCGCCTGGCATACATATAGGCCAAGATGAAAGACCCAGCAGAAGGGAACCTATCAGCATAATATACTTTCACAAAATACCACTGTAACAGTATTTACAACTTTGAAAAATACCCTAAAGAACACTGTCCAATGATGTAATGGATGTTTTAAGTCAGTGAATAAGACGAGATCCGTTGGTGACAGATCAATCCCTGGAGCTGTGAAAGGCGTATGTGACTGGCAAGCAATTGATAGCGAAATGAGATTCCTATCCGTACAGTTTTAGATGTTTTAATCATTCATCCGTCTGTGAGACGGAAAACCAATTTACAGGATGTAAACAACTTCTGTCTCAAGGGATCATTGAAATTGTTCTTTCAAAGTTTACAGTCTGTTAAAAGTTATTAAAATCTTTGTAAAAGTAGTTTCTCCAAATGCAACATGTCCAAGAAAGCACAAGAAAACATGGTCCATAAAGGTATAAACAAAGATACAATCCAAAAATGACTGAGCAAAATGTTCTTCCTTTTTTATTGCTAACAACCCCCGTGCCGTCAGAGGTTTTAAACAGAGTAATTGTGAGATAAAACCTCTGATTACGTAATCGATGTCGACCATACACTGTGGAAATAGTAATTCATGACAGCATAATTCAAAACTTAGTATCTTCATCTCTCACTGGAGCTCTCAATACTCATTCAGTTCAACACTTACATGTTCTGGGTGTGTTGCTGAATTGTCGTTACCCTTCTTGAAGTAACTTTCCATGAGGAATTATATTGCAACAACAAAAATGGCACACGCACAGAAAACTTCGACCTTGATCTTTAATGAGCCATGCCACAAGGTAGCACTGTCTACATTCTGGTGACGGGCACTTTCGTCAAAAGATGAAAGGAAGTGCAATGTCCTTCGTGCACACCAAAATGCTGGCAAATTATCATGGATTTGATTCTTTTTCTCTAATGCCGTCAATATGAAGTGTTCGCATTGTTCCTGAACATCTTTAACACACTGAGCCGCGTTTCAATAAAAGTATCCTCTTTAATGCCTTTGGATAGATTATACTGTAATATCCTCTTTTTGGATTACAAATGTTACCACCTTGGGGATGGCTTAAACTGAACTTACAGAGAAGCTATATTAGTTTTATGTCCTCAAGTTATAATGTTAAGGAGGATCTGACAAATGCCACCATACTGCACTTATCATCTACATTATACAAGCCTCCGATGAATCAGAAGATTAATACAAAACACAAAACGTTTTGGTGCATGGGTTAACTGTTTCCTATTTCCTGTATGAATTAAATGAAGTATAGAAATGGACTTCGCAATATTGTTAACGATGCTTATGTATTTTACATGAGTGAGTGAGTGAGTTCAGTTTGACCCTCCACTCGGCAATATTCCAGCTATATGGCGGCAGTCTGTAAATAATCAAGTCTGGACCAGACAATCCAGTGATCAACAGCATGAACATCGATCTACGCAATTGGGATATGACATGTCTCAACCAGGTCAGCGTGCCTGACCACCTGATCCCGTTAGTCTACGTTTGTTGTATTCATTACTGTCGTATAGTAATACAATCGTCGGAATATTATGTTGTAATTTATTGAAGTAAGTAATTTGATAAATAATCAAAGCCAGCAATTTCCTGAAAATTGCATTCCTCTCTTTGTAATCTAATTTCACTTTTGGTCATTTTTTCTAACCATGTGAGTGATTGATGTCTTGATGAGCTCGCACCCTACCAAAGGGCTGGTAATTGGAGCTAATGTCTTAATTCCTAAATATATCATCAATATAGTCCAGATAAAAATAACAAAGAGAAGCAGTAAACCAAGAAACACTGGTATAAGATCCCTGAACACAATGCGGGAACGCAAGGGAATAAATCATTCGATCTCAATCGTGGCGCGTAAGAGATCCATTTCAGCCTTCTTTTAGGATGAAATAGCTTGAAACATGACCGGTTTTATTTTCAACCTGTTTACTTTAAGAAGGCCTTCGGAAGCAACATGACGTACCACAAAGGGTGGCAAGTTGTGTCGGCCCTCGTGAGTCCTTCCTGATGGCTACAGGAGCTTCATCAGTCAGATCGTATCGCAACGTCGACAGGAGGGGTCTCCACAGTTGCAGGGATCATACGGAGCTATCTTGCTTTCATAACTGTTGTCTTCACAAGATGAATTAGCTCCAACCAGCCAGGACATGACCCCGTCACAGAGACATATCGTAAAATCAATATCATGACGGATCTGTTCAGGCAAACAAGTGTTCCCGTGAAAAGATTGTCTACGAACGAGAGTTGGGTTTTGTACCATCTTAAACAGGTCAAGATTTGTTACTGCAAGCAAATGTAATTTTCCTACCACTTAATACCTCATTACGTAAAGGGAAGTATTTCTAATACGTACAACACTCTGTCAAGGTGATGACAGTAAGTAATTTATTGATTTGTTCGGTAAGGATTGGGCGTTTGGATCCGCTAGACAAGCACAATACAGAAATAGTCGGGGGATGGCTACATGTAGATCTATCATCACGTCTCATGAAACTGATAAAAGGATTACTGACATATATAACCTTCAAGTTCTTTACATCTTTTTGATGACGCGACTGCAAACACGAGGAATGCATGGCCAGGGGTCAGCAAGAGACTTGTCCAAGTTGCCATGTAATAATGCTCCCTAATTCCTTTGCTATAAGTAGACATTTCTTATAATGGTGGAAATGGTTCTTTGCGCTTTGAGTTCCCTGGTTGTTAATGCCAAGGGTGATATGTGAATAATTGTTGTATAACGAATGACTCATAGTTTGTTAGACATTGTAAGTTTAGTGCAACAGCGATAGAGCCATTCTAGTATTTGAAAAAAACATGTTAGATGACGTGTGTAAAACACCAGACACAACTGGAACCACATGTTGTTTATCCACGATACCAAGGTTAAAGAAACCACCACGTTGTTAAAGGGATGTATCCGTGGTCCCAAGTAGGGTGATCTACTTTCAGTTGCTGGCGATCTACAACCCGTATTTTAATTGTATTTAACTCACTCAACCACTCACTCACTCACTCAAGCGAACTGTAAACTATGTCCCCTCATGTCGGGAAGACAGATATTATATGAACGAGTGAGTTAAGATTTACAGTCACAACGGCAATATTTCAGCCATCTCGGTACTGAAACTATAAATACATGTAAATTATAAAATGCCTGCCAAACAAGGACTAAAATATCACACAACTAAAATATCACAGTTATGCATATAAATCTAAAATATTTCAACTACAGAAGACATTACAATATAAAAATGGCTATAGATTGCCAACAGCTGAAGGTAGACCACCATACTAGGAACTATGGGGATGATGTGGGCAAGGTAAAAGTTAGACAATTACATTAAGAATTCCAATTTAACTTCTAATAATCTGTACATGAGAAGAAGGGGACAGTAAGCTCATTGTTTGGAGAGTTCTCTTGGAGCACAGTTATCTTTCACAAATTCACGCTTGTATATTGATTCAGTCGTGTCTTCAGTGATGTTGTGTAAGTAAGCCAGTATGCCCGTCAAGGTATTCATTCTGTCCGTGGGTGACCAGTAAAAGCCGTTCAGTTGTATCGCAACTTCGATATGGTTCAAATCTATTTGCACGGCACGGGAAATATGTATAATAGATTTTAAGAGACCGTTTTGAGTGGTAACCTTGACACCCAGAATAAAAGACAGAGTTTCAGTTTAAGGTCTCATGATGAACATGGGTTATATAAAGGGATGGTGTGATTTGAACGATGTGCAATCCTTTCACTCCTCACACATCACTGTCAATGTTTAACAACAGGTATTGTGACAGTACATTAGGAAGCGGAGTAATATCATAACTTTACCTCATTACTGAACCGAACCAAATTTATTAAGCTCAAAGTTTACAACGCAGACTTTTCTCTGATTCTTACACACCCGTGAAGATCCGGGTTAGAATTGATTTTCAGTAATCCATGCTTGTCGTTAGAGGCGACTAGCGGGATCGCTTGGTCAGGCTCGCTGACTTGGTTGACACATGTCGTCATATCGTATTGGGTAGATTGATGCTCATGCTGTTGATCATTGGATTGTCGGATCCAGACACGATTATTTACAGACCGCCGCCATGTAACTGGAATATTGCTGAGTGCGGCGTAAAACTAAACTCACTCACTCGCATACCCAGCGTCTAGTCAGCGTCACTCAATCTTATTCTATGTAATTGAAGTGTTGAGGTATCGATAATTGTAGTACCTTGCCTGGGACAAAGGCGTCTGTATGTACACATGTATCATCATCTCGTCTATGAGGAGTTAATGGATTGAAGTATATTACTGTAATACTACTACATTATACTGGGTGATGATGTGTTTAATGTTTAGCGCCACATTTTCTGATTCTTACAAATTGGTCTCATTGAAGTGTTGAGTGATCGGTAAATGTAGTACTTTGCCGAGGACACATGTGCACATGTATCATCACCTCGTCTATGAGGAGTGAATGGGAGAAAATATATTACTGTAATATAACTACATTATACTGGGTGATGATTTGTTTGTTGTTTAACACCACATCAGCAATATTCCAGCTACATGGCAGCGATCCGTAAATACTCGAGTCTGGACCAGGTAATCCAGTGATCCACGTCATGAGCATCCAACTGAGCAATTGAGATACGATGACATGTGTCAACCAAGTTAGCGAGCCTGACCATCCGATCCGGTTAGTCGCCTCTTACTACAACAATGGGTTGCTGAAAACCAATTCTAACCCGGATCTTTACAGGTGTTAAGTCCCAAGGGTACCTGCCTCCTCCGATAATCAAAGATTTGATATACTCTGTCGAAAGCGTATTACGTTGTCATACGATGACACGTTCCACAAATTAGCAGGCCCTTTATTCATTTGGAATGAAAACATTTCTAATGGTAATTAAATGTGAATTTGAAATGTGATTGCTAGTAAAAGCAGAGCAGTACTTAGGTACGATTAGTAGTTGGCGGATAGAAAATTTAAGCCATAGCCTACATGTACCCCTTGCAAATAAACAAATACCTACCTCAAGTGAAAGGTATGTACGACCTGGTCACATTGCTTTCCTCACTCAGTCACCCACTCACTACCATTACAAAACTTCATCTTTACCTCCCATCTTTGACATATTAGAACAAATTCAAAATATTCGTCACATTTCATTTCTGTATTATAATCATGCAATAAATCAAGCGTTTATTCCAGCATAAATACCTTTGTAATGACTCACTGTTACTTTGTCAACAGTCAGGTTATTGCCATTTTCACACAAGCATATAAAGAGAAAATGTTTCTACCGTTCCTGTGATAAGACGTGACTGACGAGCTCGGGTCACACTCGGACTTGGATGACACGTTTCATCATACAGTTGCATATTCGACGTTCATATCGACTGGTCAATCCTCCATTATTCATGCGTCACGTGGGTTGAATATGTCTTTGTTTAGCATGAAACAACAACAAACAGAATCAGTTATACAAAGTGTGTCCAAGTGTGAGAAATCCAATCGAATGATTCCTCTGTACGTACATGTATTTACCGTCCCAAGTTACTAGGTGTTGGTAGCATGAAATCCCCGTACTTACAAAATACTCCTCTGACTGAAAGATAATTTCAGTCGGCTTTTGTTCAGCTAATATCAGTATTCCTCGTGACAGTGGCATTGCTTGTTATAGGTGATTAATTCCAAACACGCCGGGAGCTTGAGCTGTCTGATACCAAACCAAAGCCATAACGTTACAAGTCAGCTTAAACTAAAGCATAAGGCGCATGACACGTTCCCCTCAGTGTTGTAATCTAGGTTTCAGAAGACGGAGATCGATGGTATATCCAAATAGCGAAATTCAGGTTATTAGGAAACAGGCGCTTCATGTTTTGCATAGATCTGAAGATCGTATTATTTTGTCATTTAGACATGTCACTAGCAATGAGCTTTTGGAATATATTGTCTATTTTTCATGCTTAAGAACTACATACAGGGACATTCCATTGTATTAAGCCAGACAGGCTTGGAAACGTATACGTATTTCATATTCTACCGCAGACACAACATGAGCTGAAGTCGCCTGTTGTTCGGGTAATTACCTAAGGCTCAGACATTAAGCTTTCAGATCGGTTAAGAAGCGATCGTTATATCTGGACAATACGGAACAGTGACACCTGCATTCCTTCTATCCAAAGTGGAAAAATGTGTGGAAGGAATTACGACCGGGGCGATGGATCCTTTCCTGAAATGACGATGCCAACTTGTTGATCAACGGTATTAACTAAATCAATGTTATACGTACATGATACACAAGACAGTGGGTATACGAAGCTACACTACACATAAATAATTAGAGACTTAACGTATTTGTAGGCGGCTTCCGATACGAATACGATTTTTACCACATGGACCTTGACGGGACCGGGATCCCTGAGTACAACATAACACTGAATGTGTCGCATGACGAATTTTCTAAACAGTCAGATTTAGACATTGTACGATATAGCAAATCAGTTTTTCAAAATCTGTTGTTATATATTTCTTTCATCCATTCGAAGTATTTACGTGTTCTTTACTCCAGATCAAGATTTTAATGATTTTGCACATATGGTTTCCTCTGTTGTGGTGCAATTTATGACAAGACTGAGTGAGTGGGTTCAACGCCTCTGTGAACTTTATACAGTATTATTACAGATCAACTGTATATATTTTACGCATTTATATGATTTCAATGTATCTGCACACAAATTTAATACACAAAACTCATTTCAGATAATGTCATGCGGAGGAGTGTTTGAAATATGCTTCAGACAATTCATCAACAAAATACTTTTGCCTCAGGTTTCTCTAAAGAACATTTCATGGACAAGCTTGATGTCCCGAAACTATGTTCAAATCTTGTTTCACACAACATGTGTTCGGCTCAAGATAGTAAGCACATGCATTTCACAGTCCAGATGTAAGCTTCGCATCCCAATCATCAACAAATCACACCGACATCCCAGCGCTCACGCATTTGTTCCTCGTGAACTGGATGTGTGTGTGTGTGTGTGTGTGTGTGTGTGTGTGTGTGTGTGTGTGTGTGTGTGTGTGTGTGTGTGTGTGTGTGTGTTCAGGTTCGGACAGCTATAAGGGGTCAAATTGCCGTGTGTTACTATTCATTTTGTGACTGTGACAAGTGTGAACGCTTTTTTATTACCAAGTCCTGCATCTGCGTGTGTAGCTTGCGTAATGTTTGATATTTTGAAACAATTGATTTCCCGATGTGAGACAACAATATTACCCAGCCTTTCTCTGAGACAAAAAATAATTCTAAAAAAATATCACCGAATCATGTCATGATTGAAATTATCGGCATTAAAAGAATTATACAGCCACAGGCCAAACGTCATGCCTGCATGGCACTGAGAAGCTGGTAATCCCTGGTCGACCTTTCGTCTGGGGCTGAATCTACACTTGTCTGGTCAACGGACTTCGCTGTTCAATCATAAAGTTTCCAGATTACAAAGAAATTGACATGGCAGCGGACAAATCTGTTTAATTTCCTTTCGGATCTAGGCCGTGTGATGTGCGTGGCAGGTTGGGTAACAACCCTTTCAATTACTGCAGACAGGCTTGCAAAGACGCTTTCACTAACTACAGGCCTGGTGAGAACCCAAACTCAATTGGTCATACGATGTGGAGGTACACGTATGGATCGCGACACAAGTAATGCGGCTATATTCTATAATGTTACACAAGATAACCCTTATGTTTCTGCAAAATAAAGTGTTCAGTATAGGCTTAACCATTTTGCGTGCTTCATGACAGCATGAGGGGCCGTGGGGTAGCCTAGTGGTTAAAGCGTTCGATCGTCACGCCGAATACCCGGATTCGATTCCCCACATGGATACAATATGTGAAGCCCATTTCTGGTGCTCCTCGCCGTGATATTGCTGGAATATTGTGACCATGGGGACTTACAGTGCCTTTTCTACCTAAATGGACCCTAGTTGGATTTACACCATCCCTTCTGATGTTAGCCCCCTAATTTTGACAATCTAGCCATAAATTAAAATAACATATATACTGCAGTTAAAAACAATAGTTTACTTATAAATTTACTTTGAAAGTTTTAGGAATTACATACCCTCTCAGGAGGACAATAATTTTACAATATGTACAATATGTGAAGCCCATTTCTGGTGTCCGCCGCTGTGATATTGCTAAAATCTGCGTAAAACTACACTCAGTCATGACAGCATGGTCTTCTGATCAAGTGAGGGTATGAGTTTAGTTCTAGCAATTTTCCACCAATAGTACGGCTTCACATAGTGTTCCCATGTCGGGAATCGAACCTGGGCCTTGAGCATGACGAGCGAACGCTTTAACCACTAGGCTACACCACCGCCACGATGTCAGATGAAACGATCTACAAATGTCCAGGTAAAGAGAACATATCAGCAAACAGATTCCCGAAAAAGGAAAGAAATATAAGGAAGAAAGGAACTCAGTTTTTATTCATTAAAGAAGACAAGTCAGTTGGAGAAGATAAGCTGATTGTCTGAGGTAGAACGTGTGTGTGCGAATATCACACAAATGATTACCAAACTACATTCCTTTTTGTACAATTTAAAACGTTTTAACAAAGAGAGCCACCAACTCTGTTATAGAATTTAATTGCAAATTTCCAGGTCGAAAATCGTCTGTCTCAAGGGATCATCCTTAGTGTTATTTCAAAGTTTACCATCTGTTAAAAGTAATTTCCCGACTGTGAAAAAGTCTCAAAATGCAAAATGTCAAAGAAAGCGAAAGAAAATCTTTAGGACACAGGAGACTAATTACTGTTGCACGAATGGGTGCCTCATATGCAAGTTATAGTTTTTCAGTTGTTGGATGGGGTTGGGCATGAGGTAGAGGTAACTTGGGTGGACAAGATTGTTATGTTTTGTGCTATGGATGTGGACTATAATTCAAGTAACAGCAGGACTTGGAGCTACTGCTTTGCATACTATACTGTGGTGTTTAAGGACATTGCAACGTCCAATATTGGTCATTGATGTGGCTGAAATGATACGAACGCTGCGTTACATTCTGGATGTATGTAGCAAAGCTACTTAAGGAAGTGAAACGAACCTTAATGGGCCTACTTATCATGCCGTCACTCAGATCATCGTGTATATATATATACTTGTCTATTGTAAGGTATTAGGGTATTGAAACCTATCACTTTTTTTGTCGTTTGACATGTTTTCAAAATACATTCCACAAATATTTTAAAAACGATTTCATTGCACATTCAATGCAGCAGTTAAACACTATCACAGTGCTTTCCGATTTCATTACCTCATTGTTTCATCGATAGTCTTCCTGGAGTAAATATTCGGAGGAATTCCTTTGTAACAGTGGAAAGACATATTCACAATCAAAAAACACTAACTGACACTGATTTATAAACAGCCGCGTCCAAATTCAATATGCACGTTGCACGGTCTAACACAAACATTGTACTTGGGTACTGCCATGCACGTTTGTCAGAAGATGAAAGAAAGCGTGAGCTTAGGAAAATCTGAATTTGGCACTGCTCAAGACAAAACAATCTGTTTTCGTCAAAGTGTTTTCGGTAAAGCAATCCCTTGAAGAATATGAAATATTCAGTTTGATTGCGAATACCGTTAATACATCATGACACATTTACCTAAAGCTGTATTCCTCGGTGCCTCTAGATAGAGTTAACTACAATTTCCATCTAATAGATTCGAAATCTCCACCTTTGGGTGGTTTAAACACAAATTACAGGAAGTTGCTTTTTCAAAATCGTGTAACCGCTTGCACAATTTATAGTGATCTATTTGCTTAAACGATCGTACTACCTTTGTATTGCAAACAACAATACTACTGTTCCCTTTCGACGATTTGTGCCACATTTGTGCCAAAAATCTATAATAAATCCCCAAAACATGCCCTGATGAACATGAGAGTCATTAAATATGATAATTACACAGCCATAGGCCAAAATGTCATGCCTGGAGAAGCTGATAATCCCTGGTCGACTTTTCGTCCAGGGCTGATTCTACTTTTGTCTTTTCTTGCGGACTTTGCTGTTCAATCATAAAGTGTGGAAATTAAAGAGAAACTGACTTGGCAATTCCGTTTCATTTCCTGTCGGATCTGGGCCTTGTCCTGTAGACTGTGTGATGTGCGGACAGATTGGTAACAACCCTTTCAATTACTGGCCTGGCCAGAATCCAAACTCGAGAGGTCATTTCTTTATGTAGATATACATGGATGGATCACGATAAAGTAATGCTGTTATATTATTGTCTTTAGATTCTATGCAAAATAACATCATGAGGTTTTGATGTCAGATAAGCCGGGTCGCCTTTCACCACTTGTTGGTCCCTGCCTGGCGTTCGCCATTATTAGCTAGCACTATAAGCACAGCTTAAGTCTGGGCTAGCATGCATGTCATCATATGAGCAAAATGTTTTCAAGTACGACGTCCTTCAGATTTTATTACATAATTTACCTACCTTATTACCATCAGTATTTGACATGGCTGGAATATTAGCAAGTCGAATGTATCGCCGCTTTAACAGTATTTCATTTTGATCTCAACTATCGGCTTGATGTCAAATGAGACCTCAAAGTGATGCAGATCTTACAACAGAGGTTTATTAAGTTGATAAAACTGGTATGGCTCGTTGACAAATTTAGAAACCTGATCAGGGTTAACCAGGTTTCTTGCAAGCCTAAAGGACAGATGGCTGCACAGGAATGAGATCCCTCTTAGATTACTATTACTCGCCTGGCATACATATAGGCCAAGATGAAAGACCCAGCAGAAGGGAACCTATCAGCATAATATACTTTCACAAAATACCACTGTAACAGTATTTACAACTTTGATAATTACCCTAAAGAACACTGTCCAATGATGTAATGGAATTTTAAGTCAGTGAATAAGACGAGATCCGTTGTTGACAGATCAATCCCTGGAGCTGAGAAAGGCGTATGTGACTGGCAAGCAATTGATAGCGAAATGAGATTCCTATCCGTACAGTTTTAGATGTTTTAATCATTCATCCGTCTGTGAGACGGAAAACCAATTTACAGGATGTAAACAACTTCTGTCTCAAGGGATCATTGAAATTGTTCTTTCAAAGTTTACAGTCTGTTAAAAGTTATTAAAATCTTTGTAAAAACAGTTTCTCAAAATGCAACATGTTCAAGAAAGCACAAGAAAACATGGTCCATAAAGGTATAAACAAGGGATTCAATCCAAAAATGATTGATCAAAATGTTCAACACTTACATGTTCTGGGTGTGTTGCTGAATTGTCGTTACCGTTCTTGAAGTAACTTTCCAAGAGGAATTATATTGCAACAACAAAAAAGGCACACGCACAGAAAACATTTACCTTGATCTTTAATGAGCCATGCCACAAGGTAGCACTGTCTACATTCTGGTGACGGGCACTTTCGTCAAAAGATGAAAGGAAGTGCGATGTCCTTCGTGCACACCAAATTGCTGGCAAATTATCATGGATTTGATTCTTTTTCTCTAATGCCGTCACGTTGCTTTGTAGAAATCAAAGTAGGCGTCATCTTGGGACTAAACATTCTGTTTCCGCCCATGAAACACTTAGCGTCTTTGGAAAAAATAAATGTTCCTTCAAATGTTGCAAAATATGAAGTGTTCGCTTTGTTCCTGAATATCTTTAAGACACTGTGACGCGTTTCCATAAAATTATCCTCTTTAATGCCTGTGGATAGATTATACTGCAATATCCTCTTTTTGGATTACAAATGTCTCCACCTTGGGGATGGCTTAAACTGAACTTACAGAGAAACTATATTAGTTTTATGTCCTCAAGTTATAATGTTAAGGAGGATCTGGCAAATGTCACCATACTGCACTTATCATCTACATTATACAAGCCTCCGATGAGTCAGAAGATTAATACAAAAAACAAAACGTTTTGGTGCATGGGTTAACTGTTTCCTATTTCCTGTATGAATTAAGTGAATTATAGAAATGGACTTCGCAATATTGTTAACGATGCTTATGTATTTTACATGAGTGAGTGAGCGAGTTCAGTTTTACCCTCCACTCGGCAATATTCCAGCTATATGGTGGCGGTCTGTAAATAATCAAGTCTGGACCAGACAATCCAGTAGTCAACAGCATGAGCATCGATCTACGCAATTAGGATACGATGACATGTCTCAACCAGGTCAACGTGCCTGACCACTCGATCCCGTTAGTCAACTCTTACGACAGGCATGGGCAATTCTAACCCGGATCTTCACGGGTCGTTTTTACATGATCTTTATCTACGTTTGTTGTGTTCAATACTGTCGTATAGTAATACAATCGTCGGAATATTATGTTGCAATTGTTTGAAGTAAGTAATTTGATAAATAATCAAAGCCAGCAATTTCCTGAAAATTGCATTCCTCTCTTTGTAATCTAATTTCTCTTTTTGTCATTTTTTCTAACCATGTGAGTGATTGATGTCTTGATGAGCTCGCACCCTACCAAAGGGCTGGTAATTGGAGCTAATGTCTTAATTCCTAAATATATCATCAATATAGTCCAGATAAAAATAACGAAAAGAAGAAGTAAACCAAGATACACTGGTATAACATCCCTTGAATACAATGCGGGAACGCAAGGGAGTAAATCACTCGATCTCAATCATGGCGTGTTAGAGATCCATTTCAGCTTCTTTTTTGGATATCGTATACTTATTGTTCCTGGAGACAGTGACGAGAGAATTCTGCAAATTGACAAACATTAAGATAGTTAGATTTGTTATGGTTTATGTCATACGTTCAAAATACTAAATAATGCGTTGGTTATACAAACATGCAAATGATTCAATAGCTTGAAACATGACCGGTTTTATTTTCAACTTGTTTACTTTAAGAAGGCCTTCGGGAGCAACAGGACGTACGACACAGCGTGGCAAGTTGCGTCGGCCCTCGTGAGTCCTTCCTGATGGCTACAGGAACTTCATCAGTCAGATCGTATCGCAACGTCGACAGGAGGGGTCTCCACAGTTGCAGGGATCATACAGAGTTATCTTGCTTTCATAACTGTTGTCTTCACAAGATGAATTAGCTCCAACCAGCCAGGACATGACCCCGTCACAGAGACCTATCGTAAAATCAATATCATGACGGATCTGTTCAGGCAAACAAGTGTTCCCGTGAAAAGATTTCTATGTCTACGAACGAGAGTTGGGTTTCGTACCATCTTAAACAGGTCAAGATTTGTCACTGCAAGCAAATGTAATTTTCCTACCACTTAATACCTCATTAAATGAAGGGAAGTATTTCTAATACGTACAACACTCTGTCAAGGTGATGACAGTAAGTAATTTATTGATTTGTTCGGTAAGGATTGGGCGTTTGGATCCGCTAGACAAGCACAATACAGAAATAGTCGGGGGATGGCTACATGAAGATCTATGATCACGTCTCATGAAACTGATAAAAGGATTACTGTCATATATAACCTTCAAGTTCTTTACATCTTTTTGATGACGCGACTGCAAACACGAGGAACGCATGGCCAGGGGTCAGCAAGAGACTTGTCCAAGTTGCCGTGTAATAATGCTCCCTAATTCCTTTGCTATAAGTAGACATTTCTTATAATGCTGGAAATGGTTCTTTGCGCTTTGAGTTCCCTGGTTGTTAATGCCAAGGGTGATATGTGAATAATGTTGTATAACGAATGACGCATAGCTTGTTAGACATTGTCATAAGGGATAAATATTTCAATGTTAAAACTGTTAAGGATCTTTTTAATTCTGTTCATCTTCATTTAATTCTTGCTTTTTTAAAAGAAATTGATTTAATTAATGAATTTTGATAAATATGTTCTGTAGATAGATGTGTTTTAATGATTGGTAGTGTAGATTATCAGCTTAGATTGTTAGTGGCTGTATCCTCAAAGGGGGTTGAAGTAGCGTAAAATTATTGTCCTCCTGAGAGGGTACGTAAGTCCCAAAAACTTTCAAAGTAAAATTTTCACGTCCTGTGTTTTTAAACGTAGTATTCTTGTCATTTTAATTTGTGGCTAAATTTTCCTACAATCGCCAACAGCTGAAGGGATGGTGTAAATCCAGCTAGGGTCCATGCAGGTTGCAAAGTAATGTAAGTCCCCATGGTTCCTAGTATGGTGATCTACCTTCAGTTGTTGGCGATCTATAGCCCGTTTTTATATTGTATTGTCTTCGTAAATAAAATAGTTTTACATGTTCATGCTAGTTTTAGACTCCATCTGTGATACTCTACTTATTTTACAGTCCTTCGATGACTGATTATTTAGCAACTTTAATTTATTGTTTATGTAAAACATTTCTCGTCACTATATGGCTGAAATATTGCCGAGGTGACATTAAATTCTAACTCACTCACTCACTCACTCACTTGTTAGACATTGTAAGTTTAGTGCAACAGCGATAGAGCCATTCTAGTATTTGAAAAAAACATGTTAGATGACGTGTGTAAAACACCAGACACAACTGGAACCACATGTTGTTTATCCACGATACCAATCTTAAAGAAATCACCACGTTGTTAAAGGGATGTATCCGTGGTCCCAAGTAGGCTGATCTACTTTTAGTTGCTGGCGATCTACAGCCCGTATTTTAATTGTATTTAACTCACTCACTCACTCACTCACTCATTTATGCGAACTGTAAACAATGTCCCAACATGTCGAGAAGACAGATATTATATGAACGAGTGAGTTAAGATTTACAGTCACAACGGCAATATTTCAGCCATCTCGGTACTGAAACTAAATACATGTAAATTTTAAAATGCCTGCCAAACAAGGACAGTAAACACTACTAAAATATCACAGTTATGCATATAAGAATAGTATGTAAATCTAAAATATTTCAACTACAGAAGACATTACAATATAAAAATGGCTATAGATTGCCAACAGCTGAAGGTAGACCACCACACTAGGAACTATAGGGATTAAGTGGGCAAGATAAAAGTTAGACAATTACATTAAGAATTCCAATTTAACTTCTAATAATCTGTACATGAGAAGGAGGGGACAGTCAGCTCATTGTTTGGAGAGTTCTCTTGGCGCACAGTTATCTTTCACAAATTCACGCTTGTATATTGATTCAGTCGTCTCTTCAGTGATGTTGTGTAAGTAAGCCAATATGAAATTGCCCGTCTACGTATTCATTCTGTCCGTGGGTGACCAGTAAAAGACGTTCAGCTGTATCGCAACTTCGATGTGATTAATGTCTATTTGCACGGCATGGGAAATATGTATAATAGATTTTAAGAGACTTTTGGAGTGGTAACCTTGACACCTAGAATAAAAGATACAGTTTCAGTTTAAGGTCTCATGATGAACATAGGTTATCTAAAGGGATAGTGTGATTTGGTCGATGTGCAACCCTTTCACTCTTCACACATCTCAATGTTTAACAACAGGCATTGTGACAGTACATTAGGAAGCGGAGTAATATCATAACTTTACCTCATTACTGAACCGAACCAAATTTATTAAGCTCAAAGTTTACAACACAGACTTTTCTCTGATTCTTACACACCCGTGAAGATCCGGGTTAGAATTGATTTTCAGTAATCCATGCCTGTCGTTAGAGGCGACTAGTGGGATCGCTTGGTCAGGCTCGCTGACTTGGTTGACACATGTCGTCGTATCGTATTGGGTAGATTGATGCTCATGCTGTTGATCACTGGATTGTCGGGTCCAGACACGATTATTTACAGACCGCCGCCATGTAAGTGGAATATTGCTGAGTGCGGCGTAAAACTAAACTCACTCACTCGCATACCCAGCGTCACTCAATCTTATTCTATGTAATTGAAGTGTTAAGGTATCGATAATTGTAGTACTTTGCCTGGGACAAATGAAAACAGAGAGACTATTTTAGAGAGTTTTGTTTGGCACGAAATAGTTATAAATGGATCATTAAAGAGAAACAAGCTCTTTTTCAGCAGGAATTACGACGGACCATCATTGACAGAATTGTTAACAGTAAATTGCTTTGGACTTCTTTGAAGGGTAATGTGCTGCAATGCTTGTTCTATGTACGAGCAGTCAGCGAAACTTTGTTGGCAATGATGTATGTATACTAATGTTAAAAATATGAAACGTGTTGCACTGACTGTATTATGTGCGAGCAATTACCGAAACTCTATGGACCAATGATGTATGTATACTAATGTTAAAAATATGACACGTGTTGCACCGACTATAATATGTGCGACTACATACTGAAACTCTGTGGACAGATGTTCTATTTACCATGGGCCGATGGCCTACATGTACCCCTTGCAAATAAACTAATACCTATCTCAAGGGAAAGGTATGTACGACCTGGTCAATCCTCTATTATTCATGCGTCACGTGGGTTGAATATGTCTTTGTTTAGCACGAAACAACAAACAGAATCAGTTATACAAAGTGTGTCCAAGTGTGAGAAATCCAGTTGAATGATTTTTCTGTACGTACATGTATTTACCGTCCCAAGTTACTAGGTGTTGGTAGCATGAAATCCCCGTACTTACAAAATGCTCCTCTAAATGAAAGATGTTTTCAGTCGGCTTTTGTTGAGCTAATATCAGTATTCCTCGTGACAGTGGCATTGCCTGTTATAGGTGATTAATTCCAAACACGCCGGGAGCTTGAGCTGTCTGATACCAAACCAAAGCCATAACGTTACAAGTCAGCTTAAACTAAAGCATAAGGCGCATGACACGTTCCCCTCAGTGTTGTAATCTAGGTTTCAGAAGACGGAGATAGATGGTATATCCAAATAGCGAAATTCAGGTTATTAGGAAACAGGCGCTTCATCTTTTGCATAGATCTGAAGATCGTATTATTTTGTCATATAGACATGTCACTAGCAATGAGCTTTTGGAATATATTGTCTATTTTTCATACTTAAGAACTACATACAGGGATATTCCATTGTATTAAGCCAGACAGGCTTGGAAACGTATACATATTTCATATTCTACCGCAGACACAACATGAGCTGAAGTCGCCTGTTGTTCGGGTAATTACCTAAGGCTCAGACATTAAGCCTTCAGATCGGTTAAGAAACGATCGTTATATCTGGACAATACGGAACAGGGACACCTGCATTCCTTCTATCCAAAGTGGAAAAATGTGTGGAAGGAATTACGACCGGGGCGATGGATCCTTTCATGAAATGACGATGCCAACTTGTTTAACGGTATTAACTACATCAATGTTATACGTACATGATACACAAGACACTGGGCATGCGAAGCTACACTACACATCAATAATTATAGTTTGGCATGAAATGCATGTGGACCCGGTTTTTTGTAAATATCTCTTCATCCAATGACCCAATCGATCTCAAACTGTGCAAGTGGATGTTTTGTCAGACAACCTAATAACATTGTAAATCACCGATTGTATGCAATTGTAGTAAAGAATCTTTTTATTCATTGAAGAAGACAAGTCACTTGGAGAAGATGAGCTGATCGTCTGAGGTAGAATGTGTGTGCGAATATCACACAAATGATTACCAAACTACATTCTTTTTTGTACAATTTAAACGTTTTAACAAAGAAGCCACCAACACTGTTGTAGAATTTAATTGCAAATTTCCAGGTCGAAAATCGTCTGTCTCAAGGGATCATCCTTAGTGTTATTTCAAAGTTTACCATCTGTTAAAAGTGATTTCCCGACTGTGAAAAAGTCTCAAAATGCAACATGTCAAAGAGAGCGAAAAAAAATCTATAGGACACAGGAGACTAATTACTAATGCACGAATGGGTGCCTCATATGCAAGTTATAGTTTTTCAGTTGTTGGATGGGGTTGGGCATGAGGTAGAGGTAACTTGGGTGGACAAGATTGTTATGTTTTGTACTATGGATGTGGACTATAATTCAAGTAACAGCAGGACTTAAAAACAACTGCTTTGGATACTATACTGTGGTGTTTAAGGACATTGCAACGTCCAATAGTGGTCATTGCTGTGGCTGAAATGATACGAACGCTACGTTACATTCTGGATGTATGTAGCAAAGCTACTTAAGGAAGTGAAACGAACTATAATGGGCCTACTTATCATGCCGTCACTCAGATCACCGTGTTTCTAATATATATATATATATATATATATATATATATATATATATATATATATATATATATATATATATATATATACTTGTCTATTGTAAGGTATAAGGGTATTGAAACCTATCACTTTTTGTCGTTTGACATGTTTTCAAAATACATTCCACAAATATTTTAAAACGATTTCATTGCACATTCAATGCAGCAGTTAAACACTATCACAGTGCTTTCCGATTTCATTACCTCATTGCTTCATCGACAGTCTTCCTGGATTAAAAATTCGGAGAAATTCCTTTGTAACAGTGGAAAGACATATTCACACACAAAAAAACTAACTGACACTGATCTATAAACAGCCCCGTCCAAATTCAATACGCACGTTGCACGGTCTAACACAAACATTGTACTTGGGTACTGCCATGCACGTTTGTCAGAAGATGAAAGAAAGCGTGAGCTTAGGAAAATCTGAAGTTGGCACTGCTCAAAACAAAACAATCTGTTTTCGTCAAAGTGTTTTCGGCAATGCAGTCCCTGGAAGAATATTAAATGTTCAGTTTGATTGCGAATACCGTTAAAACATCATGACACATTTACCTAAAGCTGTATTCCTCGGTGCCTCTAGATAGAGTTAACTACAATTTCCACCTAATAGATTCGAAATCTCCACCTTTGGGTGGTTTAAACACAACTTAAACGATATTTTATCTCTATAGCTTCAAGCTATCATGTGAATGAGGACAACTGTAAGCTTTATCTCCTGTTCATCAATAAATCACATTACATCACGGCACTCCCTCATCTGATTTGCACGGGCAGATCTACAGGAAGTTGCTTTTTCAAAATCTTGCAACCGCTTGCACAATTTATAGTGATCTATTTGCTTAAACGATCGTACTACCTTGTATGAAACAACAATACTACTAGTCCCTTTCGACGATTTGTGCCACACACAAATCTATAATAAATCCCCAAAACATGCCCTAATGAGCATGAGAGTCATTATATGATAATTACATAGCCATAGGCCAAAATGTCATGCCACGAGAAGCTGATAATGCCTGGTCGACTTTTCGTCCAGGACTGATTCTACTTTTGTCTTTTCTTGCGGACTTTGCTGTTCAATCATAAAGTGTGGAAATTAAAGAGAAACTGACATGGCAATTCCGTTTCATTTCCTGTCGGATCTGGGCCTTGTCCTGTAGACTGTGTGATGTGCGGACAGATTGGTAACAACCCTTTCAATTACTGGCCTGGCCAGAATCCAAACTCGAGAGGTCATTTCTTTATGTAGATATACATGGATGGATCACGATAAAGTAATGCTGTTATTGTCTTTAGATTCTATGCAAAATAACATCATGAGGTTTTGATGTCAGATAAGCCGGGTCGCCTTTCACCACTTGTTGGTCTCTGCCTGGCGTTCGCCATTATTAGCTAGCACTATAAGCACAGTGTAAGTCTGGGCTAGCATGCTTGTCGTCATATGAGCAAAATGTTTTCAAGTACGACGTCCTTCAGATTTTATTACATAATTTACCTACCTTATTACCATCAGTATTTGACATGGCTGGAATATTAGCAAGTTGAATATATCGCCGCTTTAACAGTATTTCATTTTGATCTCAACTGTCGGCTTGATGTCAAATGAGACCTCAAAATGATGCGGTTCTTACAACAGTGGTTTATTAAGTTGATAAAACTGGTATGGCCTTGACAAATTTAGAAACCTGATCAGGGTTAACCAGGTTTCTTGCAAGCCTAAAGGACAGATGGCTGCACAGGAATGTGATCCCTCTTAGATTACTATTACTCGCCTGGCATACATATAGGCCAAGATGAAAGACCCAGCAGAAGGGAACCTATCAGCATTATATACTTTCACAAAATACCACTGTAACAGTATTTTACAACTTTGAAAAATACCTAAAAGAACACTGTCCAATGATGTAATGGAATTTTAAGTCAGTGAATAAGACGAGATCCGTTGGTGACAGATCAATCCCTGGAGCTGTGAAAGGCGTATGTGACTGGCAAGCAATTGATAGCGAAATGAGATTCCTATCCGTACAGTTTTAGATGTTTTAATCATTCATCCGTCTGTGAGACGGAAAACCAATTTACAGGATGTAAACAACTTCTGTCTCAAGGGATCATTGAAATTGTTCTTTCAAAGTTTACAGTCTGTTAAAAGTTATTAAAATCTTTGTAAAAACAGTTTCTCAAAATGCAACATGTTCAAGAAAGCACAAGAAAACATGGTCCATAAAGGTAAAAACAAGGGATTCAATCCAAAAATGATTGATCAAAATGTTCTTCCTTTTTTATTGCTAACAACCCCCGTGCCGTCAGATGTTTTAAACAGAGTAATTGTGAGATAAAACCTTTGATTACGTAATCGATGTCGACCATACACTGTGGAAATAGTAATTCATGACAGCATAATTCAAAACTTAGTATCTTTATCTCTCACTGGAGCTCTCAATAAATACTCATTCAGTTCAACACTTACATGTTCTGGGTGTGTTGCTGAATTGTCGTTACCCTTCTTGAAGTAACTTTCCAAGAGGAATTATATTGCAACAACAAAAAAGACACACGCACAGAAAACATTTACCTTGATCTTTAATGAGCCATGCCACAAGGTAGCACTGTCTACATTCTGGTGACGGGCACTTTCGTCAAAAGATGAAAGGAAATGCAATGTCCTTCGTGCACACCAAATTGCTGGCAAATTATCATGGATTTGATTCTTTTTCTCTAATGCCGTCACGTTGCTTTGTAGAAATCAAAGTAGGCGTCATCTTGGGACTAAATATTCTGTTTCCGCCCATGAAACACTTAGCGTCTTTGGAAATAAATAAATGTTCCTTCAAATGTTGCAAAATATGAATCGTTCGCTTTGTTCCTGAACATCTTTAAGACACTGTGACGCGTTTCCATAAAATAATCCTCTTTAATGCCTTTGGATAGATTATACTGCAATATCCTCTTTTTGGATTACAAATGTCTCCACCTTGGGGATGGCTTAAACTGAACTTACAGAGAAGCTATATTAGTTTTATGTCCTCAAGTTATAACGTTAAGGAGGATCTGGCAAATGTCACCATGCTGCACTTATCATCTACATTAATACAAGCCTCCGATGAATCAGAAGATTAATACAAAAAACAAAACGTTTTGGTGCATGGGTAAACTGTTTACTTTTTTCCTGTATGAATTAAATGAATTATAGAAATGGACTTCGCAATATTGTTAACGATGCTTATGTATTTTACATGAGTGAGTGAGTGAGTTCAGTTTTACCCTCCACTCGGCAAGATTCCAGCTATATGGTGGCGGTCTGTAAATAATCAAGTCTGGACCAGACAATCCAGTGATCAACAGCATGAGCATCGATCTTCGCAATTGGGATCCGATGACATGTGTCAACCAAGTCAGCGAGACTGACCAAGCGATCCCGTTAGTCGCCTCTTACGACAATCATGGGTTACTGAGGATAAATATTCTAACCAGGACCTTCACGGTTTTTTTACAGATCATTTCTAACCCGGATCTTCACGGGTCTGGGTAATGAACGTACGCCATGACATAAAAATGTGAGGTTAGCGATAGAATGCCCATGTGCGTATCGCAGACCACAATGATCCTGATCTATGTCGGCTTTGTAGTGCCAACCAACCGATCGCGAGTAACCATGCCTCGGTTAAACACGGATTTCCCACTTAGACATATTATACTGATTCTGCGCCACCTAATCCATGTTGTTGCTTCGAAATGCCTAGCCGCCTTGGTCAGAAGTACGATCTTTTCATTCCTTGGATAAGCTAGGGTCAAGGGAACGAACACATTCCAGTTCCCGGGCAGATGCTGTAGGGTGCCACGTAACTCCAATATGGTATCCAGGTTAAAAGACATTGCGCTGGATGGTACAAATATCGATTCTGCGAAGGATTGGACACTCTTGGCCTACCACGTCAGTGATTGTTATTAATGGTTGCGTGAAGCTGATTCCTCGTTTTATGAACTATTACTCCGTAAACGAACAAAAACAAACCCTGCAACTTCCACAGCCTGCGTTTCGGAAATAGACATCTCTCATGCTCCATTTGTGTCAAGCAGGGCATAGCAAAGTGATAGTTCAGAAAACTGATAGCTGAACATAAACGTGTCAAGATTGTATAATCATGTGTCATGATGTTTAATTTAACTACCGGAAGTGTCTTTCTTGTTCTCTGCCACGCATGCGTCCTCTCCTTTCCGTCCCGCCTGCCATGCTTGTACGGCGTCTTTCATAACTTTCATCTTTTAAGTTTTGGTATAATCACCCTCCCTCCCTGCCCTCTTTCATATTTTCTTTCGTTTTCTTACTCATCCTCATGACACATTGTTCTGCATAAACACCTTCAATATTTTATCTGATCTTTTTGCTTATGACTTACAGCTCCGTTAATAGTGTTATTACTTTGAGACATGCCATGATTATGGTGTCTGTGGTGTTTATGGTATTTTAGGTCAGTCTTGGGCTGTGTGATATTTTTCACCTCAGCGACTTGTTTACCTATATTATTAAACTCCACCTTAACCGCCAAACAAGTGTTTGTTTGTTTTCTTCATAGTGTGGATGGAGGTCTAGCAAATTATGGGAACACAACTGCATTTGTTGACTATTCGGATACACAGGTGTCTGGCATATTTCCACATAAGATAAATACGATATTGAATTCTGGAGTTCGGTTGGGATTGTCATGCTTAATGTCACACTCTGGCTACGCATTTAGAACACCATGATCTGCAAGTAATAGTCAGCGAGTAAGTGACCTCTTACGACAAGAATGGGCTGTTTGAGACCAATTCCAACTCGGATCACCAAGAATCACGTATCATGTGCTGTAGCGGACAAATGATCCCATATGTCTGTTCATCATATATGTCCATGAGTTTATTGTTCAGTATACGTCGAGTGAATAGAGGACCATACCCGTGGCTATCTATTGTGCCTGGTCGGTGATGAAATATGCTGGCAAAATATGAGTGAACGACTAAGTATGGTTTCATCAATATTTCAACACCATTTCAGCGGGAGAGACTATATATGTGTTCCACACACTGTAACCATGTGGGCAATCGAACCCGACCATCCAAAAAGTAAACTATAGGATATGATACATTGTAATTACAGATAAGGTTGTTATTCTACTCAGACTGAGTGAGTGAGTTAAAATTTAAAGTCACATATAAATATTTCAGCCATGTTATTCAACTAAGATAACGAGTTTCGGAGAATATCATTCACATCATATTTTGGCACATACTTCCACACAGTTGTAGGTAAATGAGAAAATTGTTTACACCACGTGAGTGGATCGGTTTAAGTCAGCGTAATTAATATAGGAATCCATCCTTGACATTCAGTGAGTGAGTGAGTTACTATTTAACGTCACATCGGCAATATCTCAGCCATATCGTGACGAAAACAATCCATACAATAAAAAGTGGAAACATTTTGAAGATTAAAACCTGTCGACGATGGACAGTAAAAAGACTAGAGAATCACAGATATAAATATAAAACTAGCGAGCACAGTTAAAATATTCCAATCAAAGAAGACAATACAATATAAAATACGGGCTATAGATCGCCAACAACTGAAGGTAGATCACCATACTAGGGCCTATGGGGACTTACATTACGTTTGCTACCTGCATGGTGGACATTCAGTGTGATCCACGGCTGCTTTAACCTCTCCGGTATCCTTTATCCAAGATCGGGGCGGTGGGGTAGCCTAGTGGTTAAAGTGTTGGATCGTCACGCCGAAGACCCGGGTTCGAATCCCCACATGGGTACAATGTGTGAAGCCCATTTCTGGTGTTCCCCGCCGTGATATTGCTGGAATATTGCTAAAAGCGGCGTAAAACCAAACTCAGTCAGTCAGTCAGTCATGCAAGATCAATACACATACACAACATGCACGAGTGTGTTAGCCTGGAGTATCCCTGACCTATGCTTCATCTATAGTATTGACTACTGAGTACCATGCCGCGGTTTAATGTTGATACCCTACTTACATTTCTGGACAAACGAAGTGTACAATTTAAATATAACCAAAGATAGATAATATACATGATCAACTTTTTTTGTATGATCAACTTTAAAAAAAAATAATCTCAGAACTAACGCTCTTTACAGTTGTCATCAATATATTGTTATCAGGCCTCGTTGTTTTATGGAATATCAATACGTATCACTATTTTGAATAATCATTACACTCATAAGACCAATGGTGATGTTTACGAGGCTGTCACAGAAAGTGTCCAAAAACGGATGTTTGAATTTGGGACAGAGCAAAACAACATCGACATTTCCAGTCTCATGGGACTGAACATGAATTCAAACGCCTTTGGTTACAAATACGAACAGCGAATCTGGTTTTAATTTAAGAAGAGCAATGCTTCTGTATTTTTAACACGCGTCAATCAATTATGTTCCTTTTCCAAGGTCCGCGTCAGTCACTATGTCTTTGATACGTGTATGGGTTTCTTTAGGCTCCTCATCGTACTGGTCATCATCAATGCGACTGTTATAATATCAAGGGGAAAATTGAATATATTTTTTTAAAATGATAAATCGCAACGTGTATTCAGTGAAGCAAAATATCCTAAAGATATCCCCAACGAGAGTCAGGAATAGTCCTAGTCTAAAAGTGCAAAATATTCATTACCAGAACATTGATTTTCAATTTTAGGGATCATTTAACGACCCCACTTAGAACCGTTCGTTATATATATCACGTTGTGGAACGTTTTGACCTTCGCTCCATTAGATTAGTGGGTTAAAAGCAATGAACATTGATGTGAAGAGTGGAGACTGCGTGACTGAATCTAATGCACACCAGACATCAGAACCGCTTAATGAAAGCCTTTGTTAAATTAAATCGATGAAGCTCATTTAGAGATTTGCCATGATGTTAAGCGTCCCCTGCAGGTGGATTATCATAGCCTAGAGTGAAGATCGGTAGGGTGATAAAAGGATTGGTCGAAGTTATTGCTTTTACTGCACGTATTGTCAGGTATTATACCCCGAACAGCTCTATGTAATACGATGAACAATTGAAGGCAGGAACCAGATATACAGTGTTGTGTGCATAAATTACGTGGTGGAAGAAGAAGAAGAAAAATATTTGTACAATTGTCAGCGGAAATAAATGTTTGAACTTCCAGTAAAACATATGTTGTGATGGGGTTACTGTCCACCCCAGCAAGTTGATAAGGGGTTTATACCACAGTGAGAGTAATCTAACCTGTGCATGAAAATCAAAGACTTAATCGCTCTAGAGATGTCTGGTTCGGGCATAATGTTTATAACCTGTTTGATATTGGGAGCGATTCGAGGCCTTTCCGACATGAGTGAGTATGGTTTTATATCACTGCGGGGGAAACCAGAAATGGGCTTCACATTAAACCCATGTGGGGAATCGAACCCAGGTCTTCGGAGTGACGGTCAAACGCTTTAACCACTAGGCTATCCCACCGCCCCCTTTCCGACATGACATATTCAGGATCTAATTGATGAATATAAGAACCGAGTCAGGTCTGTCTCAAGGCATTCAACAGGAACACTATTCTGAACGTTCTCGAGTGTAAGGGACCGTGGAGTAGCTTAGTTCGTAAAGCGTTCGCTCGTCATGCTGCAGACTTGGACCGACTAAGTTGCCCAAGGTACCTTAGAATCGGGAGAATATCCGATATTTAACAGAACTGTCATTGATTGGTAATTTGAACAGAACGCATTGATAAATAATCTGAAAGTTTGAAACACAATTCCTAGCACCTTGCGACTTCGATTGGCCTTTGTCATGCCGAAGACCCGGGTTCGATTCCTCACATAGGTACAATGTGTGAAGCCCATTTCTGGTGTCCCTCGCTCTGAATGATACTGCTGGAAAATTGCTAAAATCGCTCACTCTGTGGTCTGCAACGTATTGCTGCTGCTACTTATTTGACAGGTTTACACCTTTTATTGCTCATAAAACACTGCGTATCTGAAAATAATTGATTTAATAATCATTAATCTGATTCTCTACCCGACACCCTTTCTAGTTTAACCTTCTAGTTTGAACTTTTAAAACACTTCGTAACTGTGTGCTGTTACAGTTCTTACCACGTAAATGAATTACAACGTCAGTGTAAAGAATGCCCAAACTAGACTAGCCTCAGAAATGGACTTCATTTGGTGTAAAGGACAAACAGCCAGTCAAAAGTATATGAATGCACAACAAAATCAGTGATGGCAGCAGGTGTTAGTAGAACAGTAAGTCCTGCCCTACCAGTTGCACCCTCTATTCACACAGTTTACCGCACAGCAGTACACCTGCCATGCAACGACGGATTCAATTACAAACTCCAGTTGTAAACTCTCTGTGTAGACCCAGCAGAAAATGGGTACCCGGTGGTATAATCATGTGACTATTAACCTTCTAGGGCCTCACAGGCAGCTTGGGTTATCCGGGTTAATTATAATCGGTTTGTTAGCATTATGAGCATTCACTAAGTGACTGGAGTTTATATAATATAAATTCACTTTTTAGACGTGCAAAAATAACATTGCTTACAATTGAAGTGATAATATTCATCTGAATTCAACTGATACATATCGTAGTGTTTCATCCGGATGTACGGATTTCTGTATAAAGGAGGTTTGTGGACAAATGTTATTTCCCTACAGCTACGTGTGTATATGCAGGCGGACGGGACGAGTTTACAAGCGCACGGGACCGGTTTCAGTTTCGCTGGTAATTTGCTCGAGTCGACGTGAACCCAGATAAGTGCTTTCAAAGCCCACTTTGACAGTTTTAAACAGCAGGACTGGGAGTAAAGCTCTCTCGTCCCTTGCTATATGGACAGATTAAGTCTGTATCCTAATTGCTTGTCTGGAACACGCTGTTCAGCCTTCAGGGGATTTCAGACAGCATTACATATTCATAATCTAATAACCTGTTGTCTATTAATATCATGCGTGTGTCATATTCTGTGAGGCAAGTTCCGGAGCTCTTGAAATGATCGTTGAGAGTTTGTTTTGTGTCATCCTATTACTTTAAAGTTTAAAAGCAAATGTCACTTCAGTAAGAAGTTGTGATGATGTGGTTGGTTGGTTGGTTGGTTGGTTAACTCGTCACCACAAAGTATGACTTTAATTTTACGCAACTTTTTGCAATATCCCAGCAATATCATCGCGGAGAGACACCAGAAATGGGCTTCACACAGTCATTGTGCCCATGGGGACGGCGGGGTAGCCTAGTGGCGAAAGCGTTCGCTCGTCACGCCGTAGACCCGGGTTCGATTCCCCACATGGGTAAAACGTGTGAAGCCCATTTCTGGTGTCCCCCGCCGTGCTATTGCTGGAATATTGTTAAAAGCGGCGTAAAACCATACTTACTCACTCACTCACTCACTGACTCATTATACCCATGTGGGGAATCGAACCCGGGTCTTCGGCACGTCAAAGAACCAGTCAGGGTCGCAGGGTGCTAGGAATTCTGTTTCAAACTTTCAGATTGTTTATCAATAAATAACTGTTCAAATTACCAATCAAAGAGTTGTGTTAGAAACCTGATATCCACCCCCACCCCCATCCCCTTTTTCTCGGATACTTTGTGACAGGTTTAGTGTTACCTTCATATGCAAGTTTCTGGCGGTATCACTGTGGTAAAACCCACAATATTGTGATGACTAACGTAGAAACAACATAGGGACAATTCAAGATTCAACACCAAGAATATCGGTTTCTGTCGTGGCCAAGGGATGCAAATCTACCAGGTGACTCATTTCAGTTGTCCTTCCAGTTTGATAAGGGTGAAAAGATGTGATGTAGGTTTGAGACGTCTTACTACAATGTACTTTGGTAAAATCAATGAGCAACCCAAGAAACATATCCAGGCGAATCTCGGACTCTAACTCAGGATAATAGGTTTCTGGAACACGAAAAGGACACAACTGCGCAGCGAAATGTCACCTATGTATGTGTACGTTCTTTGTTAGAATAAATGAGCGACGTACAATATTTATGATGTCATTTAAATAATACTGACAAACATCATTGCCTACCGGATCAGCGAATATATTACAGCATGGTAATACAATCATTTCCTAGCAGTTGCTGAAATCCAAACACAAAACAATGCAAAAGCCCACATTAAATGTCAGTTCTGTACCTATTAACATGAAACCTTCGAGTAATTTTTGCATGTTTTAGACAGTTTAACGTTCAAAATGTCGTGAAATTAACAAGGTGCAGTATACCCTGGATATAATGCCACCGTTTGTAATTAATTTTTCCTGTAGTTGGGAAGTTGCCTCACATGCTTTTGAGTGAGTGATTATGCGTTGAAGAACGCCACTCCAGCCACCCTCCAATATTTCCTGGCGATTCACATCCTCCTGTTGAAACCAGACTGGCATTGAACATTATCATTATCGTTAACATTATCAAGTGGGTTTCAAAACAAAAGTACACTTGCGTCAGTGATGCGAATGAAGAAACGCTTTAGTAGGCAACATAGTGTATGTAGGCGAGATGATACCGTTATATGTAGGCGGTATTTGGACAAGAAGTGTCCCCTGAGGGACAATAAACACACGATGCTATCATGCTCTTCGGAATGTATTTCGCAAGATGAAGAAATCTCCAATGAGATTATAAACCCTTTAACACAGACAGCCCTACAATCAATACCATGATTGATATGTTCTGACAGAAGAGTATTCTATGGAAATATTCTCACTTTATTCAAAGAGTGCCTCGTTCGTAATCGCCTTAGATAGGTCAGGGCTGCTCGCACCAAACAAATAGGAGTTCCTATCACTTAATACATCATTAGGTTGGAGAGAACCGTTTATCATAATAAAAAGCTCTGTCAGCTTCCCGACAAGGAGTGATGTCTTGACCTTTTGTCAATGAACGAACGTTCCTACACTTCAGACCAACACTACACAGAATATTCTTGGTCAAACCTCAGGAAAGGTTAGTAGTCTAATGGAACTTGTGGAAACATTGGCCTCAATAGAGATGGCGCTGTTTAGAGATTAGCTGCGGATGTCAGTAGATATGAGGATTTCAAGCGTTTCCATTTTACCCTAAATGTCACCCATTGTTCCCTCAATTCTATCGCATCAACACCATCCAATCGTCCCCTGAAAACCATCGAATCTACTCCCATCTGACTTAACAGGGGATGAGGGGCAGAGTTATCTCAGTATTACATACAGCTGGTATCGTACACCATCCTGTAGCCAGTTACCTACAATAACAGCTTAAGATAGTATGTGAGAAACTACACATAGCTTCAGGACTTTGTGAAAGTTCGCTTTAAAACTATCAGTGAAATATTCTTCATGGAAAGATAGGGTATTGTCCTCTGCTTTCAACTGGCCCTCTCTGGGAATTAATTCTCGTAGATAAATTCAATCAATGACATGGGAGACTGTTTATATGCGTTTTCTGCTCAACGCAAGCAAAGACTGCAAAGAATGATGGGTTATTCCAGAATGTGATTACTCTGTAATGGCTGGAATATGTCCTAGACTAACGCAATTAAGGACAAGCTGTTACACTCTTATTATTCTCCTTGTAAAAAGTCTAGTTGGGGTATCGAAGCATGTCTTGCCAATTATTTCTGAAGAAGCAGTTTTTCCAGTTGGTATGGAACGTCTTTACAAGAAGCCATTGAAACTCTATTATCTGGCATGTCATTTATGATGCCGCCTCGTCCGTGTTGCCCTCTCGTGTCCACTTCAGCTTTTATTATTACAACGAATGAATCTGTCATCAAAACGTCAATCATCTGAAACATATATAATCATTACCCGTTTTACCATAACTCGTCACAAGTTCCTTTTACATAATTTACACATTCAGCGTCAACCCGTCACCCCTCAAGTTCACCCATTAACCCTTTACAATCCAGTATTACGTCAACTTTACTCGTTCAACAGACTCGCCCCAACATGCCGTCATGTCATCTCCTCACATTCACTATTCATGTTGTATTTTCGCAGCCTCGTAGGCATGTCCAGATTATCATTGTTTTCCGGAACCCACGCGTACGAGGTGTTTTAAATGATGCGGTGCTCAGGATTGCTTACTTTACCAGATTTTAAAAGTACCTTGACGACGTGAATCGTGGCTCATGATATCAATCACTGGTCTATTGGTCACCATAGCTAGGAATTACTGGGACACTCGTTTATCAACAACAGGGTACACATCATTTTTACCATTCAATTCAAAACTCATTCATCACCTAAGATGGTCTCATCATCTATCACATAAAAATATACATAAATCTTATAATATACTGAGAGAAACAAATAAAGGAACACATGAAAATTCTAGTGTTCCTTCAATTTTTTCCAGCTTTCATCACCAGCTTTGAATAGCGCTGTGGGAGGAAATCTGAGAAGAAATAAAGGAACATTGCCATGAAGTGGTGTTCCTTAATTGTTTCCTTCAGTATTTAAACCATTCACGTAGTAATGCTTTCATCATTATAATTTGTAAACATTCAAGAACGAATACAAAATGAACTCATACAGTGAGTGCGTAAGTGAGTTTAGTAACGCAGTCAGCAATGGTCCAGCTATATGGCGGCGGCCTGTAAATAATCGAGTACTGACAAGACTCGAGCACATGAGTCAACCAAGTCAGTGAGCCTGACCACCTGATCCCTGATCTTGCGACAAAAAATGAGATGATTTATTGTGTCCATGTACGCTTTGCGAACAAATCAAGTTCAATGGGACCACTTCTAGTTGAAATCAGTATTCTGGTCAATTGTTCAGAAGGAACGTTTACTATGCATACATACAGGACAAAAGTGAGCCTCCTTTAAATTTCATCCACACTTTGTTTCACCACGGTAACACAGCTGCAACACCCATTACACACCGCCTTCAGACAACTTCAATGTGCACTTAATGAGATGGTCTTGTATGTAACATGTTGACCTTTCCAGGATGTATAGAGGCGTGAGTTCGTTGCCAACTGCTTCTGCCACATTGACCACGGGACGCCCTGGGGCACCTGACATTCATCTATCTATCAGAGGACTGTGTCACTGAGACCTTTGTATAGATTCACGCCTGTTGTTATCAATGAAAGCAATGAGAAGTACCAGACTCTCAGAGGCGATTTCAAGCTAAGTGGTCTAAATTGTCATGGGAGTTGTCCCCACACAGATACTACTGAACATCGATCCTTTTGATGATCCAGGCTTTTCACGGAATTACACCGAGACAAGAACAATGCGTGCATTGTTGACTATCTATACAACATGTACACACTGTTCCGTTATGTCGTACATCCCTGTTCGATTCTTTAAAATAATATGTGAATTCCGGGACCAATCAAAATTTCACATCTATATCTTGAAGCTCACAGTCTCCATACGCATCAAAGCAATTATGTACCGTATGTAACACTGCACAAGTAGATGGTTCACCCCAGACACATGCTTTGGAGGTCACAAGAACGTATATCAAGATCATTTAAGCTGTTGTGGTTCTGGAATGTGGAAAGTATTGAAGGACGTCCAACTAGACAGAAAGGTACCGAAGCTGCTAAAACGACCCAAGTTCACCAAGGCAATGTTGCCTTGCATTGCCAGGTTGGAATTTTGAGGACAAAAGTCTCATTGGCAAATTCAATACTCCATTTGAGCACACTCTGCCAATGCTGCTAAAGAAAATTACACCAGTCCCTGAGAGAGATTATAATCGGAATGGCATTGATGAGTTTTAAAATATGATTGCAGTTCATTGATATCTGTTAAACTTCTCACCACATTATCGCTACCAGAATAAATGTGTGGTCAGTTGTCACAAGGGCAAACCGTGGTCTTGCAGAAGCTACATCCCTGTGTCTTCCACATGTTCGGAGAGGCAATGGAACCGCTGGGGCCGTCGTAAGTATGTTAAAGCCTGGCAGTCGTAGCCAGAAGGTAATCATCATCTTCATGACGGGGGAGTTAGAGAAAAGGTATAAAAGTCACACTTTTAGGAGTACCAAATCAATCCCAAGAATTGTTCTGTAAGACCTCACAGGGATTAAGAGACGTGTGTTGCGTTAATATGTTGGTAATGCAAGAGCAATCGCAGAGCAGTCTAAGATTAGGCACGTAGCATTTGTGTTTCTGGGACTATGCTGCATAAACTTCAAGCTTTGTCTAGCTTCTTATCACGCGTTGTTGTTGCTTCTAAAAGCCGGGGAAAGTGTTAGCTTGTCTTCTATGATTTACAGGAAAAGGTTTTAGCCATCGTGGGAATATCGCACTGCGGAGACACGCGTGGATCTGCCTTTCATTGTTAAAAAACTCGTTTCGAAAGATCCTATGACGAGAGAAAATTGTCACGTCACAAACAAACGTTGGTAAGGCACATGGGATATAATTTGATAGCTAACAAAACTATGGATTATTATAAAAATTATCTATCTCCGATCTCTAATGTATCAGTCATACACTGTATACAATTGAGATTAAATACAGACATCTATCACGATTAGCCACCAATACCAGACCTTTCAATCTTCCATTTCTTTCTTCATCGAGACAATGGATCAAACTGACTGACTGACTGATTTTGGTTTTACGCCGCTTTTAGCAATATTCCAGCAACATCACGGCGGGGGACACCAGAAATGGGCTTCACACATTGTACCCATGTGGGGATTCGAGACCGGGTCTTCGGTGTGACGAGCCAACGCTTTAACCTCTAGGCTACCCCACAGCCCCGATGGATCAAAGGATTAAACTGTTATGTTATGGTTCAAAGCTAAAACTGAGTTTTGTATTTCAAAGTATTTGAACCATCATATATTGATTACACATGGCATGATTAATTTTGTAAAGTCAGTGATAGAAATTAATTTCGAGCCTGCACGAAATGATAACCTATATACTGATGAAGAGATTTGGGGAAACCGTTATGGTGATCAAAGAGATTGTCACGTTATTGTCAAATCTTGATCACCAGCGGACCCGACATCTATTCACTGAGACTGTGCAGCTCAGCATGGCAAGTGAACTATGGGTAACGCATGATAGGAGGAGTGAGTGAGTTAAAATTTAACGTCACCTCGGCAATATTTCAGCCACATAGTGACGAGAAAGGCTGTGCATAAACAATATATACAAGCTGTTAAACATCCAGTCATCGAAGGACTATGAAATAACGAGAGTATCACAGATGGTGTTTAAAACTTGAATGTAAATCTAAAGCTGTTTTTATTTACGAAGACAATACAATATACAAACAGGCCATGACAGTGGTGAATGTCCAGGTGATCTAAAAAGACAATTATCAAACAGGAGATGATACGCATCTTCAGATCTTCAAACCAAATCAGAATTTCGCAATTATCTGCCAGTTTGTTGAGATATGTTCAATAACCAATTGGAAATGAAGAATTGAAAACCCCACAACGTTTCACTTTACCATGGCAACAAGCCATTTTTTCTGCCGACAGAATCATGTAATCTCTCTGTCGGCTGTACTTTAAAATGCATGAAGATGACTATGCTAAAGCGGCGAAAAAGAAACCTGTCTCAAGGGATGCTTGCAAATGATGTTCAGTAGCACATCGAAGGTGTGTGTCTGAAAAGAGAAAAATATAATTATTGTGAAACATATTTTGTATCCGTGGTAAAACAAGTAGAAGATCATGGGATTTGAATGTTCTGATCAGAAAGGCAATCGGTTTTACAAATGTAAGTGTTTTTGGAAGGACATGAAAGGTAATGTCCCAACACACCCAAAACATTGAGTGGATTACGCAGTTTGCTCCGTTCATGTTGATAGGAATTTATTCTCGAATCTGTCACTTGAGTGAAAGCTCGTCAATTGTTCCTGAACCGATCGTTGTTCCTTATTATTAACTCCACAAGCGCCCGCCTCTAATGTTAACGCATTACAGACTGAAAATATGCGTCGGTTACGCAATGATGTCTGCCAGGTGACTTCTAACATGCCTCTCAGAAGTTTCTGTTGACACAACATGTTAATGATCGAAATGTAAAAAGCAAAACAATGTATCAAATAGCTGTTCTCTTGTACCATTTGTGTTACAGTTACTGATCCGACGATCTGAAAACGTCTGCATTCAGCTATTTGAAATTCTCATTCAATGGTGTGTGGATCGTGGAAGCTTGGACAATCATCTCTGGTCCTAGGCAGGTTATCTCTGGACTTACAAGATAGGGTGGAGAAATCCTGACAAAGGTTGAAGAATGCTGACATCTAAAAGGTCTGTAACGATATGGGACTTGACGAACACCTCTAGATATAGTCCATGGTTACCTCGACAACATGCCGAGGTGTCTATCTATAGCTGTCCGGTTTGCTTAATATCATGGAGTTCTCCAAAGAGACGACAATGGACATGCCAATCGTGCACCTTGACTGAACTGACTACCTCCAGCAATGAAGCCTCACCAGAACCGAATGTCCTGCCTTGAGTCGGGATATTTTCTCTATAAAGCACGTTTGGAACATGATCAAAATACGTGTACGGCCAACGGCTCCTTTACAAGAACTGGATCGAGCGTTAAAAGGAATGGGAACTTTCAAAACACATCCCTAGGGTCTTTGTTGGCTATTTGCACGTTTACAATACGCCGCCAACATGTTATGTTAATTGGCATGTATCATCTAGATCTTCCATTTTCGTTTTGATACATTAGCCTCACCATGAACGAATCTCCTCTATATTTCTGTGAGGTGTACTTACCTTTTTCGAGAACACCAGGTGTTATCCCCGATTTACATCCGGTTTACCTCTGTGCAGTGAAAAGACAGTCGAAACCCTGGTGTTGGTGATTTACATTTACAAAAGTGTGTTTATTATTATTATAGGATATTTATATACCGCACATATCCACGCACTAGTGCATGCTCAAGGCGATGGTATTTTTTCCCTCGATCATTGGATGTCAATCTCAACGGCACATCGCATTATCAATCTCAACTCCCTGGGGAGTATACAACTCTTGCAGCCACTAGGCGCACCGAGTTATTGTTTATACATCTCCAAGAGTATTCCCATTAGTGAGGCTGCTATGTGAAAATAAAAAACAAGTTAAAGAAAACAAAATGAGAGTCAGTTTCATTAGGGTTACGTAAATTGTACATTGGAAGTAGGTATAAAGTGTATATGCAATAAATTACGCACGCCTTGATCGTTAATTGTCACGGATTTTTGTCATGTGCTTCAGATGACGTGATAAAACCCATTGCAATTTCATTAAACGATACTTTTCCAAATAAACATGTGACTAAAGGCTTCTTTTAATAGAGACGCCATCCTTTAGACTCAGACACGATATGGTGGGGTTTTTTTCTCTTTGACTTTGATTTATCTTTAGATTGGAATCAGGAATTAGTTTCAATTGAATTTCAGGGAACCTAACGTTCAGCGATAACCTCTGGGTTTAGCGGACGCAAGGCACTACCATTCCTCCAAGTGATTGAACTGTTTTGCAAATGGCGTGTCGCAATGTCTAAATGAAACGTAATTCAAAGGTTTTTCTTTATCCCAAAGGATCCACTTACCTGCTGCAACTAGTCTGTAATTTGCTGACACCAGATTATGTTGGAACGGCACATGCAATGACGATGAAACAGCGCCCCTTTGTGAGTCAGTAACTTTGGGAAACTGCCTTTTTTATTGGTTGGTTGGTTGTTGTCGCCGCACTCAGCATTGTTGCAGCACATGGAAAGTAGATACAAAGCAATATTTCATCGGCGGTCTGTAAATGATCGAGTCTGGACCAGATAATCCATTGAGTGAGTGAGTGAGTGAGTTTAGTTTTAAGCTGCACTCAGCAATATTCCAGCTATATTGCGGCGGTCTGTAAATAATCGAGTCTGGACCCGACAACCCTGTGATCAACAGCATGAGCATCAATCTACACAAGTGGGATACGATGACAACCAACTTGTGTCAACCAAGTCAGCGAGCCTGACCACACGATCCTGTTCGTCGCCTCTTACGACAAGCATGAGTTATTGATAACCAATTCTAGCCCTGATCGACACAATAGAAAGGGCCCATTCCTTACTTCAAGTGAACTGTCGGACAAGACAAAGTACACATAAAAAAACTAGATTTGACAAATATATTACAAACCTAACCAATATGTTAACTGACTGAAATCACCGCAAACTTAAAAACCCATCCGTATAAAAAACATCGATCTACGCAATTAGGAACCGATGACATGTGTCAACCAAGTCAGCGAGCCTGACCACCCGATCCCGTTAGTCGCCTCTTACGACAAGCATGGGCTACTGAAGACCAATATTCTAACCCGGACCTTCACGGGTTCCAGATAATCCAGTGATCAACTGCATGGGCATAATATCTACACAATTTTGATACGATGATATGTGTCAACCAAGCCGATCTCGTTAATCGCCTCTTATGATTATGACAAGCATGGGTTGATCTGATTCAGTTCTGATTCAGTTCTCGTAGATCAGTAAATCGATTTATCATCCAAAACTGTGTTCCACAGGATATTGTTTGTGTGATCTCCCTAGGAGATATCGTTTGGACAGTAGATCTTGCACAATGCCCTGATTGAATGCTATGACGTCTTCAACTTGATGACGTCACAATGCTATGCCATTGCTGCACTGCAAGTCTAATGGCAGTACTATGTTCAGAGATGTACATTTTTTCATTGAAAACTAAAAAAGAATGATTTTTGATGATAAATAGAATCTCACCTGCGTGTCTTTTATTATCAAATATATCAACACTCGTTGATATAAGAAAAAAATATCCTCGGCAAGCGGCACCCATGAAGGGCCACCTCCTCGTGGTGGGTGCTGGGTCACACTAAGCGCCCTTCAACCCCCCGTTGTGGTCCCGGGGGGATATTTGGTCCACCAACCCGTTTGCCGTGGGTTGCGCCCCTGTGTCGGTGGAGGACGGGAGGCTGGTGGTTGAGGGCACTGGTTCCAGGAACAGTGTCCCTTTGCCCAACACACCACTTTGCCCCTTACTTCACCTAGACGGGTGGTAGAACTGGCCCGGTTCTATCAATCGGCTGGTCACGCCAAGCCCTGTGCATTAATTATATGTAATTGTACAAAATTTGATTTGGACTTTTTGAAATTTTGGTCCTGGCACCCTTCGTTTATTTACACTAATCGACTTTGTATTATGTTTATCATGAACTTTGCCTAGAGTCTTAATGCCTAGAAGGCGGTGGCTCATGGGCCAATCTGGTGGGATTTATCTGTTCTAGATATTTACTGCTTGAGTATACCCTCCTAGTATCCTTGGTGCCGTCTGCTGGAGATCCACAGACATGAGGCATCGTCCTTGTTGACACTCCATGGTGGGTGGGGAGCTAGGAGGGGTGAATCATATATATTTCTATCATGGCACCCCCCACTAAAAAACGTTCCCACGAGTCTGATGATTCGTTCTCGTCGGAAGATGAGACTCCCGTAGCTCTCATCAACAATGAAAATTGGCCACGTTTTGTTGTCATGACAACACCTGATGGTGGTCCTCTAAGGCTAAACCCCTTTGCTGTAGCTAAGGGTATTGAAGGTTTGGCCGGTGAGGTAAAAGACATCAAGAAACTGCGATCTGGTTCTCTGCTCATTGAGTGTAGGAAACAGATCCAATCACAAATCCTGCTCTCAGCCAAATCTCTAGCCAATATTCCCGTTGAGGTTTCTCCTCACCGATCATTAAATAGTTCTAAAGGCATTGTCCGTGACATTGGACGTTGCCTTTCTGATATGACTGAAACTGACATTGTTACAGAATGGGTTCTCAAGGTGTGACAAGTGTAAAACGTTTCACTTTCAAAAAGAATGATCAAATCACAAACACCAATACATATCTGTTTTACTTTTTGCCTCCCCATACATCCAAATCACTAAAAGCTGGGTACTGCAACTTGAGGGTTGATACATTTATCCTAATCCCTTGAGATGCTACAGATGTCAAAAATATGGCCACGGTTCTAAATCGTGCCATAATCAAGCAGTCTTGTCATCGGTGTGCAGGATCCTGCGACAATTCTAACGTTTGTGACAAACCTCCCGTATGTGTCAATTGTTCTGGTTGTCATCCCTCCTCCTCTAAGGAATGCCCTACCTGGAAGCTTCAATCTAAGATATCACAGATGAAGCATGAACGCAACATTACCTTCGCTGAAGCAAAACAGATTGTTCTTGCACAAGAACAATCAGGCCCGTCATACTCTGCTGCTGTTTCAGCTTCTCTTCCTGTTTCCAAACTTCACACTGTTTCATGCAATTCAGTAGGATGTCAGACCGATTACACGTGGGCAAAGACGTCTCCACCTACATTGCTATCTGTCGAAATCCAGGCAAAGCCACTTCAAAAGACCGCCAGTGCACAAACCACATCTCACTCAAATACAGTCGTTCAACCCAAAGTATCGTGTGAGAAGGATCCATCTAAATCACAGAAACCATCATCTCAATTATCTCAATCAGAAACAAATGTGAAACAACCAGCAAAGAACAAACCCAAAACGAGCAGTGAAACGTTTAAAAGAATCAGACTAATAGAACCCCAAAGGGACAAACAACCAGATCCAGATGTTTAACAAGTTTGGGTCTCTTTGAAGACATGGATGTCCGACCATAGCCATGGTAGGACACATAGCTTGTCGCCCTCACGGAAGGTGAGGGGTATCTCCCGTTCACCCTCCGAAGGAATGATATCTTCACCTATAATACAGTGGAATTGTAGAGGAATTAGGACTAATTTGAACGATTTACATTTATTAGTCCAAGATCTTAAACCGTCAGCATTTTGCCTGCAAGAAACTTATCTGAAACAGGCAGATAATTTTGAACTACGTCAGTTTAATGCATATCATTATTTTTCTCCTCCGGGCGATAGAGCCACTGGTGGATCATCTATCCTGGTGAGAAACAATGTTATCCATAGCCCAGTTCGACTTAACACCAATCTCCAAGTCATTGCCGTTCGGCTTACATTACAGGTCGCTTTTACTTTGTGCTCTTTGTACATCCCACCTTCATCAGCCGTTCAACTTACAGATCTCCAAGCTCTCTATGATCAACTCCCTAAACCTTGTTTAATCATGGGCGATTTAAATGGCCACAATCCACTCTGGGGTGGTACTAATACAAACACCAAAGGTAAAATACTGGAGGATTTCATTTCAAATAATGACTTATGCATTTATAATGATGGTACATGCACTTATTTACATCCGGGCACAGGAACTTATTCAGCTCTTGATTTGTGTATTACTGATTCCAACTTACTGAGTGAATTCGAATGGTCAGTCCATGACGACCTCTGTGGAAGTGACCATTTCCCAACACTACTAAAACCCGTGAATCCATCTGATGTTACTCCATCATCAAGATGGAATTTTAAAAAGGCTAACTGGCCTTTATATGCAACTCTCTGTGCTGACAAACTGAAACCTGAACTTTTTAATGACATTTCTGATACCATAAAATGTTTTTCAGATGAACTAAATAATATAGCTAACGAGTGTATCCCAAAGTCCTCTGCAATTCCTCATGTACGAAAACCATGGTTCACCAATGACTGCAAACAGGCTAGGAAGGCACGGAAGAAAGCCGAGCACTATTTCCGTCGCCATCCTATGGTCCACAATTTGGACAAATATAAAATTTTAAACGCCAAAGCACGACGTACTTTCAAGCAAAGTAAACGCCTATCTTGGCGAAACTATATATCAAAAATTAATTCTCGCACACCTATATCCAAGGTGTGGAATATGATCCAGAAGATCAAGGGTAAGGGCTCTAAGTCTAGCATTCACCATCTCAAAGATGGGAACGAATTACTTACTAATAAATCTGATATTGCTAATAAACTTGGTGAGACGTTGGCTAAGCATTCTTCCTCATCTAATTATGTACCTGAATTCCAAAAATATCAAAAACAGCAAGAAAAGAAAGCTATTAATTTCAATTCAGATAATGGGGAAGACTACAATGAAACCTTTTCGATACATGAGCTACATACTGCTCTTGATCAGGCTCATGATACTGCTTCAGGGGCTGATAACATACATTATCAACTCCTGAAGCACTTACCTGAACCATGTTTAGAGACGCTCTTACACATTTTTGATGACATTTGGACATCTGGAAATTTTCCTTCCTCGTGGCGTGATGCTATTATTGTTCCCATACCTAAACCTGGACGGGATCATACAGATCCCTCTAATTATAGACCAATCTCACTCACTAGCTGCGTTTGCAAAACCATGGAACGCATGATCAACAATCGACTTGTTTGGTACTTGGAAACCAATAACCTTATAACTAATATACAATGTGGTTTCCGTAAAAACCGTAGTACCATCGATCATTTAGTGCGTTTATAATCTTTTGTAAAAAATGCCATAATTAATAAACAACATGCAGTGTCGATTTTTTTTTATTTAGAAAAAGCATATGACACTACATGGAAACATGGTATTTTAAGAGATTTACACGATTTTGGATTGAGAGGCCGTTTGCCTCAATTTATATCCAAGTTTTTAGCTGACAGGCAATTTCAAGTCCGCGTGGGTTATACCCTGCCTGACCATTACAATCAGGATCAGGGTGTCCCACAAGGCAGTATTTTGTCCGTCACACTTTTTAGCATCAAGATCAACAGTTTATCCAAGGTTTTAAATGATTCAATTGATGGTTCACTTTTTGTGGATGATTTTAATATTTCTTGTCGTGGTAAGAATATGCATACTATTGAACGGCAACTGCAGCTGTGTTTAAATAAAATACATAAATGGTGTCTTGAAAAAAGGTTTTAAATTTTCCAAGTCTAAAACTAATTGTATACACTTTGCAGAAAATACAAGCCGCATACAGACCCAGAACTATCTTTAAATGGCACTCCCATCAAAGTTGTAAAGGAGGCCAAATTCTTGGGCCTAATTTTCGATTCCCATTTGACATTCCTGCCACATATTAAATCCCTTAAAGCTAAATGCCTGAAGGCACTCGATTTGTTAAAGGTTGTCTCCAATTCAAAGTGGGAGGGGATCAAACTACGCTCCTTCACTTATACCGATCATTGGTACGATCTAAACTTGATTATGGTTCGATCGTATATGGCATGAGCCTGCAAAAGCAACCTTAAACTACTTGATTCTGTTCACCACCAAGGTCTAAGACTCTGTCTTGGATCATTTAGAACCTCTCCAGTTGATAGTCTCTATGTTGAGGCAGATGAGCCTTCTCTTTCCCAACGCCGTATTAAATTATCTTTACAATATATTACCAAACTATATTCAAACGAATCTAATCCTGCATTTACCTGTGTCTTCAATCCTCTTTATGAGGTTTTGTATAACAAAAAGCCTTCTCTTGTTCCGCCTCTTGGGCACAGAATTAAACCATTTCTTTCTGCTGCTGGCATTCAGCTGGAGAATATATCTCCTGCTCGTCTTCTTTCTTCTCCTCCTTGGCAACTGGTGAGGCCAGAAGTTGACTTAACATTAACCACATTCAAAAAATCCGAAACTAATGATCTACAGTATAAACAAGAATTTACTCAATTAAGAAATAAATATAATACCTATAAATCCTTATATACAGATGGATCCAAGGATGGTGGTGCGGTTGCTTGTGCCACTGTCATTGGGTCCAAAACAATATCTTCCAGACTACCCAATGACAGTTCAATTTTCACAGCAGAAGCAAACGCAATACTAACAGCTCTTAAATATATTAATAAACACCGTAAATATAAACAATATATCATCTTTTCAGATTCTCTTTCATGTCTTCAGGCTATTAAAAATCTTTCTTGCAAACATCCACTTTTATTAGAAATTATTGAATTGTACAATGAACTTGCTACTGGCCAATGCGACATCGTCTTGTGTTGGTTACCCAGCCACGTTGGCATTTCTGGGAACACAATGGCTGATATTGCTGCTAAGGCAGCTCTCAACAAATCTGTGACACCACTTCTGATCCCATACTCTGATTGCAAAGCTGCTATAAGATCTTATATCCGTGATCTGATGCAAAAGAAGTGGGACACCCAAGTAGGTATCAATGAATTACATGCAATAAAACCCTATATCGGTTACACTTACTTGGGTTGTCAGTCCAGATTTGAAGAGGTCATTATGCGACGATGTCGTATTGGCCACACTAGATATACGCATGAGTACCTATTAAAGGTGAGGATCCTCCGTTTTGTATCCCTTGTGATGAACGAATCACGGTCAAGCATGTCTTGCTTGACTGTGTTGAGTACTCCATCACAAGGGATATCTATTTCAAACTCGAACTATGAAGGATCTTTTACTAATATAAGTCCTCATTTAATTATTGCTTTTTAAAAGAATTAAATTTGTTAACAGATTTGTAAATAGCTAAATATTTTATGATTGGAAGTTTGAATTAGTAACATAGATTGTCAGTGGCTGTATCCTCGAGGGGGTTAAAGTACTGTAAAATTATTGTCCTCCTGAGAGGGTACGTAAGTCCCAAAACATTCAAAGTAAATTTCAACTTTCCGTTTTTAATCGTAGAATATTTGTAATTTTAATGTATG